>NC_031981.2:23006425-23606738 GCF_001858045.2 Oreochromis niloticus | reverse complement strand
TGATTAGAATTTTATAGACTGTATTCATATTGGCCAGATGTCTATAATTATCAACCAGGGAGTCATCAGGCAGCCCTTCTTATACAAAAGATGCATGACACCTTGATAAAAGGTGAGTCTGGAAGTCTCTTATGCAGCCTTTTTGCAGATTTTGATCCTATGATCAGCATAACAACCTTTACTTTGTAAAACAAAAGGCAGCTGATAGGAGCAGCTTTTTTCCTTCATGCTGGAGTTTGTTAAAGATGTGATTTGACCTTTACGTTTTCCAAGTGAAAAATCTACAGTGAGCCAGGAGCTGTTTCTCAATACCCAAGAACAAGTTAGTACTTGTGTTCCTGCTTGTCTTGACTTCCTGAGAACAGAGAATCCAGCACAATCATTCTACAAATGGAGGCAGTACAGTTGATAACATCACAGCTCAGCTCCAGTGTCTTTTTACTGTCATTCCCTCCCAATACATTGATTAATATTTACAATAGAAATTGCTAGATTTCCTTAGAATTAAACTAGATTATTTGTGTTTTTAAGCACTTTGGCAAAATGTTTGGCTATAACAGGATCATTGATGTAAATTTGATTAAAAAAGATGCAGTAAAGACTGGACTGATTTAGTCATTACATGCATACACGTGCCATATAAACTACATTATCTAGAGATGCTGATTACTATTATATAAATCTTTTTTTTAGATGTACAGAACATCTGCTCGCCTTTAGTGTTCATGGCCGTTGTCTTCTAACATTCAGAGATTTACTGATCTGTTTCATAGTGTCTAAGCTGACAAATGAGTATTAGGGCCACATTAAGAAAAAAAATTTTATTGATCATTTTGAGAGTAAAGTTAAAATACTATTTTAAGAAAAAGTTTAAATGTGGAGGTTACCGTTGTTTCAAGGCAGTCCTCCTTGAAACAACGATATACTTCCTTTAAAATGCCTTGTGTAGATAAGTTAGTAAAATCGTACTTCAAAATAGGTTTTACTTACAAGAAAGGAAATGATTTCCTTTTTTAGCAAACACAGTGTGGTGATAAGTAAGAAAAAGCACAAAAATGTAAGAGCTGGCCTGATTTGTATAAAATGAAGTGGCTGGCAGTGGACAGATGCAGGGATACCGATGGTTACACCTTTTTCAATAAAAGGATGTATGTTTTATCACGAGACACAATAGGACGGCTGATCAATTTCATGCACTAACTCATCTACACAAGGCATTTTCTAGAGCGTAGAGCAGCCTACACATAACGTCCATATTTTGACTTTTTTCTTGAAAACGAATGTTAACTTCTTATAATTCATTCCATTGCTTGACAATATCCTTAGTCGAAGTCAGCAGCAAGTCACCACTATACACGGTGTAGGTAGAGCACTGTTTTCCCCTCCTGAGTCGCCTGACAGTTTGCCAGAATTTTTTTGAGACAGTCCAAAAGTCTTTTCCCGTGGCCTCTCCAAAAGAATAAGATTGCGGAAACAAGCAACAGAAATAAGCTTTCTCCAAAGGGTGGATGACCTCTCCCTTAAGAAATAGGGTGAGGAGTTTGGTCATCCGGGAGGGGCTCAGAGTAGAGCCGCTACTCCTTCACATTGAAAGAAGCTGAATGAGGTGGGTCGGGGATCTGACAAGGATCCCTCTGGGCACAGTCATTACATCACTGAAACACAAACTTCATCTCTCTTAATAAAAACATTCGACATGCACAGTTCAGTCTGCATACTGAACAGAAACAAACATGTCAGATGTTAGAATTGTCTTGTTAATACCAGAATATTTCAAACCTTACAGTTTTAGCCATCATCTGTTATTGCCGCTTTTGATTTTGGATGAAATGCGTTCTGAAAAACTTGGCTGCACCAAGCACACAAAGGTCACCCCCAGTGCATGCTCAGTAGAGTGGGCAAAGTGAGAACACATCTGGATGTTTTAAGCCTGCATGACTTGAATTGAATTGGAGTAGTACTTGGGCTGCAACTGATGACATTTCACAAGTCCACAAGAATACAGGCATACACAAGTATGTATATTGAGAAACAACCAAGATCTTGAAGGACTGCAAAGGAGCGCGCCTCAGGTAGGTGAAAATCCCTCTCGCCCCTCTTTCCGACTTAAGTGGATGAGGACAGACACACGTAAATTTTAAAGAAATTTAATGGCAGCTGGAGCTGCGTCATAATTTACTGTAAAAAGTGCAATTTACTGTAAACACTTTTTACATCCTCCCGTAATTACATTTACAATAAAATTGCTGTAACTGGATTTTACTGCAGTTTGCTATAATTTTATTTACAGTAAAGATACAGTAAATTTTATCAACAGTAAATTTACTGTAAATTTAATATACAGTATTTTTTTGGTAATTACAGCAACCATTGTGAATTTAAATTAGCTTTGTTGTAAATTCAACAGCAAATTCCTGGCAGCAGGACGTTATTTTAGAATTTACAATAACCAATTTGCTATATTGTCTACATTTTACAGTTACTGTATTTAGATTATTTGTAGCGTATCTTTATTTAAAGTAATGTGCTTTACTGTATCTTTATTTATAGAACTCTTAGTGTTCTCCAGTTTAATTTATACTGTTGCAGGACTAGTAAAGCACGATAAACTACATCTGACCCCTGTTCTTTCAAAAGGCAGTTAGTCATGAATATTTCTCCTTAAATTATGCTTTTTATTGTTGAAAGTACAGTTTACAAATATGTAAGAAAAAACTGACATGTCTATAGCAGAAACTGAAAAACTTCTGTCATTTAATTGTTTATTGCTTAATTACTTTGGAATTTAGAATCGGCTTCAAACGCACATTCAGGCCTGACATTCAGAGGCACTTTGTATATAACTTATATTATGTAATATTCAATACTGAACTTTGATACTGTACTGTATATTTTATTTAACTCTTTGCATTTATATTTGAATAACAGTTTATTTCAATGTTTTCATATTTCAGAGAATATAATATTAGATTCAGAAATTAGTTTTAATTGGATAACCTTATCAATTTCCTGCTTTAATTCTAATGCCAAACCCATGTAATTTTTTTTAAATGATATGCAAACAAACATAATATAATCATAGTGGTTCTTACAGCTATGATGCCTTTGAATATCTTTCTTTTGTTCAAAGCTGTTCAAAGAATGACTAGACTTTGCTCTGAAATAACCTTGTCAACATTGACAAATTAAAATGTCAGTCTTGAATTCGCTACCTGAGTGTTAATAAGTGCTAAAGAAACTTTATAAATGTTTTGCAGCAGCGGCACAAGATTAATTGTCTGTTTCCTCCCTCCCTCTCTGTTTGTCCAACTTTAAGTCAGAGGACCTTGGAGCTTGTGCCCAATTTGAAGCCAGTCGAAATGCAAGGAATATGATGCCTAGCGCCAGCTGTGGCATTTTCCCAGAGTTCTCCCTGAGGAAGCCGTCCTCGGAGACCGACATTGAGAACTGGGCATCCAAGCACTTCAATAAACACACACAGGTATTCACAAAAATATAAAACACAAGCCTGTTTCCTTTTAGTGATTCTGAACCTGATATCTCTACTGTATAAAAACGCTTTATGTATCCTATACTTTACTCTAATGGTCTGTTTTCAAGATCTCTAAAGGACAAGTTCATTTCATTTTTACAGTTATCTGACTATTTAACATTATCTAGTTCATGCTTTTAATTAATGAATTTCTATACATGTGAAACAAATGAATTAACAGTCAATTAACATTATAGTAAGACTGTAATAACAGCATTGCATTAATTAAGGGGTTACTTGAAGAGGATGTGCAACCTATGGATTTTTTGATACCCGAACAAGGCACAGAAAGGAATTGGGAGGAATACCAAAGGAGTGAAGGAGTACTGGTAAACAGAGCAGTGGCCTGAGACTGCAAGACTAGGCAGACCAAACTGTGCACAGCCTGGATTGACTACAAGAAGGCCTATGACTCGATGCCAACATCTGGATCCTGGAATGCCCAGAATTGTACAAGATCAACAGGACCCTGAGAGCCTTCATCAGGAACTCAATATGTGACATACAACACTAGAAGCCATCTTCAAGCCCATAGCACAGGTTGCCATCAAGTGCTGGATCTACCAAGGAGATGCACTGTCCCCACTGCTGTTCTGTATAAGCCTGAGCCCCCTCAGTGAGATCATTGACAAGAATGGCTACGGATACCGACTACGGAACGGAGCAATCAAACCAGTGAACAAGACATTGATTCACTGATCCACACTACCGGGATCAAGGATATCGGAATGTAGTTTGGACTGGAAAGTGTAGTTGGATGGTAACATAGAAAGGGAAGCTAGTCAGAATTGATCGAACTAACAGAAGGCAACTTTGCAGACACTGAGGACACCTTCAAGTACCTGGGAACCCCACAGGCAAATGGGACCCATGAAGAGGTTGTAAGGAAAGCTGCAACCACCAATTACCTGCAGAAGGTTCAGGCAACTTCTAAGAAGTCAGCTGAATGGTAAGAATAAGATCCTATCTGTAGGTAAGAACGCCTATGCCCAGGCAGCAGAAACCCAAGAAAGAAGAGGAGGAACCAACATGAAAAGATAGACCCCTGCATGGTATGTACCACCGGCAGATAGAGGCAGTGGCTGACATCCAGAGGTCCTACCAGTGGCTGGAAAAAGCTGGACTGAAAGACAGCACAGAGGCACTAATCATGGCAGCACAGGAACAAGCTCTGAGCACAAGATCCATAGAGGCTGGGGTCTATCACACAGGTGCAGGTTGTATAAAGATGCCCCTGAGACAATCCAGCACTTAACAGCAGGGTGCAAGATACTAGCTGGGCATACATGGAACGCCATAACCAAGTGGCTGGCATAGTATACTGAAACATCTGTGCCGAGTATGGCCTGGAAGTCCCGAGGTCAAAATGGGAGGTGGTGGAGAATGACCGAGCTAAGATCCTGCGGGACTTCCAGATACAGACAGATAAAATGGTGGTGGCTAACCAGCCAGACATAGTGGTGGATTAGCAAGCAGAAGAAGACGGCCATAGTGATAGATGTAGCGATACTGAATGACGGTAACATCAGGAAGAAAGAAAGCAAAAAGCTTGAGAAGTACCAGGGGCTCAGAGAAGAACTGGAGAAGATGTGGAGGGTGAAGGTAACAGTGGTACCTGTACCTCCGAGTGGTAATTGGAGCACTAGGTGCGGTGACTCCCAAGCTAGGCGAGTGGCTCTAGGAACAATATTGGAGATCCTTGTCCAGAAGAGCGCAGTCCTAGGAACAGCGAAGGACCTTTGTTGTCTTGATCTCAGCAGCTTCTGTCTCCTCCTTTGACCAGCTTGTTATCCCACTGTGTTACTATCAACTGCACTTCTCCAGTCTGAATGACATTCCAATGTCACTGCTGTAGATCCCAGTGGTGTGGGTCAGTGAATCGATGTCTCAAGAACTCCTGGCATATAGCTTGAAGTTGCTGGTATCAGAAGCCAGTCTTGTTAATCATCTCACTGAAGGGGTTCAGGCCTATGCAGAACAGCAGTGGGTACAGGGTAGATCCTCGGTAGATCCTGCATTTGATGGTGACTTGTGTATTTGGGTTGAATTTGACCTCAAGTGTTTTTTGCCACATCCCCATCAAATTACTGATGAAGGCTCTTGAGGTCATGTTGATGTCAAAGGCATTCCAGGATCCATGTGTAAGCCACTGAGTTAAATGTTTTTGGGCGGTGCACTGGTTGGTCAGTCTGGTCTTACAGTCTTGAGTGACAACTCTGTCTACCAGGGACTGGGACCCTCTGGTGTTTCTGCCGGTTCCTTCCTGAGCCCCGCTTTTGCTAAATTAGTATACCTAATAATCAATGCAACCTGTAAGTTGCTACAATGGACAATGAAACAGACAGTAACAACAATCCCCCTGCAGTTTCTCCAGAAACTGCACGGTCATTTTGATTTCAATCTGTTTCTGTTTTAACCATCTGTTCCCCAGATGGTTAAAGCTTGCTTCCAGGTTGTTAATTAGAAGGTCTAACCCAGATGGATTTAATGTGTTTGTGAATGGTAGCAATATCTTGATGAAACGCCTGTAGTTATGTAAAGTACATGCTAATTTCTCAAAGGTCAACCTTTCTTGCTATATTCAGTAGAGGCATATTCAGCTTTGGACTGTCAGTACTTTATACACTTGGTGCAGCTGTTGCCAAAATATAGTGAAAGAGTGATGAACGCATATCATATCATATCCAAACTGATAATCTTTACCTTTCACTTAACTTAAAAATATCTCGTAGCCTTTTAGGGCTATGAATATGTAATAATTTCAACAAAAAAGGGAAAATGTACAACTATAATTAAATTAAATTACATTTTAATTTATACAATGTCAGTTCATAGCAACAGGTTCTTCAATGGCTTTATACTGTAAAAAAAAAAAAAGACCTTAAAATATGAATCCAAGATGATCCTCATTAACAAGTATTTGGTGACAGTAGTGCAGAAGAAATCCTTTTAACTAGAAGAGACTTCAGGAAGATGCTCAGGGAATGGCAGCCAAAATCCTCTGCTAAGACAATTAAAATGTCAGTTGCACTCTCAGCATCTGTTTCTGTGTCACTTAAACAACTTTATATTTCTCTCAATCCCTTATTTCTTTCCTCAGGGTCTTTTTAGAAGAAAGGTCTCTATTGCCAACATGTTGGCCTGGAGCAGTGAGCCTATCAAGAAGCCCATGATTGTGACTTCAGACCGCAGCGTGAAAAAGGAGGCAGTCGAGATCTTTAAACTCATCCAGACCTACATGGGAGACCGTCGCTCCAAGGCCGACCCCCTTTCTGTGGCTCTGGAAGTGAGTTTTTCTAACTTTCTCATTATGTCCTTATAAATAATTTTCTTTCAGCACCTTCACTAGAAAACTGACACTTAGTCCAGAGGTTTGGTACAGTGTGCACACAGCCACTGTGCTGTTTAAAAAAATGAGTAAACTGGCCAAATATAGGCCAAAAGAAGAACTGGAAGGCCAACAACCCTATCTACACTAAATAAGGATAATATGAAAAATATTATCCAGTGACCTGACACATTCAGACTTTTAATGGAATAAAGGATCAAATTTTAGTTTTAATCATCATCAGAATCATAGAATAGATCAAGTCAGCCAAAGAAAGAATAGCTATGGGACGTTTTACAAGAAAACCGAGAACTTGTCTTGAAGACTGCTTAAAGAAATTAATTTGCCTTCCTCAAGACAGTTCAGGCTGTTGAACAATAAAGGCGGTCATGCCAAATATTGACTTTCAAGCTCATTTCAAGTTTACAAACTCTGTTCGTACCCTTTACCTTATACTGTATTTCCATGTTTTATAGAGTTCAATAGATCACTGTTCCATTTCCCATTTTCCTACCAACATAAAAAGAAATGAGGGGTGGATCGTGACTTTTGCACAGTATTTTAGGAAATTGTTTAAAGTGAGACGTTTTACTATTTCATTAAAATATTAGCTAATTTGGTTAATTGTCAACAGGTCAGTAACACAACTTGGTTTAAAAAGACTATGAAAAGAGACACAATAATGTTCCTCAATGTAAAATTGAGTTAAAAAAAACTTGAATATTTCATTATCTACAGAACATAAGATCATCAAAAGATTCAGAAAATATGAAGTTGAAAAAGCAGTATTAGATCCCTGTGTTATTTATGCCCTCTGGTGGCACTATATTGAAAACAGTCATTATTCTCTCATGGAAATGACTGCACAGGCTCAGAAACACTTTGAGAAATCATTGTCTGTGAACATTCCTGCGATATTCACAAATGCAGGTTAAAGGTTTATCATGCAAAGAAGATGTGATATGATGTTCTCTGGGCTAAGGGTCCTTTTAAAATGGACTGGGCTAAGTAGAAGACTGTTCTGTGGTCACATGAATCAACGTTTGAAATTCTCCTGCATTAAATAGGAGAGAGACCATCTGGCTTGTTATTAACATTCAGTTCAAAATCCTGCATCCTGCCTATGGAACACTCAACTCCAGTTCTATTGTGCATAAAATACAGGTTTGTGACAGCTGCAAATCATTGCATTGTGTTTTCATATACATTTTACGCACCATTCCAATTTTTGTAGAATTGAGGTAAATCAGTTGAACAGAAAAGTTAAAATGACCTCAAATTTTTAAAGTTACATGGTTCTCTGCCTGTCTGTCAGGTTGTGGTGCGTGGGTGGAGTAATCAGGGTTTGCGTGATGAGCTCTACATCCAGCTGTGTCGTCAAACTACAGAGAACTTCCGCTACGACAGCCTAGAGCGAGGCTGGGAATTGATGGCCATCTGTCTAGCTTTCTTCCCCCCAACACCCCGTTTCCACACTTACCTGGAGGGCTATATTTATCGACACATGGACCCTCTGAATGACACCAAAGGTGAGGGTGCAACACAAACACTGCTATTTAGTACCAGTGACACATGATCTGACTGGAACCAAGTCACTTTGATGGTATTTTATTGAAGTGGCTGTTGACAGAAAGACTGGGATAATTTACACTCTCTACTCTTATTTAGCCAAATGCTTAAAAATTGACAGGACAGCACTTCATGGTGCAAATGGATATTGACAAAGCATTCGTCTTTCCTTGTCTTTTTGATTTTTATGAACTTCTCTTATTCCGTACATTTTTAATTTATATCCCCTGAACATACAGGCGCAAGACACAAACACATATATTCACACATGCACAAACATTTTTCTTTCTACACTACTTTATAAATAAGATAATTTGCAATCTCTCATAATGATATTGCCAAGTTTTGTAACTTGGAATATCTGTGGTATTGGAACCACAGAGACTCAAAGCACCCGCCACATAAATAAACTTAAAGCTTACATTGTTTACATTTATCGTAAACTGATTCTCAGATATAAAAAAAAACCTACTCAGGGGTAGCTATTTTACTACACGAATCAACTGCTTTTACTCATACTCCTTTATGCCTTTTTGTTGCGTCTTCCTGCAAAGCACTGATCACTTTCACTTGTTAAGAACTGGCATTGGCCTCAACCTAGGTTCCGACTTAACTTTAGATTGGAACCAAAGTATCCCACCCGCGATTACAAGACCATCGGGTTTTTCGTGGGTTGTTGTCAGGAACAGCAAGCGAGAAGATGAAAAAAACAGCGGGGATGCAGAGCTGGCTATCGCGTCCAGCTGCGAAAACAACAACATGAACCCCCACTTTCATTAATCTTCCTCCCCAATGCATCCCTCGCAAACACAACGGAGGAGCTACAATCAGAGATTTACTACAACTGCTTTGTCTGGGAGTGTTGTCTAAGATTGTAACTGAATCCAGTGCCTCAGTGGAGTTACCGGTCCGGAATCTACACCGCCAGGACAGGAGTGAATCTGGTAAGGGAAGGGGCGGAGCGTTCTGTCCTTATGTCCTTCAGAACTGATGCCAACAGTAGAATTATAGACAGTCACTCCTAACCGTACTTAGAGGCCATGTCCAGCCAGTGGAGACGCTTCTATCTACCTCGCAAGCTAATGGTGTCACGATCACTGGCGTGTGTTTTAAGGGAGGACCAAATGCAGACAACACAGGCAGAACTGAATTTAACAAAAGGGAGCTGGTTTATGGGGCAGATGGAAAAACATAAAAAAAGGCAATATTGTTGCTGGGGACGTTAATAAGACATATTTAAAATCAGTACTCCCCAAATTCCACCAACATGTTAAGTGTACATGAGCAGAGGGGACAGGACTCTGGACCATGTGTAGAATAACATCAAGTGGGCCTACAATCCGACACCCCTCCCACACCTAGGACAATCTGACCATCTCTCTTCCCTGTCTCCACCTCCTAAGGTGGAGACAGGGTAACTCGTAACTCAGCCTTCATGCTGAGGGACAGTTCTCTGTACAGCACTGCCAGGGACAACCTGAGGAGGAGCATCAAACGGGCCGAAGAAGGCCTGCAGGAGGAGTATAGAGGGCTTCCTCACTGACAACAACTCCCGCCAGGTGTGAAGAGGCATTCAAGCCCTCACCAGTGTTTGAGGCGGATAGTCTGTCAGCACATCAGAGGCTGCCTACTGCCCTATCTCGATCTCTACCAGTTTGTTTACAGACCAAATCAGTCCATGGAGGATGACAGGAAGAGCTACGTGAGGATGTTCTTCATGGACTACAGCTCAGCATTGAGCACCATCATTCCAGACATCCTTACCAACAAACTGGACCACCTCAACATCCCCCCTGCCACCTGCTCCTGGATCACAGGATTTCCTAACTGGAGATGAGACAGCGTACAGGGCGGAGCGAGAGAATTTGTCCCACTGGTGTTCAGAAAACAACCTGAAGCTGAATGTCCTTAAAACAAAAGAACTCATAATGGACTTCAGGAGGCAGTGACAGGTCCATTCCCCTGTCAATGTAAATGGAGAACAGGTGGAATCTGTCTCCACCTTCAGGTGTTATTTATTCCTGCTGTCTACTTTTATATTTTATTCTAGCACACTTGGTGTGAAGCACCCACAATTTCGTGTACATGTACAATGACAATAAATGTCTATTCTATTCTATTCTATTCTATTCTATTCTATTGTTATTGGAGGAGATTCTATCACCAGATAGTTCCAACAAACATGACTCACAATCCAAAGAAATAATTAAATACTATAAGAATGATTTTATATTTGGTGAAGATGTGTGACTAAAACAAGTACCAAGTGGTGATTTAATACCTCTCTGCTGACTTTGACATATACATTAAAAAGGAGTCATCCATGTCATCCACAAAAAGCAGAGATGAGATTCTGAGGCCGCTACTTGCTTATACCTAGAAATACTGTCCATACATTTTGTGAACAAAAGTGACAAAGAGCAGTCTTGGTGGAGTCCAACACCCACTGTAAATTAGAGATGTGGTTAAATGCCTTCTTCAAGTCCACAAAGCACACGTAGACTGGTTGGACAAACTTCCACATATATTCACGCTGTAATATCCTTGAGAGGATAAAGAGCTAGCCCATGGTTCCACTACTAGGATGAAAGCTGCATTGTTGTCCTGGATCTGGGGTTTTTCTAGCAGACAAATTGTCCTTTCCAATACCCTGGCATAGTTGAAGCACACCCTCCAATCCCCTTTCGTAAAGATGACAATCACCATCCCAGTCTGCAAATCCAGTGACACCACCCCAGATCTCCACACAATGTCACAAAGGAGTGTCAAACAAGACATTCCTACAACATCCAGAGCCTTCAGGAGTCAAGCCGTTCTCAAGGAGCCTTGTTCCAGAGCCCAAGACATTCAATGAGGTGAGCCTGACTACATCTACCCGGTATCTCTCAACCTCATGCACTAGCTCAGGGTCCATCCCCACCAGAGAGGTGACGTTCCATGTCTCGATCACCAGCCTCGATAGGAGGGGATTGGTCCGCCAAGGCCTCCACTCTTGGATGCCCCCTGTGAGTGGCAGGCCTACGGGATGTTGGGCCCATGTCGTCTCTTTGGGATGCGTCCAGCTGGGCCCCATGAACAGTACAGAGTGACTTGGGCCGACTGTTTTTTGATTTAGAGCTACAGAAATAAAATTGAGTTGAATTAAGTGGTCATTGTGTTTTTACATTTCTATATCCACAAATGGTTTCCATAATGTTTACCAAGTATCCAAGGAAATACAGTGTACAAGCCTAAAACTGAATATGTAAAATTCTAACAAGTATGAAAGTGAATAATTTGGTATAACCACCTTTATTCTGCAACACAACCTGAACTCATTTAGTCAAGCATGCTTCTAATCTCTATTAGTATTGTTCATAAATTGTCCTGCAGGATGCTTTAAGGATATTCTAAAGCTCCTCTTTGGATGTACACTGCCTTTTGTTTTGTTCTCAGTCCAGATGATTCAACAGTGCTTCAATAATGTTGCTCTGGTCGCAACTTTTGTCAAAGAGCTAGTGAGATCTAGCCTCTGCATGAGTTATATACCATAATGTCCCATCATCATGTGGCAGTTTGTCTACAGCCACTTGCTATGCAAACCCTTTGAATCCTTTTATTCATTCAAGTCCGTGTGCTATGGTCGGAATAAAGGATCTTTCTTAACCTTCCTCTTTTTTCTGATAATTTCCTAAAAACTTTTAAATTTACAATAATGAATTACACAGCAGTGGTGTGGGAGCCAAGTTAATATAGTACATATATTTCAGTATTTATATTTGCTATCAAACTTATTTTGTGTAATTGGTAATTTAATAAGTAAATTCATGGTTAATGAAAGTTATTTTATTGCATTTGTGTTGGCTGGTTTAAAGGCTAGGTTTATAGTTTAAAACTCTGCATCATGGATTTATGCAAATGAGTGCACGTGGTGCGGGGGGGGAAATAAAAGTTAGTATAGCAGAGGTAAGACGCTGCAGCAGGGAAGGACAGAGCCACATGGTTTTCCTACCGTAGTTGTGGAATAAATTTGAGTTTGTATCTTTTCGCATCAGAGTCCCTGTGGAAGTTTTTTCCTCTTCAAATGAACGTACACGAGTGAAGCATGGGAAAACTGGTGTCATGGCTATAGAAGTGGTGAAGACATTTCATCACAGTAGATGTCTGTCTGAAAGTGTTGTAACTAAGATTAAGGATATGATTCCTCTACTGTTATCATTTTCGTTGCCATGTGCTAACACAGTGCAAAGCAGCACCTGAACTCTACTCCCATAGAGGTTGATTATCCTGCTAATAGCTTTACATTTTCACTACATGCGACTCTGGATACTGTGGCTCATCTGAAAAAGACAGCCTCAAATCAAAAGTGCTTGACTCCCTGGTATAACTCTCAAACTCACACCCTAAAGCAGATAACTCTAAACTGGAGAGGAAATGGTGTCTCACTTATTTAGAAGATCTTCATTTAGCCTGGAAAAACAGTATTTTGCTCTATATTCTGTGCCATGGCAAAAGCGCCATAATCAAATCTACAAAATGGTAATCCAACACCAGTGATTGACATGGTGAGATGCAGGATCTCCACAGATTGGAAGAATGTTTGAGTTGTTGTCGTGCTAATGAATCAATTTAAGACAACCGAAACAGTCTCCTAATGTTGTTAATATGTTGTCTTTTTCTGTTGCTCAAGGTGTGGCCATTAGCAGTTATGCTAAATACTGCTACAGGAAACTGACAAAAGCTGCACTCACTGGAGCCAAGAAGGTACGGAGCGCTGACTGTCTGTCCACATGTTTTTACTTCCCCTTTTCAACCTAGTCTTTATTGACACAAATGCAGCCGGTTCATTTCAGTGATGCAGCCTGCAAAAGAAGAACATGTAGACATGATATTTATGAGTATAAATATACTCATAAATACGTAGTATGTAGTTTAGTGTAGTTAAATCTGCAAGCCTAGGAGAAACAATACCTGACTATTTAATATTTCCAGATTGCAGTGGGGTCGAGGAAGAAATGGAAGGAGCAATTAATCGGAAGAACTGTACATTTCAGCCAGTTTATTGAATAATCTAAAGCTCTTGAGAAGGTTTATTAATGTCATTACCTCAGAGAGGGTGGTTAGTGAATGCTGGAGAAAAAGTAAAACATCAACAACACATTTTATACCCTCGATCGCTATAACCTAATTGCTAATAATTTTGGAAGGGCTATGTTATCAAGAAACAGATCAATTTTGTGTTTAGATGAGCTCATCTGTGGTGAATATATATTTGTTTTCTGATAAGATGAGAATGAACTTATTTTTCCTCTCATCACAGCTTTTCCTGCCTCCCAGAGACAACATACTGATGTGCCAGGCAGGTCATTATAGTCTAAATATAAAGCCCACTCTGTTTTTTAAAATATTTAATAAAATCTTCATTTATAAGCAATAATGTTTTAAATTTCCAATTTTTACTTGGCTGAATGACCTACTTAGGTATTAGAATGAAAGACAAGGGAGCATGATCCTTGACAGGTATAAGATGTATTTCAGTGTTTGAAATGTCACTCAACAGTGAGCTGCTGACTAGGAAATAATCCAGACAAGAGTTAGAAAGTATACTCATGTGAGAAGAAAGTATATTCCCATGGTTGACGTGTAGAGATCGCCAAAGTCCATAATCGCTCAAGTACTGTTTAACTATATTTGTGGATTTTTTCACTGGCATCTTAATACTTGATTACACTTTCTTGAACATTCCTTTAGTACTCAAAATGCTCTCCGCTCTGCCTCAGCTGGCCTGCAGTAAGTTATCTGTGTGTGTCTGTGTGTGCGTTTCTGTCACACTTTTTCAGGGTGTGCAGAAACCCTGCATAGAGGAAATCAAGCATGCCAGGAACGCCATCTTCAACCCTTCCATGTTCGGGTCCTCCCTTGAGGAGGTCATGGCACTCCAGAAGGAGAGATATCCAGACCGCCAATTGCCATGGGTACAGACTCGCCTCTCTGAAGAGGTTCTGTGTCTCAATGGAGACCAAACAGAGGGCATTTTCAGGTGAGTGAGGAAGGGAGCTAATGGGACCAAATAGTCGATAGTATGAAAACAGATGTGAAAGGGGAAAAAAATGAAACAAAATAAAATTAATGCTTTACAGACATTAAATTCTGTGAAGCATTTAATGACTATTTAATGTGTCATTAGTGAGTGGAACCATGCAAAATCTTACTATAAATAATTTCTTGGTTACAGGCTCTTAAAGTGCATAAGTCTTGGTCAAAATTTGGTGCTTGTCATGTTGCATTATTTTTGCCAGCCCTCAAACTTCTTAATTACAGAAGGTAACCAGATTAAATTTTCAGGGTTGACAAACAGTCAGTTTAAAACTTGAAGAAAAAAGTGCAAAGTTGGGCAGGTTAATGACATATAATTTTTTAATACATATATTTTGATATCAGATTTATCTTCTAGCAGTTATGTGTCAGTTTTCAACATATTTTTAATGCATTTCAAAAATGATGAAGAAACATTTGTGTTTATATAAGAGTTGCTACAAGTCTTTGTGAGCAGTTATGTGGTCAGCAGGTTGTGTGTGTTGTATCTGCTTTCTGCATGTCTGAGATGAAGCTCTTGTACATCCTTGTGTTTCTGGTTCTCACACTCTTTATGCAAAACAACTATGTAGCGTAAGAAGAGGGCCTGTAAGTGTAAATATCCTGTGACATTTGATCTCCAGAGTACCAGGGGACATAGATGAAGTCAATGCCCTCAAGCTGCAAGTGGATCAATGGAAAATCCCTACAGGACTGGAAGACCCACACATTCCTGGTACATGTACACACTGTTGGATAGTGCTACTGAACACTGTGTCTCTGCAGCCCAGATATGATCCGCCTGCAGTAGTATGAGATGTTCAAATGACTTTCATTCCTGAATAAGTGCTTTCTTAGAAGTCTCACTTGGTGTCCTCTTCTGTGTCTGCAGCCTCTCTGCTGAAACTCTGGTACAGGGAGCTCGAAGAACCGCTTATCCCTCACGAGTTTTATGAGGAGTGTATCAGTCACTATGACAACCCAGAGGCAGCTGTCGGTGTGGTGCTGGGCCTGCCACATATCAACAAACTGGTGCTCTGCTATCTCATTCGATTCCTACAGGTAACACAAATATGCACAGGTTTGCACAGCTTGTCTAAGGAGTTGGAAAGAAAGCGAGTGGACTTCACCTCTCATCCAAGAGGCTTCTTAATTTCTAAAACCAAATGGTGGAAAATCCCAGGGATTTAAACCTAGTGGGGGCTGTCCCTTAACCTGACTTACTATTAATCATGCACATCTGCCAGTGTGTGAAAAGGTATGGGTCATTACACTGGTTTCAAGTGAAACCAGTTTGAGACTTTGCCTCACCCTGTCATGTGACCTATTGAGATCACCTCATGCAACATGAGTTTAGGCACTTGGGAAGGGATCTCAAGACTGAATTGTAGACAGCTGATGGCATAAACCACCCACTGTGTTCAAAGGTGGTCATTCACAGTGGACATATATGGACTATTTTTCTTCTATGTCAAACCATCAGTCTTCTCCATCCAAAATTTTAACTTTTGCATCATCCCAAGACTGACCTTTTTACTTTAGCTCAGGAGGTAGAGCAGGTCATCTGCTAATTGTAAGGTTGGTGGTTCAATCCCTGGCTGCTCCAGTCAAAATGCCAAATATGCTTGGGTAAGATACTAACCCCAAGTTCCTCTCTGATGCATACATCAGAGTATGAATGTGTGTGAATAGTAGATAGAAAGCACTTAGATAGAACAATCATAGCAAAAAGTGCTTGTATGAATGGGTGAACGAGGCAAGTTGTGTAAAGCGACATATAACAACCAGTCCGTTTACCGTTTACCAGATGTACAGCTGAAGTGGGATTTATAGTCCTGCAAATGTGTCCGTCCCCTACACTTTTCATTTGGGCAGATAGAAGAGAAATATGTTTAAAAAGGGTTACAAATGTGTACAGTATGGTCCACAAACATAAATGAAGATTTAAAAATGTGTGCAGAGATTTGTGTTTAACTTTTGAAGACTCACAAGCATGTGTTTCAATTCAGACTCAAATACAAAGCAATTTGACCACATATAAAACTATTTTAAAAATATGTACGCCCAAACCTGAATAAATACTGATCATTTATACACAATTTGCCTCAAAATGGTTGCAATTGTGTACAATATGATCCACAAGCGTAAACTAAGATTTACAAATGGTTACCTGCACAGACATTTGTGCGCACAGAAAGGTTTTTGGATGGTAAAATTATCAGATTTGTAAAGCTGAACTTGATAAATTGTGCTGGCTATCTTTGGTTGTGATGTCTTCCTGTTTTCACCGAAATAGTCTGGGCATTAATTGAAAGTAGTAAGTTTTGGTTTGGAGTGTTTGGAATTTCTGGAGTTGTCTTTCTTTCTCTTTCGTGTGTTGTGCCAACTGTGCCTTGTCCACAAACCTCTTGTAAAATGATGGAAGGCAGAAGTGTTGTGAGTTCCTGCAGGGTCAGGTTGATCTCACTTTGGAGTGCTCTTCATACTTACTTACTGTGCTCTCTATAAGATCTGCCTCAGCTCTTGTCCCTTGACTGTAGACTCAAGGTGCAAACTCTTGGGAAGCAGTCCGGATTAAGGTTAAAGCACAGGTGGTTTCTGTAGTCCGTATATTTAAACCCTAACTAGGATTTAAATACCTGGGACTTTCTACCATTTTGTTTTATAACTGAAGCGTGAGAGGTGAAACGTCTTCAAGTAATTTAAAGAAGTTGCTTTCTTTCTAAGCTCCTTAGACTCCTTAGACTACCATGACCTGGATAGAGACATGTTAGCACAACTTATACTTCAACCCCAATTCCATAAAGATTTGGATGCTGTGTGAAATAAATAAAAACAGAATGCAATGATTTGCAAATTTTATAAACCCATATTTTATTCACAATAGAACATATAAAATATATCAAATGTTCAAACTTAGACACTTTTTACACTTTTAATAAAGATATTAGCTCATTTTGAATGTAATGGCAGCAACACACCTCAAGAAAGTTGGCACAGGGGTAACAAAAGGTTTGAAAAGTATGTTATACTAGAAAGGATGAATATTTGCAAGTAATCAAGTTAATCATCAGTATTATGAATGGGTATAAAAGCACCTTAGAGAGAGAGAGTGTTTCTTAGAAGTAAAGATGGGTACCAATCTGCAGAACTACTGCCTCTATTGTTGGATCGGCCTTTATTTGTCCTTTCTCCACAATGAAACCAAGCAATGACAAAAGTTCTGCGTGGAACTCCCACTTCTCACCTTTAACGTAGAGCTTGTTCCCAAGAAGTTGTCGAAGCACTTGTCAGACAAGGCGTTCATGTTCCTGGACTGACTCTGAGAAGATCCAGATGTCATTGAGATAGGTGAAGAAATCTCAGAGAATGCTGTTGACGAGAGCCCCTAAACACAGAAGGGACGCTGGTGAGACTGAATGTCATTACCAGATACTTACATTGTCCGAGGTGAGTGTTGAATGCTGCGTTCCACTTGTCCCCCTCCTTTTTTCTCACCAAGTGATCAGCATTACGCAGGTCCAGTTTGGAGAAGATGGTTATCCAAAACCATCAAGCCAACCATCTGGTTCAGAAGACAACAGATGAAACTGGTATTTGTTTTTAAATTGTGATTTTTTTTAGACCAGGGAAATAAATACAGGATGGAGAGTTTTGTATTTCTTTTCAACCAAAAAGAAACACCAAATGGTGAAGAAGAGGGACGGATGATTCCAGGTGTGAGAGAGTCAGAGATATAAAATTTTAAGCATTAAATAAAAAATTATTCATAACCATCTTACAGATGTAACATTATGTCCAGCTACTTTCAGTACCATTGATATGTATTTAGACTCTTTCTCCTATTGATCTTTCTGAATTAACTTCAGTAATTACTTCCTCCTAACCATCAATGAGTCTTTTACACCTCATTCCCACAAGACTGCTCAAAGAAGTCCTACCATTAATTATTGCTTCAGTCTTAAATATGATCATATACACAACTGGTCAAAAGTTTTAGAACACCCCAATTTTTCCAGTTTTTAATGAAAAATTATGGAGTTTAATGTCTCATTGCACTCTGAAATGAAAGCATCATACAAATAAGCAGTTGGAGTTAAAAAAGAAGTCATGGAATCAATTTATAGACCAAAATGTACTCTAAACTTTGGACTCATCAAAGTAGCCACCTTTGGCAGATGTAACAGCTGAACACACCCGTGGCATTCTGTCTACAATAGAAATCAAATATTCTTCAGAAACTTCTTCCATATCTGTTGCTGAGGTTCCCATAAATGTTGGCACTTGTAGTGTGCTTTGCTTTCACTCTTCTGTCCAGTTCACAAATCATCTTAATGGGGTTTAAGTCTGGAGACTGTGCTGGCCACTCCATGTTTTCAAGCTTACCATCTTGTTCTTTTTTGCTGAGGTAGTTCTGGCATAGTTTGGACTTATGTTCTGGGTTGTCTAAGGAGCTTGGAAAGAAAAGCGTCTGAACTCCTTTAAGTTTCTTGAAGACGTTTCACTTCTCTCATCCAAGAAACTTCTTCAGTTCTAACATCTGTGTCCTGGAAGTCCCAAGGTCAAAATGGGACACGCCCCCCTTCACAACATCTGTCATCCTACCTTCACCCCCACCGTACATGCCCCTCCCTAGTCCTGGTTATAAATAAATAAAGCACCTTGAGGCAACTGTTGTTTTGATTTGCTGCCAAATAAATAAAGTTGAATTGAACTGAACATGACTGGATATTAAAACAGCATCTGAGAGCGGGTGAGTTACAAAGAAGAATGTATGTAGAGCAGATAAAAGACTGATAATCTTAATGATTCTCCGTGTAAACCTGCAAAGAACTTTGCTATTTTATCATCTACTTTTCAGTATTTGTGTTGCAACAGGTAAAATCCAGAAACAGTGTGTTCTGCCTGGGCCCAAGCTAATTTGAGATGGACTGAGTGGAAAGCTTGTTCTCTGACTGAGACAAGAACAACCATTTATAAAGAGTGCACATTTCAAAGTTTTTCTGAATGATATATAATGATGTATAACATTTTTGAGGAACATATCTGATATTTGGTTATCTTAATACCAATCCACAATCTACACACTAAACTGATCTATTACCACTGAAAATATGTTGTGAATTTTGGCAGAAACTACAACAAAGGAGATTATGGAAAACTATGAATACTATGAAATTTTATTTAAAGAATCTGAAAACATTTGGCTTTTAAAATTACAGCAGTTGGTCTCAACAGTTCTGAAAAGCTTAGAACTGTTGTTAAAACACAAAAAGCTGCAGCACAATAGTGTTGCTAAATTAAATTCATGATCATATATGAGCTTTCTAGAAACACAAAACATAATCTTTTTCCAGCACTGTAATATTATGCCTGCCAGATCATCACAGTATGCTTAAGACCTTGAAATGTTATTGCATTTATTAGATAGCGATCTCTCCTTGTGTTTGTCTAGGTATTTGCCCAGCCTGCTAATGTGGCCATCACCAAAATGGATGTGAACAACCTGGCCATGGTTATGGCTCCCAACTGTCTGCGCTGCCAGTCTGATGATCCTAGGGTCATCTTTGAAAATACTCGCAAGGAGATGTCCTTTATCCGGGTGCTCGTCCAGCGGCTAGACACCAGTTTCATGGATGGAATCCTATAACCCCCAGCTGCACACAGCCATCCTCCATACTCACTCACTCCTGCTTCCTCCGCACTCCCTTTAACTTGCTCCATCACATTTCAGTACTGTCCCCCAGCACAGGAACATCGGAATACACATTTTATTGCTGCTGGATGCTTAATCTCCAACGTGTTTACTTTCCTAAAAGTATCAGAAAACTGCCTTGATTTGAATATGTCCATTCATTTTCAGATGAAACTGCTATTTTTCTGTTTCTCCAGGTGTAGTTAACACTTATGTTTTATATTAGCGTTACAAGGTTTTCACATGACAATACAGTGTGTGCCTTCACATACATTTCTACAGTATACACATAGGGTAGAGGAATAGGAGGGATTTAGGAAAGATCTCAGCTCATTAGATTCACAGGTTCATTTCAGTGGCACTCTTGGAGTTCTGCAGGCTTCAGTAATGTCCAAACAGTTATAGAGCAGTAAAGATCATCAGCACAGGGATCGGGCCAAGTTGAAAACATTTTGAATTTTGTTTGCTGCCAGTGAGAACAGAGCTGCTGTTCAAACACACTGCCTGCTGCATTGTGTGTGTCTGCAACAATCAAACACAAATCAATTTCATTTTATTTATGTAGCACCAAATCACAACAATAGTCGCCTCAAGGCACTGTATACTGTCAGGTAAAGACCCTACAATGATAGACAGAAATTCCCAACAATCAGGCCCCTAAGAGCAAGCACTTAATGACGGTGGGAAGAAAAAAAAATCTCTTTTAGGAGGAAGAACCCTCCGGTAGAAGGAACAGCCATCTGCTGTAGCTGGTTGGGAGTAAGGGGAAAAAACAGAGCTGAGTGACACACTGTGGAAGAAAGACAGGGTTTAATAACAAGTAATAATTAAACATGATTTAAACACCTGTGGTTTTAAAGCAAGAGATAATGTGACAGCCTTTCTGACTAATTAGACAATTTGTGAAGTGAGCATGAACACTAGCTCACAGACTCCTTGTTTTTTTGGATGTGACAGCACTTAAACTGTTCTGATCACTATAATTGTTAGTACGTGCTACACATGAGGTCTGAATTGAACAAAACATTTTGTTTGCCGCATTATGAAAAAAGTTGGCTGTTTATGTGGCTCACTGTTGAGAAATGTTAACATAAGTTACTTCCAACATGCAGATCCTGAAAAGTCTGGAATTACAGAACTAAAGGTCAGACCAGGTAAGATGAGTGACACAGTGCAGGAGAATACTTTTTCAGGAGACAACTATTTCATCTTCTGCAATACTTTATCACAAACTAGGCTCTGACTAACGCATACAAAGCCCTGCATCTGTTAAAAAAAGGGAAGGGGGGCGAGGAACGAAACTGTTTAGTATATGAAAATTCTATTAAAGTGGAGTTTCCACATTTGAACAAACTGAAAATGGTTAAAAGAAATCTTGCACACTAATACCTCAATCTCCTCATATACAGTCTAAAACTCTAAAAAAATTAAAGGAATGCTTTTTAATCAGAGTATAGCATCAAGTCAACCAACTTCTGTGACATTGAGCTCGTCAGATAAGTAGCAGAGAAGGTTGTATCAATTGTTTTGATGTTAATTCAATTAACATTTCATTAAGTCTAGGTGCACTAGAGGAGCTTCAATGAGAAAACCCCCCAAAAAGGAATGGCTTTGCAGGTGAATGACATTTTTTCCCTCCTCGTCTTTTCTGACTGTTTATATCCACTAGTTTTGCATTTGGTTAGGGTCATTGTCACTACTGGTGACATTGGCAATGCCTGCATCTTCTAGAGGTTGCACAGGTAGTCCAACACCACCAAGATGGCACATCAAGACGTGCCATTGCCAGAAAGTTTGCTATGTCTGGAGATTCCAGGAGACAAGTACTTACTCCAGGAGATCCACCAGTAGGACAACCCAAAGCCCTACAGAATGACCTCTAGCAGGCCACTGGTGGGAATGTCTCTGACCAAACAGTCAGAAATAGATTTTATGAGGATGGCTGACGTCCTCTAGTGGGCCCTATGGTCATTGCCTGGCACCAGGGAGTCCGATTGGCATTTGCCATAGAATACCAGAATTTGCCAGTCCACCACTAGCACATGTTACAGATATGAAAGGGTCTGGAGAAGCCATGGAGAACCTGTAATATTATTCATCATGACCAGTTTGGTGGTGAGTGGTGACTGTCTGCGAAGGCATATCCTTGGAAGGACACACGGACCTCTACAGGCTAGGCAACAGAATCCTGACTGCCATTAGGTATCGGGAGGAAAGCCTTGGAACGATTGTCAGACCCTATGCTGGTGGAGTGGGGGTCCTGGTTTCCTCCCCAGTTGTTGGTGGGTGAAGGATTTGATACTACTTATGGCCCCCACCCTCTCCTGACCTAAACTAGTAGAACGCCTCTGGGACATTATGTTTCAGTCCACACAAAACAGGAGCCCATTGATACCCTGGTCCAGATCTGGACGGAGATCCCCCAGGACACTATCGGTCATCAGATTAGGAGCATGCTTCGATGGTGTTAAGGGGGCCATGGGGCCATACAAACTATTAAAATATTGCAGCATTTTGAGTTGCTGCAATGAAATTTCTGTGAAATGGACTAACCTGCTGCATCATTTTTTACTCCGATTTCGGGGCATCTTCGAATTCGACCGTCTGTATGTTGACAATTTTTATTTCCCTCAAATGATGTGGCATTCTTCAATTCCTAACATTACCCAGTCCATATTAATATAAAGATCCAGCATGACTTTTTTCCCCGTTGACTTGATGTGGTTTCAAAGTGTACCTTTAATTTTTTTAAGCAGTGTATGGATCACTAGATTCAGTGTCACTACTGATAGCATGAGGCGATACCACCCTGAGCACACCTAAGCTCATCCGATCTCAGAAGTTAAGAAAGACTTCTGGTCTGGTCAGTACATGGATGACAGCCCACCTGGGACAGCTTGTAGTTGTGGCAGCTGTGGGTCAGGTGGTAGAGTTGTGACTATCTGAAAGATTGGTGGATAAATCTCTGGCTCCTCCTGTGCATGTCTCAAAGAATATTGAACACTGAGTTGCCCGGTATCTGACTGAGAGAACTCACATTTGAGAAATTCTGCATTATGAAATAATTGCATAAATGTCCAGTGCAGAAAAATAAATCTAAATGTGTATATCTTTTTGTATTCTTTCCACTATTCCAAAAGAAGACATACTATGAAACCAAAATAACACAAAAACACTATGGGTAGTGTCTCGCCTTAAGCAGAATATGTTCATTCTTCCTGTATCAACGATGGCTATGTTATCACCGTACAATTACAGTAAAATTTGTGCACAGTTATAGTGCGAACAAAATAGCAACCTTCAGTGGTTTCTGGTGTGGAAAAAATGTAAATGACCTTGCACTCTGGAAATTTTGATGAAACGCTCATGTCCTTTCACTCTGCCATAGTAGTTGGTGCTGTTCAGTCAGTCCGGCTGTTGACCACAGCCCTCCTGAGCCATCTATGAGCAACACATCCAGGAAAGCAGCTGATAGCAGCACTGCCAATAATGCCGTGTCAAACACAGCACTGCAGCCCATACCTCTTGACAGGGAAGTGAGAAGTGACAGCTCTTCCATAATACTCCCATCCCAGAGAAAAAGTCCTCATCCACCACCACCTTAGGTCCACTAGTTCTTTCTACACACTGATGACATGTGGATGTGTCTGTCTCCATGCATGTTTGTCCTTCTGTCCATCATTGTTTACAGATTGTAGCCATCTGTACTCTTTGTGCTCTTTGTCTATGAGCAAGTACTGTTGTTACTTGTGTTTGAGATTTTGTTTAATATGTAACAGAATTTCTGTTTTTTTTAACACATTCTTTTATATGATTTAATTTATTTTGTATTTATTTAAGGATATTTGCTTAATGCCTCCCGAAGATGAGCACTTGTGTTATTGCACAAGTGTGTCTGCGTATGTTTTCACACATGGTGATGTCTGACTGTGAATCTCAATTTGGATGTGTTTCTTTCCATAATACAGCTGAAAGTCATAGTGTGTCTATACAGCTCACTGACTCAGAAATACACACTCCACATAGATCAAATGTACACTGTCACTGTACATACTATGTAAAAAGAAGTATGTACAGAAAAACAGATAAAAAGGCACCATATGTAATAGTAGAGATTGTTGTGAAAGGACCAGGGTGAGTGAGGTTTTTTCAGTTTTATTTAAGTCTAATTAAAGTGTACTGTTACATTAATCAAAGTGGCAATTTTAACTCATTTCCTCTAACATCCTCAGGTTCCTACCACCTGTTAAAAAACAGAAAGTATTTTAAAGCCCAGAGAAGTCATTTGTCTAGAGAAGGATATCAACTTTTAAGACAGCGGCTGGTGCCGATCCCGGCTCTCACAGGGTGAGAGACACACCATGGACTATTCACCATTTGCAGGGCTAGCTGAACAATTTCTAAGTAAAGCTTACTTAAATGTACTGTCAGTCAACTATTAATTCAAACTAAACATATGTTTTTTGTATAAAATTTCATTTTCCCTTCTTCCAAATAAGGAAGCTTGAGGCATAAGCATGATTGGGGAAACTGCCTCTGAATTATGGAAAATATACAGTCACAATAAAAAGACAGTATACCCTCCTTAAATTATAAGGTTTTACATGTCAGGGCATAATAAAAAATTCTGGTCCTTAGCATTTCTTAATTAGTAAAAGGCACCCGAGGGTGTCTAATTCGTTAGATCATTACAATGTATGAAATGCATCATAATTTCTGTACGCGCTGGTTTCCATTTTGGCTTATTTTCTGTAAGGTAGCAGCTCATCAGCACATTTGACCAACCCTATAAAAGTCTTGGCATTGTGTTAACACAATTCAAAGGAGGAAAGTAATCAGCAGTTATCTTAAAGCAACTTGTTTACTGCTGAAGCATCACTGGGCAAGATGGTGAACCCCAAGATGACCAGGATGCATCCACCACAGTGTGTTAGAGCTTGCTGATAAAAGCTCCGAAATTATGCAGTCTAATTTTTCTGCACACTGCGTCTGCAGTTTATTTTTTTGGAAAATATATAATTACACAGTGAATGTGTTGTTCATCTGATGTTGCATTTAACTAAATTTAAGAAAACCAGGTAAGAACTACTTTATGTTTTATTCTGTCTTGATATGTAAACCTAAGAATTGACAGAGGGTGTACTTTATTAATCATGACTTGTAAACAGGAGTTGACTCAAAGTGCTCTGGTATGTTTGAAATGAAGTGTCTTTGGATCTAGGAAAGAATTTGTTTGAAGTATTACAATACTTTATGTACTACTATTATATCACAAAGAATTTCTGAATTTTTCTATTTCCCAGTAAAGAATTCTCTCGTTAATTATGCAACAATATCAAACAGACAAAGTACAGCAAAGTTTTTCAGTCTGAAATAAGACGTGGTGTGTAAACAAACAAACCAAAATCTCAAAATGCACTAATTCATTAAAAACACATTTGTGGTTTGTAGATCTACTTGTACGTTTTTTGTCACTGAGAAATGGAAGCATAAGAAACCAATTTAGCTGAAGTTGTTTCTTGATGACACAGTGGGATGAAGTTCCTCATTCGAGCTCTAAAGACTCCTAACTTATGACAAAACTCAGCTAAACCTTCAAAGAAAAAGAAAAAAACTGTTAAAATGGACAATAAAAGTAGTGAGCTAGTGCTCCCCATCCAGGTCAGATGTCACAACACTGACACTCCTCACATGTGACCAGTGAACTCTTAAAAGTTTTTAAGAGTTAAAGTTGTCAGACGTTGAAATCATAGACAAAACTTAAACTTGTTTCCCACGACAGCTATTTTTTGTATGTATGTATGAACACAACCAAATGTTCATTTGACACCACTTAGTAGGTGAAAATCCTCACGGAGGACCAGACTCATGTTGTGTGTTTGTGTTAAATGGAAAAGATGGTTGTAGATAGACCCAGTAAATCAACCAGTGAGCATGCAGAAGTAGGGTCTTAACTGTCTTGAATTTACAAGACATTAGAAAAACAAGCTGAATTACATTAAATACATGTTTTAGTATTTAGATCTAAAAATCCAATACTAAGAGGAAGCTCGTTTTAATCCATTTTTTCTGACTGCTTTCAGAAAACTGTTTTCTAACAGTTCCTACTAATGAATTTGTAGTCAGTGTAGATGATATAAAACAAAGATGAACAGAAGACTGCTCTCCACTTCAGCTCTCCAGGTTTTCATTTGTATCTAATTGTCCACTGTCACTCACACTCTGTCTTAAAGAAGACTCTGGAAGTGTAACAGATGCTGGTTTAATAAACAATTCATATGGCAAACTAATATGTTGTCGCACAACTCATTATAAAGCAGAACACTCGGTGTTCTATAATCATGCGTCTTTTGAAACCTCCAGAGCAGAGACTGATTTGTGGTTCAGACTGTTAGGATCACTGCTTCATATAATCTCTCAGATAGCTGAGAGGGACTCATGCTGTATGATGTCATACGGCTTTCTTGGGATTCATACCAAGTTAGTGACCACAGTCACCCTGCACTGGCAAAAAGAAAAGAGCTTTCAAGAAAGTTCTGACTTTACATGTGCATGGAATATTTTATTCTTTGCTAGCTGTCTTCACGTGTTGCTCACGTAGTCTACCATGATGGATTTCCATTCTTCAACCAGCACAACTTTATTGTCATTACACATGTATAAGTACAGGGCAACGAAATAACGAAAAAATACGTAGAACATCTTTAGTGCGATGCATCCTAAATCTCACAGCAAACTCCTGCAGCAACAGGCTGAATGAAGTTTGAGCTGCACAAAGTCAGAGCAGAAAAAGAATGCTATAAGAATGATACAAAGTATCAAAAAATTCCTATTATACCTGTAATACCCATGAAATATTACTTGTCCAAATGTAAAAGATAAAAGTTCCTAATGGTATAGAATAACTAAGTCTAAATGTTATATTGGCTTTTATCGTTAATTATACTATATTACAACTCTAGCGCTCTAAGTTTTAACTACTCTCGATGGGGCTTGGTAGTTACAAATACAACAATATATCTTTTAAATATAAAATGTTGAATTTTCACAGTGAAAAACTGATGCTGACATGATGGCAGAGCTGGTTGGACTATATCCATTTATCTGTAGAGGGTGTTTCAACGAGGACCAAGTGTTTTCAGATAAACACATGATGAAAAGTAACAAGACTTGATATATTAACATTTTCCCATTAATATATACTTAATAATATGCTCAAGGTTGTCGAAAACACTGAAAATCCTCTAAAATTTCCATTCCCTACTGTTTGTTCTGTCTTTATACTAGACAGTATACAGTTCTTGTAAAGGATGATTCACTGAATCTCCTTACACTAGATGTTATCTAAGTCTGACCATTAACACCACACCTACTTACACCAGTGCAACTCAATGCATTATTGTAAATTCACAACAGTATAAGAAGGTAACCCATTTATCCTGGACGACACTGCCTTTTGATTGGAATAATACAAAGTTAGTTACCTCAGTTTGTTTTGCAGGAGGTTTTACAACATAAATAAAACACAACTTTATCTTTATCTTTACATTTAAATAATCAGTAAAGGTGAGATGGGTGAAACTCCCTTCAACCATGTTATGAGTATTGATCTTGCATAATTTTTCCACTAGAGGGCTCTCTGAAACTTTCGTGTTGGCAAGAGAGATGCTTGGACATCCACAATAACAACCTTGTAATAATATGATAGTGAAGTTTATTTTTAAATTTCACACTCATATTATTTTTGTGAGCCATGAATACACATAATTCTTTATATTTTTTTCTGTGTCTGAAAAAAAAATCCAATTTTCAAATCACCAAATATCATTATTGGCTCTTCATTCCTACCATCACCAAGAGTTTGCTGATAGGGAATCACGTTTGATGGTTACGGATCCTTTTCTACAGCTGACAGGTGTTGAGATGATGGTTGCCAACAGCGGTTGCTGTGAACTGAAGTCAAAGTCCAAAACTGGTGGTTAGTATCGAAAAGAACAACAGGTAGACCAAAGACATGGTCAAAGCTCACTGAATGGAAGTGAAGGCTCAGTAATTAAAATTATTTGAATTAAAATTAAAATTGCGCGGTAATTGAATTATACAGACTCAAAGTAGTGGCATTTATTCATGAGCTGATTCCTTATTAAACAACAACGATAACAAACATTTAGGAGATTAGAATACAAAAGTTTGTTTGTATAATTTCCTCTACTTGTTACAACATTAAGAACCTTTAGTTTGTAGTTTATAAGCTGTTCTGTTACTAAGTTTCAATCCTTGTTACTTGATAGTACCTAGTGTGTCTGGCTCGGCAGACCTAGGATGATCCAAGAAGTATGGTCCCCACATCACTGTATGGATCGTCACATGCAGGGATGCCACATTGGGTCTTGAGTCAAGCAGGATCTCAGCAAACTTGGAGCTTGGCAGAACGCTAATGCTCAGGTCAGTGATGCAGTTGCAGGATCTGTAAGATAGCTGTTTCAGGGCTCTGGCCAGTGTAAATATCAACACTTCACAAAGTTCTTTTGATCCCTCAGAGGCATCCGATGGAAGACAAAACACTGCTCGGTAGACCATTTAACACTTTATTTCTCTTTCACATTACTTCTAGAAGCGAGATGTGTCCTGCATGACACGCTGCTGCGGATCTCAAAATGGTGGTGTGCCCCCAACAGTTTTATTACAGAAGCTCTCTCATTCTAGTCTAAACAACAGTGTCTCAGTAACTTTCCACTAAAGATGGTCCCCTCTTATCTACATTTTCCCAGGCAAGCGTGAGCTTTCTACTCCCCAAGGACACATGGTCTCATGCCTTTATTTTTCAGGGCTGTGTCCACTTAATACTACACTATATAATTTTATAACACTTATTAATAAAAAACATAGCATTATTGAGGCACTGAAAAATTATTCCCAACACCAGCGACAATACATCAAAGTCACTAGAAGTTGCTGCACAGGAAAAACAAAAAGGAGATCATTTCTGTTAGATAGAACAAGTGTTTCCTCCAATTTTCATAATGAAACTGTGATTCAAAGAATCTAACATAATAATGCTGCTTACAGATATCATATATTTAACTTTGACCCTGTGACCCCTGCTGTTTGAAGTCAAAAGTGATTTCCTCTCAAAGCTCCTAATCTCAGGGAAAAGGTTGTAATTACCTGATTAGTTACTCTTCTCATCCGCACATGTAAGGGCAGTACGACTCTTCTGACAGAAACAGAAGAGGTGGCAGCACCACCTTGCATGCAAAGACCATAGTCTGTCCATTTGCAGCCTCTGTGACACCTCAGCTGGAGTTAGGGGTTAAAATCCCAAAACTATAATTAGTATTTGATATTTATATTTCAGGCTGAAGTATTTTTAAAAGACTTTGAGATTTAAAATGAAAAAAAAAAGTGTTATTATACAATATTTTTACATCTGTTTGTGGGAAGATGGCAATATTTGTCCTTAGGGTAAAAAGAGTCGGGATTTTTATGGATAAGTTGGATTTTACATTCTTTTGATAGCTTTCATTCTTAAATATTTTCAGCTGTTAAAATGTAAAAATGTAAAATAGATGCATGAAACTTTTCCCAGCTCGAGACTCTGCCTCTCTGGGAACATCTCAGGCCCTCCCAGGTATGGGGGCCTATCTACCCCACCACACTCCCTGCTGGTGGCTGGTGGCTGATGCCCTCAGGCATCGGTGCTTTGCTTGTTCTCATTGTCTGGGGCTGGGTGCTCAGGTATGTACTGGCTCACTCCTGGTGGCTGCTTGGCGGGGCTGGGTGTCCCACGGGCATATCACTGCAGCCCCCTGTGGCTTCTGCACCATGGCTGCTGGGTGACCCCATGTCTGGGGCTCTCGTCAGTTTTTTCCAGGAGGGTGGCACGGTTGCCCCTCTGATGGTCCTCCTTGGGCTCTTGCGCTCTAGTGGCCTCTGGATGTCTGGGGCCTGGATCTCCTCTATGCCTGCTTCATGCCCTGGGGGATGGGGCTATGGCTCCCCACACCCTCTAGCAGATCGTTACATGAAGAAACCTTCTGAATACAAGCGCACTCATCCACACAGGTGTGCACACAGGTGTACACACGAGTGTTCACAGACACAAACTACACCTTTCTTGGCTGCTACCTCAAAGCTCATTGTGCGCTGTATTGCGTGCTGCACGATAACATTCAATATTTAGTATTTACTGTTACTTACATTTATTTAGGTTATTGCAGTGATGCTGTGTGCATTGTGTTGCTCTCTTTTTGCTTGTTTTCTCTTTTTTTCTCTCAGCAGGTGATCCAGGTGATCTTTTTTTCTTTTTTTGTAAGTGTCGTCTCTCACTATCCCTCTTCCCCTTTGTTTTTCTTTCCCTCCCTCTCTTTCTTCCTTTCTCCCTTTCCTGTCCCCCAGTCATGTCTGTCCAGTCTGTAATAAAATAAAATAAAATAAATATTTTGTGATTAATATTATTCAAAGGAAAAATACACATCAATGACATTCACTCAGAAAGTTTTACAGACAGGCAGCGAGTGGGTTGCTGCTTGTCTGAATCATTAAGAAGTGACAATAGTTTTAATGTAATGCAAATTATACAGACAGTTGAACAAGCAGCACTCTTACTGTAAAAGTTGAATTTGCCCTGAAAAATTAATGTAGTGATTTACCAGAGATGTGCAAAGCGTGGAAGGAGATTAGAAAATTTTTTTTGTACAACTGGTTCACAGTGGGCAATTTACTGCATTTTAAAATTATGCAATCCGTACATTATTAGTAAAACTAGTTTTAAGACATCTATATACTACGTTTTATGAACGTGTTTATTTTTTTATTCATCATCAGTCTTAAGAAAGCCGAAAAGGGCTTCAGTCAGTTCCTACATTTTAATACAGTTTCCCATACATTCTGCATTGTTTTGTCAAACGTTGCTTTAACTATCACCCTGACATTTGTGGTCATGAAGGGAGTCAATCCTGGTGTTAAGCTACTTTAAGGACATCACAGAGGCCCTGTTGCACCCCCTGTAGTTTGCTTACGGGGCAAAAAGGTTGGTTGAGTGTTAGGAAACCGACAGAGAACATGCACATGCATACCCCTCAAATCACGGACATAAACCATCCAAACTGCTGCCGTTAGGCAGGTGCTACAGAGTTCTGTTTACAAAAGCCAGCCACAGCGACAGTATAGAATAATTCAAAATAGTCATTGGTTCATATTCACAGTTTAAATAAATCAACATTAGGTGGTGTTAATTTCTAAACTTATTGATCTATCAACACGTTCTAAAAAATTGGGGGGAAAAACAAAAAACTTTTTCATCGGGACAACCAACCACACCGTTTGTTACAAAGTGTCAGAATGTCATTGATATTACTTTTTGTTACTTTTTGTTCAATTTCAAAACTGAAAAGCATGACTGAGCTTCCTGTCAATGACGGAATGGTACTGAAGGATGTTTGCAATGTCACTAATAACAGCAACAAATGAGCTGTCACAGATACAATTTTCAAGTACAAAGCTATTATGAAGGCTGTCACATCCCTCTTTTTTCTCTCCCCCCCCCCTTTACTTATTTACCCTTCTTATTTTATTTGTACTGCTAATTGTTACTCTTATTTGCCCTGTATGTCTACTGTACAAACTGAACTGGAATGACTGACTGTTCACTTTATAATTTCAAAAAGTTCTAAAAAAAATGTCACTAATAACAGACTGAACTCAACAGGTACTCTGCTTCATTGAACAGGACGAATAAAGATCGAGCCTACAACAGTTTGTTGCCCTTCCGGCTTTCCGTAGTGTTGTACAACAATTAGCGCCAAGTTGAATCGAGGAGGAAAGTGCGCCGTATACTTTATGTATACTGACGTTATCGTGATTTTGCTATTAACTTAACTATATACACCTAGTAGTGCGTTTCATGTTAACGCTAGGAACACGTATTTGTTAAACGAGTGTTTATAGTACCGGAGGAGTACACCGGCGCAGACAAGCAGACAGAGGTGGTAACTACGGACAAACGCTAGCAACACGGTGAGGCGAGACGTCTCAGCATTACCACAGCCACATAGAATAGACGTGGAAAATGGTAAGTAATAAGCCGTATCCGTAGTTATTTCATTTGGCCTACACACTACATGAAGGTGTTGATTAACAAATTGTAATGCCAATATATGAACCGCCGTCCCAGCGGAGGAGTCTCGCTCCCAGTCAGATTGCCAAACGCAAGCAGGAGGGAGACTACTGTGAAGATGAGTGGACACATAAACCTGTAAGTACAGGACCACTGCTGTATATCTGGAGCTAAGGTGTTAATGTTGGAGTGCTTTTTGACCTGTGACACACCTTTTCAAACCTGCCTTTAGACATCGTTTCAAATAAGAAAGTAAGCGTTTACTTTCCTATTTAGCCTTTAGGCATGCTAATAGAATAGGATGTTTTAAATTTTAGGTGTTACATCCCAAGTTGATTTCTTAGATTAAGGTTTTTCCTATTAAAACTTTCAATTCAATTCAGGTTCATTTGTATACAGTGGTCCCTCGCTATAACGCGGTTCGCCTTTCGCGGCCTCGCTGTTTCGCGGATTTTTTGGTGCAATTTTGCATGTTTTTTTTTTGTTGTTGTTGTTGTTTTTTTTATAGCACATCGTGTTCTGCGACCTGATTGGCTGTAGACCATTGTCAATCCGTCTCCTCCGTACCGTATCTCCTGTACAGCACAGAATGCATCCAGCTGGTCAAATTTACATAAATCTTTGATGCTAGCAGTGTGACTCTGAAGTGCTGTACTGTATGTTCATGGGCGTAACTTTGTGCTGAACATTGGGGGGGTCAAGATCTCTGTCTAAATAAATAAATAAATCTGGATAAATTTCCAGATGATTAAACATGCAACTATTTTGCTGGTAATAAGTGAAATGAGTAAAGAAAATCAACAGCCTATTTATGCAAGATAATTCATAATTTTTTTTTGAATGAAAAAAAAAAAAGATCATTCATAATTTTATTGGGGGGGGTTATATTGGCTGGGTCTGATTATTGGGGGGGTCATAACACCCCTGACCCCCCTAGAAATTACGCTCCTGTGTATGTTTGTAAGTTTTCTCCCCAAAAAACACAATGTCAACGAAACTTTTTGCACCGTCAAATGTACCTGTGGGTGCCTTTGGTTTCATTCTATAATACTGGACTTATTTTTCTACGAAGGTTTGAACTTTGAGAGTGTTTAAACAAGAGAGATAAATGTGAAAATGTTCGTGCCTGTCTGAGAAAAGTGTATAAAGTGTGTAGTGAGGGGTTTTACAGCCTTAAAACATCTATAATAATTGTAAAATATAAAGTTGGCTATTTCGCGGATTTCACCTATCGTGGGGTTATTTTTAGAACGTAACTCCCGCGATAAACGAGGGACGACTGTAGCGCCAAATCACAACAACAGTCGTCTCAAGACGCTTAATATTGTAAGGTAAAGATGCTACAGTAATTTTATATGTTTAATTATACAAATATGAGTTATACACATCCATCCAGCCATCAATTTTTTCCACTCGTGTATGTTATTATAAGACTGTAACCAGCTTCCTCATTAGTGTTTTTGTTTTTAAAAGACACACACACACAAAAATATAATGTGCTCATTTTTTTCAGGAATTATGAATTACAAAACAAACATCCAGAAATGTCAGTGTATGAACAGGGATTCAAACCATCAACTGTGACCTAATAGTTTGGTGCTTTGACCTCCTATGTTTGGCTTTCTCCAGTTGCTCACCTGATACCCACCCATACATAACAGGCTAGCTGTGTCTGCCCTGTCTGGGCCAAATTCTAATACCAAGGTGCATGCAGAGGTGTTTGAAGGATTTTCAAAAAATATCTTTTAGATTATATATATTGTAGGAAATTGGAGCAGTGGTTAACCTGCTGAATGGTTGTTGTTTTTTTGTAAGAACTATGGAAGAAAGTGAGGGACCTAATTTATGGTGTATGCCATTTACAGATATTTTAAAAAAAACATTTTAATTATTTATTTATATTTTTTATGCAGGAGAAAAGAAGAAAAGGCGATAATGAAATGAGAGAGAACCACATTTCTTTCCATAGAAAGCCTCTGACGCAGATCAACAACCGTCCTGCATGTATGGATGGTGAAAAACATGTAAGCATTGTTGAAAGCTGTCAGATAAATATCTTTGTATAGATTTTGTATGTGAATAAAGTTTAATGATTTAACGAGGCTTACCTGTTAAAAATCTTTTCTGCAGGAGGCATTTATTCAAAGTATCCTGTCCAAGCCGTTTAAAATTCCTATTCCAAATTATGCAGGTAACATTTTTCTCTCACTATGGTTCTTTCAGTTTTTGTACAGCAGTTAAATTACTTCACTGCTGTGTTAATGAAATACCCACAGGATCACTGGGAATCAGGGCACTTGGTTTAAAGCGTGCAGGAGTGAGAAGACCACTCCATGATCCTTTTGCCGAAGATGCTCTGATTCTTTACGAGCCTCCAGCTCTGAGTGCCCATGACCTGATCAAAGCTGACAAGTAGGTCAAAAACACAACTCCTTCTCCAATACATCATCTTTACTTGTTTGTCAAAGTTGAAACAGGCCCATTTGTACATGAGATTTTAAGTGAGTGCTTGAAAACTAGCACATGGTACTAGCAGAAAGTTTATTAATTGATTTATATCAGAGTGCTGTTCATGTTTGTGATTTAAAAAATACTCGTGTGACACGAGCTATCTTTGCTCTTTTCAGAGAAAAACTACCCGTTCATGTGGTTGTGGATCCAGTGTTAGGCAAAGTGCTCAGACCCCATCAGAGACAGGTAAACACAAGATATCTTTACACATAAACTACTCTATGCTACTGTATTGCACATATCATACAACAGTATCATAGTATTAAACATATACTGTGGAATATTTCATGCTTGACTCTAGATTTACAAAAACAAATCATCTCTAAATTATTATAAGAGAAGAAAATGTTAGTCATATTAACCAAGAATATTAAAAAACTGTAAAGTAAAAGTTTTTGTCTTTAAATACTTACTTTAAATTAAAGTCTTCATTTGTTTCCACACATGTTTAGAGGCATTGCTAAATTTGTTTGTAAAATATGAATTCAGGTATGAAAATGGTAATGAATCACAGATTTGTTATTTTTAATGTCTTCAACTGTTTTGGTTGTTGTCACAGTGTGCTTTTGTGGTCACTAGTGTAAATCATCAAACAGACTCTCCAAAGTTACCTTCACACCTGTTGCACACACATTTTGATTTGCAACATTAACATCTCTGAAAATTTAACATTGTATTTGCACCTCATGGCACAGCTAACCACAAATTCAGCTTGTTTCAGTCCTCCAAAAGTAGTTTGGAAGCTGCTTCTGAAACTTTGATATCTTATGCCAACTAGTAGGAAGACAGTGAAGTGCGACTCAGCTCCAAAAAAGCAGTGTAGTTCACCTTAAGTCATATTTTTTTCTTTGAAGTTCACATTGAATGTCTTTAATTTCTTAAGGGTGTAAAGTTCATGTGGGAGTGTGTGACGGGCCGACGCATACCAGGATCTTATGGCTGCATCATGGCAGATGAGATGGGGTTGGGAAAGACCTTGCAGTGCATCACCCTCATGTGGACCCTGCTACGCCAAAGCCCTGATACTAAGCCAGAGATAGACAAGGCCATTGTGGTGTCACCTTCGAGCTTGGTACATAACTGGTATAATGAAGTCAGAAAGTGGCTGGGAACACGTATCACACCATTGGCCATTGATGGAGGATCAAAGGAAGGCATTAATAAACAACTAGGTATTTAACTTTCATTTCTCTTTCATTATAAACATCCACAGAAAGGTTGTTGGAAAAGCCTTGTGATGGACCAAAGTTCTAGTCTTAGCTCCTGTCTCTTCAAGCCCTCCCTGTTAAAAAGCTTAGTCTCTGATTGGTCAGCTGGCCAAGCAAAAACTGGCAAAAGAAGTGTATCCCCAGATTGTCTGAGTATAATAATCTTTGATCTCAGAATTATATCCTTTGCTAGCTTAAGGAAGACCTTTCAGTGATTGTCAGTGAAATGGTTTTTTTCAGTAGAATAAAAATATTCTAAACATTGTCATAGAGTGTACATGATTGAAATTGTTGCCCAGGCAGACTTTAGTTTAAGAGAAGATGGTTTTACTTGAGAGCTATTGCTGATATTGTTTAAATAGCAAAACATGATTAGCTTTCCCTAAAGGGTCATTTGTTTGTTTTCTGTTCTTTCAGAGAGTTTCGTTTCGCAGCGCAGCTTGAGAGCACACACACCCATCCTCATCATTTCATATGAGACATTTCGACTGCATGCTGAGGTTCTGCACAGGGGAAAAGTTGGACTTATCATCTGTGACGAAGTATTTCACTCTATCTATACAATTCAGAGCTATCAAGAACTCTCGAAGTTAGGATGTAACGGTACTATTGTATGCTACAGGGCCATCGGCTTAAGAACTCTGATAACCAGACATATCAGGCCCTGAACACCATGAGTGCCCAGAGGAGAGTGCTGATATCAGGCACACCCATACAGAATGACCTTCTGGAGTACTTCAGCCTGGTCCACTTTGTTAATGCTGGTATTCTTGGTAAGCAGCATTACAAATACAGAAATAGGTAAAAAGCTCTTTTCTGATCAGATTTGTTTAACGTTTCATCTGGATGGCAGGCACATCCCAGGAATTTAAAAAGCGATTCGAACTTCCCATCCTTAAGGGACGGGATGCAGATGCCAGTGATAAAGAAAGACTGAGTGGGGAAGAAAAACTGAAGGAGCTAATCAGCATAGTCAACAGGTAAGTTCATGCAACACGACACTAAAGTACTTTACCTTATAATATAAACTGCCTTGAGGCAGGTGCTGGTGCTATTTTCTTAGTAAATATATTTTTAAGAGTGCTATTGACATGAAATTCTCACCAGATGTCAGTAACAATCCATTCAATCCACTCATGTAAAGAACCCATAGCTGTTCATAAATTAAGTTATGTGTAATAATGAGAAATGATACAGGAAAAAAGTATTTGACACACTTCCTGAAATTGATTTCATACTTCATACAAAAGCCTTTGATGGCAATGACAGCTTCAACATTTCCTGTACGGAGAAACTAGTTTCATGCATTTCTCAGGTTCTGAAGGTTCTGTGGGCCACTTCTATGAACTCTGAGCTTTAGGTCTTTCCACAGATTTTCATTTCAATTCAGGTCAGGTGATTGGCTGGGTAATTGCAGCAGCTTTATTTTCTTTCTCTGAAACCAATTGAAAGTGTCCTCGGCTGCATGTTTGGCATCATTGTCTTGCTGAAATGTCCACACTTGTTTCATCTTGTTCAAAAAGCAGCATAGGGGGTTTTGAATGGCTCCCCCTCCCCCCAGACAACATAGCCCCTGGGATCCTTGGGACACACACAGAGGGGATGAAACTTTATTTAATCCTATGACCTGTTCCTTTAATTTCTAGGCTTTTAGCTTTTATTTTGATTTCTTTTAAGATATAATTTTGTAATTTAATGCAGAATGTTTTTGTTTCATTATCTGATTTTCATAGATTAGATTTAAAATGAGATTATGCAGGATAATCTGTCTCTGATACATTTGGAGAAACAACTATTTTAATTGTGTTAATTAAATTATATTAATTTCTGCTCCTTTGTTTTGTCTTTGTCAGACAGAGTCAATTAAACATAAGCATCCTAAAATTAATTATTTATTTATATGTTTTGTGTTTAGACAAATGTCTTCACTAAATTGAGCTCTTTTATTCTGCTTCTGTTATAATGACCATATTCTGTATCAACAGGTGTTTGATAAGGAGGACATCTGATATCTTGTCCAAGTATCTTCCTATGAAAATTGAGCAGATTGTGTGCTGCAGGTAGGTAGATTGGTGCTCAACATGAAGAACCCTCTTTTTTTTTTTTTTTTTAAGCAGAGATAACTTCTTTAATATTTTAATTTTTATAAATTGTCATCACTCTGCTGGCTGGGTGGGTGCTGGGCACCATGGACACCCAACTTTGTGAACACAATAACTTGAGTACGAGGTGATGTAGGGTTTTTTCAGATTGATATTATAGGTGCGTCTATTAAAAATCTTGGTGACTTTGACCTCAAGGTTATTGATCAAGTTGTCTGAAAATCTTGTGAACACGGCGAATCAATTAAGATGAAAATTAGGGTTTTCAAATTGAAACCATACATACATCTACTAAAAATCTCGTGTCAGAGCCAAGTTTTGAAAACACAATAGCTCAAGAAAGCAGTATTGTAGGATTTAAAAAAAAAAAAAAAAAAAAAAGTTAAAAATTAATAAATGAAAAATACCATGCCTTATATGTAGTACTCAGGAAGGATATCATAGGCTTCTCATACCAACAGCAAAGCTGCATCTGTGGACAGTCTGTGACACTTTGGAATTTGGCAACTTTGATACAATTCATGCATTTTTTTTAAATGTTCATGTTTATCAGTGACACAATATAATCTACCAGCGTCATTGTTTCAGTCTTTTGACAAAATGATATTCAAAGCATTTTTTGAGTAACTATTGTTTTACAGTGAGTTTTTATAATGATGAAATTAAACCTTATGCTGTCAGATTGCTGTAACTGTATGGATCTTAAGGCCAGGGTACAATTTGATATAAGTGTTAAAAGATATTACATGCTTATTGTTTCATTTATTAGTGTTTTACTTTATGTAAACCTGATGTGGAGTGTTCTGTCAGTAATGCTACAGTTTGTAGTGAGAATGATACTGAGGTTCAACAGACTGACTTAAATAGTGCATAGATTAAAGCATAACATTATTTTTTTATTATTTGTTACCAATTACAAATAAGGCTAGTTGATTTGTTTACATAGACCTTGGACAAATAACTGCATCTGCTATTATAGGTGCATAATATCCTCTCATAGGACGCTGAGGTGTAGCACTGCCAGCCACCAGTGTTTTTTACATTTTACATTGCATTTGTTGCTTTTGCAAAATTGAAAATTAGGGTTTTTAAGTGATTATGAAGCTTGCTTAGTTTTAGCAATAAAAAATTATGACCATCCGGTCTAAAACGTAGCTAGCAGAATCGCTAGAATGAAAGTTTTTTTTTTTTTTAAACCTCGTAAAATAGCTCATGTCTCATTTTCTTATGGTGTTGGAAGGACATATTTTTATGTTCCTGCATGCTCTAATTAACACATTGGTTACAATTAGCAGTATTGTTAGAATATTGAACACCTGGTGCAAGATATGAAAAAAATAAGGGTAGGGTTAGTGACTTGCTAATTATATCTTCTAGAACCTGAACTTTTCAGAGGAAACGTACAGAGCAAAATTCTACTCCCAGGAGGCTGAGGGGTAGTATTGGGGCTGCCATAATTTATTTATTTTTCTGATAAATTATGATACTTTTGTTATATACTTGAGGTTTACTCGAGCAGTTTTTGTCCCGATCGTGGAGGACTGGACCAGGTCTTTACCCACTCGAGGATACTCGAGGGAGCATGACTGGTGCCCAACCAGTCTACATGTGTTTTGTAGACTTGAAGAAGGCATTCGAGCATGTCCCTCAGGGTGTCCTGTGGAAGGTGTTTTGGGAGTATGGAGTGTCCCAAAACCAAAATGTAAACAGGATTTAATTTACATGGAATTTCATTTGAATTTGTGTCTCTTTATGGTTGCTTGCAGGCTGACCCCTCTACAGACAGAGCTCTATAAACACTTTCTAAAGCAGGCCAAACCCATTGAGACATTACAAAAGGGCAAAATAAGCGTCTCCTCCCTGTCTTCCATCACATCACTCAAGAAACTGTGCAATCGTAAGTGAGAAAAATGTAACACAAAACGTTGCATCTGTGAACACTACAGTGATCATCAGAAAAATTGTCCTCTCACAATTGAGCTAAAATGTAAACTATTAATAGAAAACAAGATTGTTGTCTTACATCTATGACAATCTTCTGCTTGGAAAAAATACAAATGAGTGCCATCTTTCTCAGATCCAGCTCTTATCTATGAGAAGTGTGTGGAACGTGAGGAGGGATTTGAGGGGGCATTAGAACTTTTTCCTCCAAACTACTCCACCAAAGATGTTGAACCTCAGCTCTCTGGTAAGAACGTGTACAGCATATCATGGTGCAGCTCCAAAGTCATCCACACTTACTAGTTGGAAGAAGATCAGCTTTAGATTAGTAGAATGTAATCAGAACATTAAGTTATGTGGACAGGGTTGTTTTCACAATTTAATAGCTTGTCTAATGTTTACATTTACATAATATTAAAAAAAAATATTGTTTTATAAGAATGTAAAATTTTTTATTGCCTTCCTTTGTTAACCTCCTAAGACCCGAACTCTTCCATGGCATGCATTTTTAATTTCTCTTTGATATTTCTCTATTTATTGCTTTGTTTATTTCAGGGAAAATGTTGGTTCTCGACTACATTCTGGCAATGACAAAGACCACAACAGGAGACAAAGTGGTGCTTGTCTCTAACTACACACAGACTCTGGATCTCTTTGAAAAGCTCTGCAGATCTAGAAGGTATATTTGCAGAAATCACTATTTTAAGTGTGTTATTCAAATGATTTTAATTCCTCCTCCTTTATGTCTTTGTCAGATACCTCTATGTTCGGCTGGATGGCACAATGTCCATCAAGAAAAGAGCCAAGATTGTGGAAAAGTTCAACAGCCCATCGGTGAGTTGGAAAATCAGTTTGAAGCAATATTGAGAGCTTTGAAAGATTTCTGAACAGCATCTGAAGCCATCTTTTTCTCAGAACCCAGAGTTCATCTTCATGCTGAGTAGCAAGGCTGGTGGATGTGGCCTCAATCTGATTGGTGCTAACCGCTTGGTGATGTTTGATCCCGACTGGAACCCAGCGAATGACGAGCAAGCAATGGCTCGAGTGTGGAGAGATGGTCAGAAGAAGACCTGCTACATCTACCGACTTCTCTCTGTCAGTTCAATGCATTTTCAACAATGTTTACAACCTCACATTCAGTGTTTTAGTGCAGCAGGTTACTTTTGAAATCTACACTGAGCTGGTTACAGATTTACCAGTTTTGACATGTGCTTGTTTCCTGATAGACTGGAACAATTGAAGAGAAGATCCTGCAAAGGCAGGCCCATAAAAAAGCCCTGAGCAGCTGTGTGGTGGATGAAGAGCAGGATGTGGAGCGTCACTTCTCTCTGGGCGAACTCCGAGAACTCTTCACTCTCAACGAAGAGACCACTAGTGACACACACGACAAGTACAACACATTTACTCACACACGTTGTCTGTGCTGTTCAGTCTACTAATTGTCCAGAGAACTTAATTTACTCTAGAAATAGTAAATTAAAATTAAAGCCCAAATATCTTGTAGAAATTTTCTTGGCACAAGTGACATAGCTATAAAAAGTTATGTGTTCTTGTCTGAGTTGAGAGCTCTGTCCAGCTGCAGTTAGATCCTTGCATCTATCATCGTATCATGTGCTTTTAGATTTTATGGGCTTTCGTACAAGAACTGACACCAAGTGAGTTTAATGTAAGTTTTCGAGATAATAGTTATTTGAGCAAAACTGAGAGGGTTTGACACTGTCGTAAGAAGTGATTCGAACTTTGCACGTTGTTAGTTATGGCATTTCTGATTGCTAGGTTGACGTGGATAGTAATAGTTTGAAGCCATTATTATGCTATATATGGAATTATTTTTCTATTATAAGTTGCATTCAAGAAAATACATAATCCAAGAAAATAATTTAATTTCATCGGCACAATAAAATTCTTCGCATGTAAATTTAACGACCCTCGCATGTAAAACTCAACAGCCACACAAAGAAGCCGTCGCACCTGCCGGGGTGTGCGCTTTGTGGCCACAGCTACAGTTTCTCGGTCTGTACTGATTTATCACCTTTAGCTGCACGTCCCATTAAAGTGAATGTGTTTGCTGCTGACTGAGCAGCTTTTTGGTGGCATGTTTATATTTCTGTTTTGGCTATAATTATAATTGATAGATTATGATGCACGCTTCCTTGCCTCATCCTTGTTATTTAAGGGCATGCAGTATTGTATGACAGATTAATGGGACAGCAGTGCAGAGGCTTCAGAACTTACCTTTGAACTACGCAGTAAATAACCAATCTAACTGTTTAACACATGAACCTGAACTGTTGATCAAAGGATCGCTGCTTCCTATGGGCATCCAGTCAAAAGTCAGTTGATTCACATTAGCAGTATTCCTGTATAAGTGCAAAAAGCCTCCCGCGAGGGCGTGAAACTGTAGCAGCACAAAGCAGACACTGTGTTGATTGCTGCTGAGTTCTTCACACGTGAGAAATTTAATTGCTCCGCTGAAACAAAATGATTTGCCCATGATTATGTCTTCTCTCTGCGCAACTTATGATTGAAAAATAATCCCACACTATGGATCATAATGTATGGCACACCCTTAATCAGCCTCTTTCCCCTCCTGTATTAGGTTTCGCTGTCGCCGCTGTGTGAATGGCAGAGAAATAAGACAACCTGACAATGATGCAGACTGTAACAGTGACCTCTCCCATTGGAACCACTGTTCTGACAAGAAGGGCCTGAGGGACCAAGTGCTGAAAGCGTCTTGGGATGCTGCTGTGTCCTTTGTCTTCCACCAGCGCTCTCATGAGGACCAGATGGGTGTAGTATAGAAGAAAGAAGACTGAGTTACACGACCACATATGCTGTAAATATGGATATTTATGTTTTGTTGAGTTTTTCCACTTGTTTTAAACAGAAAAAATAAAGGTTGATAATCAGTCATGAAGGCAGTTATTTCTTCACATTTTTGCATTTATGGAAAATGTGCTATGATTTACAAGCTGTGATGCACGTTACTGTATAGATAAAAAAAATTTTTGTCTGGTTTCAGTTAGTCATCATAGCCTTCTGTAATAGAAAAGAGGTGTGCACCTTCTTTAAGACAGGCATATTACATTAATATGTTATGTTAAGATGTGACTGAGCCCGGGCTGGCTGCTCAGGCTAGCCTGACCACCAGGCACTTGTTGACCAGCCCCTCCCCTGGGCCTGGCTCCAAGCAGTGTACCATGGTCTACAGTTGTACTTTCTTTCCACTTGATTGTGTTTTAATAAATGAACAATTATTGAGAATGGACATTTAATTTGTGGTCTTTCACAATGTAAATTCTACCTTTGTTCATCGCTGGCTCCGTGAACAGATTCCACTTCAGAGACTAAGTGAACCAACACTGAGAGTGTTGGTTCACCTCCTGCTGGTGATAATGGCACAATATAGATTCTCTGCTGGGGGTATGCATTTTCTATGTGAAGCTTAACTCTGCACTTTTTTTTAAGTAAGGCAAACTGTTGCATTGTCACAGGAATGTGCATGTAATAATTTGGTGATTCAGAAAATGTATAAAATGTTTGTACTTAATTCTGATCTTGAGAGTTTAACTGTAACTGTGAGAACACAGAACACACACCAGGGATCAAATTAATTTCACTTTGATCTGCGTTAAACACAAGCAGTTTCCACATCTTGTTTATTAGGCTGTGGGAGTTAAATTGATCCAATTTAAAGGCTCCAGACCTCTAATATGCATCACCATAGAGATAAACAGCAGTACTGAGAGTTCTTCTGTTTAATTTCTGTATGCAACAGTGTTACAACAATTTCTGTCTCAGGAGGGCACGCACCATCCTACGGCATTACACACACACCCAGAACACCGGGTGTTTAAGCTGCTACCGTCTGGCAGGAGATTCAGGTTGCTGAGGTTGCAGACAAACAGAGACTAAAGGAGTTCAATTCAGTTTTATTTATATAGCGCCAAATCACAACAGCAGTTGCCTCAAGGGGCTTTATATTGTAAGATAAACACCTTACAATAATACAAAGAAAATAGAAAAACCCTAACAATCCTATAACCCCCTTATAAGCAAGTGTTTTGGCAACAGTGGGAAGAAAAAAATCCCTTTTAACAGGAAGAATCCTCCAACAGAACTAGTCTCAAGGATGGACGGCCATCACCATGTTGTAAGGGGAGGAAGACAGGACAAAAGACATGCTGTGAAAGACAGCCAGTGTCATTGTGGATCTAGAGAAAGACTATTGCAGAACATGTATGAGGACAGTGAAACACTGGTGAGGTGTGCAGTAGGAGTGACAGATGGGTTTCAGGTCAGTTCAGGGTGGAGATTGGATTACATCACGGTTCAGCTATGAACATCTTGTCATTTGCAGTGGCGATGGACAGGTTGGCAGATGAGGTCAGGAAGGAATCTCAGTGGGCTTACAGGACATTGTGATCTGTATTGAGACTAGGGATTGGGTGGATAGAAGAGAGCCTAGAGAGGTGGAGCTATGCTCTGAAGAGGAGGAGTGAAAGACGGGATCTATTTGTGTGATTGAGTGGGAGATGAGTGTAACAGTGAAGGAGTAGACATAGTGATGGTAGATGAGTTTAAATTCCAGGGTTAGGCATAGGAAGCAATGCAGGGTCCACAGGAGGTGAGGAGAGAGTATAAGCAAGGTGAAGTGGCTGTAGACAAGTGTCAGGTGTGATCGATCTATATCTATCTATCTATCTAGCCTGCAAGAAGTAGTTTTGTACAGGATGGTAATTTTATAGTAACATTTTTTTCAGTTCTTGATGTTGATAAATTTCTGCCGTATGAGTTTAAAACTATTCAGAATGCTATAAAAACAGGAATTCTGTTGGTGAGTAGATCCTCTACTTTAATCTCCTTCCCAGTAATTAATCGACATAAAAAAAATCAGATGATATTCATGTTTATCCAGTGGTAACTTACAATAGAATGAGTTGGCGACAAAAGTAACAACCTGACAGACAAAAGTAATTTCCCATTTAATGAACAGAGAATTGTATAGTAGATCATGTAATTATAGATAATATTACTTGAGAGCAACCTTGAGCACAATATGAATCAATAGAGAATAATTAGTTCATTGTTTCATATCTGAGAATCCCTTTTCTGTCCCACTTCTTCTTTCCTCAATAGTTTAGAAAAGTAAAGTTATTAAGAAGAGTAAGAAGTAAGAAAAACAACATGTTCAAGATTTCATGACACATCCACATTAAGCAAAGTATCCCCAGAGAAACACGTTAACAACCAGCAGTAGCAGGGCATTAACATCGCAGACTATTCTCCAGAGTGACTTCTCCTGGAGGAAGTTTCTTTCACTGTTTTGAGTCACTGGAGCAGCCGACTCGGAGCGTGAACTAGCCAAACCACAAAGCCACAGAACAATTTTCTTCCAAGTGGATTCTTGCAATTGCTCAGACTCAGAGCTGAGGTTAGAGTCCACTTGGTCAGAGGTGATCTGAAGACTTGAGAGATCCATCCGTGGTTCAAGACTATGTCTGGACCACCAGGTCAGCCTATGCAGCTACGCATGAAAAGAGACGAAGAATGAAAAACAATGATTACAGATTACCAATGATCAAATACATGACTGACTGAATGATTTCAATTTAATTATACTTAGTACAATTCAATTTGGTTTGGCTTTCTCTCTTAGGACAAACCAATACAAGAAAAAAACAAAAACAACTTAAACTTAGAAGCAAATTTAAGAGATAAAAATAAAGTTAGTAGCAAACTTAAGCAGCATCAACAGAGGAGTAAAATAGCAGCATTATACACGATTGTATAAGGTTGTGTCGAGCCAATTAAAATGCCCTCAGTGCCATATTACATTTGTTTGTATTTCTGTATGAGTATTTCTGTGCCATCTTTACATTGGTAGTGTAGTGGCAATTGGGGTGGTGGAAGCTACCACTCTAGATGGAAAAAATGAACTGTTTGCCAGATGGAAGCGGTTCAAACAGAGAATATCCCGGGAGTGTACTGTCTTTGCTGATACTGTCAGCCTCCTTGACTCCAGATGTGGGTGCTCCATCCCAGCAATGCACTTTGCTGTCTGCACCACTCTGTGCAGCTCTTTCGTTTCACCAGCAGAAAAGCTGGCATACCACACTGTTGCATGAGTTATCAGTATATACTCCTGTAGAACTTCAGCAAGAGCTTCTGTGGACATCTGGCCTGCTTCAACTTTCTAGGAAAGAAGAATCTCTTGTAAACCAAGTCAGCTGTGCAGAGAAGGTGACTCCCAGCTACTTACGGTTCTCCACAATCTCCACTATTTCACCATGAATATGTAGTGGAAGATGTCATTTCTTGACCCTCGACCTCCTGAAGTCAATAAGCATCCCCCTTGATTTTGATGTGTTAAAGAGTAGATCATTTTCCTTACACCACATAGTCAGCTAGTCCCCATCCTATATGCTCATGCTCACTGGCAGCATTCTGATGGTCTTGTAGTCTGTCAGTACCTTAAAGCTTGTCGACATACCGCTGGGATTGTCATTTTCTATGGTTTGCTTTGCTTCCCTGATGCTTCTCTGGAGTTTTGCCTGTGCTGTAGGTTTGTCTGTCCCCTGTCCTGAAGGCTGCATGCCTTTTTTAAGTAGAGCCCTAAAATTACTGTTCAACCATGGCTTTTCAATTAGGAAATAGATTTATTGTTCTTTTCATTGTATTTGTTTCAGTGCAAAACTCTATGTACCCCCTAAACTGAACAGACACAGTTTTCCACATAACTCTCACCTGCAAACAGTTCCTTTTATCAAAACAGTCTTGCAGCACTGAGGTGGTTTCTTCACTTCCACACCTGCACTGTTTTGACTGCAGTTCTTTCAATGCGCACCCACAGTGTATACATTGGGATCAGAATGAGAAGGATATGATCTGATAGTCCAAGGTGCGCAGGTGGATGTGCCTTATATGCTGTCAGTATATTTGTATAGACCTGATCAAGTATTGTTTTTCAGATCTGTATGTTTAAAGTAACCTATGATGATCCCAGAACAGCCTTAAACGTATACGTTTGAGAATGGAAAAAAAAAATCTTGCAACTTCAATTTCTGTAGGTTAAGAATGCTCAAGGGTTCAATAGTTCATACAGATGAAAGAAAGATGATCTGTTTTGTTAACCCCTAAAGGAAGCAGTCAAAAGAAGGTTGAAATCCACATAATCAGAATGAATTGCTTAACTGCAGCTTGGTTACACTTTCCCTTTGCATTTCTTTCTTTCTATTGTTTTGCAACAGGAATCATATGTTATATGAATCCTGGATATTGTTCAGTAGACACCTTCTGATTACCACTCCAGAGATCAGAACATAAATAAAATAATTATATGGAATTTTCCTTACATGTTCTTTAGGTATTGAGGCAGTGGCCAGGCTTACAGCAACAATGATGAGGCACGTGAGAGCCAACAGGATGAGAGCAAAGTATAAGTAGTGGACATCAGCTAGGACTGCAGGCCGACGATCAGGCTGACCACAGGAAGGAGGTAAATAGGAGAACTCCAGAACCATTCGGATCAGTCCTATCACTAGTCCAGCCATCAGACCCCAGAATGCACCCTGAGAAAGAGGACATACACAACAGGTTGGAGGCTGAATAATTTGGAACTGGCAAAGAAAAAAAACCCAAGTTATTAAGGCTCCCGCTTGTTTTTAAAATTGTGTTTATCTTTCTATTATTTTCTGTTAAATTCTCTGTCAAAGTGATTTCATACTGCTTTAGTAATGTTGAAGCTTTGAGAGGCCCAGTCAACGACTGGTAGTATTCTATTGTGTATTTTTCTATCCAGTATGCTTTCACTGTATTGGCAGTATTTTTGGGATCATTGTCATGCTGAAAAATGAAGCTGCTGTTAATCAGATGCTTTCAAAACTCTCGAACACCACTGGCTGAAATGCAGCTCTCAGCCATGGCCTGAACCTTGGTATGATCATAACAGTGACTGCAGTAAAAAAAGAACGAGCTCTAAATTAAATTAAGAGGAGACAGGACATATCTATATATATCAACTTGCAAGAATCTCAAGACTAGGGAATGGCGCACACACACACACACACACACACACACCCCATTCATATTATATATAATTATGTATTTAGCCTTTTCCATTCTTTGTGAAAATTGATTGCTGTGGTGATTTTCGAAAGGGATAGAAATGACTGAGGTAAACACATACTTTAATAAGAGGATTGCACATATAAGGGTAACAGGGTAACATATACGTATGGAAGAATTCACACACAAATGGACTATATCTTATCCAAAAGGTGCAATCAGAAAGAGACTGCAAGGTGGTTGTAGGAAACAAGCTAGGCAGCATTGGAGAGTAGTCTGTAGGATGGATTTGCAGATCACAGCCATCCTACACGTCCTCTTTAATTACAAGATTAGGATAGACAAGATTAGAAAATTAGTATATCAAAGGTTTAGCAGTTTGGAGACAAAGCTAGAGTTGAGATATGTACAGTTGGGATAGTGGATATGTTGGATAAAGGATAGAATGAGACAGAGACCAATAAACTTCAATTGGATTGAATCTAAAGAGGCAAACATACCTGCTCGTTGGCTCGTGGCCAAAAGATAGCCATTAGGAATACAGCAGTAATGGGAGGTGCTAAAAAGCTGGTCACTGACTGAATATAGTCAAACAGCTGTCCACTATTGGCTGTCTGGACTACAGGAATCCACAGCAGGCTAAGACACACCAAGACAAGGATGAACACCCTGAAAACACACACACTATTGTTATTATTATCCATCCATCCATTAATTCTCTACCTTTTATCCATATCAGGGTCATGGAGGGCTTGAGCCTATCCCAGCTACTATAGGGCAAGTAGCGTGCTAACACAGAGAGACAAACAACCATTTGACTTCCATTCACACCTATCGGTAATTTAGAATCTTCAAATGAAGACTGTAGAAAAGATGAAAGATATAGACAAGATAGTTAAGATTTCCTGTTTGTAGGAGCTACCATGCTGCACTTTTGGAGCCAGAGTCGGTGCAGTAGTGACTTGCGCTGGAATGCCCGCAAACATGCCCCCCTACACTTTTTACATACTCTGGCTCCTTCAGCTTTGAGGATGTCTGCTGATGATACTGTGACTGACGGTTCATTAAATTAACAGAAAATACAGCCACATCACTATAATTAACAAGACACATCGTATCATCTTATAGTTCTATACAACATCTAACATCACTCTGTAATTCCTATTGTTAATTCGTTACCTATATTAACCATTAGCTAATTAGCATACGCATTGTGGTAGCGCTTTGCTAGCTATTTTAGTCAGACTCCGCAGAGGCCCAGGGTTACTATTAATAGCAGAATTATCTGGAAATGAAATGTTGTCCTTTGACATTTTAACATAAGACTGATGATGACATATAAAAATGAAGATTTAAACAGTTTTAGATCCATTGTACTCTCAGAGCACTCTACAGCGGTAACATGGAAACTTAAACTCCTTAAAGATGAGTGAGGAGATGGGAACTGGAGAGGTCTCAGGGTCACCAGCTGATACAGTTGCCAAAGGTACAACTAGCGGTTTTGCAACATCTGAGGAAATGTCATCCCTGGTGTGGTACATGGGTTTGTTGCTTTCAGTCAGGGGTCTTTAACCTCATAATCAGGTTCACATACCTTCTTTTTGACCACATAAGGTCCTGAGAAATGAGCGTGAGAAGGCTAAGACAGGAATAGGTAATGAAACTAACATTTTTTTTACCTGGGGCAGGACTAGGACACTGCTGTCTTATCATACAGATGTTTCACTGAGGCCTGGGCAGATGATAGGGCCTTCCCTGCAACATTAGGCAGAGAAGCAGCTTGCCTCAAGGTGGACACCCGCTTGTTTAAACAGAAATTTATTTCTCTTTCCTTCTCCATGGTAAGACACAGTTTTACCCTTCCATCTAATCTAGAACCTAGAGATGACTAATCAGAGTCTGGATCGAACCGTGGTAGGATAACAAGCTTGTCCTCAGTACTGCCACCCAGTAACCCGGGTGTGGCAGCCACCTCTATCAATTAAAAGGGCAGTCCAAAAGTGCAGCTCTCAGATCACTTCCTGAGTGAAGAAACCATGGGGATATCATAATGTTTGGCGAGGGCAACCAAATCAGCCTTCTTACACTTCCTCAGCTTATCCCAACTAGGTTCAGTAACAAACTCACCCACAATAAATACCATGCTTACTAAACAGAAGATCACAACACCAGATACCATCAACAAGAAAGTTACCCCAACATGAAAACTTCCCCAGATCCTATCTTATCCACACTTTACCTGTCTATGTCTACGTGCAGGATTACCTAAAAAAGAATAAAGTAAAACAAAACACGAGTATTCAGTGGAAGAGCAGCAGATGCAGCTCAGCTAAGCACTCCCCTGTTTACTGGGAAAGCTGCAACAAAACAGGGATAAGGGTTCAGTTCCACAAATAATAACCAAATGCTCCTGACCCCCTTTGAATTTTAATTAATCCCAGAAGAGTCCCTCAAGGCTGGCATCATTTGTCCAATCGTCCACTCCCAATCAGCCTTGATCCCACATTGCTTTAGATTTTGTTAGCGGCCTGCCTGTTTTCTCCAGGAAGTCGACCATTTTGACTGTTGGTGACAGGTTCTCCAAATCCGAGCACTTCATCACCCTAAAAAAACTTCCCACAGCATCCGAGACTGCTAACATCCTGGTGGATCATGTGTTTAGGCTGCACGGCATCCTGACCAAGATCGTGTCAGACAGAGGACCACAGTGCACCTCCCAGGTTTGGAAAACATTCTGTTCAGCCCTTGGAGCCAAACCCAGTCTTGGCTCTGGTTAATACTACTGTCATGGTCCAGGTGAGTTATCTGGATTTTTCCATGGTGTCCCTGTGTTTCCTCCTCTGGGCAGAGCCCTGGTGAGTACATCTGCTACTTGCACCTGTTGGAGATCCAGGCTAATCTAAGGCAGTATTTAAGACCAGCGCCGACATCTATTCTTCGCCAGTTCGTAGACTAACCACATGTTAGTAGCAGGCTGCCTTTGTCTCTAGTGCTTAGTTCTTTGTAAACTTACCTTGTTCTCTTGTGCCCTCAATAGCCTCTTGGATCCCTTCTTTCATTGTCTGCAGAACACATACCTCCCTGGACGTTGGTCACCTTCTCCACTGGACTCCACTCACAGCCTCTCGTGCACAGACTCACTATTCACCACCTGCCTGCTCTCCTACATTCGTAGCTCTGCATCTCTGGGTCATTCAGGTTGGACTCACTCCGCTCCACTTTATCGGACACTCACCCGGCCAACACTACTTCCCCCACTGCCACTGCCACTCCACTTGTCAAGTAAGCCATAGACTCCATCTGTTTCACCATCTCCCACGTCCAGATTCCACGCCAGACATTCATTCCCTCTGCCTTAGTTTTACACTCTGTCGCTCAATAAAGTTTGTGAGACATCTTACTATTGCTTCCTGTATTTTAATCTGTTTGTAGGTCCACATACCAATTCTGGCCTCTGGGCTCTTCAACCCTATGTTACTATCTTTTTATTTATTTTTGTTTAATTTGCTCAATTGAAAACTGTATTTAGGGTAAGTATAGGTTTGGTATTAATGTTGTAGAACATCTGAGTTTTGTATTGGTTTTCCAAAGCATATTAGGTATTCTTGTCAATCTTACCTTCCAACTATCATAAGTTCCAACTCAGAAGCTTTAGGCCTGGCTTTGTGGTAGAGGTCCAGTGTAAACAGAGTAGAGCTGCTATTAAAAATGGAAGTCAGGGATGACATAAGAGCAGCTAACATCACTGCCAGCATCAGACCACGAAGTCCTGTGAAGAAGAAAAAAATGATGGCACATCATTTTATAAAATCTGCTTATTGTCAGTTGTTGCCATGGAAAAAGAACACAGATTTTTATAAACTCTCTTAACGCACGTGTTTATCTCTGAGAACATCAAGACAATACAGATAAAAATGCAAAAGATCTGTTCTGGATTATCTCAGTAAAGAGCCATCAGCCGTATCGTCCTGTAAACCTTGACTGCAAATCTGTAAAAGACTGTCTACTACTGACAGGGTGAGGAAACTGTCTCCCTGTTGTGCCATCTTCTTGGGATGTGGCCTGTGGCTGACATCCCCCGTTATATGGAACTTGGCCTTCAATTTAGAGATGGTTCTGGGGCTCACTCCAAATAATGAAGAGCATGCACGTGACTGCTGATGTGATTTGGTGCTATTTAAAAAAGAATTGAAATAAATCGAATTGAACTTGGTTCTATGGGAGACCAGCTCCAGGTTGGTACAGTCCCTATTGAGATCAGTCAAATGTGGCATGCTTGGAGGAGGCACCGAGTGCTTTAGCAGGGTCCCTGCTTACAGTTGCTTTTAATTAGGCACCAGTCGCACACCTGATTGTCAGCATCTTGGGTACCAGAAGCTCAAAAGAAGAGTCAATAGCAGAATAAGCTGTTTAGTATTTAGTACAAACAAAAATGTTCTTACTTCTTGTGCCATACATAGATAGATAGGTGTGTGTGTGTGTGTACCTGTTCAGACGTCTTAGTAGGGACCAAAAATTGGAATGTTACTATACTTGTGGGGACCAACAGTCACTTGTGAGGAAAGTGCCTGTCCTCACGGGTTTGATGGCATTTTTGAAACTTTAAAATGTGGTCTTAGTGTCAGGGTTACTATTAGGTTATGGTTTAGGCTAAGGGTTAGGGTTAAGCATTCATTTTTGATAGTTAGAGTTAGGGTAAGCGGCTAGGGAAAGCATTATGTCAGTTAGATTTTTAGATGTCTTCACTAAGATATCAAAATGTGTGTGTGTGTGTGTGTGTGTGTGTGTGTGTGTGTGTGTGTGTGTGTGTGTGTGTGTGTGTGTGTGTGTGTGTGTGTCTTACCCACAGGCATTAGCTCTATTACTAGTTTAGGGTAAGCAATGTTAGAGCAACCAACTGAAGCACCACACACACTTTGACAGATATCTGGGTCCACGCAACCAACCTCATCTACAAATAAAGAAGAAAACAAAGAAGGAGGGGCTGAAAAAATAACAATTTAGTTTGAATTAAATGAGACAAAACACCACAAATGTGTTACCTACAAATCCACACTCCATTTACATGAACTGAAAGTGTCAACAAAAGTAAAAATGTGATAATTTTTCCAATGTAAAGTTTAGTGGAGACCTGCTTAGAATAGCGTCAGTGTATAGGTTTGTTGAAAAAGGAGTTGCTAACAATCTCTTTAAAACAATAATAACAATAATAAGAGATGCATAATCTGTTATAATATATATAATAATACCAAGGTAATCAAAATTATATTATATAAGTATGCATATAGTACAATATTAAAAAATATTTCGCATAACATTCCCACTCTGAGAGGAATACAACTGACTTGGGAATAGTGCTTGACTTATCATTCCTGGCATCACAACGAAGAACATGGGGAGCAGTTTGAGATAGCCACCCAACACGCTGCCTGCTTTAGCATGAGACAAAGATTTGGCTGACAGAGACCTTTGGACTATAACCTGAAGAAACAAACACAGCAGCATAAACATGTAATCATTTTTATCCATCATCGCATTACACATTTTGTACTTTTGCAAACCTTGTGTATTACTTATACACAATAAGCAATACAAATATAAGTAATAGAAATAAATACTGTATTAAAATATGCAAGATTTTATTTTTATATCCTATAGAAACCGAGTGTGTGTGCACACAGATTCTAGTTTTAATGATAATAGCAGAGAGTTAAACACTCAAAAATGTAATTACACTTCTACAGTCAGTGCATGCAAACCTCACAAATGCATCAGGTCTTTTGCTCATAACGCTGGTAACACTCGCAAACTGTTGAAAATTTTAGTGAAAGTCTATCACATTCAGAAGGAGAAATGTGATTTTCAGCTGCCTTGCTTGTGGGTTATCTGTCATTGCCCAGTTATATAAAGCTAGTAGCAGAGAACACAGACATGATTATATGAATCAGTTCTCATCTTTTATGAATGTTGGTTAATGATTAAGAGTAACTATTGGCAAGCTGGCCTTTACAGGTGTATGCATTTCTGTATGCATCCCTGTATCTTAACTGTAGTTCAGATAATGTACTTTTGTATATTCTTGTTGTGTTTCTTTTTCGTTATAGCATTTTCTGAAATGTTGCTGTGGTTTGTGAAGTGTCAACACTGTCTCAAAAATGACATTACCATACAGTTAAACACTGTTTATTGTATTGACCAATAATACTTGTCAAAGTCTTTGTCAATGATCTTTTTTTTCTGACATAAACAAAATGATAGCTGAACAAAAACTAATGCACAATGACACTTGACACTTTCATCAACAAATAAAATTGAGATGAAGATGTACTTGAGAGATTCTCATCTCTCCGATCAGAAATAATTAAGTTTTGTAAAAAGTCAGGATGAGTTTGGAAGTGATGCAATGAGAAGTAATCTCCTTGTGCAAAACAGGGTTATGCAGTAAGAATATTGCATCGCCAGATTACTGTGAGAATGATCAATAGAGGTGATAGTCTCAAAAAACTTATAACGAATAACTTTTTGAGTCTAAAAAATATGTTTGAATTCAAATAAGTAATGCAATTCACTGACATTTTTAATTTAAGAAAGGGAGGGGATGTTTCCTAGTTAGTGTTGTAACACAGGGACAAAATGAGTGTCCTCCTCTCTCTCTCATTTTCTATATCAGCTCTTCAAAATACTCCTTCTTCCTCAAAAAACTGTTCACTTGTTTCCATCTCTATCCTTAATTAATATAACCTTTTACATGTCTGCTACAGCTCAATCTCTTTGCCTACCCAACTGATACAAGTCCTTTCCTTCTTCCTTAGTATCCCAACTCCTTATAAGCATTTCTCTGTGCGGTATGCCAAATTTCCCAGTACTCATGTCTACTTTCTTTATCTGTCTATCCAGCTTTTTCTTTGGTAACTTCTTCCTTTGAATACTTTGCTTTACTTCCTCATTCCACCACCAAGTCTCCTTGTACTCTTTCCTCTGTCCCTGCCTACACCCCACTCAGTAAATAAACCCCTCAAAGGTCACTAAAACATAACCAGATGATGCTCGCCTCCAGCTAGTTTTTCCTAACCGAAAACCTTGGAAGACGAGTGAAGTACAGGCAAAGATTTCCTCACAAACCAGCCTGAATCTATACTCAGAGCAAGTCTTTTCTTTGCACCACTTTTGAGCACTTTGCAATTATTTTCTTCTCTAATGTGTGCCTTTCTCTTATTTTTTTTATATATTTCTCTGGTTTTGTATATATCCCTCTTGACTATATATATATTTCTACTGTTTGCTATTTATTCCTCCTGTGTACTATTTATATTCTATTGTGGTGCAGTTGGTGTGGAGCACCCACTACTTTCTTGTTCATGTACAATGACAATAAAGGGCTAGTCTATTCTATTCTTTAGTCCCTGTATTTAGAGTTCAAGGTGTGTTTTGAGGAATTAAAAATTCAACTCAATTGCATTATTTATTTGTATTGGGACATATTTTTTAGACTCACAAAGACGAATGTTATCAGTTTTTGAGACCGCCACCTCCAGGATCATTCCCACAGCAGTTTGGCGCTACAATAACATTACTGCACCATGCTGAGCTTTAGTGTAGATCAAATCACCTGATCTGTGCACCAGACCCATGTAGCCAGTACGGTGAGCCCAAACAGTAGACCTGGCCAGGGTAAATCCCCTGTTACAGGGTCTCTGAACATGTGGAAGGCATCACTACGGGGTAAGTGGCAGGTGGTGTTGGGAACAGTCACATTGGGAATACTTGACATGTAACGATCCACAAGGCCCTCATACCAGCCCACCTCGGAGAATGCTGGAAAATGTACAATAACATTTACAATTTTATAACTTCACTTATTAGCTAATAAATATTATGACATGACACCTTCAGTGAGGATAATTGGATGTAGAGAAACAGTTTTCTATTTTTTGATTGATACTTAACTTGAAACATTTCAGCCAATAACACCTTTTAATCCAAACTTTCAGTACTATGTAAGTCATGTAATTAAGAACCCATGATTGTGTTTGTGTATCTGCATAAGTCTGTGTACCATACCTATGAACATTAAGGCAAAAGCTCCCCCAACCATGATCAAAGTCTGGAGAGCATCAGTGTAGATCACAGCTGCCAAACCACCTACATAAATACAGATTTTTATATTGTTGTCAGATTATCTGTGTTAGGGTAATAGGGTTATTTAGACAGTTTTCATCAGAAATAATTTAACAAATTCTTATTTCAAAAACAGTTGAATTAGGTGAGTGTGGCGGGGTGTGGTTTGTGGCCCAGCTGTGGGTGGAGGCTGTCACACCTGAGCTCCATCAGCTCATCACCCATCACACTTTGAATAACAGCAGATGACAATGTTTCATCGTCACCCCTTGCTGACCTTAAGTTAGCATTTAATACAATTGTTCTCCAGCAGCTGGTGAGGAAACTAAGCTCCCTGGGTATCAGCACCCCCATGTGTAACTGGCTGCTGGACTTCCTGAATGTTAGTAAGAGAGGGAAACAGCCTCCCTCTTCCCGCTCCATCACATCCACCCACACATGCAGCATCTTGGGGTATAGGGGTGTCACCAAGGTGCAGGGGAGGGATTCTTCGTCTGTCACCTTCTGGCCTCCATTGCCTCATTTTTATTCCACAACATAGACATCCACATTACTCACACTCTCATAACATATACATATAGGGCCTTGGGGGTGGGCATGCTATACGGCGTCCAGAGGATGGTCTGTGTATTCAACCTCACCTCTGGCACCTGTGCCCACCTCTCAATTTAAATGCATGTAGACACTGAGGGTTCTCGGGAGGGGTCGTGGTGTCGCCTGCTGCTCTCTGGCAGAAAACACCATGCCCCTCCCGTGTTTTAAATGCACTTTAGAACAACACGCAGCAACACTACACATGAGCGGGCAGAGAGAGGTATGGGGTCTTCACACTCCCGTTCTCTCTTCGCCATCGGGGCAGGGGGCTGGGAGAAGGAGTTGGCCGTCTGGTTGGGGTCTGGGATGCTGGGCCTCCCTGCTGCTGCAGGACTGTCCCCACCCCAGGCAAAAGGGTAACTTCTCCTGAGTCTTGGGGCGGATTGCCCCTCTGGGGGCAAAGGTACCTGGACCTGAGTATATTTGGGGAGTGTCAGTGTGTGTACAGTGTCCATTTTTGTTTGTCCCCATGCCTGCGGGATTGTCACTGCAGCCCCCTGTGGCTTCTGCACCGTGGCTGCTGGGTGACCCCATGTCTGCTTTTCCCATGTGCCAGGGTAAGCAAACTACTGGACTGGTAAGGCACAGCTCATTTTTTCACAACACAGAATTTGACCAAGGGCTACTGGCAGATTGCCTTGTCTGCAGAGTCCAGGAAAAAATAGGCACTTGCAGTGCCTCATGGACCGAGTGCTGCAACCGCACACTTTGTATACTGACGCCTATCTGGAACACATCATCATCCATAGTAACACCTGGGTGGAGCATATTCAGTGGTTGCGGTCCTGGATTTCCTGAGGCAGGTGAAGCACATGGCCAACACAAAGAAGTGTGCGGCTGGACGGAGGGAGGTACAGTATCTAGGGTACCACCTGGGACATGAGAAACCCCTGCTCCTAACTACTCCCTCCCTTTTTGTGCTGCAGAGCAGAGGCCTGGGGGCCATTTTGCCCTAGCAGGAAGGGGGTTGACTGCCCTGTGGTTTACATCAGGTAGGTATAATATTGTGGAAAAGAAGTGTCTGACGATCCCATGGACAGTCGACTCTCTTCATTACTACCTCCTGGAAGCCCTTTGATTAGACACTTGGATTAATGTTTCCAGTGTTGTGTTTGGTACTCATCAGCATCACTCCTGCTACAGTATATAATAATCTTCTGATATTTTGTTGAAAAAAAAATTGATTAAACCAAAAATAATTATGACCAAATGTCAAGAGACTAAGTAAATCAAAATTTGCTGTCAAAATTAACACTGGGATACTGCATGTGGGATAAAAAAATTGGTTCTCGTCCAGAAAAAACAGATCAGATAAAAAACTGATGTAATTTCTTTTAAATGATGGCAAACAGTTATGCTGTTGAAAGCTTGCACTGACATAACTTTTAACATTAATATTAAAAACAGTCAAAACGTGTTTGTGTTTTACCTGCCACAGTGTAGACAGCAGTCACCAGCAACAGTATGACTGTAGACAGATACAGATTCCAACCAAATGACACCTGGATAAACAATGCCCCGGAAAAAATATCTGTCTGGGAAACACACACACACACATGCACACACAGGTAATGTGGCTACTGTATCATAATAAGATCATTTATATTTTTGGAAAAAAAAATAAATGTCTTACTGATATTTTGGTGAAAATGTAGAGAATAAGTGAGAGAACAGACATGTATATGCGTATCCTCTGGCCTCCAAAGCGTTTGGCCAGGTATTCAGGCATTGTTACCACTTCAGCAGAGATGTAAACGGGGATAAATATCCAACCCAGAGCTACCAGAACCCATGCTGCCTACAGAAACACACAGAAACACAAAATGTTGCACTGAGACATTGTACGTATTGTCAAAAGTAAATATAACACTTATTCATGTTTTTCAGTTTTTCAAGTGGGCAAAGTTTGAAATAGCATAAATGAAGAAACAAGCGTGTACTATGAGTTTTCGCCCTATTTACATAGCATATCTAAATCTTTAGTCTCGTAGTGATCCAGGTCGGACAGTGGCATGTTTAGATAATAGTCATGTTGTCCTAAATGTTTTCTGAAAATCCTTCAGTTGATCCAAAATACTTAACTGAGAATACTTCCAGGGATTAGAAGAAAAAAAATCATATTTCTCCCATATTAGTTTCATTGCCACCCGATTGAATCACAAACTGATTATGAAATCATTGTCCTTACAAAGAAACTACTGAATGATCATGTTATTATTTTAAATACTGCCTACAGTGCCCAACAGGGCACTTCAGCCCCTTTCCCTGTGGAATTAGCTCCCAGTTGAGGTTCAAGAGATTGATTGCATGTGTGTGTGTGTGTGTGTGTGTGTGTGTGTGTGTGTGTGTGTGTGTGTGTGCGTGTGTGTGTGTGTATATGCAACTCTTACGTTCCATTCAAATCCCCCAACAGCAATTCCTCCAGCTGCTCCTGTCCCTGCTAGACCAATAAATAAACCACTGCCAACATTACTGGACATCAGAGAGGCTCCAATCTGTAATTGAATAGGGATATTAGACAATAACAACAAAAGCTTTTAGAATAGTTGCTTAAAATACTTACAACTACATAATAACATTTTTAAATGACAGCCTGTGAATGCACTTTCATCATATTTAGTTTATACAGAGAATCAACACAATTCCTACCATAACTTGAAATATTAGATGTTATAATTTTGTATTTCTCATTTTTATTTTAATTTTAACAAAGTTTTGTCTTCAGTCACTCTCCAGGGTGGATTTTACGAAAGAGGATTAGGGCCACTGAAAAAAAGTGGGGATGTCTTTTTTCTTTTCAGAATTCTGACATCCCTTTTTTTCAGTGGCCCCAATTCTCTTCTGTAGGATTTCCAGTTTTCTAGTTATATATTATAATTCATGTTGCAAATGTTCATTTTGTATTTATTTTTTGGTTTTGTTTAGATTCCAAGTCTGTACCTTGACTCTGTGTGTAACAGCAACACTTCCCCAGAGAGCACATGCCTAAAAGCTTCTTCTTCCCTCCTACTACCTGGCAGTATAATATAATATAATGTGCTTATTTGTTTCTAATAAAGCCATGCAATCTACATAACTACATGTAGTGTGGAATATATCAGTGTGGTGGCGTGTGGTCTGCAGCTCGGCTGCAAAGGAGGAGGTGGTGCAGTGGATTCAGGGGCAGTGTCATTGAGACTGGCAGCGCTTTTCTCGGACCAGGAGGAGAGGAGAGCTGAGCTGGAGACATGATGGCTGCAAACCAGACTGAGTTTGTATTACTTTTATATATCTTATCATTTACTCAAATCTTCTAATGTTATGATTCTTTTTCTTAACTCTTATCATGTCTCCCTATGTTTTTATTTCTTTTGATTATCTTAATTTTAAAGCATCTTGGTCAACAGTTGTTTTAAATGTGCTTCACAAATAAATTTGACTTTGACTTAAGCGTGTTGTTTATTGTAAATAAACAGTCGCTTGCATTAGAACATTGGCTGTGTGTGTGCCGTACAGGGTCCTCATAGCACAGGCGTCTGACAATCGATTTGAAATCAAGAGCTTTATGTGATGCACAAAAGTCAATCGCTTGTTACTCACAGGCCACCAAGTCACTGAACGACCAGCCAAGAAGTACCCCCCAACAGTGCTGCGATTGACACGCATTGATGACTATAGTAAGGACAAAAGAAAAGATTAGGATAATACAGTTTTAAAACAACACCAAAGATTGATCTGGTATGAAATATAGTAAATACATTTACAATCATAGTCCACATTTCCACATCAGAAAACTCAATTAGCTGGGTCAAAAAAATCTTTTCACTCTTCGCAAGAATGAACTCTCTGTAGAACATCCAAGAATCATTTTCTAGTAAATGGAGAAATGCACTCATAATGACTATAGTTAATTAAACACGTAGAAAAAAACATATGTAAAAATAATTGTATTTTTCTATATAAACATGTTTAGCATGAACTTGTACAGAACTTTCTTGTATTTTTTACATATAAAGGAACAAACAAATCAAGCTTAAATTAGCTTTTGTCTAAATTGTTTAGTGATTCATATGTAAATATGAAATTAGTTTAGTCTCTTCTTACCCAGATTCCAACCACCATGACAATTATAAAGTAGACAACAACAATAGCAATGTCAGCAGCACCCACAGTGAGAGCTGTCCTGGGAGCTGCAGTGGTGGGCAGGGGGCTGCCATCTAAATATAAAATAGAAAACAGAACCTCTGTGTGGTAAGTAAAGTAAAAGTAAGTAAAGCAAAATTTTATTTATATAGCACCTATCAAGATTAAAAAACAACAAAAAACAAAGTGCTTCACAGAAGCTAAAACATAAAAACAAAAATTAACCAAAAGCAAGTTTAAAAAGATGAGTTTTTAGCTGTTTTTTAAAGAGTCCACAGATCTCAAGCTCGAAGGGAGAGAGTTGCAGAGTCTGGGGGCCACAGTTACAAAAGCTCTGTCACCTTTCATTTTCAGCCTCGTGTGATGATCAACCAGCAAGCCCTGATCACATGACCTCAGGGACCTGCTGGGGATGTATGGATGTAAAAGATCACTGATGTATGCCGGTGCTTGTCCATGCAGAGCCCTGAATTACAGAGTCATAATCTTAAATTCTGAATTTAATGGGGAGCCAGTGCAGCCTGAGTGTTACATGAGAGTACTTGAAGGAATTGGTCAGAAGCCTTGCAGCAGCATTCTGAACACCCTGCATTCATTCCAAGGAGGGCTTACATAAACAAGTGAACAAAGAATTACAATAGTCCAAACGAGATGAAACAAATGCATGAATGACAATTTCAAGTTCTGAGTGTGACACAATGGGACTCAGCTTAGTAATGTTTCTTAAATGATTAAAAACAGGAGTGAACCAGGGATTTAACACGAGCGTCCAAAGTCAGAGCTGAGTCAAAAGTAACACCAAGATTCCTAATAGAAGATCTGGCAAATGTTGCAAGAGGACCTCATTTTTCCATAACCTTGGGCACAAATTTTTCGGGAGCACAAACAAGGACTTCAGCTTTCTCCTCATTAAGTTGAAGAAAGTTATCAGCCATTCAACCTCTAAAGGAGTCTATGCACATAAATCTGTAGCTTGGAAACATCTTGGGGCTTAAAGGAGATAGCAACCTAGGTAGCATTTTCTTCTGTTAGATAGACAGATCATAACCACTTTAACCAGAATGGATTAGATAAAGTTAAATTCTTTATCTTCAAACAAAAAGAAAGAAAGAAAAGAAATCCACCCCCCACTCACACACACACTTCTTCTTTACTTAAATATACAGTTAAAATAAGCTACAACTGTGTTTTAATTAAGGCTAAAAAGATCTAACGCCAACCCAAAGGTCACCACAAAGCTGTGCCAATGTAAACGTTGGAAAAAAAATTATTCCCGATCTAAGTAAAATCCATGCATACATGTCTGCAAAATTTAATTTCAGTACAACATTTGTTTCTTCAGTTAAACTACGTTATTTATCTATATGGGCTTTAATTTATTTTTCAGGCCCCCTGAATTATGTCACCTTCTCACAATTTAGTCCACTTCATTGTCCTAAAAAAGAGGAATTTTAGTCCAGTGTTCTTTACAGTGTTGTGCTTCAGTTCACTGAAGTTTGTGGGCATTCATTTATGCACAGCTTTCTTAAGGTCTTATCGTAGCATTTTAAGTTGGGGTCTGGACTTTACCTGGGCCATTGCAATACCTTGATTCTTTCCTTTTTTCAATCTGTGGTGTGGTCTGGGGTGTGGTTTGTGGTTCAGCTACAGGGGAGGGGTGGAGCAGTGGTGTGGTGTCAAGGGAGGCCTGCCGAGGATGCTCACTTTGCTCTAGGGAGGCCCATGTGGTAGCTCTCAGCCTCCCCACGACGGCGAGGGCCAGTTTTGGAGACATTCACTGTGTGGACTGGCTGGGGCTTACCCCAGAAGACTACTACCACAATTACTGGGGAGATCAGATGGGATTGGATGATCAACTCTTTGCGTAAGCCAGGCTGCTGCACAATACGGCGGCCAGGATGGTCCGCTGCTACCTGTGGGACTTCAGAGACAGTGAATGGGTAACGGCAGGCCAATGTCAGTATAATTGTGACTCAGAAAGGGGAAGCAGTGTTCCACTCACACAGTGTACAGTGGAGTGCTGGGTAGGAGAGTTTGTCGGTTAGTCGAACCTTGGATACAGGACGAACAATGCGATTTTCGCCCTGGTCAAGAACACTAGGCCAGCTCTTTATCCTGTCAAGGTTATTTGAAAGGCTTGCCCTAATAGTCTACATGGATTTTGTGAACATGGAGAAGGTATTCAAATGCATCACACAGGGTGTCCTTTGGGGGGTGCTTTGGGAGTATGGGGTGTCTCGCCCCTTGCTGGAAAGCCATTTAGTCTCTGTACAACCGTAGCTTGATCAGCATTGCCTGTAGGAAGTCAGACTCATTCTCAGCTGGTGTTAGACTCCACCAGGGCTGCCCTTTGTCACTGATTTGGTTCATAATCTTTATGGACAGAATTTCTTGACGGAGCCAGGTGGTGGAAGGCTTACAATTTGGTTGGCTTAGAATTGCATCTCTGCTTTTTGCAGATGATGTGGTTCTGTTAGCTGCATCAAGTGGTGGCCTCTGGCTCACAACGGAGTAGTTTGCAGCCAAGTGTGAAGCCTTGGAATGACAATTAGCACCTCCAAATCTGAGGCCATGGTCCTCAGCCAGAAAAGACGGGAATGCTCACTTGAGTATCTTGCAGTCTTGTTCAAAAGTGAGGGGGAAGCAAGAGATTGACAGATGGATTGGGGTGGCGTCTGCAGTGGTGTGGATGCTGTACCCGTCATGTTGAAGAGAGAGCTGAGCACAAAAGCAAAGCTGTCGTCTGATGCCTGTGTGTGTGTCTTTCCTCTACTCTGACTTCCTCTGATCAAAAGTAAAAGTAAATTTTTAATTGGTAACTGCAAACTGGCCATGTTGTGTTTTTAGATAAAGTCCTATAAGTACACAGAATAAAGTATTGCAGTATTAAATTATACTATACAAAGGCCTTTTTGTCAGTTTACAAATCCTTAAAAAACCCGATCTGACAGCTTTCACTCCTACACAAATAGATACACTGTGGTGCTTGAAAGCTTGTGAACCCTAATAAAAGAATAAATACATAAATAAACAGACCTCAAAGATGTGAATTTAAAAAATGAATTAATATGCTTTTTTGAGGAAAATGATACAGTGCAGTCCAGTAAGTGGATGAACTGTATGAATTTATGCTTTGACTGTAACCAGTGTGTAAAAATGTTGGTAGATGTTATTGAAAAAGTCTCAGTACTTTAGACAGTGTAAATGGTAAAAGTAATCATTTTGAATCTGTCCTACTTTGCCTCCAGCTGTCTTTGGTTTCATTGTCCTTATAATAACCCTTGGTCAAAGGTCTTTAAAGAAAAGATTAAACTATTGTGGTGACAGACTGTAGAGGCTGAAAGTAGCTAAATTAACTGCATAAAAAAAAACTCCTGGACGTTTAGTGTTATAAGCTGCTTCTCTGATTTTTATTGACCATTTTATGCTCTGCAAAGCTGCATACAAAACAGTTTTTCTCTCATTAAAAAAAGCCTTCTGTATATAGAAGAACAAATTTAATTAAAACAAAAAAGCTTTTACCTGTTGTAAAACTGGTAGACATGTTGATTCCAATCTCCCAGACAATGATCACACAACGTTTATTTTACAGTTTTTCATATGCATGAATCCTCTGACTGAAGCATTTGTTTTTCCTTCCTCTAAACCTGACAAAGGTATGTCCATCTGTGCACTCAGCTGGTCAATGATTAATAAGTTCGTTAATGAGACTGTCAAACTCCACTGGTTAGCTATTATATCTTGACAATAGACATACAGATCTATCGCAGGTCAATTGGGATTACCTGTGGTCTCTATGACACAAGAAAACTGGTGGTCTTCCTGAGCAGTTTGAGTGCTCGAGTAGAAAAGCGCCATATAAGAACTAGTCCTCTTACCATATCTTGAACCTGTACGCTGCATGGTACATTGTTATTCCTTTGCATTCTACTGATGTTTAACTGAATAAAGATGTTGGGAGTCTGGAAGCATCTTGTACTTTGATGTATTCTTCGAGCATAATCTACTCAGGAATGGCTCTTCCTGCTTGGTAATGCTAGTTTTAGCAATTCTGATGTGACTTGAAGCACCTGCAACCAAGCATCAGTAAAGTGGGGAGCTGGTGCTGGATTCCATAACTTTTATTGAAGTTGTTTTTTTCCTTCATTGAAGAAAAAAAAAAAAAAAAAAAAAAAAGACAATAGCTACTTATAAAGCAAAATTGCAGCTTTCTACCGGAAGAACCTGTTTTACGAGTTTGCAGTGAGCAGTGCTATCTTCTGAAGTATGCTTTTGTAGTCAGCACTACATCAGTTTTGTTTTTGTTTGTTTTCCAAAAAATTGGAAATGAGTCTTGAACTCGAGAAAAAGTTAAAATTCTTGTCAGCATCCACAAACATATGTGAAAAGTAGAAAATTAGAAGGTGATGCATTTGTACTGTACTCAGCATTTCACTCAGTGTTGTTGTGAATTGCCTTTTCGTTGTGCTGTTGGCAAATTTTCAAGAGATCAATTCTAGCAACCATCCTACTTTCCTGCTGTCTAACAAAAATACTTGTTAATGTCATTAACAATAATATTTAACACTAAATTACACAGAAATACGTTTTTGCACATTTTGTGGAATGTGTAAATAAATGACAATATTATTAGGAGCTAGGCTACTTCCAGGCTTTTTTTAAAAAAGGACACAAACCCTTGTAAACATAAGAACCATGTGGCACAGCTATAGCCGCACATTTTTTCCAGTTTCTAGATCAACAGCTAGTTAAATTAAAAGTGTTTTCAAAGGTAAAATGAAATCAAATAAAATGAACCAACATTCTTTTGGCCTTTTCAAAAAACTTTATTACATTAGGTATTTTTTACAATATAACGATCTTCCAGGCATCTTCCTCTTATAGTTCAGGTGGTCCAGCAAGTTTCCATCCCTCCATCTTGCCCACTTTTGTAAAGAAAGCCAGTGTTCCAAGACCCAGGCACGCGGATGTACCAGTTATAGCACTGTGGGCTGGAGATACGCACACAGACACAGCACACAATATGATTTTAATTAGGCAAACCAAATGCTACTGTAGAACTGCAGAGACATTTTCTCAGTTACTAAACAGAATCTAACAGTATGTATGATCTTGTCGTTTTCCCCTGAGGGAAATTGGTTGTCCAACATGCACAAACATTTGACCACACAGCACATTATTAATTTGCATTAATAATGTCTTTGAAAAGCTGCTTAGAGATGGTGGTGACTCAAAGTGGAGCCAATGAGCATCATGAAGGGAATCAATAAGAGATATTGATATTAGAATCGGAATCGCTAAATTCTTATCAATTCCCATCCCTACTGTGCAATGACTTTAAATGTAAAATGTCCAGAACAGATTTAATCAGCCATAACAAGCCGTCTACCATCATCACCTGTTAGTGATTATAGGAGTCACTGCAATTCCTAAACTTCTCATTATTTTTTCCCCTCAAGCAGCAGAGCTGGGTTTACACCAAGAACCGGGACTTACTCTAAGATTTAAAGAAATTATACAGAACAGATATTTTTAAATCCTTGTGAATTTTTTTATTTTATATTTATATATTCTTCATACTGGCCAATACGGATTTTTTGGCCACAAACCATTGTGCTATAAGAAATAGTGCAGAAAATCCACAGCCATGATTCTCAGCAATAAGTAACACAAAAAAGGATTGTTTGAAACTTATGCAGACCTAGAATTACACTCCAGTGCAGTCCAAGTTCATTTTAGTTATACAGCTGATTATTATTGTGGCACATTAGAACAAATATGCTCTAAAGAGTGGTGTGTTAATTGCACATCACACTTTCTCTTTAAAAAGGACTAACCTTTTACTGTGTTACTGAAAAAAAAAATATATTTTGAATTCTTGTCTAGTCACATCTGTCAGGACTGATACTTACTTCGTGCTCCCAAAAAAATCCCTGAGGCACAGCCGCCAATAAAATAATTCAGTGGGTCGTCTGGAGCTTCACGGGCCTGAGCACTGAGACATGTTGTCATTCCAAAGATGGCTCCCATGGCGGCTGAAAACAGGGAGACAAGTTTCCTCATTATTTCAGTCATCTTAAAAAATTCATGACATCCAAAGGTCAGCAGCTGAAACAGCTAAACCCACTACATGACTGAACATAGAAAATATATCCTCATTGTGTACTGCAAGCCTGAGATTGAGGTTATTCAGGCTCCTTCTGACTTATTTTACACCTCTGTCAGTGCGCCCCAGGGTAGCTGTGGCTACAATGTAGCTTGCCATCACCAGTGTGTGAATGTGTGTGTGAATGGGTGGATGACTGAATGTGTAAAGCGCTTTGGGGTCCTTAGGGACTAGTAAAGCGCTATACAAATACAGGCCATTTACCATTTTTATTTTAGGACAATGAAGTGGATAACGATATAGATACAGCTACTGTCAAATGTTCATGGCAACCAACAAGAAAATTTTTATGTATTCGTTGTAAATAGTACTACATGTGATTTTCATTTAAGGAAAAGATTCCTTCACTCGTCAACTAAAGCTGGTGTTTAACTCAATTCATCCTTTGAATGAGCCGTATCTCTCATGTACTGGAAACCTGTCGTGGGTGTACCCTTGTCCACCATCAGGTGGAACAGGATTATACAGGAAATGTTTTGGTACATCATCAAACAAGAGATGAAACATTTTCTAATTTGAAATACCTTCGCAAATACATTATACTTTCACAAGTATTTGCTCGTTTGCCTTCACACGCATATGAACTTAGATTCCATTCTTAATCCAAAGGGTTAACGATGATGTTGGCTCACCCTTTGCAGTGCACCTACGTGGGAATTTTTGACCATTCCTCCAGAAGCGCATTTTGTAAGGTCAGACACGACCTGCTGGATGATAAGACCCGGCTTGCAGTTTCCGCTCTAATTCATCTCACAGCTTTTCAGGTTGAGTTGAGGACTTTGTTCAGGCCAGTTAAGTACTTCCATGCTAAAGTCGCTCATCCGTGTATTTGTAAAACTTTGCTTTGTGCACTGGTGCACAACTGGAACAGGAAGGGGCCATCCCCAAACTATTCCTACAAAGTTGGGAGCATGAAAACGACCAGAATTCTTGTATTTTGAAGGATTCATAGTTCCTTTCACTGGAACTAAGGTGCCAAGCCAAGCTCTAATGTTTGAATGAATGAATCTAATGATTATTCTATCAGTTAACTGGATAAGAAACACTGGTGTTATTAATGAGCATTAATGAATATTCAAAAACAAGAAAAAATAAAACAGCTTTTTCAGAATTAACTGCTCTTTGGTTTCTATTTTAGAAATTCTTTTACATTGCATTGTTTTAAAGTTTAACTGCACTAGAAACACTGTTTCTTTCACTTAACCTGAGCTCACCACCTCTCTAACGATGACTCCTCTTTGCTCCCCGTGGTGTGTGTGTAAACACACTCCAGCGCCATGTTAAACTATGAGACCATCATCATCACTTGTTGTTTATCAGTCTTTTTGCTGAAAATCTGGGGTGTGTGTATGTATGTGCTCAATGTCAAACTTTTTAATATTTATATGGTGTTCCTAAATACGTTTGTATGCAGGTCTGTTTTCAGTCGAAAATCTGGGTCAAACAGTCGTGTTGACATTATTTAACACATCGACACGCTACAGAGCCGAGTATTAAATGAAGCATCGAAGCAAAGAATTTGTCTTGTGGATGTTTTTATAATTGAATTAGTCAATGAATCGCTGCAGCCCTAATACCACCAACAGTTGACTGTGGACTATTTATCAGTGTCCGGCATCCTATCACGGTACCACACTGGAATTCAGCGAGCTCCTGAGAGTGACCCATTCTTTCAAAAATGTTTGCAGAAGCACTCGGAATGCCAGGGTGATTGATTTTACACACCGTTGGCCATGGAAGTTATTGAAACACCTTAATTCAACTATTTGGGTGAACGAATACTTTTTTTAGTTTGGCCAAAACTTTTATGATTTACAGACCTGTAAGAAAATGAATGTGTTGTGGGATTGTTTATAAAATAACCTTTTAAGGCTGTGTTTTCAGATGGCATTTCTGCACTAGAAAAAGAATTTACTGTTGTAAATTCAATTAGTCAGTCAAACAAGTGACGATATTGAGTGCAGTGGTGTTCAAAGAATTAAAAAACAAAAACACAGAACTTGTGTTCGGAGGGTTTTTTGCGCTTAGAATTTTATTGCCATCAGGGCAGCGCTTCACACAATTATTTAAAGTATGGAATCATAGAAAATCACTGTGTATAGATAAAGAACCTTACTCGGTAGTTGTTGATGATATTATTATTATTATCATCATTATAATTATTTCTATTATCACTACCTGTGAATCATTACAGAAGTGACTGCAATTCCTAATCTTCCCAGTACTAAAGAAACTGGAAAAATCTCAGTGCTTCTGACCTTAAGGAGTGGGGTTTTCAGACATGCAGATAGATTTAACATAAACCACATATACTGAAGTTCTCGTGGAGTTCTGAATGACAATAAATTTACCCATGGTAACTGTTGAGTTGGTAGCCCTCTGTAACGCTGCCACTGCAGAGTCAGGTTGGAACGCCACTATGTGATAAGCTGAACCAACCAGACCTGAAACACACAAACATAAACAAATTAAGAAACTTTAGAATAAGAAAAAAAGTCACAGTTTTGCTGTAGGGCTGACAATCACAATCACTTTAGACCAGCTGGTATGAAGGAGTTTTTAATTGACAGCAACTTGTATTTATTTATAATCCTGTTCATTCTGATCACTCCCAGTGAAAATCTTCAGCTCCCGTCTTTTTCTTAGTGCTGCAGGTACAAACCATACATCAAAGCAGGTCTCACTAAAGTCTTGTAAACCTTCCCTTTCACTTTTGTGAAATCCTTCTGTGACAAATGACCCCTGACACTCATCTTTCCACCCTGTTGTACTCCGTGTTTTGCCGTTATCCTCTCCGTCACTTTCACCATAGAGGAACTCTTACAGATTGGACGTTCCTCTGGGTATTTTCCCCTGGTTTTCATCAACCCTGATGACCTAACTAAAATTCTGGTTGGAGATGCAGCAGCACGCCACTGCCCAAGATGCAGACGTGGCCAGTGCACTGGTTTGCTCGTCAAGCTGCACCAAGGCTCCAGAGCGGTCACTTCGCTCATGGCCGCAACCTCGTCTCAGTCCCTTGCATTTCTAACTGTTGTTAAATTGCAACAAATAACATGTTTTATAAAGATATTTTAAGTGGCTAAAAAGGATTTATTAGAATATAGAACACAGTCATTAAGATCAGAGGTCTCAAGGAATTAGCAGTATTATATAAGCAGAAGATGTTTGAACTGAAAAGGAAAAGAAAAGTGGATGACGAACGCCGACATCGGAAAGATGGACACATCTGTATTTTTTTGTTGAGTTTGGTGGCAAGGTGATCTGCCTTTTAGGTGAGGAGAAACTTGCTATTCTGAAGGAATATAATCTCAAGCGTCATTATGCGACTAAACACAAAGAGCATTATGGAAAGAACAAGGGAGAGGAGAGGAGAAAATGAGCCAAACAGCTACAAAGAGGACTACTATCCCAGCAAGAACTTTTCCACAAAGCCAGTAAGGACACTGGTGCTGCCTTCAAAGCAGGTTATGTGGTTAGTGAATTAATCGCTAAAGTGGGGAAGCCATTCAATGAAGAGAAAAAAAGAAAAAAAAAAGTTTGTTCAACAACGTTGCTGTCGGCAAACAACGTGGCAGAGTGGAATAATACATTATCAAGTAACATCTATGAACAAAGGTTGAAGTTTCACTGCAAGCTCTGTGGCGCTTGATGGAAGTACTGACAAAACTGACAATGCTCAGCAATTTTCATCAGAGGTGTTGATGACAAGTTTGAGGTGACAGAAGAAATGCTCAGTTTGTGTCCCATGTATGGCCCAACCAAAGCTAGAGATAGATTTCAGCAGCTGTGAAGTGCGACTGAGCGGTTTGGTGTGTCATGAAACAGACTGGTGGGCATTCCCACTGGCGGAGCACTGTCCAGCTGTTTGCAGACCCCTTCTCAGTTGATGTGAAGCGTGTCCCCAGCATGCTGCAAAATGAACTTATTGACTTGCGGTGCAACAGTGAACTGAAAACTAAGTTCTGAGAGGCACAGGGAAAAGCAGACCAGACTGCAAAGTTCCTGAGAGCTGCCTTCATCCTTGCAAGAGCTGTCCAGAGTTTTCAGTCGTGTAATGTGTCTTTTTGGAACTGTGTGAGAAACTGGTCTTGACAATGAACTTTAATAAAAGCAAGTACAGGTCAAGGCTTACAGATGCCCATCTTGTTACTAGTCAAACACTCCAGAGGACTTCCAATGAGATGACAGTGCCAGCAGTGGCCGCCAACTCGTTTAAGTTTGAGACCTGTGATTAAGATGGTTGCGAAACAGGTCATTTCTATATTTTATATATAGCCCCTTCGTAAGTCATGCCCTCTAAAGCCTATTTACCAATATAAGCAAAAATATTACAAATAAAAAAAATAAAAAAAAACACACCAACATGGGCAATCATTTTTTGGGAAATTACGACCTGGTTATTCCACCAAGCATGTGTGCGTCAACCTATTAGTTGAGCATGGCGCTATTGTCACGGTCGTTGGTTGTTCGTGTAGTCTAACAAAACAGTCACGTACAGACTTTATAATGACCGTGTCTGATTTTTGTATCGAGGAAACGCTATTGCGCCATGTTCATCTGTATTGTTTCATCGCCCATTACTATCTCAAGGTATTCTAGGTTGTAATGTAAAAATCTTACAGTACTGGTTTACGTGATTATCTGCTGAGCTGAAGCAAACGCACCGCTAAGTAATTCACTGAACGTTTGTATTTTAGGAAACCCAGGTCCATCCTTTAGCAAAAGCAAACCTAGCCGTATGTAGCATGCTAGGCAATCTTAATCTGCAAATTCAAAAGCGTTAACTAACCCACCACACAGATGGCCTGCTTTCACCAACCTGCACAACATGACTTGCAAGTAATTATATCAACAACGATAGTTACCTAAAGCCGTGCCAAGTTTCGTAGTAATCCATGTTTTTTCCACACAGTCTGTACCTTCCGGTAGGTCCCAGTACCCCATTTCGGACTTATCAAGGACACAAATCGAATTCTCGCGATAATTGCTCGTGTGGTTTTTGGCGTCTGGCGAGCCCACTGGTGCACTGTCGACACCTGCTGGAGAGTGAAGTAAGTACACTAGCACTAGCATATAACTAGATTGCAATGAATAGTTTTAGTGTTTACTGAAGTTCATTTTGCACTTAAATTTAGATTAAAAAAATATTTAAAGAAATACACAGGATGCGCATATGAAATACATGATTAATTTACTAAACACCTCATATACTCTTCAGTATATCAGGTACTGTGTTTTAGATGCTCTGCAAAGACTGAGGCTGCAGAAAAGCTATGTTACATCTTAAAACATTTTAACAAAAATAATGAAATCACAGTTAACTACAGTAACTATCTAATAATCATCAGCAATTTTGAGCAAACCAACACCATCACTCATCAAATGACTTGTCAGCCTGCAATAGATATGACATGACATCGCGGTCATTCTGTAACAGTGTGGCTATGACAGTGCTGTTCAAGTCAAAGAATTACTGTTGACAAAAATAATATATATCTTTAATCATTTTTATAATTGTATAATTTCCCAAGGGGATTTAGGAAGCTCTATTGAGCACAGTAGATAAGAATGTTGGTGTATTATTATGGCATACTGAGATGCTTAAAGCACCTGAGCCAAAAGTCAGAATGTCTCCCAAAATAAAAGACTATTTGTACTATTTTCCAACAGACAATAAAAGCAATGAAATATGATCCGAATTAGTAGAAGAAAGACATAAAGCTATTTAGTAAGTCTCTAAAGTTAGTTACAAATATGAATGAGCCTATAAATGATTGTCATTACTTAATAACTTTGAATATTGTCGTTAACTCTGCAAAAAAATTTTGCTTTTCTCTTTTTGTTTGGTTTTTGTTTTATTTGTAAATTTACATTTCATTATAGTTATTCAATCAGTGTTATTGTTACAGTGTGCGCCTTATTTACCGAAGTCTACCTTTGTTTGTTTCTACATGTTCAATAAGCTCTTTAAAAAAAACAACTCTTATTCGTCTTTGAAATCTTTTGGGTTGCCAAACAACAAATTATCTCACTAGCGCCACCAACTGGTACAGAATGCAGATCTAAACATTAAGTAGGATATTTGGTACTTTCAAACCAAGAATAAAAAAAAAATCCCTTCCTTCCAAAGAGTTATTCTCAATTGCATATAAATAATTTCATTGCATCATTAAATTTATCTAATATATCTGTACACCACACATGAAATTAAAACTCAACGTTAAACTTTGTTTAACTTTCTCAGGTTATGTGAAAACCTCAGAGGGAACATTTCCTGAAGTCTCCTGAAGGTCACATTTCAGAGAACATTTTAGGACCGGCAGCACGGTGGCACGGTGGTTAGCACTGTTGCCGCACAGCAAGAAGGTCCTGCGTTCAATTCCACCATCAGGCCGGGGTCTTTCTGTGTGGAGTTTGCATGTTCTCCCCGTGTTTGCATGGGTTCCCTCCGGGTACTCCGGTTTCCTCCCACCGTCCAAAGACATGCAACTTGTGGGGATAAGTTAATTGGATAATTCAAATTGCCACTAGGTGTGAATGTGAACGTGAGTGCGAATGGTTGTCTGGCCCTGTGACAGACTGGCGACCTGTCCAGGGTGTACCCCGCCTCTCGCCCTATGACAGCTGGGATAGGCTCCAGTGCCCCCCGCGACCCTGAAAAGGATAAGCGAATGGATGGGTTTTAGGACCGTTCTATAAATGTAGCCTTCAGAAAACTTTTAGTTCTTCGTTGCTTGAATGTTTCAACAAGTATAGTTTTGTAGTACCTTCATGGGACTTCCAGGTAATGTTCCCTGCAGGTTACAGTTTTTGGAGAATGTTCTACAAAAGTAATCAGAAGAATTCCAAGGTACATTTCCTGGAGGATATCTTAGCTTTCAGGGAACATTACTAGAACATTCTCCAAATTTGGATCTTTGAAGGAATGCTCCCTAAATGTTCTGCAATAGTAATCATAAGCTAAACTCCAGGGACAGTTGCTATATAGTGGGTTGCACATCTGCTTAAAAGTCAGCCCCACAAATGTGTCCGTCTCCATATAGGTTTCCATTAAGACAGATGGACAGGGGTTTTTCACCTATGTGCTGGTGTACATTTTTCTAAAATCCCAGGTGTATGTCGCTGGCCTATGCATGACCTGTACATCAAATACTGTGTACTTTATACCATAAAAGTACAGACAATGGTTTGAGTGGAGACTTTTTTTTTTTTTGTTCTTAACACTTTGTTTCTCTTAAGGTCTTTATACAACATACCTTTACTTCTCTCTGCAGCTGACTGACAAACTAACAACAGCACAACCAAGAGTAGCCCACAGACAAGTTTTTTTTTTTTAACACTGCCTTCACCTGACAACGACTCTGCAAACTACCACAAACAGGGAATATAACATACAGTATAATAGGAAGGAAAAGTAGGAAGAACACAAGGTCACTGAAACCCAAGTTGTTCCTGATGAGAACCCCTACCCTTCTATTTTTAACCAACGGGTATGAGTCTACATAACTTTTCAATTTACTTTATTGAAAATAAGGGAACAGCAACATACATATTTTTTTTACTGCTCATACCAACATGTCTGAAAGCATACACAGACACATACCTTCTATGCTTCTTTCATGCAGTGGTAGCATAACAAAACTCTGCCTTTCACTGCAAAAATGCCCCTGGCATGCTCAGCAACTAATATATAAAATTCATCAGTAGCCATAGGCAAGGCCATTTTCTTTTATGTGATGGGTATGCCAAATCATGAAAGGACTCACTAAGATCCAAGGAGCCAATCAGAGTCTGCTGTTTTGAAATGTCTGTTTCTGCCTTACAGACTAAAATACTGTCAAGTTCAGCAGTATTTCCAGAGGTCTCTGTTTCAAGGGGGATTAAAAACTGAACTGGCGTGGACATTACCCAAGTACAACTCAATTACAATTCAGTTGGTGATCCCTGACATTTTGCAGTATCACTTAAAAACAAACAAAACACAGACACATAACTTATTTTTTATGGATACTGTATGAGTATGCTTTTCATTTGCATATTAAACTCTTATTTCTTCTTCCACAAGTGGCTATATTTGTCCACTTTGAAATCATCTTCATACTGGACTCCTGTTTGTTTTTGAGGCTTCTTCACTTCTCTTTTCTTCTGCCGTAGTTGACGTTCCTCTTCTGACAGAGTAGACAGATTTACCGGCATCTTTCAAAACAGATGAATACAATAAAATTAAAAACAACACATCAGCTCACATAAGCAAAATATTAAGCGACATGCTCACTGGCTTCTGCTACAGGACCTGTGCAATTTGTTATTCTTTTTATTATCTATTGAGTCTGCTTTCCTCTTATTAGTATGTGGAGGGCTGGGTTTGGGTTGTAAAGAGTAGATTGTTGGAAAAACTTTAACTGTAAAAAAAACAAAAAAACCCCCCCAAACCCATACATTATTCATATATGCTCATGAAGTCATCTAGCTGAAAAATGACAAGTCTTAGAAAATAACAGTGATGACGTAATTTACATGATCTCTTCTTTTTTGCTTTGAGACTGCACATCTTTAAGACTCATGACAAACAGCAAGCCAGGGGATCTCAGCTTCTGCAGTGTGCCCAATGTTTTATGAGAGTTATTCTTTTGATTCTTGTCTGATATTGACAACAACATAAGCTTAAAAAAATATTGTGAAGCTTTGTCATGTTTAAAAGCAACATTTTTTTTGACATTTTCATTATAACTCATTATCAAACATTCAGATGGTCTAGGCATACATGCTCTCCACAGGATGTGGCAGATTAAGCATGCCATGTGAGAGAAACAGCCTAGAAATATGTAGGAACCCACTGTGGTACGCAAGCATGACACTGGCTAAATCAAGAACAGAAAGACCTATGTGGCTCCAGTCTGTAAGGTCTGTCAAAGCGGACTTCCTAAGGATTTACTTAGCTAGACGTCCGAATATTTGCATACAATTGCTACTGACTGATGGTTTGGATTACTGGCTTTAGATATGGTAAACTAACCATAATGATGCGTCTGGGTTCTTTGTATCGGATGCCGACTGTTGACCCATCAGGACGGACTAACATCACAGGATACACCCTCTCGTATCTCTGCCGACCACAGCATGCAACTGACGCTCTGTTAGAGTTGAGCTGAGGAATCTGAGTGTGGAGTAGCTTAGCCTGGCCGTGCCGATGTGAACGGGTGAACAAAGGCCAAACACAGCTGCCTATACTGAAAGACGAACACAACAAAATCAGTACAGACACATAAAAAGCATCCCACAGACAAATCCAATCTAAGCAACACTTTTATCTTTTCCAAGTATAACGTTAACATTAGCCTCCTTGATTGAACGGAATTTGAAAATGACTCTTCGTCTGAACTGAGAGAGTTTAATGTTTAAAAAACAAAACCAACAAAAGACATAAATAATCTTAGAATGCCTATATTTGTAAAATTTTAATCCAGCAGTCTAACCTTGATAACGAACCACGTGAAGCACAAAGTTTGACTATAAACATGTCGAGCACTGTAAAGGTTGCTAAACTGTGACAGGAAACTCTTCAATAGAAGGTCGGACACAGGAGTTGATATAATAAAGGTCCCAGTGAAACAGTATATGGCCCGGAATCGTTCCGGGACTAGGGGGTTCTGATTTTCGTTTTCTGTTACGATTTGGGAAAATTGAGCTTTGATGTACGATGTTACTCATGCTTCCCAAATGAGTATTTTATAATTATTGACGTAACTAAAATGACATTAAAGTCAAACCTGGTGGTGGTGGGTTGGCTCCTTAATGCGCCGAGGTATTCAGTCATCTTAGCGTACCAATCAGATTAGCATACATTTAATTAATAATTATTAAATGTACGCATTTAATAATTCGCACTCTAGAATAATTCTGCCTTGTGTGGAGCTGTCAATTCAGAATAGAGACGACAAACGGTAAATGAATCATGTTTATTTAATGTAAGGACATACGGTTAGGGTTACTGCTGGTTTCACAGCGTATTTTTGTCTAACAAATATAGCAGCTGCATATATGCAGATCTGATAATGTATGTTGACTTGGCTGCAGTGGGGATTGAATAACATAAAATACATCTTGTTCCTGAACGTCATTAAGCAATTCAATCCAGTTTTATATTTGCAACAGCAGCACCAACTCATCTTTACTCATCTTTATAGCTGAGTTACCCTGCGGAGGGCAGTAGTACACCGAGGAGCGTGTTATAGGACGAAGAAGATATCCCGTGATCTGGTAGGGAAGTACAGCTGAGGAGGTGTTTTGTCGAGTAGTTTTCATATGTTCGAGTAAAGATTTATTCGTTCATCAGTTAACTCAAACCTATTGCTTTATTATTTGTGCGTACGTGTTCTTCCAGACCAAACAGGTAAGATAAAGACATCGCTTTATCTCTGACAACTTTGTTATTTTCTTAGACTTCATTTGATGCATTTGATTCCTTGGAAGATGAGTTTGTCCTGTCTGCTCTATATAAACTTGGCTTTGGTGCTCTATACAAAAAATAAAACCCTCTCTATACTAACAGTGTTAGTTGTATTAAACTTCCTGGTGGTACATCCCCTAGATTTTTCTGAAATGTGGGGGAAGTTCCGTCAGTTCAGTTTATTCACACTCCATATGAAGACTGAGTGAAGAGTTTTAGGACAGAGGCAAAGTTTTTGACTGTGGACTGTGACTATCACCACTTATCAAGGGCAGGTATACTAAATCATGAAGCCTTCAGGCTGACAGTAACACCATATAGCCAAAAGAGAAGAATGTAGTTTTTCAAGCAGGTTGGCAGCATATCAAGGAAGATAACTGTGAATTATTTTACTGAGCTATACAGGTATGAATCAGCTCAACGAGTTTCATTTAATACAGTATATTTGACCAAAACACTGTTTCGTAATGTTGCACGTACAATGTATGGACATGCATTTAGGAGTACCTGCTGGTTATCACTTTTGTTGGTGAAGTCAATGAAATCAGTGGTAGGCACTACAGCTCCATTTCTAAACTTTCTCTGGCACGTGCTGAAATACACAGCATTTACTTACCAGACAACTGGAAAGAGATTATTCCAAACTGAGTCAGTGATAAACTTTCGTTTCCATCATGAGTGATCCACTGCTCAGTGTCTTCTTTTTAAATCATGCCTATCGATTTTAAATCAAATAAGTCACTCTGAGGGTAAACACACACACAAACAAACAGCCCAGCTGTCTGATGTGATGAACGGTGTGATGAATGATGAGGCACATTTATTTATTTTATACAATATAATGAGATAATGCAGCTGTATTATAATTATTTGCACTTATCTTAATTTGGATTGCTGTCTGAAGATAATATTGACACCTATATGCATTTTCATGACGTGGGAATAGCAGTCTTCTTTTTTGTGAGGTCAAATAAACTATGATATAGCATACTCACAGAAATTGACAAATCTGCAGATGCAACATCTGGAACACGGAGAGTGAAATATGTAAACAAATCTAACTAGTTAACATGAAATCCAGGTAACCTGGAACACAGATATTTATCTGATTAATGTTACCACAACATGAAACAACAAACAGGACCTTTTTACTTCTACCTGTGACTTTTGGAAGAGGGTTTGGCTTTGAATAATAGACATTAAATGATCTTTAGCCTATATTGTGTTTTCAGTAATAGTTTTTACCAGGGCTGGGCCATATGAGGATATATCACGATACAAAATTTGCGATGCATCAAGTATATTCGATATATCGCCCGCCCCTAATTTTTACCTGAAGTATCTGTTTAATCATCTTGTCTTACACTATAATTATGATTGCATTGGATAGCTCTGATTTCCAGTGCCTTCTGGCTGCTTTCTTTTCTTTAGGTTTTCATAATTTTACAGAGATGACAGGCCAAGGTTTGGGAAGGAGATGCCTGCCTGCTCAGCTGCTGGTGTTCTGGATGTTGACCAACATGTCTGGTGATGAACTGTTATGATTAAATGAATCAATTTCACTGCAAAACAATACATAAAATGTGAAATTAACACTAACGCTGCCCTCCAACACCCTGCTTGTGCTTCAGAATCCAGATTGAGTTTGTTTGCTCCTCAGGCTGTAACACTTGAGGAATACTCTAAAGATGTCGTCGTTATTACTTCCAGGTAATACTTAGTATTTTAGATAAGCCATATTACCAGTGTAGATATATATAAGTGTACTTTGTGTGTTTAATAATAGAAAGCCTGTTAAAATTGCAATAAAACGGTTCTGTATACGGTACCAGTATTTTCAGCATGTAATACATTTACAGTTATATACTGGGAAACCTTTTTGGATTCTGGGTTAATTGAAATAATTGTAGTTATCATTTGTACTACACATTGAATTATTTGTAAGACTTGTATAGCTACATCATAGTTTTAAAGTATACACAACTTCATCTCACAGTCATCAGCAATCTATCTGTTTTTTCTTTTCTAAATCCATTGTTATCTACATTACATAGCAGATAGAACCAAAGAAAAGTGATATTATACCCATATGAATTAAAATGTGTTACTACTGGCATTTATTATAGGCTTTGTTAGAGCGAGCGTTAACATTTGTATTGTTCCCTTTTGCGTTTTGTGTCTTTGTGTAGTTCCCCTCTCAACCAGTCAGTTGCGATTCACCTAAATGTAACATACAGCTCCAAGATAAACTACTCGTCTATAATCACACTGCCTGAGGAGGTAAGAAACCAAATATGAAAAAATGATGCTGCATATGAGGCAACAAAACATTTCAAACTAGGATACTTTTGAGGAAGTCAGGATGGATGTTTGTTTTTTTTAATAGCTTTATAATATCATAATATGAACACAACAACACCTCTGATTACAGAAAGGTTAAAGAGTGATTGGGTATAAAAAGAGCCTCTCAGAGGTTGATGCAGTCCATAACTATTATGATAGGCCAGTTCCAGTTCCTCCTGTGCATTTCCAGCTACTCTTTTGCTGCTGTTTTTTGAATTTATAAGACAAAATCAGGCCTGAGTTATCTAAGTATGATGAAACTAAATTTGTTTTTCAAAATGTATTTGTGACAGTAGGCAGAGACCAAAATCTATGAGTTTTTTGTTTAGGTCATGATGCCAGTACAAGCTACCGCTGTCAGTTTTAATGTGACAGCCCAGGATGTTGGTCAGGTGACCACATATCTGGTTACCAACAGCACAGAGCTCAACAGGTGGGTATCAGTCCAGCACGAAGAAAATAATTTCCTTCGCTGAATGCAATGAATGTCTTAAAGTGATCACTTTCTTCTTCATATTTGGTGTCCAAATCTTATAAACTGAGTCTTGATGCCAGTGAATCTCCTGTTAAGTTTTTAATTCTCTCCAGACTGTACAAGCTATTGCAAAACATTGGTTGAAGCAGCAGAGCACAAACACATTGAAATGTGGTTTCTTTGTCCCTTTTTGTCACGCAAAACGTCTGGATCTCAAAATGGTTATAAGCTAATGCTTGAAATGATAGAAAGTTGTTAATTCTGCACTGCTCAGAGCTAATGATGCTCACGATGAGATGGATGGATCTACCAGAGGGTGGCTGATGTCTGCTGCCACTTTATTTTTTTAACTGATTAACTGTCCAGTTTCTTTGTGTCCATAAGCTATATCTTTTTTTTTTTTCCAGTGTGCCTGTCAGGATCCGCTTCATAGTTGTCCATAGCAATGTCCTGTCTGTAATTAGTGAAGTCATTGGTTGGATTTACTTTCTGGCCTGGTCAGTGTCTTTTTATCCACAAGCCTTCGAAAACTGGAGGAGAAAAAGGTAGTTTTTTAAAATTTTTATCTGTCCTTATAGATTTCTTTCTTATCATTCTTACTTTTTTGTAGTTATACTGACGTCTGTCTAAATGGTTGTGATTTTTTTTTCCCTCATCTTTTTTGTTTTTAATAGTTTTGCATTCGGCTAAAGTAAATCACTACTGGTAGCATGAGGCGGTACATCAATACATAAATCAGTGCCAGAAGGTTTGTTGTCTCCCAGTACAGTTTCAAGAGCATAGAGATTTAAAGAGACAGGCAGTTACTGGACCACAGCAACCTCCCTGAACATGATCCAGTAATCAGACACCCAAAAAAGGGTTTCAAATTTGAAAAGTTAGACAGAACCAGGCCTTGACATGATTTATACCTAACAAGACTGGCTACGGATACAGACTACAGAATGGAGCAAATATTAGCTTCTTTACATAGATATCAAGCTCAATTCAAGCCCAAAAAGAGTGAAGGTAGTCAGGTATGAGTGGATTGTACTACTAGAAGACAACATTACAGAAATTGAGGATAGCTGTAAGTACCTTGGAAGGCAAATGAGAACCAGGAAGAGGCCACTATAGAAAAGCTGCAACTACCTGCAGAGAATAAATCATGACCAGAGGAGTAAGCTGAACGGAAAGAACAAGAGCCAGGCAATCGACACCTACGCCCAACCTAGTTGTCAGAGCTGGCCAAAGAAAGAAATAGAAGTCACTGACTTCCAGACAGGAAAGCTTTTTACCATGCATGAAGGGTTTCACCCTAAGTCCTGCACCCTGAGACTGTCGGCTAAGCAGAAGGAAAGAGGACTAGTGAGTGTCAGAACTGCTATTCAGGATAAAGGGCCATGAGTGCATCAGAAAGATGGCCACAAGTGATCGTGTGCTTGTTAAATACCTTAGGCAGCAGAAACCTAAAAAAGGACCCGAGCAAGAAGAGGAACCAAGAAGAGGAATCATCGTGGAAGGACAGGGCACTGCACAGCGTGTACTGTTGGCAGGCAGAAGAAGTTTAAAAATCTAAAAATCCTACCAGTGGCTGGACAAAGCTGGACTGAAAGGACAGCACAGAGGCACTAAGCATGGCAGCACAGGAGCAAGGTCTAGACACAATATCAGTAGAGGCAAGATCAAGAAAAGATCTGACACAGGGCAGAGAGGGAGAGTCTAGGACATTGATTGCCCAGGACATTGATTGCCCTGAGTCTTTCTCTCCAGTCTCTCTTGTGTGTTGGGTTTAATGTGGTGTGAAATTCATAGAATGATAAAAAATGAAAGTTACTCAAAATTAAAACTAACATGTTTGTCTTCAGTGTTGTAGGTCTCAACTTTGACTTCCTGGCTCTCAACCTGACGGGTTTCATTGCTTACAGCGTCTTCAATATAGGACTGTTCTGGATACCTTATATAAAGGTAACCCCATCCACTGAATGGACACTCCATTGTTTATACACATGAAGAATAGGATACCAGCCAGTACCAATGAGTTTAGAGAAACTTTTGAAAATTAAATGCTTAATTAGATTTATAGCTGTATTTAACATACTGCCAGACACCATGTCTCCTTGAGAACAACTCTACCATCTTTTCACTCAACTGTCTGTGAATTTGAAGACATTCCATCCATTTGTGGCATTTCTTGATGATCAGTTGATGTTTTTCATGACTACACTGGACCATCCACCTAATGGCTGTTGCCTTTGTATAGAATAACATTAGGCTTTGCATAATACATACATAATACTTTTTGTTAAGCTACTGTGTGCTCCTCCTGTAGGAGGAGTTTCTGAAGAGGAACCCTAATGGAATCAACCCTGTGGATGCTAATGATGTTTTCTTCAGTCTCCATGCTGTCCTGCTGTGTTTGGTCTACATCAGCCAGGCTACTGTGTATGAGGTATGTGTATGTCATTTCATATACTTAAAGACTTTCTGCTTTAAGATACTTAAAGCAGAGGAGCAGAATAATTTAATGTAATAACTTTATTGTTAAGACTTGTGAATACAACATGACTCTCAAAATCCATTTTATCACAGAGTTAGTTTGTTTGGCAGGATGTCTCAGACTCAGGACGGGTGTATAATGCTGTGTGCCCTTTTTCTTACAGAGGGGTGGACAGAGAGTCTCTCGGACGGCCTTGGTTTTATTGGTGATTGGCTGGATGTTTGCTTTGATCAGCTTATTTGTTGCTGTGGCCAAAAAAATCACCTGGCTGGACTACCTCTACTATTTCTCTTACATTAAACTAGCAGTGACTCTTATCAAATATGTACCACAGGTAAGACTCAGACTTGCACATTAAATAATGAATACTAGACTGAAACCATATAAAAACAAATCTTGCGTTGTTAGATGTTCCATCGATTTTAATGATGTGTTTTGATGCCCACCATCACTGGTAGTGGTGCATCTATCTACATTTCTTTTTCAGTAACAGTGCCATATGTTACAGAGATTTATTACAGTAAACACATTTTAGAAATACAATGTTCACATCTAACCTGATTAATACACTGCTGAAAAAAGAACACTTTTTAATTAGAGTGTATCATCAAATTGGGAAATTGATCTGGTGGGTTAATTAAACAGTTTTAGCTGGTTTGATGTTAATGTAATTAACAACAGGTGCACTAGAGGGGCAACAAAGAGACAACCTCCATATAACAGGTATGGTTTTACAGAGGCCACTGATATTTTATTTTTTTCCTCTTTTCACCTGATATAAGTGAGAGTACAGATTGGACTTGCCAAATCTGCTATTCTATAGCAAAGACACTCGCACTAGTGGCTTGCTGGAGGTCAATTTTTAGGGCTCTGGCTGTGTTCGTCCTGTTCCTCCTTACATGTATAGTACAGAGTACTGCTATTAGTTCAGTCTACTGGAACCTACAGATGTTTCACAGCTAGTCCAACTCCTCCAGGATGGGACATCAATATGTGGTTTATTGTTTCTTGCACACAGTCTCAAGTTCATGGAGGAGACATGGCAGTTACTAAGGCCCAAGATGGTCCTGAACCCATTAGTAGAAACAGTATCTGCTCATACAAGGAGGAATAGGATGAAGTGGGGAGAGATATCCATAGAGGGATGCACAGACGTCTACAGGCTGAAATCCTTAGACCATTGTAAGATGTTATGCCGGTACAGTGGGCCCTGGGTTCCTTTGGGTACTGAAATCTGATGTGTTTTTTGAGAGTCTTGCTTCATTTTTTTTTTTGAGCAGTGTACAAGTCTTAAATGTTCTATGCCATATTCATTTTTATCAGCAGTGAATACAGTTGATGGCTTTCCTGCTGTGTTTCCAGGCATACATGAACTACAAAAGACAGAGTACTGAAGGATGGAGCATTGGCAATGTGTTACTGGACTTCACTGGTGGATTCTTCAGCATTCTCCAGATGATTCTCCAGTCTTATAACAATGGTAATTACAGTAGTTTGTTTACTGTACATACAAAAATATTTAATGAAACCTATGGAATAAGCAGGATTTCTGCAGTACATGAGAAGTACAACTGTTTACTGTGCTTATTTTACCCCTCAGCTATAAGAGGCTGATGGGGTATTGTCGTCACCTCGCCCTGTGGGCGGCATGGAGAAGTGATAACTTGAGAAGAATTAGGATTTTTAAATGGATAAAATAGGTGCATCTACTTACTTTACAACCTGTACTGTTGATCTGAGCACTGGAGCATTTTGACTGTATCTCGGTATTTCTTTTGATCCTCAGATGAGTGGAAGCTGGTGTTTGGTGATCCTACAAAGTTCGGTCTGGGTCTGTTCTCCATTGTGTTTGACATCCTTTTCATCACTCAGCACTATGTTCTCTACAGACGATCGTCACAGTATGAACCACTCGCGACCCAACAAGGAGACTGATACTCGGTGGAGTGACCCAAAGAAGCACATTTATGTACAGCTTTAAAGAGAACTTATGGTTGTTGTTTGACTTTCATTGTGAAAATAATCTGGCCAGTTTCTTCAAAGCAGGGATTTACATGTCTCATTAACACCAACTCACGTATGAATATTAATTAAGAAAAGGGAAGAAAGAAATTAATTGAAAAAGCAACTGTAACACTAACTGTTTGACAAAATTGTTATTATCCATGTCATTCGTAATTAAGGTGGTAAACCTATTATAAACCAGGTTACCATAGCGAGTCAGTTTCTCTTCAACTGTCTTGAATCAAGACTTTACTGCAAATTAAACTGTGATAACTAAGCAATTTGCTGTAACACAGACAAGAGATCTTCAGGTGTGATAATTTACCAATGAGGATTAAAAAATAAAAGTGCTATTTCATTGTACTCTGTCTTGTAAGCTGCCATCAAAGTCTTGTGTTGTTTCAGTGTACTCCAGATTATGTGCTACAAACTCTCTTCGATAAATCATTGAAACATGCCAATTTTAAAAATAGTTACGCAAATAACCACCACATGTGAATATTTGGTTCTATAATGCAGATTGCTGCAGTCCAAAATTGCCAGGAAAAAAAACAAAAAAAACAGATGCAATGACCTTGTTATTCCTTTACAGTATCATTAGACTTTTATTTTCTATTTACAACCAATTTGTTATATATAAATAAATTACATAATTTCCAGAAAAGATTTCAATTCAAGTGCATACAAGAGCTAAATGACAATATGTTGAGGTTAAACACAGTTTGACTCACTGGTCCAGAAACAAAATACAACGTGTGCATAATGAAATTGTAGACTTAGAGAATGGGCAGCAAATGCGGTTCAGTCGTCAGTGTCCATTTTGCCTTTGAAAGGACTGCAGACTGAATAAAAAGATGTACAATTCAGGATGTAAACAGCTCTTCTTACAGTATTGCAAAAACTGACGGAACAAATGCTCAGTCTATCCAGGAATTTAATGTCAATGGTCCTTGAATGGAGTTAAAACACATAGCACAGTCTAGAAGTGCCTGAAGACCATCTGGCTCGTTTCAGGCATCGCTGATGACTATAAGAGCAGGAGTAGCCGTCTGCTGACTTGTCTCACACATGGTGCTCTGCTCAGATGGCTTGGCAAAGACTCTGGGAGTGTTGAGATTGTAGACTCCCGCCTGAAGGAAACAGGCTTGCAGTGTTAGACACAGTACCTCCTTGGGCTTTAGCTGCAGCTTGTACTGGGTCTGACCCACCCAAGCAAATGAGCTGTGGACCTCCAGGGACTCTGGGCTGGAACAAATAGAAGTGTTATGTTAAAAAATAAGTACTTTTGAAAAAGAATGCTACATGTAAGAGGCCACAACTTATCACCTGATATTGGAAAAATGTGTTATTTTGACCTCATGTTACAAACCATCTTCACATTTTGCACACAAAACTGAAATTTTGCCATCAACATAGACACGATATACACTCAAGTATCTGTGGTTGTTGTTGGATCAACCAAAGAAATACTCTGACTCAATTTGTTCACACAGTTCAATCGAGTCTTGATGGTCTACTTTTTCAGTTATTGAGGCCTGTGTACTGTTGGGAACACTATAAGCTTTAGAAATGTGTTATATCCTGGTCCCAATGTATGTATCACTGCAATTTAATTGAGATGCTCTATAGAGAGTTGACTATTTTCAGTTTTCTACTAGTGGATACTCAAACAGGATGCATCACAGGATAATTAGGAGCTACAACAAAGGATTTGAATACTTCTGTGACTCAGATTTTCTACCATTTTTCTCATGGTCATTCTGAGTTCAATTTAAACTTGAGCTAAATTTTAATTATAAAAAAAAAAAAAATTTGAAGGGGGAAAATGAATACTTTCTCAAGTCACTGTATGTATCAACTGCATTTTATACTGAAAAAGAGCAAAATGACCAAAGACATAATCGCTCTACAGTATTCTGTAACTTTAAGGGACTTTTGTATTAAAAAAGAAATCACCTTGATTTTGTCATTATTGTGGTCATTTATTGCATTTACAGATACCAGACTGCAAAAAAGGAGTTGTGGGTGTGAAAACATTGGTTTTTACAGCTCCCTCAGTCTGTCTTGGTTGCTGCTACATACACTACATGTGCCCACACTTAGTGGCTTCAACATCTAGAAGCCACTTTGTACATTTAACAGTTTAGACATGTATTGTATGTATACATCTCTAACATTCCTCCTGTACAGACATGCGATGTCAGTCTTATTTAAGTGAAATCTGCTGTCCACAACACTTTGGTCTCCATTTTCCTTACAAAGTAATCATGTGAGGAAGGAACACATCTTGTTTTAAGAAACTTACCTGGTGCTTTTGTGTCTTAAGTCAATGATGACATCTACCTGAGCCAAGGAGCAGTTGGACAGAGTCAGAGTAACTGGCACCAAACAGAGACTAGGCACAGAGAGAAAAGCAGCTTTTTATTAACAGAAAAAAATATTAGCTAATAGGAAAAGTTCTAAACAAACAATAAAGGTCTACAAACAGAGGATGGAATGGATAAATGTAATAATGCTAAATACTGCCAAACATGGTAACACCTTATTATCCTGTCTTAGGATGGCACTGAAAAACTGCTCTGTGCATGTGGTTATTATAAGCCGTACAACTACATTTTAAAACTGTAAGTCTTAATTTCTAAAGACATTATCAGTTTATTTTTAAAAATCCAAACAAAGCCAAACAGTCCCAAATAATCGGCCACCATCATATCTTAAAAACCCATAGTATCATATATTTGATCCCGAGTTTGGATATGTGAGACAGAATAAAGTCCAAGCTCTATTATAGGCAAGGCTTAATGTTCCTTTGTGATAATGCTTTATGTGCTTATAGCTATATCAAAACACCCTGAACCTTCTCTTATGTTGCTATAGACAAAGGCTGTTTAAGGAGCTTCCACTGAATATGTACACTGACCTCGTTTGACTCTCCATAGGTTTAATTGTGTAACCATCACTGCATACCATTAACCTTCGTCTTTCTCCTATATTATTATTTGTCCTCTCTCTTCTTTCTACCTCACTCTAACCAGCTAGCAGCCTTTTGCTTTCCTAATTACTTTGCAGTCTTCTTTCTATTTTTTCCAGCAGTAAAGATGACAAAATAATCCTAAACTTGAGAAAATAAGGAGATCACCTAAAAATTGAATGTTTTTCCTCATTTGGTGGTTCTTCACAGTTATTGTTACAATAAAGATTTGCAAAAAGGAAATCTGTGTTCGTCGATGTGCCTAAGGGTCTTATGCAGACCTTCAAAAGAATTCATTTCCAACACAGTGCCAAACAGAATTGATGAGATAATTTAGTTCAGTCTGGAGTAACTTCTTGAGTTTAACTTAACTCTATGGATCCCAGGGGGCTCTCCTAGTGTGACAGCTATACATTAACCTTTGCCCGTACTCTGCCCCATCTCTTATCCGAAAAATACGTTTCTAAATCTGATGGAACGTTTCAGAGAGATGCATCCGTTTAATAACCTTTTGTAATCACTTGGACCAAACAGTGTGTTAGGAAAAACAAGACCGTGCCAGCCGCCTCACCTTTCCTGCACAAATGGGTGTGTGCAGGTTTCAGGGTAGTGTAGATTGGTTTTGATGAGCTGACAAAACTCTGCAGAGGGAAGAATGACTGGAGGAGGCAGGTCTGATTTAAACTTGAGGAGCACCATCTCCTGAGCTTCCTGAAGATGGACACACACACTATTATAGGAGACTTGCTCTAACAAATAAAAATTATCATACCAGCATTATATAAAATATTTAAGGTAAAACCCTCCTGAAATAAAACATTATATTAGCTTTTGGGCTTCAAGTTCTGTATTATTTCTAAGAATCATCAATAGTGGGATTAAGTTTAGGTTTCTTATGCTAGTTTCATTTTAGAAAAATACATGTACATTGTTCAATATTTTGGAAACTAGATTAAAAAACAAAGAGAGGGATTGAGGCAGTGTGTGCTTGCTGTACCTCTTTAGCAGTCAAAGAACTGGCTTCTTTGCCGATGGTCTGCAGTGCAACATGGAGTTGGCCCTCCAGGATAAGCTGTTTGTTGTCCTCAACCACATAAGCCTAGTTAGACAGACACTCACAAAGTGGTTATTGTCCATCAAAATATCCATCCAGGGTTAATATGATCTAATGTGAATTGTATATTGCACATTTAAGAATGATCCCTTAATGAGTGTGAGCATGTATGATTTCATTGGTGGTGGTGACTTGTATTTTTGTTTTTGGTGTATTGTTCCTTTATCTCATTTTCTGGCAATCAATCATTGTAACCACAGCGCCACTCACTGGTGGAAGGAAAAAAACACTAAGTGTGAGAAAGAGTGTAGTGTGGACAGCAGAAACCAGCGTGACGGAAAGAGATTAAACAGCCAAGCTAGTTGAGAACAGATGCATTTTTATAATAAATCTTGTGTCCAACTTCGGCCTTTATGGTTAAAATCTATTCTGATTAATTGTGAATGAGGATTTGACCTGATTTTTGTTTGTTTTAGCCGAGTGGACATCTTTGCTCTGTGAACCTGTAAAACTGAGATTGTGAAACCGTGATAGCGAGCCACCCCTAAGATAACTATTCCTGCTGGATCAACTTATATTCAAAAAATAAGAGCACTTCACATTTCTAAACTGTGGTAAGACCACACGATCATTTCTGGCTGCAATTTGGATGAATAGATTAATGTGCATTCTATATACATTTTTGTGTGTTTTATTTCCCATAAAAAGCCAGCAGTTTAACATTTACAGTAGTTTGTATTTTAGGATTTCCAGTTATAAACTGCTCTTGCAAACCGAGACTCTGGTGCTATATCTACAGTGCTACACATATCTATCCATCCATGTATCTATAAACTCTGTTACCTTCCAAATGACAATTATGTTGAGGTCCAGCTCACTGCACTCCTTGGCAATATCTGTTAGGTCTGAACTTCTGTTCTCAGTGGGTATGGAGCCTTGACTCCTGCTGACTGATGATATCCTGGATGATGCTCCGTATGCTTCCTGAGTTTCTAACGTCAGGCAGCGGAAGAAGAAATCCCCACATGGTGTGGTAGAACTGATGATCTAGACAAAGATAGCACCATTCACTCTCCATCACTTTGACCCTCTCTCCATGCAGGCCAGTCAGTTAAAGGAAATTTAAACATCGGCACAACTGAACTTCGCCAACGTTCCTCCTTAACTCAATGATACATTAATAGATGACTGTTAGACAGCATATTGAATTAAATAATGCTGCTACATCACTGTTTTCTTGACAATACGTTTTCAATTCCACAAAATTCAGAAAGAGTTACTGTTTGTTAAAAAGCTTACATAGAAGTAGACAAACATTTCTAAATGGTTCCTTCTAGCTTTAAATTTGTTTTACAACAAACATAGAGGCAAAAATGTCTTGATGCACGCTCAATCATCCAGATAAGTAAATCCCAAAAGGTTGATTCTGTTTATCTGGACGTAGAGTTTTCAGTGGGAGAAACGCTTCGTCAGTCACCCAAGTGACGTCTTCAGTCTCTCCCACTGGAAACGCTTCGTCCAGATGAAAATAATCAACCTTTTGGGACCAAACAAAAAACATCCCCAAAAAACAACTATGACAAAGCATGAGAACAAACAACCATAACAGAAAATTGTATATTGTGAAGTGTGTGTGTTCTACTCACCTGTTCATTTCCCAAACTCAGGTCTGAAAATGTGTACTTCTTTACAGCCTTAGAGGTAGCTAGAAATAACAGAGAACTGTGAAATTTGTGCTCACTGAAAATGACCTAACTGATGGGGTTTGTTGTTTCACTCAAAGTACCTTCACTGGGTTTGCAACGTGCGGCCCTAAAACACAGCTTGGCTCTTTCTCTGCTGCCAAGTTTACATTCTGGAGGAGAAGAGGAAGAAAAAGAAAAGTTACGATACATCCAGTTTCTGTCTGATTTCTCAGACTTTCTATCTGGTTTAGTGCTCAGTGCTGATAAAATAATCATTGTGGTTAATTTTAACATCCATGTACATACTGAAAATGACAGGCTCAACATGGCATTTAATCCATTATTAGACTCAACTCACTTCTCTCACAAATGTAAAAGAACTCACGCACCACTTCAATCACACTCTAGATCTTGTTCTGACATATGCCAGAGACACTGAAAATGTAACAGCATTCTCAAAGTGCTGTAACTAAGTTTAACAATATAATTCCTCCACTGTTTTCTTCTTTAATGCCATGTGCCAACAGTGTGGAGCAGCTACCTGATCTAGTTGTACAGAGGTCGGATCATCTTGTTAATACGTTTACATCGTCGCTGCGCATGACTGTGGATCATTTGAAAAAGAAACCCCCAAATCAGAAGTACTTGACTTCCTGGTATAACTGTCAAACATGAACATTAAAGGCGAAAACTTGTATGGTGGAGAGAAAATGACATATCACTAATTCAAAAGATCTTCATTTAGCCTGGAAAAAAAGTTTGTTGTTCATAAAAAAGTCCTGCATGTTACTGTCCCTCACTAGTTAAAGGACATAACTTTAGGTTTCTCTTGATGTCATCCATATAAAAGAAGTGGTTACTGATTAATCTGTTCTACAGACTATATTCATTGATCTAGTGAATCATCTAGCTGGGGGATCCAGAGCTAACAACAGTGGGGACAGAGCATCTCCTTGGTAAGTCCTGCACTTGCTGGCAACTTAAGCAATTTCCTTAAAGTTGGCCTCTAGTGTTGTTCATCAGGATCCATGTGTGAGACATTGAGTCGTAGGATTTCTTGTAATCAGTCCAGGTGGTGCACAGACTGGTCAGTCTGATCTTACAGCCTTAATTGCCTGCTTTATCTACTAGTAACTGGTATTTCTGCCATTTCACTCATGTATTGAGCTATGTGCCTGTTCATGTTAGCAGCTATGATACCTGACAGGAGGTTCGATGTATCGCTGATATATTGACTGGTCCCTTCTGGGGGATTCTTTCCAGGTGCAACTCATCCATTAGCAGCTGGTTCATTTATAAGTGTAAGTCTAAGTGTATATTTTTTTCTCTGACAACGTAGTATTTTATTCTGTTGTATATAGTATGTTATTCTTATTATCTTATTCCATTGATTTTCTTAATTTTTGCTACTGTAACTTTGCACTGTCCACTTTCTGCTGTGATACAACAAGTTTCCCACGTGTGGGACTAATAAAGGTTTATCTTATCTCATCTTATACTGCCAGGCGCTCATGGGTGCCGTTAGCTCCTTCAGTAAGTAGGCGTGAATCATGTCGGTGACTGGTGCTGTCCAACTGTTTATGATTCAGACTTTGTCTTGAATGTCTGGCCTCCTGTATGGGCAGCTTGCTGTACTTCTCAGACATTCTTTTCTTAATCACACCTTTCTGCAGCTCTAATAATTGGCTAACTTCTGTCAGTGCTGCCTTGATATTGGCCTTCAATCTCCTTCTCCATGGAGAGGTCTGCTCCATGTCACTATTCATCTTGTAGCCAAGGATCTCAGTGATCACTGCTGCTGTGGTGTAGATTATCTGGTTGGTTTCAGTGATGGTCACAACAAGAACTATCTGCAATTCATTCATATCTTCTTGCAGTCCTTCAGAGGGTACTGAAGGGTGGCCCGAAAGATCCTTCCTTTTAAATCAGCTGCTCTCACAATCCACGTCTTCAATGCGCCAGTTCTTGGGTATCCAATCTCAGAGGGTGGGAATAATGACTGAATAATAATTTCCCCCCCTGACCTGACATCCTGGCTCCCCTTTCATACCTCATCAATCTCTGGTTACAATAGCAGTTCCTTCATCCGAAGGTTGGAACATTAAGCTATTAGTCATTTCGCCATTAGTGTAGATCTTCAGTGACAAAGAATCTTTAGGTCCCACATCCTCTTCATGTAACCCTTTTCACTGGGGTTTGCATAGCCATTCAATTGCTCTTGACTGGAGCTTGATGCAAGATCTTGCGTCATTGTAGGCAGTGTGGACTCTGGAACATGATCCACTTTCCCAAAATGAAAGTGAAAGAGGCGTGATTTTGAACCTCTGAAGGAGCTCTAGCTTCATCACAAATAATTAAAATTCGTGGGCACAGAACCGGTCAGCTGCTGCTCTAGAAGCAATAATTTTTAATGGGTTGAGTCTTTGAACTTCACCATAGAAAATTGTATTCATCAATCATGCTAACACTGTATGGAGAAACTGAACTAGCCCATTAAATGAAATGAAGCACAAATCTCCCGGTGTACCAGACCTCACCTTTATCCTTGTTTGGGTTGATGTACTTGTGAAGGCGCCAGTGTTGGCTGCTACTCGAGACCTGAACGATGTGGAACTCTCGTACACCACCTTCATTCTGTGAGAAGAGTAATGCTCAATCATTATTTGTGCAGCGGGCATGATTTAGGTATGTAATGGTGTGTGCTATTCTGAGCATCTCACCGTATTGATGTTCTCCACATCAATAAATACAAGAGTTCCACTGCTGCCTTTTTCATCCAGACAGTGATGTGGAGGAACACTGCTGCGACAGGCTGATGCCTGTATACTCAAAGACCGACTAGCACAGATAAATACTGTATGGCGCAGCACCCGGTGACTTTACATGCGGAGAGAGGGAAAAGAGAAAGCCTTCTTGTTTTTTCCCGAGGATTATGAGAACTTTCAGCACAAACATACCCGTACACAAACCTGAACTATGGCTTGTGCCATTATGTGACCCCACACACAGCAAACTAAAACAAATACATTTTTTTGTTAAGGTCATAGTTCAGTATGTGTGTACCCAAAATAGCCATGTTTAACCCAGATAAGGATATGATTTTTAGACTTTGTCACACAGAACGTATAAAGAACTTTGTATACATTACATAAAAGTTACAAACTTGGTGACATTGAATGATCAAAGTATTTGATCCCCTACAACCTAGGCAGAGTTCTGGCTCGCAAAGATCAGCATCTTTGACATCAGCTTGTCCACCAAATCAATTTGTTCCCACTCCAAGCTCTCCACCACAATGGGCAAGACCACAGAGCTGTCAAAGGATGTCGGGGACAAGATTGTACACATCCACAAGACTGGAAGAAGCAAGAAGCCTGGTGAGAAGTTGACAAGTGCTGGTGTGATTAATAAGAAATATAAAACACCTATCGATTGTTCTCAACTGAAGCTTTATACAAGATCTTGCAATAACAGGATGAGGATGATCATGAGAAAGGTGATAGATCATCCCAAGAATACATGGGAGAGGTTTGTTGATGATTTAAAGGCAGTTGGGAGGAGAATTACCAAGAACACCATTGGTAACACACTACTCCATTATGAATTTGAATCTTACAGCACCCGTGAATTTGCCCTGCTCCAGAATGGCACAAGTACAGGCCCATCGCAAGTTTGCCAGCGAACGTCTAAATGATTAAGAGAAAGCATTATAATCAGATGAAACCAAAATCGAGCTCTTGAGCAACTTGAACCACCATTTGGAGGAAAAGAAATGCTGAGTATGACCCAAACGTGGATGACTTCAATACACTAAGGGGCAAGGTCATAGTACCTGCACGGCTGTGGCTCCAAGCGATCCGAACGGTACTAAAATGTGATGTCATCAGACTGCATGCCACCGATTGGCTGGTCAGTGGCGTCGCTCGATGAGTCATGAGAGTGTTTTGTTCACAAAATTCAAAACCGCCATTTTTTTGAAACCCAGCAACAAGGAAAAAGGCCCGAACAAACAAAACCCAAATCAAAAACACCAAAACAAACAAACAAACAAACAAAAACAACTCCATGATCCCCTTGACTCTGATCAAAAGCCACAGACCGAGCGGCAGGTATATTGTTGGCTTGACGTCCACCTTTGTTATAGCGTTTGTGTCTCATACTAATTACATCACGGGACGCTCGGACGTGTTGCTATATCAATGACCACACACATTAGGTGATACTTGATTGTGATGGAAAATCAGTCGATCTAAGTTGAAATGTGGCGAGCCGATCTGAGTAGGTACTAATGGAAAAAGGGCTTAAAGTTTTTGAGTAGCCAAGCCAATCTTCTTCCTCCGTCCTATAGAAAATCTGTAGAGGGAGCTTGAGTTCAAGTTTCTTGGCTGCTGCCTGACAACTCGAAGGATTTAGAGTTTCTGTAAAGAGGAGTGGGTCAAAAGCAGTCTTGCTGACAAAGCACTGTTTGCAAGCAAGGGCTTCTCCAAAAGAAAAAGTACTAAATCATGTTTTGCTTGGGGACCAAATACTTGACATGCAAATAAAATTATAAAGTTTATGTAACGTGTTTATTTCTAGATTGTTTTGTTGATATTTTATCTCTCTCCATTAAAACTATCATTTCAAATATAGACTGTTTATTTCTTTTTAAGTTTTCTCTTTACAAATTCAGCAGGAGATCAAATAATTATTTTCCCACAGCTACATGACCCTTTTCTTCACTGGCACCCCTGCACTGAAATAATCTACTTTTTGTCAATATAAAAATACATACATAGAAGTATTTTTCAATCCTTAATTTATGCAAGTTACATTTCAGGCTGATCATGTTTCTTTGAAAAATACTAATATGTACCGAGAAATGATATGTATGCCTACAGGTCAGTTCACAAAAATGCTTAATTTTCAATTTTTACCTGATCTTGAGTCCTTTCTCTGCGCTCTCATAATAGAACAGAAAGTTGATTTCATGGACTCCCTCCTGGTCTGGTCCTCTCAGCCAGAGAGGCAGCTGAGTGGACTGCCCTGGTTGCAGGATGCTGCCATCTATTGGAATTTCTATCACACCAGATGGCTGCCTGAAATCAGCAGCTGAAACCAGACTCTCAGTGGCTTCTGAGGTCCGCTGGAGAGGTGTGGCCAAGGTTTTATAAGCTGAACAATTTTCAGCTGACGTCGGGCTGAGGGGTGTTGTGGCCTGGCTGCCAAAGGTAAAGAAAGCGGCGTGTGTGGACACCACTCGCAGGCCACACAAAGCAACACCGCTGACATTACAGAACTCAACATATGCTTTTCGGATTTCGCCACACAGCAGAGCAGTGGGAAACTGCAGGAAAAAAACCTGACGTACAAATACAAACACACACACACACAGAGTAATAAACAGAAAGCAATACTGCAGCATCACCACACATAAGTGAAACTACACTTGAAAGCATAGATATTTAAGTAGAGGTTCATTAGAAGTCTGTTTTAAAGCCCAGCTGCTACTGGGGGAGGGGGAAAAGTATTTTTCCCCTTCCTAATTTCTAATTATGCTAATTTGTTACACATGTTTCAGATCATCAAATTTAAATATTAGACAAAGATAACAGTAAACAATAAAACGAAAATGCAGTTTCTGGTAGAAGATTTGATTTATAAGGACAGAAAGCTGTCCAAACCCACATGGCCCTATGTGGAAAAAATGATTGTCCCACAGCTTAAATCATTATTTAACAATAATAAACCAAACCTGTTGAATCAATTAATCACTTCAATAGAACATGTCTAACAAACTTAAGTAGGCTAAAACATCATCATGCAACACATCATGCCATGATGTCAAGAAACTCAAGAACAGAGGAGAAAATCATTGATGTCTTTCCACCTGGAAAGACTTAAAAAGAACTTTGTAAGGCTTGGAGACACCAGCCAATCATAATGGAGTCATTATCCACAAATCAAAAAAAAAAACCAAAATGAAAATTTTTTTATTTTTTTTCATAATTGTTTTTTAATAGTTCATCCATCTGGACAGGAGCGTTGACTGACCAGTGCTGTGTTACAAGTTCCAAGAGTAGCCAGTATGTGTCTCTTGAGCCTTATTTGGAACTAAAACTCTCCACTGTGTCTGTAGTGTAGATGTCATTTTTCGGGTTTGAACTGAATTCTGTGACAGATATTCATAATATGTATGATACAGCCTGTCAAAAAACTAACATTGCATGTTACTGTCGAATTAGATATGTTTGTCCGTTAGATCCGTGTGTATGTGTGTTTATAGTTTCTGTTTTCTAGCAAAGCTTGCTAGCATTATTTTAACTTCACACTCTACCCTCCCATCTAAGTTTTCCCACATCTGACTCCATAGAAAAAATGTTTTCAACATGTAGAATCTAAAACCCAGTAAACTGATATCATGATGACTACATCCATGAAGGTTTTCAGAATAAGTCCTACCTCCATCAGGGGCATAGGTGGTGTTATGATGGGATTCAGACGTCGATCAGGACCGTGCCGAACTGACATCTTGTCCTCTTTGGTCAGATTAAGACGTGGGCCAAGGATGTTCAAGTCCTGTTTCCCACGAACCATCAAATCTAGAGTCTGCTGGTCTGTAAACAAGAGGAAATCAATGTGGTTTCTAACTGGCAGCAAGACAAAAAAAAATATACAACATATTGGAATTTTATTTCATTTTTTTTTTTAAATACCATGTAATGCATAATGCAAATGGAAAAACATTCTGTCTACATCAAATGATAATAAAGCATATGAGTTGACATGAGGTCGAATTTACCTTCAGTGCTAGAAGTCATTTCGCCAGAGGAGCCTGCAGCCAGGTTGTACACTACAGCCACAATGTTCAGCTGACCAGTTCTGTGTGGCAGCAGCTTGAGTCGGGCCTGAGATCAAAGTGATCAGCACAAAATAACTGGATTTCTGTTTAGCATTAGGTATTTGATGGCTTAAAGATATGTCTTGATGCATGCTCAATCATCCAGGTAAGGAAATCCCAAAATGTTGATTCTGTTCATCTGGATGTGTTTTCAGTGGTGTTTGCACTATGCATTACATTTTGTCACTCATCCAAGTGACTTCTTCAGTCTCTGCTGACTGCACGTTTTCTCAACCTTATGAAGAGCACATTTGCACAATGACTGAAACTAGCACCACTGGTGAACAATGGGCTGCGAGGTCAGTTTCTTGATCATTAATATGCAAATTATCACAACCATTCATCAACAACCACTGATCAAATATAAAATCTTAGAAATATGGTATCTAACCAGATTCTTACTCTGGATGGGATTACCTTGACCTCTAGTGACACTGAGAGGAACCTTGGAGTAATTTTTGCCCGGGACATGTCCTTCAATGCACATATTAAACAAATATGTAGGACTGCTCTTTTCCATTTGCGCAACATCTCTAAAATTAGAAACATCCTGTCTCAGAGTGACGCTGAAAAACTAGTCAATTTATTACTTCCAGGCTGAACTACTGTAATTCATTATTATCAGGAAGTCCTGAAAACTCCCTGAAAAGCCTTCAGTTAATCCAAAATACTGCAACAAGAGTACTGACGGGGACTAGAAAGAAAGAGCATATTTCTCCTACATTGGCTTCTCGTCATTGGCTGCCTGTTAAATCCAGAACGTAATTTGAAATCCTGCTCCTCACTTACAAGGTCTTGAATAATCAGGCCCCATCTTATCTTAATGACCTTATAGTACCATATCACCCCATTAGAGCACTTCGCTCTCACACTGCAGGCTTACTTGTGGTTCCTACAGTATTTAAAAGTAGAATGGGAGGCAGAGCCTTCAGTTTTCAGGCCCCTCTTCTATGGAACTGATCAATGGTCTTTGATCAGTGGTCATGACAACTTGCATATTAATGATCAAGAAACTGAACTCACAGCCCACTGTTTGTAAGTGGTGCTAGTTTCAGTCATTATAAAAATGTACTGTTCATAAGGTTGGGGAAATCTGCAGTCAGCTGAGACAGAAGAAGTCACTTGGATGAGTGACGAAATGTTTCTCTCACTGAAAACGCTACGTCGAAATGAACAGAATCGACTTTTTTGCATGAAGAGAGTACAGACCTAATTAGTATCTGGCAGATATTTTAAAGACTTGTAAAAGTATTTTAATACTCTCTACGATTTTCTGAGGCCAATGTGAATACTTTTTGAGCATCAAAGGCCTATTTCACCAAAGTGCATTCAGTTTGTGCTGTCACTTTTATTCACCAAAGATTATCACTATGTGTAACCTTCTTCCTCGTGTGAATGCAAAAACATGTTCTGACTTTCTTTGTATTTCCCAACACTAGGTCAGAACTGTCAAAAAAAATGTAGCAGCATTATGAAACAGAAAAGATTCTTTTGAAAAAAGATCCATGAATTTACATTTAGAGACCAGCTTACCATTTTGGTCTCCTCTGGACCCAAATGAAACTCCTGGATGGTCTCAGAGGTGACAATATCATCCTTCTGTGTCATCTGCAAGAGGAAGCACATAATGAACAGTTCAGAGAAAAAATAAGATTAGACCTAAAAACAAGGTGAAAATAAATCACAGTTCCTAAGAGCATATTTGTTCATGTTGCCCACCCCTACAGCTGAGGTCTCCTCATTGGTAATGGTCTCTTCTGTCATCTCATTTGATGAAGATGAACCGTCAACAGTAAACCTCCACAGGAGCGAGAGGCTTGACAGGGCCAGAGAAACCTTCAAAGGATTCCTGAATGTCACCTCCACTATGATCGGCTCTGTAAAGACGAAGAAGATTGCATACCGTGTGGGCACAATTTATTAGTGATGGGATGGCTCAAACTTTACATTTCAGTAATGATACAGGTGAGCACAGTCATGGACTGTGAGAAGTTTTCCTGGTTGAACCCAGACTGGGGCCTTTCTGTGCCAAGTTTACATATTTTTTGTGTGCCTTCGTAGGTTTTCTCTGGGTACTACGTTAGGTAACTAGTGATTTTGGCCATGGCAGTGACATTGGTAAAGTGGAGAGAATAAAATACTATGTGAATGTATGGTTAAATGTGGCTTGTAGTATTAAGTGCTTTGAGTTGTCAGGAACTAGAAAAGTTAAAATATTAAAAGATTAAAATATTTTAAAGTTCCTGTGTTTGTGCTGAACAAATCTTACCTTCAACCACAGCCAGGGGATGACGGAGGTTGTCTGTCTGACTGTTGAGGCAGCACTGAGTGGGCTGAAAATTTCCTGGGACAACACCCCCATTTGCAGAAGCTACAAGCTGCTCTTCTAGATGGCACCACATGGCTGACAAATCCTGGTCATACTCCTGGTCCAGTGACACGTGAGTGGCTGCCTGCTTTTCTCCTGAACAGATCAAATATCAGATTAAGTACAAACCAAAAACGTAAAACACTTAATTTTGCTGTAAAAAGTCTGACCGTAAACCTCTGCTCGGGTATGTCAGCATCATATGTACACTCTATATTTTCATGTTACGCTTTGCATTGAAAACAGGGTTTAGACAGGGTCCATAATGGTCATAATATATAAAAATATTTGCAAACTGAACACTAGTGTCACAATAATTCTGGATATCTTAACTTTAAATGGACTCCTTCACAAGGTTTTCTACTTTTATTTTCTTGGTTAACAACAGATTATGATTCACAGAAAAAAAACAAATCTAAGAAGCACTGAATTCATGTTTGTTTTTGTGCTGCAGCAGCCTATATGCTTCCCATGTGCTTGTATGCATGCCTGACAACATTAGGGCATGAGACGACAATGAGACGACAGATAGTGTCCTGGGAGATCTCCAAGATTTGGACCAGTCATCACTGACCTAGTGGTGACCCATCACTGGCCCATCTGATGCTCCCAGGGTGCAGCGTCAGATGGGCCAAAGCATGATGTCCTCGTAATTAACTGAAACTTTCCATCCAACTGGTCAACTCATGGTTTGAAGCATTGTGATGATTCATTTGCTCTACTGCGCCATCAAGTGGACGATTCAAGTGAACCAGGCTCTGTGATTATAATGATGTGATGTGTAACCCTCTAAACTGAATAAATAAATTGTTTTCATGGTTATTTATCCCGAATATTGTCTCAGTATGTCTGATACAAAAGACAAAGTGGAAACTATCAGGAGAGAGTTTTGGTATGATTGTGTAACTGTTAGAGCTGGGTATTGTCACTGATTTCTAGAATCGATTCGATTCAGATTCACAAGGTGCCGAATGGATTCGATCCAGGGAAATTTTGCCTCAGACAGTCAAAAATATTATAATTCAGATCATGGATCAGTACATCTCCATATTTTCATATCTATAAAAAGAAAGCTGACACTTGCGAGACTTAATCAAAGGTGTAAGCATCACAGCAGATGCCTTTGTGTCAAAGTAGCTGAGGATAAAACAGAAAAACGATTTTATAAAAATATTCTGCAGTAGATCAAAAACGAAAGAAAACCATTAATCAACATATGAACTGCTGAAGTGAAGCAGAGCAAAGCTACAGAAGTTTTAGAGACACAGCTAAGCGTTTTGCAATTTTGCATAATTTTAAAAAGTTTAAATTTGTTCAGTAGCCTATTGAACGGCAGAAATTAGGTTTTCTTTTCGGAAGTAAGTAAACGGAAAAAAAACAGCGGCCGACAGCGCTGTAAACAACGGTAGACTTGTGCGTAACAAGCAAGCGAATAATGCAGAAAACAGATTTTTAGATGGGAAACTGTTCTTGAAGTGTACTGTGTGTGTGTGTGTGTGTGTGTGTGTGTGTGTGTGTGTGTGTGTGTGTGTGTGTGTGTGAGAGAGAGAGAGAGAGAGAGAGAGAGAGAGAGTGTGCCGTCCGTGTCCGTGCCGTCGGGTGACAAAGGCGACATCTCACTGATTCTGATCCGTCGGGTGTCCGCGCTTTGTGTTTACGTCTTTGTGCAGAATCTGTGTAGCTGCTCTCATTTACTATTTTAGCTGTTTGGTGGTTGTTGAAATTTTGTGAGGTTTAACCTGAGATTCTGGCGTTTCGGGCAAAATAAATTTATATTAAAAAATTTTTTTTAATGAATCGATATCACGTTATCCAAGCTAGAATCGATTTTAATCGATAATCAAAACCCGCCCCTAGTAACTGTATAATCACGCTTATGTACATCTGGATAATGACACAAACTAGTGTGTGGCGCTTCACTTTTTAATAAACTAAAAGACATAAATCAGGTTATAGGATCTGTAGTGTTGTTTATTTATATTATGGTACTTATCATTTGTGAAACTTGACGCTTGTGAGTAGCTTCTTTAGTTATTATAGTTATAAATATCAATGCATTACCTTCTGCAAGGCGGCGTTCGTGTCCAAAGTAGACTCTTGTGGCTGAGCTGTGGATGCAGGGCAGAGGAAGCTGGGGAAGGCTGACTTCATTTCCTCCCAACACGCTCTTTAAAAAAACCAAAACAAAACAAAAAATAACATGCAAACATAAGAGATTTGAAAGGTGTTTTTTTTCTGAACCAGGTCAAAATGCAGAAATGTAACTGATTACACCAGGTGCTACACACAAAATCTCCAATTTAAATTTTCACCATCATATACAGATAAAGGAATATATATAATAGTTTTTATTAATGACATTCTTAGACTTTGTGAAGCTACATGCTCCTGGGACCAAAGCACAGAGACACAGAACCTAATTTAAAACTGCTGGATAAGGATAAACAGATTTGGTATGCTTGTAACTGACGTCAGAGGCAATAACACTCGGTAACATCACTAATTAATGTTGGGTTGGTGTGCAACTTTGACAAAACAAACTATAGTGCCTTTGTGATAAAGCTATTAAACTAGGGTGCAATCAGGTCACCATCTCACAGTAATGCTGCTTATATGCCACTACTGCTTTTTATTAACTTTTGTCTATTGTTCCCTAAATAATTTCTGTTTTTTCATTGGTCTATGCTCCGTGTTTCCTTCTTCTCCTCATACCCCAACCATTCACAGCAGGCAGCTTACAATATATAATAATAATAATCTATCACTGTGAATTGGTACCTAGGGCTGCCACGATTAGTCGACTAGTCACGATTACGTCGACTATTAAAATCGTCGACGACTAATTTAATAGTCGACATGTCGTTTGAAGCTTTGTAAGATCCCAAAGACGCAGGAATAAGTAGTAGGATTTAAGAGTGTAATAACGGACTGAAACAGAAGATGGCAGCACTGCATGTGTAAGGATGCCAGCTGCCGTTAAACCCCGAAGAAGAAGAAGCTGTGTCCCAGAATTCATAGCGCAGCCCAGCGCAGTTGTCAACAATGGCGGCAGCTAGTTAGTTTTAATATTACTCTTATTTTTTTTGAGTCACAAAATAAAGTTTAACATATTTTCAAAAGCACTCCGACGTTTTCGGAGACGTCTGTTACCCACCAGCTCGATAGCTAGCCGGGGTTCAAGGCTCACTAGAGCCGGTGAGAACACCGGACTCCCGGCAAATCGTTTTCAAACCCACCGCCGTCTTTGGCTACTCAGGTTAAACATGATATATTAGTCACTTAGATAACTTAAAAATGATATTGTTTGGCTTTTTTTAGTATTTTATTTGTTCCTGAGTAAATCAGTTTGGCTGAGAAAAGTTATAGTTTTTACACAGCTGAATAAATGTCAAGCAGACAACTGATTATCAGAAGTTTGAGATGCTCGAGAATATACTCCGGTGTCCTGTTATATTTTAGATGGCAAGGAGCAGACGGCTGAGTTTATTAAACTCCACCGAAACAATCTGCAAATGTCATTAAAATTTAATAAACTATCATCTTGTCTTTATTTTTAGTTAGCACATACCTTAAACACTTCAAGCTGTAAGCTAATGAGAGTTATATAAGAGCAGATGCATGCTGGTGAAATAAACTGTACGTTTTACGTCCAATGGATGCATGATCTGATTAGTCGACTAATTGCAGAAATAATCGATGACTAGTCGACTATCAAAATAATCGTTTGTGGCAGCCCTATTGGTACCAAATAAAATTTAATGAACTGAATGGCAAATAGTAAAATGGACTGGTTCTTTTATAATGCTTTTCAACTCTACCTAAACACAATATTTAATTTTAATATTAAAATTCTATAAAATGTAGATAGAACATAATATGCAAAGTGCTTGTACCAAGTCCACTGTGGAACGTTTTTGTAGCCTGAGTAAGTAAGTGTGTTATCGTGACACATTAACTAAGCAGTGAGCAGGGTGAGAGGGCGTTGTTAAGTAGTCTGACAGCCTGGGGAAAGAAACTGTTCTTGTGCTGTCAGGTTTTGGTTCTGATGGCCTGTAGCCACCTGCCACAGGGAAATGTCATAAACAGTTTATGTTGTGAAGTGTCAGCAGCAATCTTTCTTGCCCATCAACTGAAGTGCTGAAATGAAATATAGTGTCTATTCACTTAAATATAGCCATTGTGCTCCTATGGACCTTGTTTTGCATTATCCACCTCCCATATAAAAGCTTTAGGAAGGAAAAATAAGGCTGGACACAATATTGTGGTGTATCACAGCAAAAAGTGGGCATTGATAAAGTATGTATTTTGAAAATAAAACGGGACAAAAATCATAGAAATTTTTTTTACATTACCTTGTAAACATAGAGGTACTCTCTGAGAAAGGCGCCCTGCTGTTTAGCCGTCTGTCTGCTGTCATTGATCAGGATTTGTCTGAAAGCTGTTACAGCATCCTCTGGTTGGCGAAGTGTGAAGGACTGACGCCCAATTGTAAAGTTGATGTGATCTTCTGCCAAAGACCACCCTCTCTCCTTATACACCTGCATGGCTTGGCAGTAACACCGTAGTGCGTGCCTCCTCTACATTATGGAACAGCAGAAAGGATGGGAGACAGAGGGAAAACATGAGGATATAAATATATAGAAGATGACAAACACAAGAGGAGATGAGCTGATTGCTGTTAGCATGAGGCCATTTATTATCTACCGCAGGAGTACACATGTTATTGCAATAACGGTGTATAAAAACCATTAAATATTGGGGCAGCAGCCTAAGCAGATAAGCCCAGACCTACTACTCCACAGGCACCTCCTCCAGCTTGTCCGGGGGAACACAAAGGCATTCCCAGGCCAGTAGAGAGAGATATATTCTCTCCAGCGTGTTCTGGGTCTGCCGCGGGGCCTCCTCCCAGTGAGACATGCCCAGAACACCTCATCCAGAAGGCACACAGGAGGCATCCTTATCATGCCTGAACTACATCAACTGGCTCCATTCAATGTTGAGGAGCAGCGGCTCTACTCTGAGCCCCTCTTGAATGGCCGAACTCCTCACCCATTTCTAAGGGAGAGGCCAGCCACAGCTCATTTTCGCCGCTTGTATCCACGATCTTATCCTTTCAGTCACTACCCAAAGCTCGTGACCATTGGTGAGGGTGGGGACATGGATGTATGTTTTTTTTATTACAGGCTGCATCCTGTAATTCAGTTCTATGCAATACACCCAATGTACACCTTATATGGAATATTTACTCTCAATGACAAGATGTCAAGTAAAAGTAGGCAAGAACTTAAGATTAATATATAAATAAACTAATCAACTCTTATCTGGGTTTTACATCATCTAGAAAATGCTTTGTGACTAAAACTAAATAGACACAAATTCTTGAGAGTATTTTAGCTGTTGATAGTGTAGTGGTAAGACTACACACCTTGCAGGAGTCGCAAGTTTGATTCCCACCCAGTATCCAGTAAGGGTCCTGGCTAGACCCCCCCATGCTAAAACCAAGCCCTGGAATGGCACGGCTATGTTTGCAGCCTGTCCGCAGCGCGGACACAAAACATTTCACTGCATTTGTACTCTGATTGCGTATGTGACGAATAAAGCTTGTTTGTTTTTGTTGTTAAGTTCAGTCCTGCCCATAAGTCAATGAAATCTTTTAAATACAAGGTGTAAAAGGGAACATTTTTACATCACAATACAATGCAGGTGTAAAATGGAAGGATAGATCAAAAATGGCAGAAAAGGCTCACCTGTCCTGCTTTGCTGAAACGATGACCAGACAGAATCATATGGAAGGCAAATTTGCGCACCATAGGGTTTCGCATATTAATGAAGCAGTGGGCAGCCTGCTCCAGCAGCAGAGCACTCCGTAAATCAGAGTCCTGCCAGAAAAATAAAACAATAATTAAAAACCTCAATTAAGTTTCAAGCAGAATTCTAATGCAGTCTAATTTAATACAGTCTTCTTAATAACTGCACCCCAAGTTGATTTCAAAATAATAGTTTCCTTACCTCACTGGTCATTTTAATGAGAAGCGTGGCAGCATCTGAGTATTTTCCCTGACTCTTGAGTATTTCAGCACTGAGTAGAGCACAGCGCTCAGCCAGCACCATGTTCCTGTAAAGAGGTGTGGGAAAATATACCATCAGGAGAAGAGATGCTAACAGTTCCAGTTCAGATGCTGGTACCCCTCTGTTTGTACACCATCTCTGTACATTATGTCGCATATTAAACAAAATCCTAAAAAGACCAATTGTCTGTATGATGAACTCGATCACCTACAACATCTCAAAGTTTCTGGCTTGTTGTGTTTTGAGTTTCTGGCTACAAACACCACATCCAGAACACCTTGGATTTGAGAAGGTGAGAGATGTCATTATGGAGGCAGATGAAACAATGTTCTTATATTATGTTACAGCTCTCTGGAAGACACCAGGAACGCTGGTGTGAGCGCGGAGTCAAGGAGGCCATTTATGTGAAAAGACCATCTCTGAATCGAGGAGGGGGCCTAAGGGTGCATCTTTCACCATCTTACAATGCTGTGATTGCAGCCATTCCCCAACTGTCTGTGAATGGTACCCAACGCCACTGATCAATGATCGTTGGTTGCTGGTCATGACAACTTGCATATTAAATGATCATGAAACTGACATCACAGCCCATTGTTCATTCAGTGGTGCTAGTTTCAGTCACTGTGCAAATGTACTGTTTATAACATTGGGGAAACCTGCAGTCAGCTGAGACTGAAGAAGTCACTTGGAGTGATGAAAAATTTCTCCCCAAAAAAATCTCTTCAGTAAATGCACCATCCTTTTGTTTACAAGAAAAACAAGTGAAAAGTGTAATTTTACAAGTTTCTCATTAATGGAGTCTTTAAAAAACACACACACAAAAACAAAACAATAATATCCAGTCTCTACGGAGTATTCACAACCATTTTCTTCTTCCACATTTTGATATGTTATGGCCTCATTCCAAAACTGATTAAATTCATTTTTCATCTCAAAAAGTTTCCACTGATCTGTCAGATATTTCTGCAACTTGACTGGAGAAAATTTACATTACTACACAGTAGTAGCAGTTTTAAAACACAAATTAAAACACTAGAAATAAATAGATGATGTCATTAGTTAGTCATCAGTCATACTTGCAGACATCTCTGTACGTCTGTATTGCGGTGTCCATGTAGTGTGCTGGATAAGGTCTCGAGGCTCCACCCTGCAGAAATGCTGACACTGCAGCCATTTCCTACAAAATCATCAGAATGAATAGATCAAGGATAAAGAGCGATAGTATCAAGGAACAGAACAGAAAATAAAAGTGAGGAAAATAAATATCGTTATTCAGAACCATATCCTAAGGAGCTTGGAAAAATAGCAAGTGGACTTCTTTCTTGAAGACGTTCACCTCTCATCCAAGACACTTCTTCAACTCTACAAACCAAATGGTGCCATCTAATTAAACCCTAGTTGGAGCTGTCACTCATGAGGGTCGTTGACCCACTATTTATCATGTTCCTCATCACATGAGCCAAGGTCTTGATGCATACACATTCATCCAGAAAAGTAAATCCCAAAAAGTTGATTCTGTTCATCTGGACGTAGCATTTTCAGTGGGAGAATGAGAGTGGGAGTCACTCATCCAAGTGACTTCTTTACATGTGTGTGTTCCTCTTGAAGATGATTTGAAAACGAGTGAACACGTCCACTGTAAACGACCATCTTTGAACAGAGGGTATGGCTTACAACACCAACAGTCTGCTATCTACAGTGAGATCCATTCCCAGACACCTCAACCCTTACTCATATCTTGTGTCAGGTGATCTCAACAGGTCACATGACAGCGTGAGTGACGTCGCAAAAAATCTCTGCTGGTAATGAACCACATGCCTTTTTTCACAACTTGACTCATGATGAGGCACATGATCAACAGTGGGTCGACAACGCTCGAGAGACAACACGCACCAGGGTTTAATTCCTGGGACTCTCCACCATTTGGTTTGTATAAGTGAATGAGAGGTGAGATGTCTTCAAGAAACTTAAAGACGTCCACCTGCTTTCTTTCAAAGCTCCTTAGATTATCATGACCTAGATGACTGACAACCTACTGAGACATAAGCGGCATATTCTTTGTGTTACAGTTGAAAATCTTTTACTTCGAGCGCTTTGAGTACTTTGAGAGTAGAAAAGCACTATATAAGGATCAGTCTATTTACCATTTAAATAAGTAATACAACACTACTGTCAGCTCACTGTAGTGAGTGTAATCTTGAAAAAGAAGAATGTACAAATATATCAGATATGTACACCTAATAATCTTAACAGCATGTGAATGTTCTAATTACTTTACAGAGACTAAAAACAGGAGCAGTTTAGACCTCTGTATGGAAAATCCTGTATTTATGTGTACTGTAACACTCTCTATCATTATTGTGTTTTGTTTGCGATACATAGGATATATTAGGTAAAAGTGTCTGAATTTGAGTGACTGAATGCTAGTAGTCACTTTAAAAGACTGATAATGTTACATTTCCAGAGTCTATTACGAGGTTAATTCTCTTGTCTGACGGCTGACTTTAGATAATGCTAAATGTAATGAACTTGTATTACTTTGTACTAGAACTTGTTAGTACTTTGAATTTACTTTTTAATATTGTAATGCTGAGTTCAAAAGCTTCCTCTATTCTAAACTCTGATTTATTCCCTGTTTACTGTGGGTCACATATACAACTCTTTTTGCTCTCTAGGACACTTAACAAAACAGAATATTCCATCACTGTAAAGTTTTAATTGAACTGAGATTTTACAACAAAAGGCATAAGAAGTTGTTCTAATATCCTCATGGTCTGCAGTAGAGATGGCACGATACCACTTTTTTATGTCCGATACCGATATCATAAATTTGGATATCTGCCGATACCGATATGAATCCGATATAGTGTGTTTTTTAATCAATAAAACTGTTTTTTTAATATCTTGCTGCATTTTGTATAAGTTCATACTCAAGTTTAAATAAACAACAACACTAAAGCTATTCTGTTATACCTGCATGTAAAAAATACACTGCACCCAAAATATTCCATAGTTCAGCAATACTGATCAATCTAATAAACTTAAACCTACTCCATCCTCCCTATTCTGGTATTTTAAAGAGTACTTAGCAGAAATATTAAGCAACCTAACTAATAGGGTTGCAAACTCCCAGCAAAGAAAAATAGGGAACCACCCCCCACCCTCCACCTCATGATGCTTAATCGACATAATCAACTTTAATTTGATGCAGTGTGGAAAAAAAATTGCACAGAAATAAATTATTTTTTCTAGAATAATTAAATAGACTCAACATCTTTCTTCAACAGAATTGCAGACTGCACAGATGGTATCTTCCCAAAGGAAAAAGTACTATAGCTTACTAGGGTATATTAGACTTAACAGTTACTATATACAGTAATGGACTTCTATACATTTTACATCAGATTAAAACTTTGGGTGTAAGATTCAGATAATTATTTATTAAAAGCTAGACGTTTTAAATGAGAATTAGAAAGAAAAGTATGTCTTTGTGCCCCCCTTTTCCCTGTTCATGCCCTATCGGCCCCCCTGGCTAAACTTTGCTAGATCCGCCCCTGCACAGTTACCAGCCATCAGCTACGTAGAAAAGGATCCTGGTCTAGAAAGTAATATTAAATAAACTCTAACAACAGCTTATCAAGGTTAAACGTGCTGCTGTTGTTCAGCCTCTGGTTTCCTCTTTCTGGTGCAAAGTGGGCCAAACACGAAGAAGAGAGACAGACTTGCGACAGAAAAGCCGATCAGCTGATCATTAAGCAGTTTCATGATTGTAGTAGCAACAGGAAGGGGAGGGAGAGAGAAGAGGCAGTGGCTCCATATATCGGTTGTTAACGTGGGAGCTTAAGAGAGCTTAACATGGGACTGCTTTACAAACATTCAGAGATGAACTTACACACTTGCTTTACTTCTCTCTGGGATAACTTCCTCGGAGATGAAATGCTGGTTTGGTAGCGAGGCTACAAATACACACAGCCACTCTATCACGTGACGCATACTGCTCCGACGTCCTACGGTTATGAGCCGAGTTACGCCGTGTCGCAAGTTTTGTGAGGTGCTTTTTTGATATTTAATGGATCGGATTACATTTTTTATTTCTCTCCGATCCAGTAATTTACGTCAGTATCGGACCGATACCGATACGTAATAAAAGATCGGTCCATCTCTAGTCTGCAGACAGATCATGGTGTATACCAACATGTGTGCTCTCACCAGTGCCCCAGCAGCATACAGCATGGCCTGGTCTGACAGGAAGTCCTTCTTGGCAGTATGATAACAGCTGTAAGCCAAGTCATAGTGCTGAACCAGGAGGCACAGGTCAGCCATCTTCCTGATCTGCAGTTCTGGGGCTTCTGGGGGATATCTGGTATGACAGAAGGGAAGGGTCAAGGGCACTGCATACAATATACAGGGTGTTGCATGGGCTTCATTTATGGGAATGAAGTGCATTGCAATGGAGCTTACAGAAGGCCAAATGTGCTCTTTGGTTCACTGATGCTCTTCTCTGGAGCTTTTCCTCCACCAAACCACTTCTTTGTTGCAGTGAACAGAGACCGACTCAGGCCCTTCCTGGATACTAGCTGTGGACAGGGAAGCAAATCATGTTTCCAAGTGCTGGGAGAAGTCAGGGAAACAATAGAATTGACTGAAATGGCTAGTGTACTCCCACAAGCCATAAACTCAAATTATGCCATTATGATTAATTTTACAGTTACAGGGCATAAATATGAAAAAAAGGATAAATATTGTTTCAGCATAATGCTCAACAAACTACATTCTCTAAAACAGTTAATATAGTTAGTATAATTTTACATTGCAGAAGCACATTGCAATCACAAACAACAATATGTTGAGGGTCAAGAAATGAGTCGTACCTGATCATTCAGCTGTCTGATGGTTTTCTCTATGTGTGGCAGTAGACCTCTGAAGGTGAATTCTTGGATAAACTGTCTTATGTAATCATGGTCATTCAGGGTCAGACAAGCCCCATGGCTACCTGCAGCACAGGCTGGGCTGTTTGAATCTTTAGCACCTTTCTTTAGGTCCGCATGTACAGCACTGAGGTTGTGCAGGTTTGCCATGCTGCTGTCCAGCTGGAGAGGATCCAAGCTACTGGACATCTCATCTGCTAGGAAATAGTGTAAAATATAAACTCATAACAATAACCTTACATAATATAAAATAGTACCACCATTTATGCACCCAGAAAAGTAACTACTACTGGTGCAATGATTATGTGGAAATTGGTGTTTCAAACAGTATAAAACATACGACATAGTTAACCTCTACAAACAAATTTGGTGCCCTTCTGCTCAACCTTGTTGTTGGTGCCAAATCACAAGATTCAACCACCAAAGATGACAACAATAAGCCTGATGAATACTGGCAGGATGGTCTTTGATAACATTAGACCAAAAATAAATAAAAGGGTTTAGTTCTCATCGAGACTAGCATGACTGGCAAAGAACCTGGTCAGGACCAACACAGTGAATACATGGTGCTAACTAAAAAACATGGAAAGCGGTACAATGGAGCTGCAAAAAGGAAGACGCATTTATAAAATGCACAATGAGTGCAATATAGCCAAGCAAGTTGAATGAAAAAATGGTGACCTTTAGATTATTTGTAACTGAAGAGCAGAGAAGCAAAAATCTCCCTAAGTCGGTTTACAAAAGAAGCATTAAATTAACTCACCTTTCTCAGCTGAGTAATTACCGTCTACTTCAGGTCTGCTAATAATGGTCTCTACAGCAGCACTGTTCACAGTTGGAGCTGGATCATCAAACACATCCTGCAAAAACAGGTTCACTATGTAAACCAAAGTAAAATCTTTGGAAAAAGAGAACAAAACTGAACAATCGGGCAACTGCAACAGTTCAAAGTACTAGTAATGATTGGGCTGACCACAATTCAGTCACAACTACCCCTCAAAGTGAACTGAGAAACACACACATAAAACTTGTGCTTTTACTGGATTCCTTTGGTTTGTAGTCTACCCAACAAACTTTCCCCTGCCATCAACAAACTTTTCATACTGCAGAATCGTGTCCACTGGCACTACTTGTTGCAGGAATATATAAAACAGCCAGTGCATGTGGAGGAGTTTGCAATGTTTACCTGGTTATGGAGATTATTCTTGTGCAAGTATTGACTCCAGGGATCTGGAATTTGTTCATCTACATTAGCTGAGAAGGTACGGGAGTTCATTTTCAACAGATAGCAGCCCTGAGACCCATACCTCTGTTTCATATCCTCATAAACCAAATCTGCCCTGGAGATAAAGGGAGAATACTACTTGAGAACAAAACAGCTTACACTTACTAGAGCATAATGAATTCAACAGTTATTTAAAGTTATTACATATAGTTGACTTATTTTTAAACATTTGACATTGTTAGTTCTGGAGTAGTTTCACTATGAAAGATTATCAAAATGTGGTGGATGAATTTTAAAGGAACTGTGTGTTTCTTTTAGTACCTTTGTTCATCCCCTTCACACATGTCATGTAGCAAGACATAGTACTTGAGTGTGTTAGGAATAAACCACTTGGGATTAGTGTATTCTCCACTGTGCTGAATTCTGTGCTGCTCCTGAGAAAGCTTGAGGAACTGCTCCACAGGGACTGCCTCAGTGGATGATACCACTAGCAGGCCTGCCAGAACCATGTGAAGGATACAACAATAAATAGACTACATGTAAGGATACTACTATTAATACTACGATAACAGAATGCATAAGCATACAAAGGAGAAAAAAAACTTGTCTTAAAATTTTTAAAGATTCTAAATTCCATTTTGTCAGCTCTTCTGTTAAAAAAAAAGAGCTGACGACAGAATATTGACCACTGGTCAGATCTGTGTGCTGTTAAAAGGATACAAGCAAGGTAATGATTGAGGAACTCGTGGTCAGAGGCAGGCATTGACTGCAGGAAGTTCTCCCTGTAGGCTTCAAACCAGGGTGTGGTTACTAGAAATAGAAAAAAGGCAAAATAGAAAAAAGACTTAAAAAAAAAAAAAGCCAGAAAAATTAGGTAGTTTCTAATACTACATGTAGATTAAAAGATAACCACTTTTGAATGTTTTTGTTTAAAAATATGGATGATAAACTAAAGATAAAATGTCTTGTCAACACAGCAGCTTCAATGAGCCTTGGCCTTAAGAATCGCTGGAACAATTTATGCCTTCATCTGGTGTTTTGATGATGCACACAGAGAGCACCGGATTAACAGTGGATTAATCACACAACTCCAATGGGAAACATGCCATTCCTTTACCACATGTACCAGTAAAACCATCATGTGAGGTGATATTTCAGTCATGAGTACTAGATGACCTTCACAGCTCACATACTTTAAAAGATCATTTACACAGGGCTCAAATGTAAATAACAATAATTATACTTACTCGGAAACGGTTACAAATTCACTCAAATTAGGCCATCAAATATGCATTTGACCAAAATATCCTTAATTCACTCACTGTTTGCTCTAGAAAAAAAGTCTACACTTCCTCATCTGAAAATGTAACTAACCACAAATTCTACTTTTACACTTATGTGATGAGTGTGATTAAGTAGTACATGTAAGTTTTTTGCTGTATTGTTTTTTCATCTGGCATAATGTCTAAAATAACTAGTCATTGATACAGTTTTATAATCCTGGCATTCTTAATGTATGTATAAAATAACTGGCTGCATCCAGTGGTACCCCTCAGGCTCCTAGCAGACACACCTATATTATTTCAAAAATCCTCTGTGACTTCTTTCTCAAATGGCCCTGAGGTCAAGGTAACTGAGATTAAAACTCATCTGAGATTTTTTTGTACCCATGTTATCAGTTTTCATTCTCGAGTTTAATCTACCCTGGACAAACGGTATGAGCCGGTGCTCCGCAACTCTTTTACTTCAGCTATCTCCCATTTCTTGTGAACAATTGTGAATGCTTGGGAGAAAAAAATCAGTAGACACATGAACACACATTTGTTGCCAAAGAAAATAATAATCTTTGTAAATAATTTAGAGCAACTCTCACTAGTAAAAAACAAGAAGATTTTATACTTTAAATTTTGTTTAACTTAATCAGTTTTTTGTCAACTAAAACTAGACTAAAACTACACAAATGTAGATGCCTAAATTACAACTAAAACTAAATTACATTTTAGTTAAAAGACTATGACTAAAACTAAGTAAAAATGTTCTGTCAAAATTAACACTGCAGGGAACTGGAAGGTAAGGACCAAAACAGGTGTGACACATCTTATAGATCTATAGCGATCCACACATGGGCTAGCAGATAGTGATACCTGAGCTGTACTTGGAGGTTTTGATTTCCAACAGTGTTTCTCTCCAGACACTGTACCAGGGGGTGCTAGCTTTAACACAGTCATCTAGTAGGTTGAAGCACAGAGTAAGCATAGAGTACAGTTACGCTTTGATGTACTTTTTTCATTACTGAGCTGTAAAGTCGACATATAAACGACACCTAAGAGAAGTGAGCTCTGAGACACATCTACAGTTATTTCTAATCATAAAAGCCAACTACCATAACCTGAACAGTTACACACACAACACTGCATCTAAGCTCATAAGCAATATCAAAAATTGAAAAATTTGAAATTGATTACTTATTGTCCTTAACTGACTATCCAGCCAATTATAGTTGATTACAATAATAATGATTAAATATATTTTTGTATTGTTAACATTTTATCAGCACCTTCCAATCAAGTACTAGTCCTTACCACTGAAATTGAGCTCATAATCTCCTGCCATAACCACATTAGTCACAGCACTTTCTTGGGGCTGGCAGGATAACACCACATCACTGAGTAGCTGACGCTGAGCAGGGCTCGGAGATGTAGATGTTGTTGTTGGACTTGTCATTAAATTGTTGACACAGATACGCAGGTTTTTCACAACCTGCAGTTGATTGTTGGGATCTCGGATGTGACCTAAAGGAAAAAAAGAGTAATTCACAGCATGGCAATCAAACAGTACCAGAAAATATACATAAAAATGTCACTGATGGAGAAGTGTCCCCTTTATAAGAAATATGCATAAATGGAATGCAGCGCAAAATCTCTCAACCGTAGCAAACAGGTAAAAAGCAATAGCACTAAATAAATACCGAATTGAAGTCAATAGCTCGTCTGCTGCTTAACTGACAAGATCGATATCCCACAAGATTACCTGAACTGATGCTATAATTTAGATTAAAAAGTGTTGCTTTATATTTTTGTGTGACATGTATTAATTTGGAAGCACTAATTTCAGAGTAGTGCAATGTGAAAATTTATCAAAAGTTATTACTACAGCAATGATTACTAAGGTATATCAAAGACAGCCTTATACGTTTCCATGAATCTCTCTTCCACTGTTTTGCTGCAGAAAACTTCCCCTGGTAATTGCCTGTCTCCTGGAATCTCCTCCTGCCCTTGAGACTGTGCTAAAAGACACAGCAAACCTGGTAATGGCACGTAACTGATTGTTGACTGTGAAAAACTCAATGAGGCATATCTTTAATATTTACTCAGCTATACAATTTAAACTGCTATCGTACAGTTTTACGTATTTTACGTTACCCAAGTGTGAAAATCAAACAAAATGTATATATCCTATAGATTTCGTTTATACATTAGTAAGAATGTTAATGTAAGTCAAAAAACTCATAATATGTAGCTTACACACATTTAGCTGCATCTTCGCTTGGCTTTACTTGTACTGAACATGACAACTAACACAACTGCTGCGTGCTCCAAGTAGTCTGTTAGCTTGTTTACTATGTGCTGGGTCTAATAAGCCACCACCAACAGAACTGTTCAGTTGCTGACTGAAACGCTATCCTAGAAGACCAAATGCTAATTTGTCCAGCTCGGGTCACTTTGCACTCGCATGTCAACAAGCAGGGCGGCATAGCTGCTTAATCACGAGCCAAACTGCTAAGCGTCTGCTAGCGAGGAGCTAACGACAGTCATAGCCCCGCGAGCAGCACAACATCTTTCCTCATTATTTTCCTAAGCACCTTTTCCTCATTTTTACCAGCTACGAAGCTGAAAACAGGACGGAGGGTGTGTTTTGAATAGCTGTTCATACCTTCAGACGTAAGTCTGCAGAAAGGCCTCAGCAGCTCCGCAAAATTTAGGTTGTTTTTGCGAGTCACTCTCTCAGCTTCTTCACTGCACAAGACGGCCACCATCGGGACAAACGAGTCCTGAACGAACTCCTGTACAGACTGGACACACTGGGCCATGTCGAAGCAGAGTCAAAACTATTTAACACAATGAACGGAGTCAAGTGTACTATCAAGAAAGCCGGGCTATAGCATTACTTTAGACAACTCCTATGTCAGAAGACCGCAGCCATGTTGAATACGCCAGCCTTCTTCCTGTGAAGGGCCGACAGTCAGGTGATGCTGGAATACGTCACTTCCTTTTCCGTTCCATTTGTTCGGTAGCGATCTAGACCCTGCTCTAGAACTTCCAGAGCCTGAAGTTCTGGCCGGGTAGCCAGACTTGATGCAGAAAAACGTTGAACACTGTCCAATTTCCCGAGTTTTATCTATGATTTATGTACCATCATGCGGTTAGCAAATCATCGATATACTTATTAAACCATTACAACCCTGCAGAACAAAAACATTAATTTATTAACACATCACATAGTTTTCTTCCAATGCGCGACTACTGTCTATTTGCAGTTTCTCAAGACTTATTTGTGTCATGACAGTCTTCCATATAATATTCCAGTCTGCCTTAGCGGGGTCGTCACAAACCACAAAAATAAAGTTTCAACTGTATATTACACTTTAATTCAGTATCACCAGCACTGTGGTAACTTTCTGTACAATCCATACATCACAACTTGGCATAAAAAAAAACCTCTGCCAGTAAAAAATATAGCCTTAACATCCAGGTCCAAAGAAAGGTGACATTCTGCCCTGCACAATACAGACATTACTTAATGTTTCCCAGGTATAAAGGCTGCAATTGAGAGAAGGCACATATTGTACAGGGGGATTATTTGATGTTCCGTAATATGCGACGAGCATGACCGGTTTTCATGGCAGCCAGAGCGGCCTCCAGTGTGGAGATGAGGTGCAGAAGGGTACTGGGATCTGTCTGAAGAATCCTGGAGTTGAAGTCACTGTGGCCGTCACTTCTGGTTAGGTGGACACGCATTGTAAGCATAGGAATGAACTGCTGGCGGGCTGAACGTCTGGCCAACTGACAGAAAAAGCAGAAAAAAAACACGGTAAGATAATAGCAAGAGCCAGACAAAGAAAGGGAAAATAGTTGAAAACTGAATATTAGTAATACTGTTTACTGACAGAAATATAAACCAGTCTATGTAGCTCAGATTACAGTGCAAATCTCTGTTCTGCATTACACACCTGTAAGCTTAAAGTGTCACCTAATAATGATCACCTGATATAAAACCATACATCACAAGGTCAGATGATGGAAAGCAATTCAGCAGGGTTATCTCAATAATTTACAGTTTACAATAATCTGCTGAACACAGCTTCTGTCAGTTTAGCTTGAAACTAATTTAACTAAATAAAATATACACAAATAAAATTCTTTATATAAAAAATATTTCCCAGTTTTTAAAAACTAACATATGCATTTTTATAACTTTTAGTGCGCGCGCATGCACACACACACAACCAGACTGGACAATGTTAGTGTGAGGAACAGGGGAAACAGTATACCCTGTATACCCTTCAATATAATTTTATCCTTCAAGGTAAGTCAAGTGTCTTGATCCATGAGCTCAGGAAACATTTAACATCCAATACATTAATATCGCGCATACAAATAAAAAAGACTGCAGAGTTGAGTGTGATATGCAACAATTGCACATAAGTACTATCCTGTATTTCCCACTTTATGTATCCACAATGGTCAAACAATAAAATGATCTAGAAACAATACACCTGGACATCAAGTCTCCATTCCAGGTTGTGGTAGGCAGGCACACTGGACGGCAGATGACTCAGGATGCTGCGAATCTGACTGTGGTGCTGCAAGTAGAGCTGTACCAAAAGATAACCAATTCAACATCCTGACAGACACACTGCTTAGATAAACAATGTACTGCTTAAACAAAACTTCAACAAACAAAACTAAAACTTAGACTATACAGTATTTAAATCAAGTACACATTGTTTAAATAAAGTCAGTTAAATAAAACTGTTTAAAAACCACCTGTAACAGCATCTGGTTAAGCTCTTCGCTAAAGCCCAAAACCAACACGGAATCAAGGAAATCCACTTCAGATATCTACAGAGAGAGGGAGAGAGAGAGCGAGAGAGCTGTGACTCTTGGGAGAGCTCACATTTGTTTGCAGTTTTTGTCTTAGCTGGTGAAATATTTGTCATGTTTAAGTATTTCATGATGATGCAGGGCAGAAACCAAGAAAATGCCACACTAAATATGGGACATGGACGTCATGGGGAAAAAAAAGAGCATATAATCACAGCGTTCAGGGCAAAACTGCACATTCATCTATGTTCACTGATCCAATGTGTGAGCAGTAAGTATTCCTCACCATGTGTTTGGAGCTCTCTGTCATCAGGAACATCAGGCCTTCCACTCCATGCTGTACCATTTCTACAGGAACACAGAGTTTCCCTGCAACCATAACGGCATGAATCATAAACTTACTTAAAAGAGGTAGTGCACAAGTAATTATTTTATGTATCAACGCTGTAACAAAGTCCAGTTCTCTTTAGCAGTCACAGTAATGAAATTCAACTCTTATTACCTTATAATAAACTGGTTAGACAACACGTAAACTACAACTGTATTATCCCAGCACCAGAGCAGACTTGTACCATTTTAAAGACTCTATGATCTGTCCTTCAATTTCCTAATGAAGGGACCTATATTCGAAACCAGCAATGTTTCCCTATTCATGTAACCAAGAATAGGGAAACTCATCACTCAAACTCATTACATTAGATTTTAATCCTTAAATGGACTAAAAGGCAGACTAAATATTTGAAACAATATTAGCATCATTGTTGTACTAACTTAAAAAGGTATACGAAATAATGTAACAATTTAATATGAATTTCAGAAAAGGCAGTGTGAGATACACTAATGAGCCACAGAAGTCACATATGCTTGAAAAGAAGCACTAAAAGATGAAGAGTCTTACTAGCTGCTCCCTCATAGACCTTTGGACTAGCTCCTCTTCTTAGAAACTCCAGCGCAATGCGTCCAAACTCTCCCACCACTGAGGAAGTTAAAAAACATAAATGCATCATTATCACGAATGATATATAGATAACTCAGAACCAACTGTGTGTGATAAACAGTACAACGTTTGCTTTGTGATTTACTGAAGTAAAAGTGTTAGACTGAATCAAATGGAGATACTCCACGTAGACAGAATTTGTATTTAATTACAGAACTTAAATGTTCTTAGTTCCATTCGACCACTGAGGATTACTCTGTTAAGATTCCATGCATCCATTCTCTGCCACTTATCCAACTCAGGGTCACGAGGGAGCAAGAGACAGGTCACACACATCACAAGACTAACACAGAGCAACAGACAACCAGTCTGTCATAGGGAAACTTTGGACTTGGCTGGTGTACCTGGAGAGTACCCATGCAGACAGAGATACTAGAGTGAATCGCCATGGTAACTTATTCTGTGAACGTAACCTGCTTCAGAGCAGGTTTAGTTCGCCAAATAGAGATCAACAAATATGAAATCACTGCCTACTGACCAATCAGGAAATAGCGTCACCATTCTTGGAATATCCCTCAGACCCCTGTGTGCAGACAGTAGAAGGTCTAAAGTGTTTTTTTACACTGTGTAATGTCTTTGTGTGTCCCTGATGAACAAACGTTGAAAAAATTATATCATTTCTTTTTGTTGCTCAATTTTTTTTTCTGTTTGCTTTCTGGCAGCAAACCACTTTACAACAAATTTATAACATTTTATTAAATTGATGTAAGCACATAGACAAGTGCAATACAGCTGCTCTCCTGGGGGGAATACATGTTATAATTGCAAGTTGTTGTACCTTACTAAAACCACTAAAGCACAATCTGTGCTTTGCATTGTCACAGGAGTGTTTGTATATTATTTTGTATATCAGTTTACCTGCACACATCCCGTTCAGCAGTCAGCTGTCAACAGCTGCTGCTAATTCAGGAAACCCGCAATAATGTCATTGTAATATTCAGCACAAAATAACAAATGTAGCTCGTTTCCCCAGCACAGACCTGCTGGAGCTTTGTTTACCCTCACAGTGACTGACCTGGGATAAATGGCAAATGGGATTTAAAAGGAGGGAGCGATGGACACTGAGATAACTTCATTTGACTTTATAAGCAAACCTGTTGCTTTGATGAGGATTTGGACAATTTGCATTTCAAAGAAATAGATTTAATGACACACATCAATTGAACAGGTAGCTGTGCACCTTAGTAATATAGTTCTCTTGCTCAAAAGACTGAATATCATCCTCTCAAGATGCGAACACATTCAGGAAACCCACCCAGGTTAATTGGTCACAGACAGTCCATGATTATTGTGAAAAGCAAATCATCTTTAAACAATTAATCCCAGGTGGTAAGTGTAATATTTTATTATACGTTTATTCAATAAATGAGTTTATGGCATTGAGATTATTATTATTGAGATTATTTCAGTCCGGTTCCTTAAATTTATGGCTTCTGACTGATCTGCTGCTCAGTGTTTACCATGTGCACCAGCTGGAAATGGAAACCTTTTTTTGCCGAGGTCTTTAATGTTGTTAAACTGCATGATGAGACACGGGCAGACAGAGACGACCATTCGGTGAACACTACGAATCTGCCGATGCCAGTGAACCTGAACCAGGTGGAACTCATAGGGATCATTTTCTGTGGTAGAAGAGTCACATGACCACCCTGATGCTGCCAACAACACGCCTTTCATATAAACGCGCAGGGAAAATCCTGGGTTAACTCAGCGAGCTGGTAACCAACTTCGTGTGACCATTTATCCCGATCGTCAATGTCAGATTAAGTGTATCTAGATAACAGAAGGATATCCTGGTTATGCAGAACGAGCTTAGTAGTATAGAGCCCTGATCCTCTGCACTTCCTATCCTCCCTCACGCTAGTTACTAACCTGCAGCGTCAACCTGCGGCAGGAACGAGAGATGTTCTTTATGTTCCTCAGACAAAACCAGCAGCATACTGACCAAAGGTTTCCACTTCAAACCCCCGACAAATAACAGACATATGTATCCGGAAAACGATCAGTTTTATTCTTCTTTGGTGTCTTTTTCTTCTTTTTGTATTATTTATTGGCGGTTGTCAAACAGCAAAATGGCGCATTACCGCCACCAACTGGTGTGGAGTGTGGACAGAAAAAAAAAAAAGACGAGCAGGGATATACGGCCTTACTGGAAAACGCATGCACCCTATCTTAACTCTACCTAGAAGAACTGCTTCTTAAAATTCCAGCATTACAGACGCAGTGTCAACTCTTCCCCTCTTGACTGTTCTCAACAGTCTTAATCCTCCTGACCTCACTGCCAGAAATACTTTGTCTGATTTTTTTCTAGATCTACTGGGATACCTGTGATTAGTCCCTGCACCAGTTTAAATTCGAGCAATATTTTCCTTTCTCTCTCGTACACTTTTTGCAGAAAATCTCAGCATTTAATACTTTATTTTTCTGCTCTTCCGTTTTAACGGCTATCAGCAGGCTTCCATGTCTTAGTACTTTAGCTACATCTCCAAGCTTTTTTTTTTTCAGCTGTCTTGACAAAACTATCGGGCTTAATCGCAACACCTAATCCTCCAGCCTAATTTTCAGTATTATTTTAAACTCTTCTCATTGCCATACTTATGCTGTGAGCTGTCCCATACAAGGCTGCTTCATCATATGATTCCAAAATATGATTCCTAAAATTATGAGAAGCACACATCAAACTTTTGTTACTTTTACATTTATTTGTAGAATCCCAGCACTAATGTAACAGAACAGTGCCGGCAAGTGTGACACCGTTCACATAATTATTAAATGTTTATCTTTAAAGGAATTTTTGAAATGAAAAATAAATGGCATTCTTCCATGTTAATGAGCTCATGTGTGGATTCTGATTGCGTGGTTTTTACATTCTCACTTACAATGCATTATTTACCTTGTGGTTATGTTTTATCCTGTAAAGTCAAATAATATATTTTGTCAATTAAATTAACTGATCATAACCTTTAATTTCATAGATGCAAGCCACATGTAATCATTTCTTTCATTTACCCCAGAAGAACTAGTAAAGGTAAAGGATTAGGTTATAGATTTCAGGCCTGTTCGAATGGATTAAGAGTTTGATTAACATACTCAAAACCACAATAGAAAAATTTTACAAGAAACATTCTCTCATAGCCATTTAAGCTGTATGTTACAAGAATGACTCAACTTTTAAAACAGACTTATTGCTCATGCAGCCTTGTGACATACATTAGTGACTCACTGTTAAAGATCATGAACAATGGCTATTGTGGTGTCACAAATTCCTTAAGGGTCATCTATGGTATGGAGATAAAACAAGTGCTAATGGTTCAAAAAATCCAACCATACAAATAAAAGAGCATAATTTCTGTCAGTAAAAAAGAAATTCTTTCAGGCGTTAGATTGAAACTACACCTGAGGATGACAATTTGGTATGACAAAAAGATGACTGAATTATCACAGGCCTTGACCACTGCACTGAACTGTGTAGTGTCTACGTTTGTATTATAACAATGTTCAGTTATAGCCCAGAACTAATAAGAAAATAAAATCTGGATGAATCAGTCTTAATCCTTACTTAGAAATGTATTTGCTAAACTTTCACACGACACGTGTTGCATTAGAGAAAGCTTAAAAGAGCAGTTTCATTATATTTTATAGATCATTATAGATTAGTAATCATTCTTCTTGTTGCACCTGAAGGTTTCTGTCATGCAGTTGGAGAGCTTGGATCTGGTGAAGACGGCTTTGGATATGGTAAACAATGTACCTGTTCATTTTGTTTTGTAACGGCACAACTCATGATGATGATGATGATGATGATGCGCTTTTATTTGTCACTGCAGTTGCCTGCAGTGAAATTGGAGCCATTCCAACCAAAAATACATTACAAAACCATCACAATGGGGGAGACAGGTCAGAATAGGTAGCGATGGAAAAAAACAATGAAAAAATACACAACATGCAAGAGGAGAAAAAAGACTGTACTCAGACTGTGCTCCAACCAGGAGATCAGTTTGAGGACACAAAAAAAACCATCTCAGCACATAAAGCGGATAAATATTCACAATCATGCCATCAAGGACACATGACAAGCAATCGGGGTGGGTGAGGGGAGTGAGTGGGCCAAGGGCAGACGGCAACATCCGGTCCTGCCTCCAGAGTCCAGCGCGAGACACGCAGATTTTCCCTCTGACCCTGGCAGGAGATAAGCAGTTGAAGGCGTGTGGAGTTGGGTAGGGAGTGCGTGTGTGTCTGTTGTCAGTGTACATGGTTGCATGTGTGTGCGTATGTCCTGTATCAGACTGGGAGTCTGCAGGTGGCCTTGAAGGAGGAACAAAGAGTTCTCACAACTGTATCATGTAAAAGTGGGAATGATAAAAGAAACTGAAATATTTGCAGCTAAAACTGGACACATATGCATAACTTCTCTCTAATTTAATTTTTTTTATTATATTTTGTATAAGTTCAAAATACAAATTCTTAATATCTCTTTTCGGTTCTGCTGTAGTATGTCTATTTATTATTTACTGCTTCCATGAAAACATCACATTCTTAGCTGCTGACAAACTGTAGAAAATGTGCTTAAAGATCAAAGTAAATACATACATAATAAATATCTGACCATAAATTTTCATTAAAGTTTCTCTCCTTCGCTGTTCTAAGAGTAACCACACCCAGACAGTAAATGCTTTTTATTATGTGTCCTAAACAGGACACTAAGGCGTTTGGTCAAAACAGTCTAGGGAGGCCTTGAGTCTGATTTTGGCTCACATTTCTTCTGGAGCTTTCTGGCCATCTCCAGTTTGGAGAAGACCCTCCTCCAGTGTAGTGTTAAAAGGAGGGTATAGTGCTGTTCCCGCTTTTGTTCCCCAGTGGCCCTAACCCTCTTGCATATGAAACTCACTACTGTTGATTACTGGAACTGTTTTCACTAACATGAATCCAATTTGACATTGTGTGTTGACAATTTTACAAAAAACAAAAGAGAGACTCTTTATTTCTTTGTGATTTATGCTACATAGAACAAACAACTATCAAGACCAAGGCTGTAACCAAGACCGACGCCCTCTCACAATTTAAGATCTGTTATGAGCAGAGCCCCAACTAGAAGATACAAGAAGATACCCACAAAACAATCTACCAAACTTCGAATGGAGCTACAGGTGTATGGAGAAGGACTAATGGGTGAGAAAAAGTTGCAAACGGAGCGCCTGCATCAATCAATAAGGAATCACATAGCCTCACTCGAGGCCCAGCACATTTTTTTTTTTTTTACTGTGAACTGAACGCTGCATATGGTGCCAAAGTGTTCTTCATGAGCTTGGGGTAGTTGAGATGCATGCGTATGAACGTCTAAATAGAAACCACATAGCCTTTGGCAGATCTTCAGTATTCTCCATCATGACTTGTCCCACAACGACTTGCCAACGACTACCAACCAGTTGCTCTCACACACCTGTTATACTGAAGTGTTTCAAGAAACTAGTCCGATGCCACATCATGTCCTGCCTGCCATCCACACTCGACCTGCTCCAGTTTGCATACAGAGCTAACAGATCAACCGAAGATGCCATTGCTACAACGCTCCACATCACCATCTCCTACCAGGAACAACAGGGGTGTTACGCCAGGCTGCTCTTTGTTGACTTTATCGATACTCCGATACTCCCAGACAGACTAATAGTAAAACTGCTGGATATTGGACTTCCTTCTACGACCTGCTGCTGGATCAGAGACTTTCTCTCTGACGGTGTACAAAGAGTTCGAGTGGGGCCTCATCTTTCCTCAGCCCTCAGCCTTAACACTGGCTCTCCACAAATCTGTGTACTGAGTCCCCTACTATACACTCTGTACACACATGACTCTGTCAGTACCCACCCAGACAATGCAGTCATTAAGTTCACAGATGATACCACCGTGGTGGGGCTCATCTCTGAGGGAGACCAGACAGCATACAGAGCTGAACTTCATAGGCTGCCAGATTGGTGTGTGGACAACAACTTGGACTTCAAGACCACCAAGACAAAAGAGCTGGTAGTCGACTTCAGAAGGAAGAAGTCCGTGCTGCAGCCCATGAGTATCAACAGGGACTGCGTGGAAAGGGTGTCCAGCTTCAGGTTCCTGGGTGTGCACATAGAAACAGACCTCCAATGGAGCTCAAACAACTCAGCGGTTGCAAAGAAGGCCCAACAGCGTCTCCATTTTCTGAGAATCCTCAGAAAAATGGACCTGAAGAAGGAGCTGCTGATTGTCTTCTACTGTTGCTCCATTGAAAGTGTGCTGACTGCATCTGTGTGTGGTTCTCTAGCTGTACCATGGCACACAAAAAGGCACTTCAAAGGGTCATTAATATGGCCCAAAAAACCATTGGACATCCTCTTCCCTCCCTAAAGGACCTGTACAACACGCGCTGTCTCAGGAGGGCGCGCACCATACTACGGGATTACACACACCCAGAGCTCCGGGTGTTTAAACTGCTATCGTTTGGCAGGAGATTCAGGTTGCTGCTTCTGCAGACCAACAGACTCAAGGACAGCTTTTACAATAGGGCAATAGCCCTAAGCAATGCTAACAGCTGACCTGATTGGCTACCTCCCTGGACTTTTTTTTTTCTTATTTATTTATTTTATTAAGTAATTCCTTTTTTTTTGCTCATACCTTTCTTGCACTTAAAAAAATCAGCTTTAACATTACTGTGCTAAGCTGTGTTTAGTTGTGCTTAAGGCAGACAAGGGACAGTTTCCAATTTCGTTGTACTATTGTACTAGGTTTGACAATAAAGAGTTATCTTATCTGTCGTCTTATCTTACAATGATGATCTTCTATGAGGCTGAACTGACATGGAGTGAAGACTGTGTCACAGCCGGTGTGGTCGACAGGCTGAGTGAACAGGGGCATGAGTGAAAGAGCTATATACAACAGTGCAGGTAACAATAGGTGTGGAACCTGAGCGCTAAAACAAATGAAATGTCAAGAGATAATTTTATAAACTTGGACATTATGAACATGATTATGTTACAGGGCTCCAGGAGTGAGTACATGGAGCTGACGTGACAATGAGAATGACAAGCTGGAGGTCAGAAAGGAGAGTCACAGCGATGCCAAACTGAGGTTTTGCTGATATTGTTCCAGTGAGTTTTTCTTGCAGCTTACTTGTTTGCAGGTGGAGGTGTGTGAATGGGGAAAGGCAAGACTGAGCAGGTCCGGGTGAGTTGGAGGTGATCCCATTCCAGAAATCCAGGTGAGTTAGCAGAGAAGCAGGCAGGTGAGAGTGAAAATGGAGTCTGTGCTCGAGCTGATGTGGTGTAGGTATTTGAGAGAAGACTAGCGGCCAGGCTGTGGATTGCTGCAAGCGACAGGTGAGGGCGATCTGTGGGACTGACTGGAGATGAGATAGAACAAACTAAGTAACAATACAAAAGCTATTCCAAAACATGAGTGAGCCGAGAACTGATGCTGGGTAGCAGACGATCTGGCGAAGAGTAGTAGTCAGTGCTGGTCTTAAATACTGTCTTAAATACAAGTGCGGCTCCATAGAGGAAAAGAGGTCAGGATTCCAAATTTACTCTCAAAGGTTTCACAAATCTAGTAAGGTTTGTGCAACTAACAATACGGGCACAAGTATTAAAACTCTACGGGTAGCTCATCCATCAAAGAAAAGCTGCTTGATCAACCACAAATGTATTTCATTGAACTAATACCATGTGCAGGTAAAAAGCATTGCTTGGTGATTGCTGACATGTTTCAAAAAATAAAATACTTATATTAATGATACATTTATTTGTATAGCACTTTTCAAATCACTGGGATACAAAGTGCTTCACAGTTTGAATAAAAGCCACACACTGAAGATAAGTATGCAGACACATAACCAGACATAACCAACCATGTGATAAGGTTTCGGAGGCTCGCCTATATGTATGTATCTACATGGATGTTAAAATCACGTGCAATAATTATTTTATCTGTGCTGAGCACTAAAAAAAGTCTAAAAAGTCTGAGAAATCAGACTATAGATAATCATTTCTAGTTCTTAGTTCCTTGTTTAATTTTGTCAGTTCTCCTTCTCATGTTTAGTCTCTGTATGTCCTCCCTGCATTCCTTTATTTAGTCAGTTTTGTCTCCTTGTTTGTTTCTGGTCTCTGTCTCTGTATTTGTTTACTTTTGTCTTAGTGTCAAGTCTGAAACAACAAGGGTGTATGATGTACTCTTCCCTTTCCACCTACAGCTTCATTGGAATGAAAAGTAAAAGGGTTAAAAGGGTTAAAAAGTGCCCTTCATCAACAAGAGCATGTCCAGCTCCAACTAAGTTATGCGCAGAGTGAGACTCCTGGTCACCAGTGAGGTATCAGCAATGGAACACACACCTGTTTTAAGAGTTTTTTGTTTTGTTTTGTTTTTTTGTTTTTACTTAAAGTGAGTATTGGTGCGACATTTCTAATCATTTTTACGCATGATAAACATTGACATGACTCACCAAACATCACAAACAGTGTGTATCAGTCACTCAAGGCACTCCTTTGCTGAGAGTTTCAACCACCCTTCCCTAGTCCTGATTTTATCAAAAATAACTTGTGGCTGCAGTAATCGAATTTCACAACTACTTCAGTAACAAATTACTTATGCAGAATCTGTATGGCAGCTAGACTTATAGTGACTCTGGTACCTGATACATGACAAACCTGTGCCAGATCCTCATTTCCCTAGTAAATATTACAATTCCTTTGTGATAACTACTACACAAATGATGGATTTTGATAAAGGTGTCTCGCACCAAATGGCTTTCTTAACTGGTCACGTTTCTCATGAATGAACAAATTAATCTTAACCTCCTAGGACCTGGCGTCCACATATGCGGACATCACACTTTGGGTTATTTAGACCAAAATACTCAATTTTGCTCTACAAGGGCCTGATATCCACTTACGAGGACATTATACTGCTACTGTTCTATCGAAATTTTAAACGAATATCCTCATATGTGGCTCTTATTTTTCTTAGAAACAAAAATTAGGTAAAAAAAAAAAAATCTGGTAATTCTTTGTTTTTACATTCATCAGGTCCCAATCAGCCCAAATATCAATGAGAAATTAAAAATGCATGCCGTGGAAGAGTTTGGGTCTTAGGAGGTTAATCCCTGGTGTGAAAGCGTTGACATTTTTGGAAGCTTAATTTTATTAGTACTCTTATATTTTGCATCCAAATTTTATACTATAAAAGTGATAAAAAATGATTGAAAGGATGGAAATGTACTGGAAAATTTGTGATTCAACTCATCGAACCTCAGCATACTATTGGTTTGTAACGTCCTTGTACAAAGACAGGGGAAAAAACAAACAAACTAGCTGGATTCAAGGTCATGATGCATTGCATTATCAGTCTGGTGTCTACATGATGTTGTGAGTTTATTCCCTGAGTAGACAAAGATTGCATCTGGACAATACATGTAAAGGAGCTGTTATTATTGTGTTTATTTATCAGTGTTTGAAGCCTTTTCAATTTATTTCCCCAAAAGAAAGCATAGCAACACGCTATGATATTCTTTGAGTGTTATGAAAAGTGCTATGAACCAGTCAATTTACCAATATTAAAAAATATATTTTTTAAATAATTAAATAACAAAAATGAACTCACTATATTCCAAATTTGAATTCATTGTAGAAAAATGTCGAACTGAACTTTCTACAGACAAATTTCCTTTTAGAGCTCAACGTGATATAAAACCATGCTATCACACGGAGAAAAGTGAACATAAAACACTTGCAGACCTTTAAGTGCTCCATACCAAAGATTTTATTATCTTAAGCATAAATGTTTTTCCACAATACATGCCTTTCCATTGATATTGGGCCACCACATGAGTGTTCAAATATATGGTAATAAAAGGATCTTAGTTTTTACAATTTCTAACCATTAAAAATTACACATTCAAAAGGAAATGAATGAAACCCTAATACAACATTCAAACAACTGAAAAATGTCAATGAATGACTGAGTTGAAAGTGTGTGAACATGCAACACAAAACAGGGTCCCCATGTTATCCAACATTTACTTCTAATTGCTTCATATCTTAGGAATATAAATCTTAGGAATTCCCCTGTGCCTCCACATCTAGCAAACAGTGCAAAATCAGCCCGCTCAAGACAACAACAAAAGCTACAGGTAAAGCCAAACCAGTTGAAGCTGGTATGAAGTAGAGCAAAATAGGATTTTCCCTATACCACAGCAGGACCATTTTGGAGGCTATAGTTGCACAATGTTAGTAAGGAGCCAGCTATCTTTAAGCTGGAAGTAGTCCCATCAGTCACTCTCTCAGGCTCAGATAGTCCAGTTAACATACACATGCATCATAAAGTTTCCATATTAGAAAGAAAACAAACAAGTTAAAATAATGGTTATAACAAAGTTATATATTTGTAGTCATGAATTCAATTTTATTTATTTAGAGCCAATTCACAGCAACCAGTGTCTCAAGGCACTTGATATTGTAAGGTAAAGACCCTACACTAGAAACACCAGCAGTCATGGCCCCTAAAGCAAGTGCATTCAACAACAGGAAAAAAAACCCCATCCCATTTAACAGGAAGAAACTTCTGGGAGAACCAGGCTCAAACTGGGGCAGTCATTTGCTGAGACCAGTTGGTAATGAGGGGAAAGAGAAGACACCAGAAAAAAGACAGGACACAAGGCAATAGAAGTGAAAAGACATTTACCTTACTAGTATTTATTGTAATGTGTTGAATACTATATTAAACAATTTCCAATGAACATTTCATTTACTATCTGTACTATTAAACATTTAAACCATTACAGAGATCTTTTGCATGTTTCCATGTAGCATGCAAGAAGATTAAGCAGCACACCTCCCACCAGTAACCTCATATGCACATAGTGAAGTCATAAAAATACACCTGGAACATATCTTTGCCAAAAGTTTGCACTTTTGCCTTTCTCAGTTAAGTGAATTTCTCCTGTACTTTGTGGGATACAGGGCCAGCGGATACTGTAGCAGTAGAGGACCCAAACTTACTGGTCATAGAGCCAGTGGATTGGCTGTCCTTGTAGAGAATTCTTTCAGAGCCAAAGACCTCAGCCTTCTTTTGCAGACCATTTGCGTCTTGAACAACGTTCTCTCTGACCATTAGGATTTTTTGAGATCCAGGAAGGTCTCCTGGTTGTAGAGGACCTCCCTCAACATAGGAAGCCTGGTTCCCCTTTCGCACTTTCATTGACCCTGCAGGGACCTTACCCTCGACAACCTTCATGGTCTGAGAGCCAGACAAGTTTGTAGCTTGGATCAAGTTTGCATGACTCCGCTGGGCACCACTGTTATCGACCAGCACCATGGTGGGCTCCTGGGCTTGTCCACTGGACAGGAGAGTGTTTCCCTGAACAAATACTCCTTGGGCAGGTCCAGATTGTGGGTTGTTAACCAGTATCAGGCCTTGAAGGTTGGTGGTTGGTGCTTCAGCCAGGATCATAGTGTTCTGAACCTGTGGTTGGACTACATAATGCATTGGCTGCAACACAGGAGTGGTTGTGTAGTAGACAGGCTGCTGTTGCTGTATTAGGACCATCTGGCCTTGATTTGCCAACCCTCTTTTCATTGTATTCATCCCTTCCCTCACTGAAGTTGTACTTTCCTTTGCCATTTCAGAATGCTCAGTTGTCTTCATGACCATACTCTGCTCCACTTTGGGCATGGCTGGCTCCAGTTTGGGTGGAGGGGACAGTTTTTGTACAGTCACCGAACTTGACACTGAGGTTGGGGGATTGTTATAGACATTAGACACAGGAGGTGGCACTTGTTTGTCATCATAAGAAATTTTCTCGCCTCTGCACACCTCCGCGAGAGTCTTGAACTTTGGTCCAAGGTTATCAAGAAACTGAAGATCACTGTCTGACTCCAAAAGGCTACAGCAGCCTACTGAGCCAGCAGAGGACCCTTGGCCCTCATAGTCATACACCAACAAACCGTCTTTCACGCCAAGGTTGTCGTTTCCATCAGCGATTTTCTGTTGAAGTAAAAAGGAAATCATTATTCAGATAGTATTTTTCATGTCAACTCTTGGTATGTGCAAGGAATTTTTATCAACAACTAAATAAGTTTTCAGCCTTAAGGGCTGATCAAAACATGTCCCTATAATTAATTCAAATCTCTGCTTTGCTTTTCATTAGCTACTGAACCTTTCCAACTCATGAGATTTCTTACCTGATTGTAATATTGCCCCAAAAAGTGGTCTGGCAGAGCCATTCCATCATAAAGTCCTAAACCTCCCAACGATTCTCTTGTCTCAGTCTCAGAGTAGAAACCACCTGGATCCGGTTGGTTCATGCCCCAAATTTCTTTTCTGTAACTACCTTGGTAGTTAGCCCCGTTCAGCCTATTAATGGATCCGACAGATTGTGCGAAATCAAAACTGCCCACCGCATCCATTGCTACAGGTTTTTGAGCCATTGCTACATTTAGGACATCTCCATCCAGTTGTGTTGGCAAGTTCAGTAGTGGCACGTCCTATAATTGCGCCAAAAATGTACATGTCAGTACAAAGTTAAAAATCACTTTGACACAACTTTCATGTAGGCATCACCACATTAGCCAATATTCTTCAGTGCAGTGAAGAAAATGCAATTCTCACCGTGTTCTCTCCCTGACGTTCAGTATGGTAGTTGATGAGATGTGACTTTGTATCAAAAGGCATCTCAGTAAAGAGGTCTGGGAAGGTTGCAGCACCTCCACATTTGCAGAAGAGTAGCAACAAAGGAATCACTGTAAAACCAAGTTTTAATTAACCTTCAATGTAAGGTATGAGGGTGCAGTAATCCTTCAAAGAAGGAGCTATAATTTATATACACAATAAAGCACAATAAAGTAACAGTAAATGTATCATAGTCTTACATCTGTCAGCAGCAGCTGTTTATTTAAAAAACTTTAAGGTGGTTTCCCTCTTCTCTTAATTATCCAAAACCAAAACCAATACATTATGGCAATTAGGATGAATTAACACTTACACAACAAGAGTAATAGGCCCAGGAGTAACAGCCCAATGCCTGCAGGTCCCAACTTCGCTCCTTTGCTTGGCTGACCATTGGCGCCTTTTTTTCCACACATGATTCCATCCTCACAGGTGCAAACTTCAACCTTGACTTTCTGTGGATCTTGACACGCGTGCCCCTGCTGATCCTTCACCAAAAATTCCACCTCATAAATACCAGGCCAAAGAGTCTCCTGAGACCGCAAGATAGCTGCAGTGTCTGTCAGAAACCAGAAAAATATGTGAAACAAAATGAACATGAACTAGATTATACAATTTCTGTAGAAATTTTGGTGGGATTGTTGCTACTGCCTTAACAAAATTCAATTCAATTTTAATTATCCAACAGTCGCCTCAAGTTTCTTTATATTGTAAGATAGATCCTACAATAATACAACAGAGAAAACGCCAACAATCATATGACCCTCTGAGCAAGCGCTTTGGCATGAGTGGGAAGGAAAAACTCCCTTTTAACAGGAAGAAACCTCCAGCGGAACCAGGCTCAAGGAGCGGCGACCATCTACTGCGACTAATTGGGGTGAGGGTAAGAAGACAGAAAAAAAGACATGCTGTGAAAGAAAGAAAGAGATTAATAACAAGTATGATTCAATTCAGAGAGGCCTATTAACACATAATGAATGACAAAGGTGACTGAAGAAGAAATCAGTGCATCATGGGAATCCCCCAGCAGCCTAAGCCTAATGCAGCATAACTAAGGGAGGATTCAGGGTCACCTGATACAGCCGTAACTATATGCTTTAACAAAAAGGTACTGTACTTGATCGTTTGCTGCTTACTTACCTAAAAAAAATCTCAAAGTAGCCAACATATTAGGCTACAATTGTACTGTGCCTAATAACATGTCTAATAAAGTTGATAGGGGTATAGCTGATGATGTAGCCAGGTAGACAGGTGCACCTTATATAGTACATGGTGTGGTACTTATACAGCTGTGGTGGCAGGGAAGGGTTTTTGGATCTCCAACATGTTAGAGGTGAAGCAGTGGATTCAGGAGAAGTAGTAGAGGAGGACTGGGTGGCAGTCTTTATTTTTATGACTATTTACATTGTAGATTCTCAGTGAAGGTATCAAAACTATGAATGAACACATATGGAATAATGTAGCAAACAAAAAAAAAGAGTGAAACAACTCAAAACATGTTTTATATTTTAGATTCTTTAAAATAGCCACCCTTTACTTTGCACACGTTGCATTTTCTCAATGAACTTCATGAGGAAGTCGCCTGAAACAGTTTTCCAACAGTACTGAAGGTGTGCCCCAGAGAGACACTTGTTGGCCCTTGTGCCTTCACTCTCTGGTCCATTTCATTCCAAAACATCTAACTGGGTTCAGGTCAGGTGACGGTGGCCATCTAGTGCAGTCAAATAGCTCTCATACAGCCTGGAGGTGTGTTTGGGGTCATTTTTCTTTTGAAAAATAAATGATGGTCCAACTAACTCTATACTGGTTCAGTGTGTCTGCTTGTTGCTTTTCCTGAGTGGTGGTTTCTTAGCAGCTATTTGACCATAAAGGCCTGATTCATGCAGTCTCCTCTGAATAGTTGATGTAGAGACTGAGTCTCTGCTGGAACTCTATGGGACATTTACTTCAATTCAATTCAATTCAATTCAATTTTATTTATATAGCGCCAAATCACAACAGAAGTCGCCTTAAGGTGCTTTATATTGTACAGTAGATCGCACAATAATACATACAGAGAAAAACCCAACAATCATATGACCCCCTATGAGCAAGCACTTTGGCGACAGTGGGAAGGACAAACTCCCTTTTAACAGGAAGAAACCTCCGGCAGAACCAGGCTCAGGGAGGGGCGGGGCCATCTGCTGCGACCGGTTGGGGTGAGAGAAGGATTTACTTGGGCTCCAATCTGAGTTGCTGTTAACTTTCAATTTCTAAGGCTGGTGACTCAGATTAATTTATCCTGAGCAGCAAAGGTGACTCTTGGTCTTCCTTTTCTCATGTGAGACAGTATTTTTTTCATAGTGTTTGATGGTCTTTGCCACTGCACTTGGGATACATTCAAATTTTTAGCAATTTTCCGGACTGACTAACTTCAGTCCATGAATAATGATGGATTGTCATTTCTCTTTTCTTAGCTAATTGGTTCTTTCCATAATAGGAATTCTAACAGTTGTCAAATAGGGCTGTCAGCTGTGTACAAACTTGATTTCTGCACAACATAACTGATGGTCCCAACCCCATCAATAAGGAAAGAAACTCTACAAATAAACCCTGACAAGACACACCTGTGAAGTAAAAACCAGGTGACTACATCATGAAGCTCACTGAGAGAGTTTTTTAGTGTCCCAAGCTCTTCCCTGAGCCCTTGGCACTTCTTGTGTCCCTTCTTCCTGATGTTCCTGTCATTTGGTATTTGCTACATCTACAGCCGTCTTCCTCTGATTGTCCACCACTACTATGTCTGGTTGGTTAGCCATCACCATTTTGTCTGTCTGTATCTGGAAGTCCCACAGGATCTTAGCTCTGTCATTCTCGACCTCCCATTTTGACCTCAGGACTTTCAGGCCATACTCGGTACAGATGTTCCTGTATACTGTGCTAGCCACTTGGTTATAGTGTTCCATGTATGCCGTGGCTGCTAGCATCTTGCTGGATTGTCTCAGTGGCACCTTTACAGATCCTACACGTTGGGTCTTACCTGGTGTGACAGACCCCAGCCTCTATGGATCTTGCGCTCAGAGCTTGTTCTTCTGCTGCCATGATGAGTGCCTCTGTGCTGTCTTTCAGTCCAGTTTTGTCCAGTCACTGGTAGAATTTCTGAATGTCAGCCACTTCCTCTATCCGGTGGTACATACTATGCAGGGGCCTATCCTTCCATGATGGTTACTCCTCCTTCTTGGGTTTGTGCTGCCTGAGGTATTCACTGATCACGCGGTCGATCATGACCATCTTCCTGATGTACTGGTGGATATTTGTTGTCTCAATATGGAACGTTGTACTGACACTCACTAGTCCCCAGTCTCCTTCCTTCCGCGTAGCACACAGTCTCAGGGTGCTGGACTTGTGGTGAAACCCTCCATGCATGGTCAGGAACTGCCTGCTCTTGACGTCAGTGACTTCTATCTCCTCCTGTGACCAGCTTATTATCCAAGCAGGGTACTTGATTACAGGCACGGCGAAGATGTTGATAGCCCGGATCTTGTTCTTACTGTTCAGTGGACTCCTCATGATGTGCCCTACACTCTGCAGGTACTTGGTGGATGCAGCTTTCCTAGCGGCCAATTCATGGTTCCCATTTGCCTGTGAGATTCGAAGGTACTTGTAGCTGTCCTTAATGTCTGCAATGTTGCCTTCTGGTAGTTTGATCCCCTCAGTTCTGACTACCTTCCCTCTCTTCGTTATCATCCGATTACATTTCTCCAGTCCGAACGACATTCCGATGTCACTGTTGTATATCCTGGTGGTGTGGGTCAGTGAATCAATGTCTCATTTGCTCTTGGTGTACAGCTACATCTATGTAAAGGAGGTGGCTGACAATTGCTTCATTTTGTAGTCGGTATCTGTAGCCAGTCTTGTCAGTGAGGGGTCAATCAAAGTTCCAAACATGAACTCAGTAATGTGTAGCTCCACCGTTATTGTTGATCACTTCAAAAATTAGTTGTGGCATGCTTGATGCAAGCATTTCCAGGAGGTGAGTGGGAACATTTCTCCAAGTGGTGAAGATGGCTGCACAAAGGGCATTTACTGTCTGGAACTGTTGTCCATTTTTAAAAACTTCCCTTGCCATCCATCCTCAAAAAGTTTCTATTGGATTTAGATCAGGGGAACACGAAGGATGGTCCAAAAGAGTGATGTTATTCTCCTAGAAGAAGTCCCTTGTCCTGTGGGCATTGTGTACTGTAGCGTTGTCCTGTTGAAAAACTTAGTCGTTACCACACAGACGAGGGCCCTCAATCATGAGTGAAGGTCTCTGCAACATCTGGACATAGCCAGCGGTAGTTTGACGCCCCTGCACCTCCTGAAGCGCCATTGTTCCACCGAAGAAAAAAGCACCCCAGACCATTTTGACGTCCCTTCCACTGTGGCGTGTAGAAAACATCTCAGGTGGCATCTGCTTGTCATGCCAGTAACATTGGAGTCTTCCACTTGACTTTTTTGTTCCATAATCCTTAGGATCATTTAAGAAACTCCAAATGACTGTCTTATTGTGCCCCACCTCAGCAGTGATATGGTGTGCTGCGAGGGACCCTACTTGTGCAGTTCAACAACCCGATCACGTTCAAATAGGAAAAGTTCTTTTTGCCTTTGCCATCAGAACATTATGACAGTGTGAGCACCTGACAGAAAATCACAATGAATCCACATTTTTGCACAGATTTAGCTTTTTAAAGGCATGTGCTCCTAAACTTTTGATCAGCTGTAAAACAGCCTATTTCAGTTTAAGTGTTGTTTTCAATAAATTGCATGCTCAAAAAATGTTTTGTCTCACTCCCATTTCTTCTCGTTGCATGTTGAAGCTCTACATTTTACCTTGTTAAGATCCAACCATGCAAAATATGATTTTTTGCTATTTTTCAAGTGGTCTTAAACTTTTGATCTGGACTGTGTATATATGTATATACATATACAGAAGTAAAAAGGAATCATGCAAATTGAAGTAAAATATAGTGAATTAATGTGATAACCCTAATAAAGTAGCTTTTGCTACAGAGTGGTCAAAACTTTTATGTGACAGTTCATAGGGAGAGGGCGAGAGGATGATTGGATGTCACATCAAGTGACTGGATGTCGATATTGGCCATGTCAGGATGGAAAGGTGGAGAGAAGAGGATGTATAAAACCCTTTGCAGGAAACCATTAGCTGTTATTTCTTTGTAGTTTTGTCATAGTGAGCAGAAGATCCTCTATAGCCAGTGTCTTCTCTTTCGTCCACTAAAACCTCACTAAAACTGATAGATATACAGCAACAATTTAGATTTGATTATTTAAGATTTTTACTTTTTTCTAAATTTTAAATTGATTTAATTATGTGATTATTATTAACTGATTGAGCCATTTGCTTTTCCCTTGCTAAATCACTTAAATAAAGCAACGTATCTGCAATTAAAGTTAATTTTGTTTATTTAAATTTTCTTTTTGAAAACAATTCGTCAAATAGGTTTGTTGTGGTACTGTTTTGAAAGTGACCAATCACATTTGAGCCATTCATCCTTGGAGTCTATTTCTTAACTGTAAAAAGTCAGATAAATTTGGAGTTAACACTGAGAGCAGAGCAAATACACACTCATCTTCTTTGGCCAGTTGGTGGTTCAGTCTCTGAATGTACTACACTCATGAAATTGTGGTGATGTTTTCAACTCACCATTGAGATGCTCCACTTGCCATTTTCCCTTAGTGCCTTCTGGGAGGATCTCAAACACAAAAGGAGGTCCATTGGGAAATGCATCCTCATCATTAGCGTTCACAATAACAGCATCCACTGTTGTGCACATAGTCTCCATGTCACTTGTCAAGATGGGGCAGTGGTCATTAGAATCCGCCACTTGGATGGCTATGGTGCCAGTGGCTGTTTTATCAGGCGTGTCTGGTAAATTTTTAAAAAAAGAAATAAAAAGCAAGAATTTAACATTTTTCCTTTGATTATGTACATTTTTTCAGAGATAAGTTCAAGGACTACTTGCTTTGCTATTACTATGTTTGGACAAAAAGTAAAACTTACATTGATTTTGTTTATTTACATGAATCTTACTGCTGAATAGCCATTTTGTTTTGTCGGCATTATACAGACCGTACAGATGTATTTAGCCAGCAATGTGATGGACTTGTAGTTATGTTGCAATAATGAATTTGTCCTCTACAAAATATCAGGCAATTTGTTTACAATATTATGTTTAGTAAAAACTATCACCGGTTGCGTTACATTTATGGTTCTGAATTTCACAGTATGGTATAAAGGAATATGGCTTGACTAATAAGTGAGAAATTCCCAGTGGTTGCAATTCCACAGCTACTTTTCAAGGGTACTCCCCTTACATAAATAATTTTTGAAGTGTTGGCATCTATACAGTGGAGCAGCATACCTTCTGAAATGCAGAGTATTTTGGCAAAATATGTTCCATTGACCAAGTGTGGAGATTCCCTGTCAGGCATCTTGTTCAGTTTGATCTCAGCTGTCTCTGGGTCAATAGTTAGCCAGTTGTTAGGGTCTGATCCCTTAATATACCTACAGCAGAAATAAGCTATATTGTTATTACCGTGAATGAAAGGTGAAAGTGACATTGTAGTTTATTTTTAGTGGTTTTAATGTGCACTTATTTGTGTATGCACTGACCTGACATTTTGAGCGGGTTTTCCAGTGTCTCCATCTATTGCAGGGTAGCTGGCAATAACATCATTAATGTTGAAGGAGGTGCTTCCCTCTGAGACATGAATGGCTTTAACTTTGGGATCAAACTTTGCCCCCTCAGGCTGGTTCTTCACATTGATTTTGATAGGATAGGTTTTAAACGATGTCCCACCAGAACTCCCAGCAGCTCCAGTTGCTCCCCCTGCTCCTCCTCCTGCTCCTCCTCCGCCTCCTCCCCCTCCGCCTCCTCCTCCTCCTCCCCTCCTCCTCCTCCTCCTCCTCCTCCTCCCCCTCCTCCAATATTTATTCCAGCACTTGTCCCAGATCCATATGGCTGAGCCTTGTTCCTCACAGATAGTCCAAGTTCAATGTTTTTTACATCTTCATAATCCACAGCCTATACAGATGACAGACAGAAACAAAGAACATCTGTTACAATTCATCATAATAATGATAAATGTTTGCATTTATTACTGGTCTTCTGAGTTAAATGAAAACAATTCATCATTGATACTTCGCAAACTTACTGCCAATTAGTACATGAGGTTAAAGAAAATGTCAAAGTTATACAGAAATTCTGTTCATAATTTTATGGACAGAATCTTAGGCAGACACCAAGAACAATCAGATAAGAGATAATGCTCTCCTGGGCATGCAAGACTTAAGTAACTGAAAAAAATGTAACTATTTCACAATATAGAACATGTATTTGTTTTTCTGGCTAGTACAGTTTGCCGGACAATTTGATCAAACGGACACTGGCCTATTCTGCCAGATTTGGGGTTTAAAATGCATATGCTCTGAGATATCAAGATTTCTATTTGCTTTGTTTTTTATGCTGTATTGAAGACTAGGATTAATAATAATAATAATAATAAGAATGATATTTGTTTCATTTCAAACTGCAGTACCTTATCAAGCATTAGGATTCCCTCATTGGTGTTGGGATCTGTTTTAATGCTAAAATACCCAGCCTCGTTGCCCTTGACAATATCAAATACAGCTTCCCAGTTGTCAGTGCCTTGCAGGTCCAGGTCCTGTGCTTTGATTCTCATCACCTCCACACCTTGTGTGTTCTCCTCAATGCTTCCTTCATACTATAGGTGGAGAATATAACAAAAATCATAGGGGTTATTTCAGCAATGTATTGTATATATTTGTAAATAACTACACAGTTGATTTAAAAGAGAGCAAGAAAGAAAACTACCTGCTCTTTTTCCAGAGTTGGTAGGTTGTCATTCACATCACCAACAGCTATAGTAACAGTGCCAGTTCCAGTGTTCCCCCCTGGTGCACCATTTAGGTCCTGACCTTTTACTGTCAGAATATACTGATCACATTTCTGAAATCACAGACCAATAAGTTACTAATTTCTTAGACAGACTGCATCACACTTTACTGTAGCAATGTTCCTGGTTAGCTATCCATTAGCCAGAATAGCTATCCAGGAACGCTTTCAGTGATCAAAGGAAAAAAGCTCCTGTCCACTGATATAAACTTGGTGACTAGTGTAGTCCATGAATTTGTCTTTGCCTCATGTTCTCCAGTGCAGGATTAGAGAAGGATCATAGGAGCTCGTACTAACAAGACTGTTTCTCTAACTCCAAGTCTCTTTGTTCTGGTCACAAAGAGACCAGAACAAAGTTTCATGACTTTTCCCCCCCAGCTTCCACACAGATTGATATAAAATTTAAGTTTCAATAGTCACTTTGTTCTAAAACTTCCCATTTACAAGTCTAAGTCAGTTTAAGTTATTGGTGTTTGTTCTGTTTCCCCTATTGTATGTAAATATTATAGCCAAACCACTATAAAGGTAACCCTGCTGTGTCTTTGTGTTTAAGTCAGTTTGTGGCTCCATCCACATTAGCCCGGATAGATTTGAAAATGGTATTTTCGTCTGAAAAAGCTCCCCGTCCACACTAGCGTTTTCAGTCGTTTTCACAGAGTTGTGCATCCACATTGAAACGGCCCAAAACGCTTACGTTCCAGTACTGCGCATGCGTGAAGCGCAAGTAGATTTGACCTGCCTCATTTCTGTCTGTCGTTTATTTACTTTCCGGCTCTTTGAAACGTTGTGGTAAAATGTTGAGGAAAAGCACCGAGTTTTTTAAATGGACTAACAATGAGGTGCGAGTAACACAAAAGTACAAAGTTGCAAAAGCGACTGAGAGTTAAAGAATTTGAAGAAAAGCTATCAGGAGCATGTACAGACTGATTCATCTTTAATATGGCTGTCAAAATTGAAAGCAAACAAAACAACTGCTGTATAATGCCCTCCGCTATCTTAGTTTAATTGGTCACATGACTGAACCATATGACTAACATGCGTCATCATTTTAGAAAGTCTCAGTTTTCGCTCTGTTTGTTGAGATTAGTGAAAGCCAAATGTATAAAAACAGAATTCCAGAGTGTGGAATTTAACGACAACAACAAAAAACAAATCACCTGAGCTGCAATAAAATGGTAATAACCAAGATGATAATTATTTTTGGTAAATAATAGAAATATCAGTTGATTAACATGACTGCTCATAACTCTAATAAACATTATGTATCTACTGAACTTTACTGTCTGAAAAAATGTCTTAAACTAGATTTTCATTGGACTTTAAAATTCAGATGTTAGAATAATTATTCTAACATCTGAATAATTATTCTAACATCTGATTTTATTAAAAATAATCATATTATGATTATTATTATTTTTATCATCAAATATCAAAAATCAAATAAAACATTAACTACATAGCTCTGAAACTGGTGTGGGGTTTAGTTCATACCTCTCTGTCTGGACTGTTTTTGATGAAGATGGACCCGTCACTGTTCATGTAAAACATGTCATGAGGTGGTTTCTGGTCTATGATGGTATGAAAAACCTGGGAATTGGGATTGTCTGGTTCATCAGCATCCGTTGCTGCGACTTTCATAACAAAAGTCCCTGTAAGCATATCAAGGAATGACATTTTAATTTCTCAAAAAACAAAGACAAACAAACAAACAAACAAAACCCCTCTGTGGCATCTTCAAAAGTTGAGACTACTACGACCTGGATGATGGAGAATCTACACAGACAACATCAAGAGTTCTAGTATCTCCTAATACCTTTAACCCCAATGTATTCTGATCAACACAACCCATCTCACAGCTGATGTACATTAAAAAAAAAATCCTGTTCCATAATACATTGTTTAGTTTGAATAGAACATTACATTTAAGTAAGTTCAACCTGTAAGCAATGTACCAAAAACAAAAACTTTGTTTTCATTTATTAATTGAATATTAGTCATATGGGAATATGGAGTCATCACATGCTGGATAGTGATTAGTGAGGAATTTTCATAAAAACGAAGCACTAACCTCGCGGTGTAAGCTCATCCACACGCCCAGTATAGACATCTTGAAACACTGGAGGATTGTCATTCTGATCAACAACCTTGAATCGTACGTCTATGTTTTCCTCTGCCAGAGTGCCATCATTGTACCTAGCAACACCAGAAAGCTAAAATAGGAAACCTTGTTAGGTGTAATTAATACGTTACAAATATTTATGTAAACTGTTGATACGGAATGCACTGAAGTCATGATGGAAAATAACCGTTTTTGTCTCACTCACATTGTACATATTGATGAACTCTCTGTCAAGTAATTGGGTCACACGAATAAATCCAGTTCTTTCGTGAACTACAAACACATGGAAGGGATCTTGGTTTGCACCACGGCCTATCAGGGAGTATTTGAGATTTCCTTTACCATCATCGAAATCTGAATGAATCTGAAAATGAGATGAAAAGCTAAACATAGCATAATTCACAAATATGTCATAATCATAGCACAATAACGACAACAAAGACAACATGGATTTCTTATAGATTCCTCATATCTTAGTATGTTAATGCTAAAAACCTTAATATATTGTATATCATGATTTTCTAACCATTATAAAAATTATTTTAATTAATTTAATTAAAATTAAAAATTAAAAGATCATTAAGTGAAAAGGAATAAAAAACTAAATCAATGACTCACCCTGGCAACAGAAGTCTTTTGTGTGTGGTCCACATTTTCCTCCAACTTCACTGGTGGGGGAAGCCAGTTTCTTTTTCTCCTTATTAGACTGTCTCCAGATTTGGCTTTCGTCACAACAGCCTGGACCTGAAATACAACACATACACTTAAACATGTTTGGAGAAATCACCAGCCCTTTAAAGAAAACAAAAACACCCATTTTTAATCCTTGTCAAGCATTTCTTGGAATTACTGTCTGTAATTTAAAACCCAGAGAGATGTTCAAAGAACAGGTTTCTGTTATATATCAGTTTGAAAAACCAGACCTTCAAAGCAACAGTCTGCAATTGTTTGTCAATCTTCCTGTCTTTAGCAGGTAAAATATGACTTGGCGAATGATTCACTCACAGCAGGAAAGTTTCAGGTCTTTACTTTCAAAAATACTTGCTTTGGTTGATTTGTCACACATACATGCTCGCCACACACACACACACACACACACACACACACGTATGTATGTAAATATGTGTGTGTGTATGTGTATATGCATGCATTTGTGGCGTCTCAGCCAGCCAACAAACTCTGCAGGCTACATTGTGAACTAATCATAAATCAAGATGCTATTAAACCCTGCATGTAAAAACATGCACCTTGCAGGGGCTATAAAGCTGCTAGTTTTCCCAGTAAACACAAAAGCTGACACACCTCTTGCCACTACTGGAAAGGTTCAGTTGAAGCATGTAAGGTAATAATGACAAGAAAAGTAAGGAGTGGTTGTACACTTTTACTGCCATCAAATAACTCATTCAGAGCACTTAAAAACAACTCTCTATTCATTTGAGGAAATCTCTCTGAGGTCGCAACCTTATTTCCCACACTTTTATAACTATGAAACTAAATGTATTTATTATAGTGACCTAAATGTTTTTCATAACGTAAAGTAAAGAATAAACAGTTATAGATAATAATAACATTCAGTTATGAATAACATAATTTTTTCTGAGAGTTTTTTACTTTTGAGTTTGTGGTCTGGATGCCAATAGTTATTCCATCTGAATTACATCTCAATTCAAGCAACACCCAACAACTTTAGTTAGGTAAAAAGGGAAAATAGTACAAAGGGAAAAAAGCTCAGGCGTGTCCAAGCTGGCCTAGTCAATGCAGAGGCTGAACTACCTTGTAAGCCAGTGTTGTGCTAAAAAGCGACTGACTGCCAAAAAAGTGATTTCAGAGTTTTCTGTGTGTGTTTTTTAGTGTACAATGCTTACTTATGTTGTTAAATAGACCTTAGTGAACAGGATTTATGAATGGGTTAGATCCAGGTGTCTCAAACTTAAATGAGCTGTGGGCCACTGCTTGCACAGTCTTCTCATTGGAGGGCTGCTTACATGTTCAAATAGTACAAAAAACCCCAAGAATACGCCCACAAATATGTCCAAAAATGTAGTGTTTTGCTTTTTTAAATTTTAAATATTGCATAACAAAAGAAACATGCAAACATGAGTGCAAATCTTTTTTCCCCTCACTCTTAACTGAAGCCTTTCAGTGAACTACCAAATACACAAACTGATACTCTCTTTCTGCCTACGGTGCAGCACTTCTGCTATAATATTGTTCTAACTAACACACTCAATCCTTCAAGATGTTTGTACTCTCTGCTCATATTGCCTTCATATAAAATATATATATTTTTTCTTTTTACAGGCATTATTTTAACATTGCACTCAGCAACAAACAAATCCTCCCTAAGAAAAAAACTTAAAGGGCCAAATCGCATTATATTTTTTCACAGCAATATACAGTAGGGGTGACACGGCCATAAGTGGCCCCCGGGCCGCGAGTTTGAGAACCCTGGGTTAAATATAAAATAGAAGAACTATTCCTTTTTGAAGTATCTTTATGACTGCATCATTGTAGCCATATTATAATCAATCCAGTCCTCCTTGGTAACTTATCACATCACAGTTCTGGTCTATTTGTTACAATTTCTGCTAGCCAGCTCTCTCCTGAAAAAGACATTTTAATGTCAATGGCACTTTTTGCCGGGATAAATAACAGGATATATAACAGTCACTTTCCAAAAACTGATTACAGATACTTCATGATAGGAATGCTCCCTCTGGCTCAAAATTACTTGATATCTTTCATGAGAGATATGTTTGATCTATTTTTGACAGATTATAGATCAGCAAGTCATTTATAACAGTTTAAATGTGAGCAATCATTTTATGGCAAACACCGGGGTCTTGCCAGGGAAGCTGTCCCCGACACAATTTGTTTCCCCCTCTGTCCGCGTGCTGGGCAAGGAGAGCGGATCCCGTTGACTCCGCCTCAATTCCAACCAACAGTCGTGGCTGATATTCTACTTTATTAAAAAAAGTGAAAGATGAATGTCATTACATTGCCGTTCATTTGTTTGGGTTACAACAGAAAATGATTTATTGATTTAAATCATTTATTGTTGTCACGTTGTGCCGGAGGGGATTATTTCAGCAAACTGGGGACTTTTTGTCCGATAAGCGCATAATCACGTCTGCGGGAAGTCGATTCATCTAAACTAACGCTCAATATACAACATTCTCAAACCACGTTTGTCCATGATTTGGACAGGGGGAAGAAATTGCGGCAGGTTCAGCTTGATATTATTTATAAGACATATTTGATTTGATTTCTTACAAATTCTCTGTGGGATACCTTGACACGACATCACGTTTTGGCAGACGATCGCTTTTTAGCACCGGTTTTGCTTCATATAGCCTACTGAAATCACGATAATGCTTATTTTACAATTCATTGTGTATTGTGATTAGATTTCAAAATGCTTGACTATGATTTGTTGTCTTTAATCTATTATAAATTTTGATTGATTTATGTTTTAAAAAGACGAAAAACATAAATAATAAAAGCAACAAAAGAATCACATTATGAATGAAGCTTGTTTCATAGAAAAAAAACCTACTTTCCATATGAAAGTCTGTTCTAACCGACAAAGTCTTTCTGGACTCACCACAAAAAGTAGCAACACAAACACGGGCCAAGAAATCCGAATCATGACTGAAGAAGCGTCTCAGGGGAGTCTCCCGGCGGCACGGAGAGTTTCTTACTGTCTGGATACAAGCTGTCAAACGACTATCAATTTCACTGGCATCTACTTAAGACTTGGAAAAGAAAAACATCACGCCAACCCCAACAACTTTTACTGAGATACAACAGAGACATGGGCGTTACACACACGCAACAAAGGCAACACCGTGTCTGTAATACTTTCGTGCAGGTGTGGCATTCACTGAGCGTATGCGTGCAACACATGGTAACCTGCCAAATGCAACGCAAGCCACACCCAATTGTTCTTGTAAGCTCATAAACATGAAAAACCCATAGCAACACAGGACACCTTACAATTTTAAAGATAATTTAAACATGCGGAATTATATAAATATAAAGCGCATCATTCGGTTATAATTAAATTATTGACTCCTGCACTGACCTGACCTCACCAGGCGGATGGACAACACATCCCGTCCTTTTCTTGGTTGTTTTTCTATGTGTTTTGTGTTGGCTCCCCTCCCGGGCCCCTATTTCCTCCTTTATGTGTGTGTGTGTGTGTGTGTGTGTGTGTTCGTTCCTTGTGCCAGTTTATGGGCATCATCAGGCCAGAAGGTATTTCCCACGCTGAAGCCAGCCACACCCGTCTTCCATCAAGACTCACCAGCTGCCGCTGATTACACTCGTTAGTAGCCACTACTTAACTGTGTGGCCGACCTTCAGTTGACACTGGATTGTTGAGTGGAAGTTATCTTTATGTGTGTGTCGTGAGTACACTAAACTAACCTCTACAGTACATCTTGTGTTGTTAGGAACCTGGAGAGGAGTGTGTCATGGGAGTGGAGCGTTTGTAAATATCGAGGGTTGGAGTTGGAGCCATGTCTTTGAAAAGTGTTTCACTATTGTTCATTCTCACTGTAAATAAATGTATTGTCTTGGATCAGAAGTTCCTGCGGTTGGGTCCCGTTCTTGCCATGCACGCTGATAGAATGATCCAGCCTGGAATGGACCTAGCGGACTCTAACACAGCTCAGCGTGTGTTATTGTTGCAAGCAGACCAACTGCATCTCCATGAGAAAATGCTCCAACACATCTCTAAAGAGAAAAACTTGCTCCTTCAGGCATTCAGAGTTTAAAGGTGTGTTTCAGACCCAGTGCTTTAATGTTGGAATTTTTTCACCTCCACCATCAACGCTAGATGTTGCTTCCTTCTGTCCTCTTCCTCCCTCTCCTCCCCCTGTTCCATAGTAGCAGCCACTGCCGACACCAGAGAAGATTTTGGGAGACTTGGAAAAAAGTGGGAGATTTCTCACCCAACGTGCGCTTGTTTTTAGGCCATAGAATCGCACCTTTTCCACAGACAATGCCAAGGTTTCATTCATGGTACTTCACAGTACTTAAAACTGATGGGGAGGAGCAGGCGATGCAGCTCGGAGGAGCTACGCTATCCTATTCCAACCGGAGGAGAAGACTGCTGGCGGGTGAGTGTTTCTATTGTGGGAAAAGAGGACACTATGTTGATACTTGCCCGTCGCAGCCAAAAGAGTCTGCCTGTCAGTAACTGTGGGGATACTGGGGTTCACCACTCAAGATGTTTCCCTGCCTGGTCTTACCTGCCCAGCAAAATTTCTGTATATGACCCACACTCACTCGTGCACCGCGCTGATCAAAGGCTCTGAGACTCTCACTCAGAGCCTTTGAATCCCATTAATTCCTCTCTCCGAACCACTGAAAGTGTCGGCCCTGAATGAGTTCTGTCTCCTTGATATTACCCACTGCACTCAGAATGTTTAACTGACTGTCTCCTTCAATCATGTGGAGGAAGTCAGCTTGTTTTTGTTCCATGCCCCTGGTACTCCATTGGCTGTTGGCTGTCCCTGGCTTAGCCATCATAATCCGCAAATCGATTGGGCTAAGAATTGTTTCTGGTTGGAGTACCTGGTGTTACAAAACCTGTCTGCGGTCCACTATGCCCAGTATTTCCATTACTAAATCTGTCACTAATGGAGAAGCCTGACCTTTCTATGTATCCGAGGCTTATCATGATCTTGCTAAAGTGTTTAGTAAGGATTTGGCTCTTTCTCCGCTGCCTCACCGTCCCAACGACTGCAGCATCAACTTATTTCCTGGTGCTCTATTTCCCACCAGTCAGCTGTATAGACTTTCTAAAACCTGAGAGAGAGGCAATAGAGAGCTACATCACTGACTCACTACCTGCAGGAATCATTTGTTCATCCAAAAGTCCACCTTCATCTCCACAGTCTTGAACTGGTTCAGCTCTATATGGTTCTGACTGTACCAGTGCAACATCTGGTCCACCTCCTCTCTGTATGCGGCCTGTCATCATTCTGGATCAGACCAATGAGAGTGATATCATCCACCAGCTTTAGGAGTTGATGTGTTTAATCTGCGTTCGTCCTGCTGTTGTTTCTCCCACGTTTCAGGTTTTTCCTAGTTCTTTGTCTCTGGTTGCATCTTTTTGTTAGCATTCCTGGTTTAGGTTTTTCTTAGTTTAAGTTATGGCCATTCTCTTCTGTTGTTTGTATTTTGCGTCCTACTGTAAATAAAGCTCTCTCAGTAAGTCAGTCTTCAGTGTCTGCTCTTGGGTCCACACTCCTCTCTTCTCTACATGATCTGCCTTGCAGATCATAACAAAAGTAAGAATTTTAGTTCCATACCTACCAGTTATATCCCAGCCCTGGTTTTGGAGTACAGATTAAATATAAAAACATTTGCACCTGGTCTCAGTACGAATTTGATAGGAGTACCCTGTTTTAGGATCAGATATTAATGCTTATGGAACAATATTGTTACAATAAATTGTTCTAATGCTAACAGGAAAAAAAATAAATTGATGCTCATCAGGGAAACATGAAGACATTACATGCTACTGGGAAACTTTAGACCCTCCCACTGTTAATTCACAAGGATCTTCCAGTAATGGTGACCCTATTTTCTTGAGTATTGATTGGTTGGTATCAGATTAGAGATACCTGTTGATCTCTAATCTGGAACCTAACCTGCTCCAAAGCAGGTTAGGTTCATAACATAAGTTACCATGGTGCTTTACCCCGGTAAGAATTGAACCAACTTCTTAGTACAGGATTAAACCAAGGATTAACCCTGAAGTTACCTGGGTAAACTGAAATCCTGCTTCCTATTATAAGCCTCAGTCATCTGGGCCCAATACATAAACATTTTTTTCCTGTCTTGATCCTGTCATGGTTCCTGGGCCAACTAGTCCCTTCTTTCTGTTTTTATCTCTGCTGCTGTTTCTCTCTCTATCTCCCTTGTCAGTGTGAATGCTTTATCTTTCAGAGGCAAAGTGTGGTTGAGGTCTCCGTCCAGCTAATCACACATCTTAGCCTCATACCTAAATATGCAGCTGGGTGTATTTCATCCTAGCATAGATAATGGAAAGCATACAGAAATTGTCCCCCTCAACCCTCTCTCTGTTATTTCTACACCTTTTGAAGTCATTGGTGTTGACATAGTCAGACCAGTTGAATGCAGTCACACAGGAAACAAGTTTATTTTGGTCATTAGTGACTATGCAACCAGGCATCCTGAATAGTCACCATTACTGTTTTTCATAAGCACAATCAATGTCCAATCTTTTAAAAAATTGTTCAACAGTTTTAACATAAACATCTAATGTCAAGTTGGATTTATATAAATCATACATCAATCATTAATAAAAAGTTTTTTTTTAAAAATTGATAAACTTCTATTAGCTGTACTTACACATAAATAAATAATAAACTCGATGAATGAACCACAAAAAACAAATGTTCATTTCTCACATATTCATTGAGAAATGAACATTTTTCCCAAACCAATTGGATGGAAAGCTTCAACGCTTCCAACATTGCCATCACTACTGGAATGTTGGAAGGCTGCTCTGCTCCATGTTGCCACTGTCTTGGAGATACAGAGCGTCAAACAAAGTGGCAAATTCCAAATCGTTTTATATTAAGGTGGAATTGAAAGCTTACCAAGTAGTTAAAAACCAGAGGGGAGTTTGTCAGTCTTTTGTTTGGTATTTTTATCATTGTGAACTAACTTCTATATTTGTATAAAATCATTAGAAGTAGTAAATAGAATATCTTTGTCATGATAATAGATAAAAATATTGATTAATGTTAGTTGATTGATGCTTGAATGGTTTGTTCTGGGGAGGGGGCTTAAGCTTTAATATGTCTTTAACCTGGCAAGGTGGCACTGTAGGATTCAAGTTTTGACTAGTAAGGTTATTATCATTAATGAAAAACAACAAAATAACTAGAACTAAATAAACACTTTCGTTAACTCAAATAAATACAAAAAAGGGTTTGTGAAAAAAGGAAAACTTACTGAAACTGTATTGAGCGTTCCCAAAATGAATTAAAATCAACTAAAATATTTGAAAAATTGTGTTTAGCTTTTTTTTTTTTAGTTCTTTGTTTTTGTGTGCGTCAAACAATAGTCCACGGTTAATGTGAAGTCCAGTTTCTATTTTTGTTTTTCTTGTTGTGCTGCATTATTCCAGCAGATGGCAAGTACATCATCATGTCAGGAAAAGTTGGGAGAAAGTGCCTAAAGAGTCAAAATTGAGATTACTTTGAATATGACTGTTTTTTTTTTTAGATTAAAAACAAGTGTCTTGTAGTGGAATGAGATAAAATATGTGGGACATTTCTAAAGGAAAAATCTCAGAAACCCTTAAGTCCATGTGAAAAGCTCGCACAAGTAGGTTAACCAAGCCAACCTTGAGAAGGTAAGGGAGCAAGCACAACCTTCATCCCAAGAACAGAAACTAACCCCAGGCAAGGCACCGTGATGCATCCCGAGACAACCCCACAAAAAACATAGTGCTTTTTTGGTTTTTTTTGTTTAACATTTTATTTTTTTAAATGCAGTGCTTCTAACAGCATCCCGATGGCTACTGGTCAATTCGTAGGAACATCACAAGCAAGCGGAGGCATTGAGGAATATGTTTATTGAGACTGGGATATCAACATAACTATGGCTACGTTCACACTGCAGGTGAAAGCGCATCAAATCTGATTTTTTTTGACCCTATGCGACTCATATCCGATCATGGTATGACAGTGTGAACGGCACAAATCCGATATTTTCAAATCCGATCTGGGTCACTTTCGTATGTGGTACTGAATCCGATACATATCCGATGTTTTAGAAAGCGACTGCTGTGTGAACGGTCAAGTCGCATTAAATCCGTCTTTTATGTCACTGACACAAGACAGACGCCAATTATCAGCGCCGGAGAAGACATTGCGAACGCTTCCTGTGTAGATGTTAGTGAAACTGTTGATAAACATGGTTGGTTGCCAGCATGTTCCCGTTAGGAGAAGGGGGTTCCTTCATAGCCCACCAGTCCTCCTGTGTATGTGTGTGTTTGTGTGTGTGTGTGTGCACATTAGTTAACCACACTTTACTTTTACTCCACCTTCTTCCCATGCATACCTGTGGTAATCAAGCCACCTGTTTGTCACCTGGTGATCAGCTGGCTCCTTTGAATGCAGAGGGTTTTCTTTCAGTCTTAGAGTGAAAACTTAGACAATGTAAAATAATCAGTGTGTTCTAACCCAATAAACGGTTTACACTGAATCAAAAATTTCAGTTTAAATGTAAACCCCAAGCTGGCCAGCTGTGGTGAGCTGGATGACGCTGGAAAGCAGCAGGACAGGAGCCCCTTCACCACTTCCAGCAGAAAGGTGGCACAATTCCCTGTAAAGTATAGGCTCTACAACACTGGTCATAATTTAGAATTTTATATGTTTTTATTGGCAAAAATATTCTTCACAATCACATAACACCCCAGATATTATATATCAACGCAGACACAAATCCTTATCAATGTAATATAAAACCCCCAAAATTTAAAAATAATTCTCTGACTGGGGGGTCAGCCCGGAAATACCTATATCACCAGAAGCAAACCTATTTTATTAAGCCTTACATGAATGTTTGAAAGCTCTCTTAATCACAGTGTCTTGTTGCCTGCATTGGCATGATGGTATATATGACCACACATGATTGTATCTGTCAAAGGTCTATTTGACCTTTGATAGGTCAAGGTCACCAAATTATTCAAGTTCACTGTTAGTAGTTATGCCTATGGTATCAATTTGAAAATTGTAAGTAACATTTAGTAGACGCACCTATGGTATGAACTTCTAAATGCTACATCACGTCATTCTTGAGTTATTGTGTTCACAAAATTGGGTTGTCCATGCTGCAGTACCCATCAGTCTAGGCTGAGCAATAACAATCAAATTCATTGAGCTAAAAGATTTTAATGTTTTTCTTTCATTAGTGTAAAAATGCACAGATTGTATGAAAATAAAACAAGACAATGAGAGCAGTGATGACCTAAAATATAACATGAGAATATAACAGTTGATATCAATTATACCCACACACATAATGCACTGTTAACTTGAGAACAGAGAAGATCAGGTAAAGTTGATAGTTACATGATAAGATGATTTCCTGATATTGTAGGGAGTATTTTGTTGTCATGGTTTGGGTCCACTTGTCTTCTTAGAGGCAAAGTTCATTCCAAATCAAAACCACATTCTGATTTATCAGCTTTATGATGTGATGAGTAATATGAAAGTAGTCTCTTCGATGACATAAATGCACCATCCAAAGGAGATTATGGATTACTGAATGGTTTGATTATTCCCACAGGTCTAAGTGCAACTGACCAGTTTTGCTTGATAGTAGCAACATTTCAAGGTGCAACATCTACTAAAATGAAATAAGGGTATCCTTTAACCTGTGAAATGATTATATTTCAACCAGGAAAAGCTGCACAAGCTGCATTTCCCTCCACACACACGCACACGCGCCACCACCCTTCACCACCACCATTTGCTCTTACAGGCTTCCCATGAAAATACTGAAAGCACAAGATTAATATACTATTTTGAAACTAAAAAAGGCCATCAGTTGTCCAGGAATTCATCTGCCATTTAATGATTTTCTCTTGTCACTTTTAAAACCAGTAGGTGGGTCACTATAGTGAATGCTCTACTGATTTGCCTTTAAGGCAGTAGATTGGCTGCTCCTGCTGTAGATGACCTTTTCAGAGCCAAAGACCTCACTCTTCTTTGAAAGACCTCCCTCTTGAACCAGCTGCTTGTTGCTGATAGTTGGCATGCCAACTGTCAGCACTTTCTTAGATCCTGAGACCCCTTCTGACAGTAGAGTACTTCCCTGAACAAGAAGACCCTGGCTCCCCTTTAGCACTTTCATTGACCCTGAAGGGGCCTTGCCTTTGACAACCATCATGGTCTGGGACCCAGACAAGCTCCCAGCTTGGATCAGGCCATCACTCCAACTATGGGTGTCACCATTCTCCACCAGCACCATTCCAGGGCCCTGGGCTTGTCCACTGGACATTAGTGTCTGCCCTTGAACGAATACTCCTTGGGCAGGTCCAGTCTGTGGGTTGTTAACCAGCACCATGCCTTGAAGGTTGGTGGTTGGCGCCTCAGCCAGCAGCACAGTGTTGTGGACCTGTGGCTGGACTACATAATGTATTGGCTGCAACACAGGAGTGGTGGTGTAGTACACAGGCTGCTGCTGCTGCATTAGGAGCATCTGGCCTTGATTTGCCAACCCTGCTTTCACTGTGTTCATCTCTTCCTTCACCTTGGCTGTACTTTCCTTTACAATTTCAGAATGCTCAGTTGTCTTCATGACCACACTCTGCTCCACTTTGGAGATGGCAGGCTCCAGTTTGGGTGGAGGGGAGAGCTTTTGTGCACTCATCGAACTTGATACTGAGGTTTGAATATTGATGTAGGCATTAGGGGTAGGGGGTAGCACTTGTTTGTCATCACAAGACATTGTCTTGCCTCTGCACACCTCTGCGAGAGTCTTGAAATTTGGTCCGAGGTCATCGAGAAACTGAAGGTCATTGTCTGACTCCAAAATGCTGCTGCAGCCTACTGAGCCAGCAGAGGACCCTTGGCCCTCATAATCATACACCAACAAACCGTCCTTCACGCCAAGGTTGTCATCTCCACTGGCTGTCTTCTGTATTTAAAAAAAAAAAAAAAAAAAAATCAGTACATTTTCAAAATAACGAAAGACATATTTATTGACGACAATGACAGCCAATAAAAAGTGAATAATATCCACATAAACATTATTAGTTGCAACATTAACACATGTGTTCACATAACATCATAAGTAAAGCTACTACATATCATGTTTAGTGTTAAAACTTTCCATTTAATTGGCTGCTGAGAGTTTCACAGTTGTCAGCTAATTTCTCACCTGAGAGTAATACTGTGCCAGGAAGTAATGTGGCAGGGCCATGCTATCAAAAAGTCCACCTTGACTTGATTCTCTGGTCTCAAACTCAGAATGGAAATCAGTGAAACCCCTCATTTCTTGTCCGTAGTCAGTTGAAAAACCATCTTGATAGGTGCCCCATTTCATCCCATTAATGTTAGTGACAGATGCCTCGTAATCCAAAAAACTTCCTGCTGGTGCTGCTACATTTTTAACTGTGCCAGTAATCACAAGGAGGGGATTCCTATCCACTTCTTGGAGTGAATTCAGTAGAGGCACTTCCTATAAAAGTCATACAATTGTTAGAACAGTGAACAGTTTAAAAATCACTTTGATGGAGCTTTCACAAAGACATCATCATCGATGCCGAGATTATTCTGGTTTTCAGCACTTAAGGTAGTTGCAGTCTCACCGTATTTTCTCCCGGCCCTTCGGTGTGGTAGTTAATAAGGTGTGACTTGGTCTCACAGTCAGGCATGTCACTAAAGAGGTCTGGAAACGGTTTAGCTGATCCACATAGGCAGAAGAACAATAGCAGAGGAATGACTGTAAAAAAGAATTGGTAGTTATTGGTAGCAAGTGTAGAATAGTTTGGTCTGTAATTACTTTTGGCTATGTATTTCCTATTGGGAGAGACACGGGGTTCATTAGGTAAACCCTGCTAGTACCAGTTTATGCCTCTTTTGCTAACTTGCCTTTATTCTCCATAGATTCCCCATAGATGGTGTTGTGATGTGATTGGCTGATTATAAATTTATATAATTAAAAGCTGACCAAGTCTACCGATAAAGTAGTCAGTACCTACCTATAAAGATTTATTTAAGTTTTTAGGTAAGAGAGTTACATTTTGGTATGGTTCGGGTATCAGTATATTTATGTCATTGTCCTTTTTTATCTGATCAAAATTCAAAAATAAAATAATCACATAATGCTTACTTAAGAGCAGTAGTAGGCCCGCTAGTATTGGCCCAATGGCCGCAGGTCCTAATGATGTTGTTTTGCTAGCACGAACATTGCTGCCTCGCTTTCCACACACAACTCCATCCTCGCAGGTGCAAACTTGGACCGTCATTCTCTGAGGTTCAGGGCAGGCGTGTCCCTGCTGATCCTTCACCACAAATTCCACTTCATAAACACCAGGCCAAAAAGCCTCCTGAGACCGCAAGATAGCTGCAGTGTCTGTCAGAAACCAGAAAAATGTGAAATAAATATGTATATGCATTACTCATAGATTTACTCTTAGAGTGTATATGACAGATTGTAATCCATATTTTTATCTCAAAATGAAATTTTAAAATTTGCAAAACAAAACAAACAAAGCAAACAACAACAACAACAAAACTTTGGTGTATTGACCTTTTCTCTCTTTTGTCACTGTTTTCTTTATTTAACTACTATATATAACCCCCCCCCCCAAAAAAAAAAAACCAAACAAAAATCGGAAATCATCATCTCACCATTTAGATGCTCCATGTTCCATTTCCCTTTTGTGTTTTCTGGGATGATCTCAAACTGAAAAGGGGGGCCATTAGGATATGCGTCTTTATCATTAGCATTCACAATTACAGCATTTGCTGTGGTGCACAGAGTCTGGAAGTTGCTGGTCAGGGTGGGGCAGTGGTCATTAGAATCTTCCACTTGGATGGCTATCGTACCAGTGGCTGTTTTGCCAGGCATGTCTGTGGTGTAAAACCAGAAACAAACATATATAATCCAGTATTTTCTTTCTTTTTTTTTTTTGCTTTGATATTTCTCAAGAGAGTTCAACATTCATGCTGTACCATCTGAAATGCAGAGTATTTTGGCAGTATATGTCCCATTGACCAGGTATGGAGATTCCCTGTCAGGCATCTTGTTCAGTTTGATCTCAGCTGTCTCTGGGTCAATAGTTAGCCAGTTGTCAGGGTCTGAGCCTTTGGCATATCTACAGCAGAAATAGACCAGTTATTAGCATCACTATTATTGTGCACAGAAAGAGAAGCTGACACATGTGTATGTGGACTGACTTGACTGCCTTAGCTGGTTGTCCAGTATCCCCATCCATTGCAGGGTAGCTTGCAATAACATTTTTAATGTTAAAGGATCCCCCCCCTCCTGAGACGGGAATAGCTTTGACTTTAGGATTGAAACGTGGCCCCTCAGGCTGGTTCTTCACATTGATTTTGATAGGATAAGTTTTAAATCTTCCACCGCTTCCGCCACTTGCTCCACTGGTACCACCGCCTCCACCACCACCTCCACCACTACCACCACCACCGCCTCCACCTCCACCACCACTACCGCCTCCACCACCACCTCCACCTCCACCACCACTACCACCACCACCACCACCGCCTCCACCACTACCACCACCACCGCCTCCACCACTACCACCACTGCCTCCACCACTTGTTCCAAATGCTGCACTTGCTGCACCGCCTCCACTTCCAACTAATGGATTCTTGTTCCTGACGGCTAAGCCTAGTTCAAGGTTCTTTACATCCTCATAATCCACAGCCTGTAAATGACAGATACAAGAACATATCTTTTAGCTCAAAAAATAATTAAAATGATTGATGACACATAAGAAACAGTACAGTGTTTTATATGCATTTATAATTGGAGTGTTGCTATTGTTGATACATTTTTGCTTATTATAAAACAAAAGGTATTATGGATTTTATATAAACTAACCTGCAAAGTTATGCTCCTGTGCTATGTGTTATGAATGTACTGAAAAAAGTAGTTAAAGTAATGGGCAGTAGTCATATAGCAATGGCCAGTAAACCTCATACAGTGGTAATAGTTTTGTCTTCCAGCCAAGTACTACAGGGTAGTACTACAGGGACTTGATGCAAGCTGAATAAACAAGTCAGTGACAGCTTAAAATATTGGAAGGCAAAAATTAATGACTCCGAGCTTTATAGATAAGAGACACTTATCAAATTTTGGAATACTTTCAGTCTAAGTTCTCATTGTAGGGTGTAATGCGTTCCAAAGTAACAGATTATTGTAATGACATTAAGTAACTCTGTAACAAAGTAATGAAATGTGTTATTTTACTAAATTCAATAATTTACATACAGCTACAATGATGCTGTTGCTTGCATTACAGAAAATATCTTTTGCTTCCTGTGTATTTATGGAACTTTGGACATTACTCTTATTTTTATTGCCTGAAACAATAATAGCACAATAGTAATGTACAAACTGCATCTAGGACAGAAACAACTACATTACACTCCTAATACAACGTTTTCTTTTTGCAAGCATCTCCACAGACAGTATACTAAAACAAAGCTAACAAAGAATCCTGAGTGATGTTAAAGCATAACATATGCTGACCCCAGGTCAGGTTGATCTTCAGCAGGTAACAAAAGCAGTGATTATTACATGTTTATGTTTCTAAAGTAGAATCACTGTGGCATTCACTTTAATGTCTCATTGGGGTGACATTCAGCTTTGCAATTTGTTGTCATTTTTGTGTTCATATGTGACAACAAAAGAAGCAAAGTATGTGTCCTCATTAGGATACATATTTGTGTCAATGTGTGGCACTCTAGCCTCTGGTTTATATTATCAGCTCAGATAGTTCTGTTTTTTATTAGTAGGTTTATATAACATAATTATTAGGTAATTGCACGGAAATACATTTCAGTATATGTTACAGAGTAACGCAAGTAATGTAACAGGTTGGGTTACGAAGTAACATGCTGCATTACTTTTAAAAAAGGTAACAGTAATGTGTAATACATAATTTCTTTTTAGAGTTGTGACCCCAGCACTGGTCCCCATCTACTAGCCAGATTAGGATTTGCAAAATTCAAAGCAAAATGTTGTTTTCTTATATGCAGTTTAAATTTTAAAAATTGAATAACTAATCATATACTAAAGCCACTTAAATCTCCTCATTTTTCCAAATTTGATAGAGCAGAACACAACAATGGTTCATTTTAATCATTAAGCATTAAAATTCTAATCAATGACTGTGACTGACTCAACTTTTATAATTGTTGCACAGTCCTGTTGCAGAGATTGATTTTGGGAAGTGTTTTCTGTGTTTCTCAATAAAGGGTTTTATGTTACTTAAATTATTGAATCATTTTCTTTATGTAGTCAACAAGAGCTCATATTCCCCTAAGAGAAGCAGCAGTATTGAGAATAGTGGATATATTAGTAGGTGGTGCTTAGGAAACACAAGGCTTTTGTCTTGTTCAGTGAAGGGGCTTTGTTCCACATAGCCCTCCAAGTTATGCATGTGCAATAAATGCAATATCGACTAGATGAGTCCCTAAAGCTGATTAACTGAAACTTAATCAGTTAATCAGTGTAGTGAGACACACAGGGCACTTTTCTTAAAGATCAATGTTGAAGCACTTCATCAGGAACACTAACCTGTAGCTGCCTTCAGTGTGGGGAAATGTGGGTATTTTTTTTTCTTTGTCAAGCACTGATTATTGACTATAATGTTTAATTGTATTTCTAAATTGTAAATTGAATTTTTAAAAAACAATTAAAAACTAAAAAAAGTTTTTTTTGGTGCCTATTTAAAATATTCTGCTAATAATTTTAACCCTGGTTCCTCTGTCTTCTTTAGGGCTTCCTGGTGGCAGCCAGTGTGCCCCTAGGGGTAGTCAGGGTGAGTTGGGGTGAGTGGTATTTTAATAGCACTTCACTTTCGTTTCCTAACTAAATTACTAAAGGACCAGTGCATTTGTCTCTTTGTTATTTGATTTAGTTTTTTTTTATGTTTAATCATATGTATAATCAAGGTTGTAACAGTGTTTCTTTCTTTAAAATTAAATTAGCTGGCATCTCCCTGCAGGTTCACTTTTAATTTAGTCTAATGGCCACAGGTTCATTTAAAACAAAGTAAAACATCCATCCATCCATCCATCCATCCATCCATCCCCCCCCCCCCCCCCCCCCCCACACACACACACGCAAAGTAAAACAAATCTTCATATATGTGAATAGCACTCTTGTGAATGGCAGCATAGTCAACCATAGGAAACAATCATCATCAGGCAGTGATCAAGGTTCTGATCCTTACCTCATTCATAAGAGGGCCAGTTGCCACAAAGTTTGACTTTGCACTTGCCAGATAGTAAAAAAGCAGAGTAACAGCACATAATTTCTTCCCAATTAAAAAGACTGTACCTTGTCAAGCATTAAGATGCCTTCATTGGTGTTGGGGTCTGTTTTAATGCTGAAATACCCAGCCTCATTGCCTTTGACAATGTCAAACACAGCTTCCCAGTTGTCTGTGCCTTTTAGATCCATGTCCTCTGCTTTGATTCTCATTACCTCCACACCTTGTGTGTTCCCCTCAATGCTTCCTTCATACTGTAAGTGAAACACATAACATGAAATTAGAGTTCAGCTGTGTGCATGTGTCTTCACTCTACACTAATCTCCTCCTGTGTATATACTGTCTGCATCACTCTGTTCTTGGTCACGTCCTCACTCATGTTGAGCCTCTGTCAGTCTGTTCTGTCAGTCCTATCCTGCACATTACTTGTTTTCAGTGCCATTTGAAATAACTTTTTGATCTCAGCCAATAAAACAGTTATTTCACTCACTGACATGCAAATCAATTCATAATTCTAAGTAATGTTCTTTTTTTCTGGATTTTTGTTACAACGTTAACAAAAATTAAAATGAAACCACCATAAAAAATAGATACTTTTCAGTTCTTTCTAAGATAGGAAACTCACAAATTCAGCAGGGGGCGAAATAAGTATTTCCCCTACTAGATATGTTAATATAGAGGAATGTAAGGAAGAAAGGTACCTGCTCTTTTTCCAATGTGGGAGAATTATCATTCACATCAAGGATATTTATGATAATAGTGGTAGTTCCAGTGTTTCCCTCTGGATCTCCATTTAGATCTTGACCTTGTATCGTCAGAATGTACTTACTACATGTCTGAAATTAAAAGACATCAAAATAGTCATTGAAAAAATAAGTTAGTACAATAATGCAGTTAGAACAGAGAATTGGGATGTTATCAATATGTTTCATCATTTTTGTCATAGGATCTAACTGAATGGTATATTTTCAAACTGTATAAAAAAAAATAAATAAAGAAAGAAAATAAGTATAAAAAATAGAGTTTAGCTAACAAAGAGGATGTTGTTGGCAATTTTCCTGTGCAACCAAAGGAAAATAATCAGTGTTATCTTGTAATTACTTTTCTAAAATGATTGCAATTTCATTAACACAAGCACAATAGAGAATATTGTTGATGAAATGGTCAAAAAGTTAAAAGATTTGTTAAATAGGGTAACATGGACTTCACTGTATCCTGAATATTTGTGCTTGGATGTTTGTTTGTTTACCCCAGTAAGCTCGTTCAATAATAATAATGGCTCTAAAGGCCCATTCTGAGGACACAGAGACCGAGGAATGCATGCAACAGGTCATCGAAAAACAAAATAAAAAACAAGCTCAATTGTATTGAGGGCTGTGGTTTACTGTTCCACCTGCCCCTTCAGCTGCCACTGATCTCTATATGCTCCAGTGTATCATCAATATGTTTTTTTTCTGATAAATAGGAAGGTTCTTTTTTTTCTCTCTATTTAAAATGTCCTTACGATTAATATCTCACCACTATCCCGTGTTATTAAAGAACTTTCTTGAATCACATAGCCAAACATACAGTCTAAACTGAACACTGTTAGTATAGTTCATACCTCTCTGTCCAGAACAGGCCTTTTAACAAAGATGGATCCATTTTTTCTGTCTATGTAGAACATTTCATCCGCTGGATTCTGAGCTATGATGCTATAAGCAATCTGAGAATTTTCATTTCCTGGTTCATCAGCATCAAATGCAGTGACTGTGGTAACGAAGGTACCTGTACCATTAAACGAAAAAAGTCACAGTGTCTTGCTCTGGTTTTAAAACAATGATACAAACTTGTCAAGAAGAGCTCCTAACTGTTGTGTGCCATTGTATTCTCAGTCTAAGTAGGTTATTATGCTATTTACATAATGGACAAATGTTTACAGAAAATTGTTATTTACAAGATTAGACAATAAATAAATGTATAAAAATAATAATAATGAAATAACATGAACTACAGAACGCAGGCTGTCTGTAACCTCCAGCAGCTCATTGGAAAGAGTTTAGCAATTTGATCACTTTTACACAAACACTATTACAAAATCAAAATCCTTTGTTTAATTTATAATTCAATCATTTAGTTTTACACCGCTCACTACTATTACAAATTTGAATGAGATTCACACCACTGACCTGTAGGACTGAGCTCATCCACTACAGCAGGATCAACATCTGGAAATACTGGAGAGTTATCATTCACATCTACAACCTTGATTCGTAAGTCAGTTTTGTGTTCTGCAATTGTGCCATTATTGTACACAGCAACACCAGACAACTGAAAGAGTAGTAGATAAAAATGTAACCATTGTTGTTCGTTATTTAACTTGACATAAACTACAACAACTTGCAGTTTGCATTTACCACCAGTAAAGGTGTATTTTACAAGTTTAGGTGACAAAGGTTAGTGAAACCAATTTTGTATCAGAGCAAATACTATATATTACAGTGAGCAACGGAAAAAATATCTTTATAGAACATTATATTATCATGGTAAAGTTGGTCTTTCTTCTTTTCTATAAAATGCCATCACTTCATCTTTCTTTACACAACTATGACTGAAAATGGTATCCTGTAACCTTTAACATGCAACAGCAAACACACTCTAGTGTGAACCCTCAAAGCGGCCTGCATGCGCAAAAGAAGATGTCACACACAACTCGCTCTGTTTAGACCCAGAGCAAACAATATTGTTTGACTGATGGCCTTAATATAAAGACTTCGGACTTTACGTTTCCCAATTTTTGCTTTAAGTTATTTTGTTATTTACATAATAATGTAAATAACCTAATAATTATCCTTATTGCTGTTTTAGAGAGGAGCGGTGTTTCAAAGGATAGTTGCAGATTTCTGTCAAAATCTGCAGATTATACAGTACAAATAACATGTTCACGTTTCTCCAACGTTGTCTTCCCAACAGTTTCACTAAAATCTACGCTGGATGGCCAGGAAGCGTTCGCGATGTCTTCTCCGGCGCTGATAATTGGCGTCTGTCTTGTGTCAGTGACGTAAAAGACGGATTTAATGCGACATGACCGTTCAAACAGCAGTCGCTTTCTAAAACATCGGATATGTATCGGATTCAGTACCACATACGAAAGTGACCCAGATCGGATTTGAAAATATCGGATTTGTGCCGTTCACACTGTCATACCATGATCGGATATGGGTCGGATAGGGTCAAAAAAATCGGATTTGATGCGCTTTTGCCTGCAGTGTGAACGTAGAGATATGGTCAACAGCTGTGGTCACATGTTTACATACATTCATCATAGGCATGAATGCCAAGGTAGTTTGGAATTTTTAATTATTTCTTTGAACTGGTCCAAATTATATATACAGGCTTTTAAGCACAGTCCACAGATTTTTCAGAAATCAGTGGCCTTTTGGAAGACCCAGTTGTGCCCAAGCTTCATTCTTAATGATGATTTGAAGTGAAAATGAAGAATTTGAAGTTAGTTTTTCTTCTTTATTATTCCATTCAATGTATCAGCAGCACTGGGAGCAAATAGTTCCAGAACATGGTGCTACCACCACCATGCTCACCATGATTGCACAGCCGAAATGCCATACAATCATTTGGAAAATTATTAGTCTGTTTTTACCTGGTTAAATAAAAATCTAATTTCCAAGAGATACCTGGCATCATGGCAGCAAAAGTCAAAAATACATGTAACACATAAGTACATAAAAAGAAGAGTTCAAAGAAATGACCCAAAATTACCATGACATTCATTCTGATGATGAGTATTTGTAAACGTCCACCACAGCTGTAGATAATTCTTAAACTATGTAGAATAAAGCACTGTATGAATGTATTGCTTAATGCTTTTTATAGTCTAGACAGCTGTTTAATCTTACTCACGTTGTAAGTATCGATCACTTCCCTGTCAAGCAATTTAGTGACACGAACATCACCAGTATTGGCGTCAACCACAAAGACATGGAAAGGATATTGGTTTGCCCCAACACCTTCCAGGGAGTAACGAAGATTTGAGCCAACTTGATAATCGGATCGAATCTGAAACACAAGGTGGACGACTTCATTATTTCACCACATATGCACCAAAAAAGCAAGAGCACTAGTAATTCAATCTAGTGTCACCAGGTCTATCAAATGATTATTTCTGTCAAACAAATTTAAATATTAAACACAGATAACGCATGTAAACACAAAATGCAGTTTCTAAATGGTGTTTATTATTAAGGGGGTAAAAAATCCAAACCTAAATGTCCCTGTGTGAAAAAAGTGATTGTCCTCTGGTAAATGTAGAAAAGTAGAAAAGCGCTTATATAGCGCTTTTCTACTCTCCCGGAGTCCTCAAAGTGCTGTATACAACATGCCTCATTCACCGCCACTCATACAAGCACTTCTAAACTGAAGTGCAAACTAATAAACATCCACACACATTCAAACTCTGACGAACGATGTGTTCGTCAGAGGGCGGTTAGTATCTGGGGTTAGTATCTTGCCCAAGGATATTTGGCATGCAGACTAGGGAAGCCAAGGATCGAACCACCATCCTTCCAATCAGTAGCTGATCCGCTCTACCACCTGAGCCACAGCCACCCCTGAAGCTAAATCTAATAACTGGTTGTGCTTCTTTTAGCAGCAACAACTATAATTAAAGTTATTTATTTTATTAAATAATTTGTTTTTAACATTAATTCTTATTATATATGAAACTAAATTAGTCTTATTCTTACAGCTGGTGGTGTTAAATTGTCAAATAATAAACCATTTTTAAACAGCATGCTAATCATCAGAATCAAAATATTTCAATACATAAAGGAAATTAGTGCTCCACAGGTGCTCCAAGACAGTAAGAACAGTAACTAACTAAACTAAAATAAATAATACAATAAGGAAATAAAAGTCAGCAGACAGAATAAAAGTAAAATTAAGTATCAGTGACTTACCTTAGCAATCTTCTTCTCTTTGGTGTAATCTACATTTTCCATAAGAAGCTTTGGAGGAAAAACCCATTCTCTTCTTTTTCTTACCAAACTGTATCCAGAGTTGTGACTCTCTACAGCAAGAGCTTGGAGCTATAACACAACAGATGTTATTATGTCAGCATGAAGTCTTACTTAACTGAAAATCTACATACAATTAAATGGTGCTAAATGGTGTTAAATATCCTTACATGGGAGATCATGGAAGAAATATTTAAAAACAAAAATTTGAGGCCACCAATATGTTTCAAAGGAGTTAACTGAACATAACTGTCATGGTCCTGTGTCTGTGACCCAGTGTTTATGTTTTGGGCATTTTTGACCTTCTTTTCTTTTATTGTAGTGATCTGTGATTCTAGTTTGCTGGTGCTTCCTTATATGATTTTCTGGTTCTTACTTTCTTGTTCATTTAGTCTCTTCCGTTTTGTGTCCCAGTTGTCTCTTTCTCGTATGTTCCACCCAGCTCGTCACGCCTCCCTCGCTCTCTGTCGCTTTGTTGTGTTTCCTGTTTTATTTTGTCTGGTTAAGCCTGATTGGTTCTTCATTCCACAGTTGCCTCCACTTCCCTGATCATCCTGCTGTGTCTTTATTGTGCGAGTTTCTCTATGTCCCTCATCGGATCATCAGTTCATCTTGTCTCATGTTTCAGGTTTCACCATCTTCAGATGGTTCAATAAACTCTCCATTTTCCAAAAAAAGTTGAGTTTTCTGGTAATTATTTCATCATTCACTGTAAGTTTTTCTGTCCATGTATCATGTTACTGTACTGACAGTGTATTGGTATTTTCTGTCACACAGAAAAATAAAGCCACTGCCAATCAGATGGTCCTGGCTTTACTTCTCTTCTGTTTTCATAATTCCATCAATTTTAACCATGGCTTTAGACACTCACTGTTCTACTTCTGTCCTGACCTCCTCTGTACGTACAACTATTTAAGACAGAATTTTCAAATGTGGATCCATCATTACATGAGACCTGTTAGCATTGATATTTACTTAATTCCTTGTGTAACTTAGAATACCTCAACCTTTTCTCGCTGTTTCACTATTTTAAGAATGACTTGTTAACAGCCACCCTTCCACTAGGGCCATTTCTGAAAAGGCTTCATTGACCAATAGATAGACCAAATGGAGTGTGAGATTCATCTCTCGTGCGTCAGGTTTTTCTTGAGTTTTTCCTACTTCTTTAGACATAACTTTAAGATGCTGTCCATGTACTGCACATAGTTTTTTAGGCTGGCCACATTTTTTTTGTCCTTCACTTTTCTAGCGCCTCAAATTTGTTGGGGACATAGTAATTATATATATGCCAGCATTCTTAGGACCCAGTTTTATATTGATATAGTTTTTTTTTTCTCACGTTTACACGGATTCGTTCTTTATTAGTCAGGATAAACGTTAGAAAGCCTTGCACAAAAAAACTGTTTGTTAACTACATATAGAGGACTTCTGCCCTGTTTTAATGATCCTGATATGAATGATGCATCAATTGAAAATACAGTCTTGGATTACGGAATCTGTCCTTGCTTGTTTTTGTGGCTTTAAAAAGTTACATTATTAAAACATTCTAAAGTTTTTGGCTACTCATACACAGAATAATTCACAATAATTATCACTGGTTCATATTCGCAGATTAAATAAAAGGGGCATTGGGTCATGTTCCTTTCTAAATTTCCTGATGTCTCTAACTGAAAAATAAATAAATAAATACATAAATAAATGTTTTTAAAAATCGCTACTTTTGCTGAAACCCCATTGATAACTATAGGGAAAATCAACCCCATACCTTGTGACATATGTTGATGATGAATTACTTTTTGTTACATTTAATTGCTAAAGAATGTAAGGATCGTCATTTTGAGTCAGCACCTTAAGCTTAATGTGCTTATAAAAAGATGTTTCAATGATCAGTGAAAAAGTTTTAATTTTTATTTGACTTACAGAAAGCGAGGGAGAGAGAGAGAGAGAGAGAGAGAGAGAGAGAGAGAGCGAAGTCACTGCCACCATGATGATGATTGTACAGGTTTGTGAGCTGTAGCCTAAATACTGTATTTTATCAACATCAAGCTGTGGTGACTGAGTTTGGCTTCCAATACTTATGTCCTCCAATACTGTGTACAATCGATTAGTCAGGATTACTAACTTCAGCGTTTCTATACATTTACCACTAAAGGTGTATCACTTGTATTGCCTCTGATATAATAATAATAATAATAATAATAATAATGGATTGGATTTATATAGCGCTTTTCAAGGCACCCAAAGCGCTTTACAATGCCATTATTCATTCACGCTCACACAAACTACACAATTAACAATATGAGTGTAATTAAATTCTAAACATTAAACTAATGTTAAATGGTTAAACAGAGAGACAGACAAGGAAACAGGAACAGACATCGAAAAGATAATGAAACCAGAACTAGAAAAAAAAACATTCCAAGTGTATCTGATATCCTCATGTTTGTGTTGTTCCTGTAATATGAAAATAATGCTAGTTCAGGCTCATCATTGCATTGTATGTTATTAATGTTGGTTTATTAGTGATAGTTTTTAAAAATGATATCGTTATTATAGTACTGGTCCAGGATCAGCATCACAACTGACCAATGGCAGTAAATAATAGAAACAACACCAGCACACTTCATCGCATACACCCCTGTATGTCATACCTCTCATTAATCTAAATGGAAAGCAGCTGAAAGTAACCTTAATGTAAATGGCACAACCTTTACATTTTCGAATCTAATTTTTTGAAATTAGAATCACCAGTTAATCTAACATAAGTAGGTAAACAGCTTTCTAGCTGGTAAATTATTGGCATCACAGGAGAAACACACCCAATCGCTCCATCTAGAAAAATTTTCACATGGAATACTTCAAGCTTCCAGAGAAGGGAGTGCCTTCACAATTCTAAATAGAAGATGCACAGCCAAGTATGCAATGACAGCTAAACATTTTCAGTTACACTTAGTTATAACTACTATCAGTGAGTTGGATGAGAAAATGATGTCGTGTTTCTATATAATAGCAACAGCTCATTAGCTGAAACATCTTCCAGAATTCAGATAACAGAAAATAAACAAAGACATTTCAAAACCAGTTTGGTTAAGTGGTGAAATATCTTTTTCTTTTTTGTTTTCTTCTTCTTTACTTTTTAAATTAAAAAAAAAAAAGCACTGAACTCACCGCAAACACCAGCAACACAAACACGGGAAAAGAAGCCCGAGTCATGATCGGGGAAAACTCCAAACGAATGTTATCCGATCAAGTGAACCGACAGAGTTCTGGAGGCTATGCTTTCTGAATGTGACAGCTGAAATGAGATGAGGTGGCTTATCACAGAGCTTATCAAGGAGGAGGGACTCTTTCTTCCTCTCCCGATCTCAAGTAGACAAAGACAACCCCCCCAGCCATAAATAAGTGTTGTGCCAGCAGAGCGACTAATTTTACAAGGGCAGATAAAACTTTGTAGCTGTATAAATGTCTGTAATAAATAATAAAATTATTAATAATAAAAATGTTCGACAGTAGTTTAGTATTAAAAGCCTTTTCAAATGTTTGTGTGCTTTGGTCAAGAACAGAAAAGAGCTACTATTTTTGGCCTATGTGTAAGTTAACAGACTGATATAGTCGACACCTTCATAACATATTACTATCATAGGTTTTCAGGGGTCTTTCAGCAATGATGGCACTTTTTTCCAAAGAGATTGGTCAGTTGTCAGAGATCAATAGATGTAATTCTGCACCTGCTGAGTGCTGATCTGAAACTTCACCTGCTCTGGAGCAGGTGAAGTTTGAGAAGGAGATTGCGACACTGAAGGGAGGGAGACACAGACAAAAAGGGTGAGACAAACAAACATAAAGACAAGAGTGACTTAACTGGGAGACGTAAACTAAAAAAATCCTGAAACTCAAGAGCACAAGCTAACTGAACTAATAATGGATTGCATTTATATAGCACTTTTCAAGGGATCAAAAGCACTTTACAATTCCACTATTCATTCACTCACTGTTGTAGCCACAGCTGACAGAAGCGAGGCTGCCATATCGCACCATCGGCCCTGTAACAGGGCGGCCCTTAGCGGCTGGAAAGACAGTGAGATCGACCGAGGCAAGTGTAGTGGAACAAAAAGTATTTATTTCCTATACAGCTCTCCTTACAACAATTAAGTCGTCGAGCTTCTTCACAGCACAAATCCACCCTCTCTAATGACAACTGGCAGCCTTAAATATTGTGGCGAGCTCAGACACGGAGGAGACAGAGGTTTCTTGGGAGAAAAATTGGCATTCGACAGGCGAGCACACTGCCGCTAGCAAACTGCTCGGCGCGGCAACAACAACAACACAAAAATGGCGCTCTCTCACCTGGAAACACACAGTTGCAGAGAGAGCGTCACCTGTAACCATGGCAACAGAACATAACTGTCAGAACAAAACCCTGAACAGCCCTGGCCCGCTACATAGCCCCCACCTAAGGGGTCAGTCGTCCCCGACAACCCCATTACCCAACACAAAGTCCTGCAAATGTCCATGTGTCTTCCTTCGGCGTGCAGGCTGATCTCGACCAGCAGGGGAAGAGTCACTTGGATGAGAACCTGGGGTGCCACCAGCATCCCCTGCCCCGGCGGCTGCTGGAGCGGGCGGGCAGTACGGTGAGAGCCTGTCCTGGTGCAACACCGCCATGCGCCCTAGGCCCGGCATGCGGATCCGGTACACCACTTCTGTTAGCCGCCCCACGACTTTGGCCAGCCCTCGCCAGTGACCGCACAGCCTGGGGGACACCCCTCTCTTGCGAACCGGTAGCAGTACACCCAAACCTTGTCGCCAGGCACGAAAGCTCCCCCTCGGCACCTGGTGTCGCAGGCTCTTTTCTGTCGTACTCCGGCGCTGACCTGGGCCTGGCGGGTGTAGTCATGAACCACTCGTGGCCGCTCCCTCAGCCTCCTGTAGCAGTCCCTGGCCACTGACACGCGCCGGTTCCCTGCCTCGGGGACGGGGAAAGGCCCTAGGACGTCTCCTCCCAATCTCTCCATCAGGGCCCCCACCCAATGCTGCTGCAGGGGGGCAGTGGGGCGTTGAGTGGGGCCCTTCCGTGCCGTACAGGTGTCACAGCAGTGCACATGAAGTTCCACATCCCGTTGACAACCAGGCCAGTAGAACTGTCCCCTGAGACGGCGGAGAGTTTTAGCATTCCCATAGTGGCTGGCCCCCACCGAGCCGTGGACAAGCTCGAGCACCTGCGACCGCAGCGACCGAGGCACCAACAGCTGCGGGAGATCCTTGCCCTGTTCAGGGGCCTGCCATCTCCGGTACAGGAGGCCGTCGTGGGTCTCCAGATTGTTGTACTGGGAGTAGTAGGCCTTCACTTCGGGCCCCTATCCCGACACCCCTGTCCAGCCTGGGCGTCGTGCTGCCTCCAGCCAGGCCCCCACCTGAACCTACGTCGCATCAGCCTCCTGCTCCTGCTTCAGCTGCTGCATGGTCAACCAGAGCCATCCCCCTCCGCCGGCTGTGGCCCGAGCAGTAGCCACGCCCCGTGCCTCCTGGGCCCGCTCTCCCTGCCGTTTCGCGAGGGGCAGCTGGCGTGGGCGCAGACAGATGGGTTGAGCAAAGCCGGTGTCGATGGTGTGCTGAACCAGCCGCGTCTGCCTGCAGTCTCTGGTTCCCTGCTTTTGACCGCACTGGAGGGCCAGAGTCTCTGTACCAAGAGTGATAGCCAGCTTCGCGGTGTCAACGCAGGCCCCCCAGCGGGTCAGCAGATCAAGGCCGATGATGCACTGATCTTGGATGTCAGCAAGCCAGAAGTCGTGCACCAGCTCCAAATCCTTCACTCGGATCCGCAACGGTTTCTTCCCCCGCATGTCAGTTCTCTCCCCCGTCACTGTCATCAGCTGGGTGTCGGTGGGCGGCCAACCCATCACAAGCGGCCCGGATGTTCCAGGAAACACACCAGGTCGTATTAGGGAAATGGTCGACCCCGTGTCCACCAGGGCCTGGCAGGGCTGGTCCTCAACACAGCAGCTCAGGTAGAGTCCCTTGAGGTGCCCGACTAGGCCCGCCACCGTGCATCGTTCTTGGAGGGGGGCAGGAAGCTGGAGCGGTGGTCCCCTCGCTGTACCGCTCCCCCGGGCGCCAGGCAGTTGCGCGCCACGTGGCCAGGCTCATCGCACCGGTAGCAGCGGTCGGTCGGTCGACGGGGATGTCTCCAGGGCACCGAGGGCTGCGGCTGGCATATCCCCGCGACCTCCCCCTCACTGTCGCAGTCTGCAGCTCTGATTTGAGGGTAGTTTGTGGGGCGCAACTGCTGGTCAGGTCGCGAGGTGAGCACGAGTTTGGCCCTTTCAGCTTCAAGGAGCGCCTCACGGAGAGTCTGAGGCATGGCCAGGCGGACGTGTTGGCGTAGTCGCTCTGGGAAAAGTCCTCACAGGAATGCATGCAGGCTAAGCTCCTCACGGGCTGCTGCTGGGAACTCTGGGTAGCCACGATGAGCATACAGCAACACATCCACTGCAAAGCTGCCCAGGCTCTCCCCCGGCCTACGGCTCCAGTTGGTCAGCTGCTCCCTGCTCTGATCAGTGGAGTGCTGCTGCCCAAATCGCCTCTCGAGTGCTATAGTGAGGGCCTGGAGCTCATGCTGCTCTGACGGGGCTAGGTCAAGGAGTACCTGCAGTGCATCTCCTTCCAATGCTAGCGCTAGGTGTGTAGCAGCCTCTTCGTCGCTCCAGCCATTATGCCTCGCGGCTAGCCGTACTTGTGAGAGGTAGGGCTCTAGCGGGGTTAGCCCGTTGTATTTCGGTACCTTAGCGGGCGTTGCAGGCATCACTGCTCGCTGTTGGGGGCCCGGCGTGTCGGTCGACAGAGGCAGCCCATGAAGCACTGTCCCAGCGTCGGTCGCGACGGGCCGCTGCCAAGGTGTGCTCGCGCCGTCGGGACCCCTTGGGGGACTTACATGGCCGCTCGCTTGCTCTCTCTTCAATCGCCCACTTCCCAAGCAGCGAATGCTCTCCTCGACGGCTTGCTCCAGCCTCTGAGTGTCTCTCTCCATTCCGGCGAGGGCGAGCTATCCCACTTCTGACACCAATGTGGCGAGCTCAGACACGGAGGAGACAAAGGTTTCTTGGGAGCACAGCCGTTTATTGGCATTCGACAGGCGAGCACACTGCCGCTAGCAAACTGCTCGGCGTGGCAACAACAACAACACAAAAATGGCGCTCTCTCACCCGGAAACACACAGTTGCAGAGAGAGCGTCACCTGTAACCATGGCAACAGAACATAACTGTCAGAACAAAACCCCGAACAGGCCTGGCCCGCTACAATATGTTCCGCTGTCACAGACTAACCCATTCTTCCACTCTCAAGTAAATTCTTAAATCCCAACCTTCCACCACAGTATACAATATAGCAATTAGAATAAATAAACACATAAATACATTTCACATTTTTATAATAATAAATATATCACACTTTAATTTTACACCAAACCCAATATTATACAAACCCAAAAACCTAAGCACAAAAAGATTCACCACACTCTTTACCAATGGTCTCTCCCGGAACCTTTAAATGGTGTCTGGACCCCTGGGGAAACATTTGCCCAAACACCTTGAAGAGGACACAGGCAAGAAAGGTGAGTAATCATTACCTTACAAACACTTATTTGCACCACTTTTATTCCTAGATTTCACACACACATTTGCATTAGTTTTCCTTCCTGGTAAACCTTAATCACAATCTCAATCACCATTCTTTTTTCCTCACAGACAACCACCACATTCCTCGATGAGGAGCAGCTACTCTAGGGAGTAGAAGACACACAGAACATAATAATGAATAAAATAGACTCAAAATAGTGTAAACAGAAAACACTGGTTCAGTGATCCAGGTACCCTGACACTTTAAAGATAGGGACTGTCCATACTATGTGTCATGGTGGGCTGTGTGGCAGGCAGGCAGGAGTGGTGGACCCAAAATGCAGAACTCGGACACGGAAGTAAAACTTAAAGCGCATCTTTATTGCTGGGGAAAAAAACCTCTTGATCAATTAAACTCACCAAAAAACAAGCAAAACTCTGAACAGAGGAACTAAGGACTAAAACACTGGAAAAGAAAAACGGAACCGGAGCATGAGACAAAAAACACAGCAGATTGAGGGTACGACGCGACAGAGAGCAAAGGAAAACATAGGGCTTATGTACACAGGGGAGTAATCAGGGAATGGGAAACCGGAGGGAGACACAGCTAGGAGAAATTAGGCTAAAGAGACAGGGGAGAAGTAAAACTGAACACATTGACATCAGACATGAACATGAACCTTCAAAGTAAAAAAGGAAACAAGACACACTTTACTAAGACATGGACTTGACAGAGAGAGACAGATTTGACACTGAACTAAACCTGAATAATAACAATAATCAAAACAATATCACTAAATAACCAGAACATAAATCATAATTCAGAAAAACACCAAAACATAAGAAACAGAAAAAGCTGGGTCAAAATGACCCAGAACCATGACACTATGAACTATTTGTTTTTAAATAAATGGTAAATGATATAGTTCAGTAGCACTTTTCTACAACTTTCCTCTTTTTTTATGCTTAAGTTCTCTAACATTCCCACACATGCATACCTGGTGCCAGGGATTGAACCACCATCCTTCTGATCAGTAGATGACCTGCTCTACTACCAAGTCATTATTGTTTATCCAGGTCTAAATTAATGAATGTGTCGAAAAGATTAGAACAAAATACATGATTTTAAAGCAACCCTGAATTTGTTGGATGAAAATATTAAGCAAAGAACAACAGTGCTCACTGCTGGGTTTGATAATGTGTGCCACACCCAGACAAGTGATGTAGTCTTAGGTATATACCTTTTTTTTTTTGGCATTCAGATATATATCCTTATATGCTGCCATGAGTATTTCCCCCTCATGATTTGGATTTCTTCTGTTAGTGTATAGTGGCCTTTGTTGAGTGTGAAGCTTGTTAATCCTTGTTTTTATTTTAAGCCTGTGTGCTATTGTCATATATTCACTATAGATATGGTTTGTTTGTGTAAAGTGCTACAGCCTGAAGATAACCTCCTGGCTTCTTCCAACAGGAAGAGGTGTGCTGATATTTTCACACAATGTATAGCACCATCTATAGCTCAGGTAATAGCATTTTTCTAGTCTTAGTAATCACCCAAAGCACTCCAGACTAACACCCAGATTTTACCCATACATTTGGATAGCACTTGTTTCTGTACATTTCTACTTCTTCATCTAACTCATATGATTAACTAATTCAGAATCACCAGTTAACTCAAAACATGGCTTAAGACAAGGGAGGGAGTGAGCAAATCCCATACAAGTGCAGGGAGAACATGCAAATTTTCTACTTCTTATATTTATCTAATGAAAAAAGGAACTGAAAGGAGAGAGAAATTCTGTGGAACTCCATAATCAACTTAAGTGTTTGGAACCGTCCAAGACTGTCAAGCTGTTTACTGTCATCAAGGGATAGTACCACAAACAACAGGCTGGTGGGCTATTTGTGCTTGTGCATGTCGCTCTGTGAGTTCTGGAGAAGTCAATAGTTATAACATCCATCCATTCGCTTCCGCTTCTCCTTTTCAGGGTCGCGGGGGGCGCTGGAGCCTATCCCAGCTGTCATGGGGCGAGAGGCGGGGTACACCCTGGACAGGTCGCCAGTCTGTCGCAGGGCCAACACACAAGGACAGACAACCATTCACACTCACATTCGCTCGCACATTCACACCTAGTGGCAATTTGGTTTATCCAATTAACCTATCCCCACAAGTTGCATGTCTTTGGACGGTGGGAGGAAGCTGGAGTACCCGGAGAGAACCCACGCAAACACGGGGAGACTAGCCTAGCATAGCCATATACCTATGCAAATGACACAGTCACAGACAGAGACGGTGTGGTGTTTTATTTCACTTGAAAACAGGTGTGTCTGTATGAGTCATGGTCCCAGAAAATTAAAAAAGTAAAATGAGGCGGGGTTCTTGCTGTCAAAAAGTCCACTGAATCTTTGGGAAGACATAAACAAAAGGTTTTTGTGCCAAATGATGATCACACACTGAGTCAAATAGTCAAAAGTAGGGAAAAAAATGTCTCTGAATCAGTTTCCTCACCAAATCCAGATTTTGTGCCTCCATTAATTACACTAAGATAGTTGTTGCTCTTTTGCAATGTATGGACATTGGTATTTCTAATTTATAAATATTTTATCATTATTGTTTATTATTCATAATTGTTGTGATCAGAAGAAGAAGAATTTATTAATTATAATACATTGGGAATCTGCTTTATCACAGTAGCTAAAATATGAAAACAATGAAATACAAATAAAGAGACTGACTGAATAAAATGTGTAATTAAGTGCATGGCCAAAAACAACCACATGCTGGATTTCTCAGTAAGTCATCAAGTAATGATGGGAACATTTTAATGGAACCAGAATGGTTCTACAACAAACATGAAAACACAGGGTGTAAGGACTGTGAGGTATGTGTGTCTGGTTTTTCAGGTTAGGCCTTCTCTGTTACGTCCCCGATCCTCTTCCTTTGTCCTCTGTGCTTAACTAAGCTCCCTCCCCACTCGAGCTTTTACAACATTGCCTCTACAGTTTAAAGAAACCTGTTGTACATTACCATGTAAAATTAGATATGCCACTCAAACAAAGACCACGTCTTTCACAGAAGACCTTTAAATTTTGTGTGGTTATGGTAGTCTTACAACATTATTCGAAAACAATGAAGTGATGATTTATGTAGAAATATACTTTACTGTAGCCCAATTATAAAACACTTACTTCTGCTCGACCACATTATCAATAAAAGTGCCATGTATTTTATAAATGAACTATAATGGCAAAAAGACTGTAAAATATCTGTGTATGTATATAAAACATTATAAATAAATGCATATGTTACAATTTTTTTTTAAAAAGCAAGCACACTGTATTATTAATTAATTTATTGTTAATCCTTATGATTAATTGCAGAACCCACAATATGTTTCTGTGTCATGTTAGCAGCTTGTGTTGACTGAATCAATGTGATGTTTAGTTACACAACCACACAAATGTTTGGACACATCTTCTCATTTAATGATTTTTCTTTATTTTCATGACTATTTACATCGTAGATTCTCACTGAAGCCATCAAAACTATGAATGAACACACATGGAATTATGTAGTAAACAAAAAAAGTGTGAAATAACTCAAACCATGTTTTATATTTTAGATTCTTCAGAATAGCCACCCTTTGCTTTGATTACTGCTTTGCACACTTGTGACATTGTCTTGGTGAGCTTCATGAGGTCGTCACCTGAAATGGTTTTCCAACAGTCTTGAAGGAGTTCACAGAGATGCTCAGCACTCTCCACTCTAGCAGTGGAGAAATTATATCCTTAAACTTAGTTGTAGCACTTTCAGAAAGACATTTACTGTGATGGGTGAATGTATTGCCCACTGTTATGTAATCCGTTATTGTAAATTTAAGTGTTATCAGGAAATAGACAGAAGTGAGTTTCAGGGAATACTGTTAAGTGTTCAGTTTTTATACCATATGTCAGAACAAGATCTAGAGTGTGATTGAAGTGGTGGGTGTTTTCTTTTACACACAGAGATAAGCCAGTTGTGTCTCATAATAGATTAAATCCTAATTTTAAGTATCTGAGTGAATGTTTGTGCACCCTATTTGTATATTATCTGAGCTGAGCACCAAATCAGATAAAATGTCTAAGAAATCAGATAGAAGCTCTGAGTAAGGGCCATGTGGATAATAGACAAATAATTATTGTATTTGTTAGGTTTTTAATCAGGGTGCACAAGTCGAACCATTAGGCTTTGAAGTTAATTGAAACTCTGTCTGGGTCTTTGGTTGATTAATAAGCTGGAGTGGAACATTGCTGCCACCCACCTTTCTTGGCCTGTGCTTCAAGACCCAGTTTTCCCCAGAAAGTTTTTCAAATATCTATAAAGCCCACATCACTCTTTGTACACCACTTAGACAGACAGCAATTTAAGGAGAACATGCGGCTCCTGGCCTGATTGGAACTATTTTGAGTCCCAGTTGTTGGGAGTGGTATTAAGACAATGCTTTTTGTTTTTGTTTTCAAAAAGAAAAATACTAGTGCATACTAGCATTGTTGATACCAATACTGATACCTTTAACCTATAAATGCAGGTTATATAGGGGAGGACAGTGTATCACTCTTACCATGCTAGTGTCAATCCAGTACCAATACCAGCATTACTATCAATATTTGGATCAACTACCCACGTCTGTTCTACACACCTTTACCTCGTACAGAAGAAACTAAATTATGTGTTTTTGATGTTGACATAATCATTGTTTCCTGTGTCTGAAAATAAGTTCTGCAATAAAGCTAAACTTATCTGAATAAGTGAGGGTTTTATGTAAATTAACAACTATCTACTTACAAATAAGAATTAGAATTATTTTCTTTGTATGAATAATTGGTTATTGTCACGATTGTTAAAGAGTGGACTCAGGCGCGGAGCTCAGAAATAAAGACAGTGCGTTTATTTACAGTGCAGCAAGGTGACAACAGTTCAAATGTGCAACAATGGTGATAGTGTGTCCTTCCTTCCGTGTAAGCCCGTGCGTGGTAGTGAGTGCCCGTCTCTCCTCCAATTGCTTCCTTTGTGTCCGTGAATCCTCCGTTAATCCCTGGGTGAACACACACACGACAGCAAGATGAGTACGTAGATGAGACAATAACGCTAGCAGCTCGAAAACACTACCAGGCTTAGTGCAATACTCCAGCGCTGTCTGTCGCTCAGCCACACAATTAAGTAGCCTTGCTGAAGATGGTAGTTGACTGGCAGCAGCTGGTGGATTGATTGCAGGTGTGGCAGCTCCGGGCGACAGCACTTCCGGGTCGGAGGTACCCTGTTGCTAGGTTACCTCCTAACACATGACAGCGGAGCCGGAGGGGAAGACAGGGCGATAGGAGAGACACACATACACACGCACACAAATATACACACTGGCAGGTCAACTGGTCAGGGCGCCGTCAGATCCTAACAGTACCCCCCCTCTAACGGGAGCCTCCCGGCGACCTACCAAACTTGTCAGGGTGCCAGCGGCGGAATTCTCTCACCATGGCATCATCAAGAATTGCCGACCACGGCACCCAGGAACGCTCTTCCGGACCATACCAGTCCCAATCCACCAAGCGGGCTGGTCCGAACAGGCCTCACCTGTGAGACATGAAAAACATTGTGAGTTTGCATGTTACGAGGCAGGCTCAACCGAACCGCCACTGGGTTCAACACAGCTTGGACAGGAAACGGGACAATGAACCGAGGAGCAAGCTTCTTAGATTTATTTCTGAGAGAAACATGCTTGGTCGAGAGCCATACCTGCTGGCCCACCTGGTAGTCCGGTGCCGGGTGCGGCAGCGATCGGCCAGTCTCTTGTTCTGTTCAGTCGTTCTCAAGAGGGCCGGTCTGGTGGCGCACCACGCTCTCTGACAGCGCCGCATGTGGAGTTGGACAGATGGAACGGCCAATTCTCCCTCAGTGATGGAAAGAAGCGGGGGTTGATAGCCCAAGGACGCCTCGAACAGGGACACTCCGGTGGCCGCTGACGTACTGGAGTTGTACGCATATTCCACCCATGTGAGCTGCTCGCTCCAGGTCGATTGGTTGGAGGAGATGACACAGCGCAGCATAGCCTCCAGCGCCTGAGTAGCCCACTCCGTCTGGGTGTTGGTCTGGGGATGGAATCCCGAGGACATATTGACCTGAGCCCCTAGTTCCGCACAGAACTCCCTCCACACCCGGGACGTGAACTGGGGACCACGATCAGACACGATGAGGAAAACCGGTCAACGATAGTGAGTACAGCAGTGTTACCTGAGGACGGAGGCAGTCCCATAACAAAGTCCAGAGCAACGTGCGACCAGGGACGCATGGGAACAGGCAAAGGGCGTAGGAGGCCAGCGGGCGGCGAGGTCGGCATCTTGTTCTTAGCACACACAGGACAAGCTGACACGTACTCCCCAACATCCTGCAACAGACTGGACCACCAAAACAACCGGTGCAGGAAAGAGACGGTGCGGTTCTTAACCGGATGGCAGGCAAAACGGGCGGTGTGGGCCCACTGAAGCACCTTACTGTGGGCCGAAGCAAGAACAAACAGCTTGCCCTCCGGGCCCGTGCCAGGATCTGGCTCCTGTCGCTGTGCGTCCCGCACAACCCTCTCAATCTCCCAGGTCAAAGCTCCGACGAAACAAGATGGAGGCAGGATGGGCAAGTCCATCTCATCTCCCCCGGCCTCAGGCGTAAACTGTCATGACAGCGCATTTGCCTTGGCGTTGCGAGATCTGGGTCTGTAAGTGATGGTAAGGTTAAAGCGAGTGAAGAACAGGGCTCACCTGGCTTGTCGGGCATTAAGGCGCTTCGCAGCCTGGAGGTACACCAAATTTTTGTAGTCCGTCCACACCACCACTGGATACTTGCTCCCCTCCAGCCAGTGTCGCCACTCTTCCAGGGCCATTTTAACAGCGAGAAGCTCCCGGTCTCCAACATCGTAATTCTGCTCTGTGGGCGACAACCGGGGAGAAAAAAAGGCACAGGGATGCATTTTACCTGCCACCTGCTGCGAGAGGATGGCCCCCACCCCGGAGTCGGAAGCATCCACCTCCATGAAGAATGGGAGCTCCAGGTCAGCTTGTACCAGCACAGGCGCTGATGAAAACAGAGCCTTTAGTTGAGCGAAAGCCCGCTGAGCGTCCAGAGACCACTGGAACAACAACTTGGGAGAGGTAAGGTTAGTCAGAAGTAAGGCAATCTTGCTAAAGTTGCGAATGAAGCGCCTGTAGAAGTTGGCAAATCCCAGAAAAGTGTTCTTATGGTGTTTATTTGAGTGGATATAAATTGAAGTAATTTTGGACTAGGATACGACCTTCAGGGTGTAGACAGAACAAACATTTAACACTGCTTTCTTTCATCTTTTGTACTGTAATAAGATGATGACCACACTCAACCTATAAGTCCTCCTCTACTCTGCTAGACACCCATCCAAAAATGACAGATTTTGAGGCTATTGTCATGCTCCACTGGTCCTCCTGTTATTAACCTACTTATGAACAATTGAGCAGTAACCTTGCTGCTGTTTAAGAGAGAGACTTAAGACCAAAGAACTTACTCAGTTGATGGCAGATTGCTGCACTAACTGTGATAGTGTTGTTTGACTCCTATTGTTCTGTGGCTTAACACTGTTTCTTTGGATATGCTTACCTTGGACAATTTTGTGAACCAAATTGTTGAGAGAGATTTCTGTGGACTAACAGTCTGCCAGCTGCACTCTGAAAAATACCCACTTGGAATATTTCTATGTTTTGTTTTGTTTTTTCAAAATAAATCAATCAAACTTTTACTTATGTGACAAGTGTGTAAGGTTAGATCTGAATCTTGATAACTTTATCTTTCTAACGTTGTCTGCTAGTAGGCTCATTGTCTTATTGGCCATTGTTGAAAATGTCCTAGCTTTTACTTCTATATTTTTCTATATTTAAAGCTATCAGGCTATAATAGTAACAATAACAATAAATGACATTTATTGTTAAGACAAATTTTAATTTTTGTATTCAAACTATACTGCATCTAAGCCATAAGGTGTCTGAAAACTTTAGGAGTGGCCATATCAACAGTACATTTTTAAAAGAGCGAATTCAGTGGCTTGGTGAATAACACCAAAAAGGCCTGAAAGACTACAGATGTCATGGTCCTGAGTCGTTGACCCAGCGTTTTGTGTTTCATTTTGGTGTAATCTTATGTTTTAAGTTAATTCTTATTTTGTATTAGTGCTTAGGGTTTGGTTCTTGTGTTAAGTGCTTTAGTGTTCTCCCTCCTGTGCTCTGTTCGTGTTTCTGGGTTTGTCTTTGTGAATTTCCTGTTTTACTTTGAAGGGGAATCAAATGGTGCATTGTTTCAGACCAGTTCCATTTCAGAGTGATTGTGGATGAGCGCCCACTTTCTAGAAGAAGAGTCTTATCATCTGTGGCATCCATCTATGACCCTCTTGGCTTTGTGGCACCATTTATTCTGGTTGGAAAGCAAATACTCCAACAGATGTGTCAAGACAAGGTTGGATGGGATGAGCCACTGTCAGAAGAGCTCAAACCACGGTGGGAGTCTTGGCTGTTAGATTTAAAGAACCTGGCTGACATCAAAATTCAGCGCTGTTATCTCCCAGAAGGTTTTGAGAAAGTTGAAAGATATGAGCTGCATCATTTCTCAGATGCGAGTGTTAAAGGGTATGGTGAATGTTCTTACTTGAGAGCAATCAGTGTTTCAAACCAAGTCCACTGCTCTCTAGTTATTGGCAAAGCCAGGGTGACTCCTACAAAGGTCACAACAGTACCCAGGGCTTGAGCTATCAGCAGCAGTTATTGCTGTGCGAATGAGTGACCTGCTTAGAAGGGAGTTGGAAGTTCAAGCCAAAGAATTCTTCTGGACAGATTCGAAGGTTGTTCTTGGATACATCAACAATGATGCTAGAAGGTTTCACATATTTGTGGCAAATCGCATTCAGCGTATCCAAGAAGGTTCCAAGCCAGACCAATGGAGATATGTGACTTCTGAGAACAATCCTGCTGACCATGCATCACGGGGTCTGACAGCAAAGGGACTAATTACTTCCAACTGGTTCACCGGTCCAGATTTTCTCTGGCAGGATAAACTTCCTGCTGATGACATTAAGGTGGGAGAGTTGGGAGCGGAAGATCCAGAACTTCGTAAGACTTTTGTCCATAAGACACTGACCACAGAAGATTCGTTGCTCAATCATTTCTCAAGGTTCTCAAACGGGATAAGGCTAGTTAAAGCCATTGCACGACTCATGCGATGTGTCAAAGAGCTCAAGGGTCTGATCTGCAGAACAAACGAAGTCACCAGTCTTGAGGAGAGGAAAGAGGCAGAGCTTTTCATCATAGCTACTGTCCAAAACGAACTGTTTTCCGAAGAAATCAAAGATCTGAAATTGAAGGAGACAATAACAAGAGATCGTGCAAATAGGCTGCACAAATTGAATCCCTTCTTGGATGAAAAGGGTGTGCTAAGAGTGGGAGGTCGGCTGGAGCATGCAGATTTACACCCACACATCAAACATCCAGCGTTCCTGCCGAGCAAAACCCACATATCAAGGTTACTGATTGAACACTTCCATCAAAAGGTTCATCACCAGGGACGTGGGATGACTATGAATGAGCTGCGATCAAATGGCATTTGGCTCTTAGGATGTAGTCACGCAGTGTCTTCTTACATCTACAAGTGTGTCAAATGTAGGAAATTCAGAAGGAATGCTGAAGTACAAAGAATGGCAGATTTACCGCGTGAAAGAGTTGAAACATCGCCTCCCTTTGCCTATTGTGGAATGGACTGCTTTGGCCCGTTTTACGTTAAGGAGGGAAGAAAGGAACTTAAACGCTATGGTCTGCTATTCACATGTCTGTGCTCTCGTGCTGTGCATATAGAGCTGCTCGGCGACATGACCAGTGATGCCTTCATTAATGCTCTTCGAACCTTTATCGCCATACATGGAAGTGTTCGACAGCTTCGGTCAGATCAGGGCACCAACTTTGTTGGAGCAAGACGAGAGTTCTTGGAATCTGTAAAGAAAATGGACCAAGAAAGCCTAAGACAATTAGGTTGTGAGTTTGTCATGAACCCAGCATCTGCCAGCCATATGGGTGGGGCCTGGGAAAGGCAGATCAGGACGATTAGAAGTGTGTAGACATCCATTCTGGATCATTCATCCAAAAGACTTGACACTTCATCCTTGCGTACCTACCTTTATGAAGTCATGGCGATCATAAATAGTAGGCCCTTAACAACTCACCTGCTGAATGATCCCACTGGTCCACAGCCTCTTACGCCGAATCACATCCTGACCATGAAGTCTTCAGTGGTTTTACCACCACCTGGTGAGTTTGTGAAGGAAGACCTTTATCTTCGAAAGAGATGGCGCAAGGTGCAATACCTAGCCAATGAATTTTGGACCAGATGGAAAAGGGAATACTTGCTGAACACAGAGAAATGCCAAGATCAATGACACTGTGATGCTGATGGATAATAGTCTACCCAGAAATGAGTGGAAGTTGGCCAAGGTAACCAAGGTGTACCCTAGTGAGGATGGAATCATTAGGAAACTCGAGCTGCTAATCAGTGATGCGACACTGGATGACCAAGGAAAAAGAGTTAATAAGCCAGTGTATCTTGAGAGACCCATCCACAAAACAGTTACCCTACTTGAAGCTGAATAGTTCAGAACTCCTGTCTCTGTAACTTATGTTTGACCCAAGAGACTATCTACACTTATTTTTTCCTTTACAACGAGGTTCAGTTGAAAATCACCAGTGAATTGGTGGGAGTGTGGCTGCCGTCAGCAGCAGTTATGCAGTTTAAGATAATTTCATGGTTTAAGTTATAATAAATAAGTTAAAAATACTTTATTTTAATATATCAGATTTAATGTATACATTGTTGGTTTGAAAATACACATTTAAAGGTTTTACAGAATGTTTATAGGGTGGAACCAATGTTCAGTCTGTTGTTTGGGTTTGACATTATTTTCAGTTACACGCCACACTCGGTAGAGGGCAGCATGCTTTCCTCTCTCAGTTGGTGGTAGAGCTATGTAGAGGCGTGCAACGAAGTTTTCCAGCTGTGAGAAGGAGTGACACTGCAAGATGCGTTTTCATTAACCCCTGCAAGTTAATGCGGCCAATGAGGTATGCAATTTGTGTTTTATATGTCTTGATAGGAAAATAAGATGTTTGTTTGTGACAGAACTGTCGAGTTTATGGTAGTCACGTGTAATATGTTAACATTTTGTAAAGGTAAAATTGTGAGTGTTTTTATGTTGTTTAATAATGTGCTTTATTGTTTATTCTCTATGAGAACAATTTACTGTGGAAATTGATTATTTTATGTCGTTTGTACAGTTCTCACGGCATCGTTGGTGGCACCTGTGTGCAATAAATGCCAATAAAAATCAAGAACGCCTTGTGTCCGTTTTTCAACTTGGAGGGAGTTACAGTCTGTGTTTATCAATCTTTCTCTGTCCTTCTCTTCCCAGCCTTCTTCGTGTCATCTCTGTGTATCTCTCGCTGTCCATATGTTTTCAGCTTTGTTTGTTAGTTTTTCCCAGTTTAGGTTTATGTTCAGTTCTGCCCTCACCTTGGTTATTGTTCACTGTAAAAAAAGACCCCACTCGCATCTCCACCTCTGTCTGCATCTTGGGTCCTCATTCACTCCACCACACTACTGCTGCCCCAGCCGTGACAACAGAAGACACCTGAAGTATATGAGTAAATAATTATTTCCATGGTTAAGAAAAATAATTTAACATCTGACCAAGTCAAGAATAGTTTTGAGCAGGTAAGCGTATCGTCTTATCACATAAATTATCACTTATGTAAATACAGAAGGTTTCCATGTATGTAAGAATCAGCCCAGTTGGCATTATACAGACGGTACAGATGTATTTAGCCAGCAATGTGATGGATCATGAATCATACATCATTACCTTGACAGTAAATAATGAATTTGTCCTCTACAAAATATCAGGCAATTTGTTTACAATATTATGTTTAGTAAAAACTATCACCGGTTGTGTTACATTTATGGTTCTGAATCTCACAGTATGGTATAAAGGAATATGGCTTGACTAATAAGTGAGAAATCCCCAGTGGTTGCAAATCCACAGCTTCTTTTCAAGGGTACTCCCCTTACGTAACTAATTTCCGTGTCGGCATCTATACAGTGAAGCAGCATACCTTCTGAAATGCAGAGTATTTTGGCAAAATATGTCCCATTGACCAAGTGTGGAGATTCCCTGTCAGGCATCTTGTCTGATCCTTTAATAAACCTACAGCAGAAATAAGCTATATTGTTATTACCGTGAATGAAAGGTGAAAGGGACATTGCAGTTTATTTTTAGTGTCCAGTCATAAATTATTGCACATGCTATTTTTGTTTTTGTTTTGTTTTTTTGTGCATTATGACACCTCTGTCTAGAGAATGCAGCACACTGAGCCAACTATTTCACAATATAAAACATGTATTTCTTTTTCTGGCTAGTACAGTTTGCCGGACAATTTGATCTAACGGACACTGGCCTATTCTGCCAGATTTGGGATACCTGCTCTTTTTCCAGAGTTGGTAGGTTGTCATTCACATCACCAACAGCTATAGTAACAGTGCCAGTTCCAGTGTTCCTCCCTGGTGCACCATTTAGGTCCTGACCTTTTACTGTCAGAATATACTGATCACATTTCTGAAATCACAGACAAATAAGTTACTAATTTCTTAGAGAGACTGCATCACACTTTACTGTAGCAATGTTCCTGGTTAGCTATCCATTAGCCAGAATAGCTAACCAGGAACACTTTCAGTGATCAAAGGAAAAAAGCTCCTGTCCACTGATATAAACTTGGTGACTAGTGTAGTCCATGAATTTGTCTTTGCCTCATGTTCTCCAATGCAGGATTAGAGAAGGATCAAAGTTTCATGACACCCCCCCGCCCCGAAGCTTCCACATAGATAGATATAAAATTTAAGTTTCAATAGTCACGTAATAATAATTGCAATTCCCATTATTGGTTTGTTCTGTTTCCCCTATTGTATGTAAATATTATGACCAAAACACTATAAAGGTAACCCTGCTGTGTCTTTGTGTTTAGGTCAGTTTGTGAGTTAAGGTGGGTATACTTTGGTTGGTTGGATAAGCTTTTTTCAGTAAAGTTATATTTAGTAGACATCTTTGATCGGCTCATTAATTATATTTTGAACTTTGTCCTTTTGAACTTTTTTAGGGTAAAATACCCCTCTCGCCCTATGACAGCTGGGATAGGCTCCAGCACCCCCCGCAACCCTGAAAAGGATAAGCAGAAGTGAATGGATGGAACAAACAACAAAAAACTAATTACCTGAGCTGCAATAAAATGGTAATAACCAAGATGACCATTATTTTTGGTAAATAATAGAAATATTAGTTGATTAACATGACTGCTCATAACTCTAATAAACATTATGTATTTTAAAACTGATGGGGAGGAGCAGGCAATGCAGCTCGGACGAGCTACGCTATCCCAAACCAACCGGAGGAGAAGACTGCTGGCGGGTGAGTGTTTCTATTGTGGGAAAAGAGGACACTATGTTGATACTTGCCCGTCGCAGCCAAAAGAGTCTGCCTGTGAGTAACTGTGGCGATACTGGGGTTCACCACTCAAGATGCTTCCCTGCCTGGTCTTACCTGCCCAGCAAAATTACTGTATATGACCCACACTCACTCGTGCGCTGTGCTGATCAAAGGCTCTGAGACTCTCGCTCAGAGCCTGTCTCCTTTAATCATGTGGATGAAGTCAGCTTGTTTTTGTTCCATGCCCCTGGTACTCCATTGGCTGTTGGCTGTCCCTGGCTTAGACATCATAATCCGCAAATCGATTGGGCTAAGAATTGCGTTTCTGGTTGGAGTACCTGGTGTTACAAAACCTGTCTGCGGTCCACTATGCCCAGTATTTCCATTACTAAATCTCTGTCACTAATGGAGAAGCCTGACCTTTCTATGTATCCGAGGCTTATCATGATCTTGCTAAAGTGTTTAGTAAGGATTTGGCTCTTTCTCCGCTGCCTCACCGTCCCAACGACTGCAGCATAAACTTATTTCCTGGTGCTCTATTTCCCACCAGTCAGCTGTATAGACTTTCTAAAACCTGAGAGAGAGGCAATAGAGAGCTACATCACTGACTCACTACCTGCAGGAATCATTTGTTCATCCAAAAGTCCACCTTCATCTCCACGGTCCACCTCCTCTCTGTATGCGGCCTGTCATCATTCTGGATCAGACCAATGAGAGTCATCATCATCATCATCATCATTTATTTATATAGCACTTTAAAAACACACCTGGTAGACCAAAGTGCTGTACAATACTAATATGCACAGAGTGATATCATCCACCAGCTTTAGGAGATGATGTGTTTCATCTGCGTTCGTCCTGCTGTTGTTTCCCCCACGTTTCAGGTTTTTCCCACTTCTTTGTCTCTGGTTGCATCTTTTTGTTAGCATTCCTGGTTTAGGTTTTTCTTAGTTTAAGTTATGGCCATTCTCTTCTCTTGTTTGTATTTTGCCTCCTACTGTAAATAAAGCTCTCTCAGTAAGTCAGTCTTCAGTGTCTGCTCTTGGGTCCACACTCCTCTCTTCTCTACATGATCTGCCTTGCAGATCATAACAAAAGTAAGAATTTTAGTTCCATACCTATCAGTTATATCCCAGCCCTGGTTTTGGAGTACAGATTAAATATAAAAACATTCACCCCTAGTTTCAGTACGAATTTGATATGATTATCCTGTTTTAGGATCAGATATTAATGCTTATGGAACAATATTGTTACAATAAATTAATGCTCATCGGGGAAACATAAAGACATTACATGCTACTGGGAAACTTTAGACCCTCCCACTGTTAATTCACAAGGATCTTCCAGAAATGGTGACCCTATTTTCTTGAGTATTGATTGGTTGGTATCAGATTAGAGATACCTGTTGATCTCTAATCTGGAACCTAACCTGCTCCAAAGCAGGTTAGGTTCATAACATAAGTTACCATGGTGCATTACCCCGGTAAGAATTTAACCACCTTCTTAGTACAGAAAACCCAGGATTAACACTGAAGTTACCAGGGTAAGCTGAAATCCTGCTTCCTATTATAAGCCTCAGACATCTGGGCCCAATTCATAAACATTTTTTTCCTGTCTTGATCCTGTCATGGTTCCTGGTCCTCCTGGGCCAACTAGTCCCTTCTTTCTGTTTTTATCTCTGCTGCTGTTTCTCTCTCTATCTCCCTTGTCAGTGTGAATGCTTTATCTTTCAGAGGCAAAGTGTGGTTGAGGTCTCCGTCCAGCTAATCACACATCTTAGCCTCATACCTAAATATGCAGCTGGGTGTATTTCATCCTAGCATAATGGAAAGCATACAGAAATTGTCCCCCTCAACCCTCTCTCTGTTATTTCTACACCTTTTGAAGTCATTGGTGTTGACATAGTCAGACCAGTTGAATGCAGTCACACAGGAAACAAGTTTATTTTGGTCATTAGTGACTATGCAACCAGGCATCCTGAATAGTCACCATTACTGTTTTTCATAAGCACAATCAATGTCCAATCTTTAAAAAAAATAAAAAAAATAAATAAAATTGTTTAACAGTTTTAACATAAACATCTCATGTCAAGTTGGATTTATATAAATCATACATCAATCATTAATAAAAAGGTTTTAAAAAAAATTGATAAACTTCTATTAGCTGTACTTACACATAAATAAATAATAAACTCGATGAATGAACCACAAAAAACAAATGTTCATTTCTCACATATTCATTGAGAAATGAACATTTTTCCCAAACCAATTGGATGGAAAGCTTCAACGCTTCCAACATTGCCATCACTACTGGAATGTTGGAAGGCTGCTCTGCTCCATGTTGCCACTATCTTGGAGGTACAGAGCGTCAAACACGAAGTACCAAGTGCCAAGTCTTTTTATATTGGGTGGATTTGAAAGCTTACCAAGTAGTTAAAAACCAGAGGGGAGTTTGTCAGTCTTTTGTTTGGTATTTTTATCATTGTGAACTAACTTCTATATTTGTATAAAATCATTAGAAGTAGTAAATAGAATATCTTTGTCATGATAATAGATAAAAATATTGATTAATGTTAGTTGATTGATGCTTGAATGGTTTGTTCTGGGGAGGGGGCTTAAGCTTTAATATGTCTTTAACCTGGCAAGGTGGCACTGTAGGATTCAAGTTTTGACTAGTAAGGTTATTATCATTAATGAAAAACAACAAAATAACTAGAACTAAATAAACACTTTCGTTAACTCAAATAAATACAAAAAAGGGTTTGTGAAAAAAGGAAAACTAACTGAAACTGTATTGAGCGTTCCCAAAACGAATTAAAATCAACTAAAATAATCGAGAAAACATGCTTAGTTATTTTTTTTAGTTCTTTGTTTTTGTGTGCGTCAAACAATAGTTCAAGGTTAATGAGAAGTCTAGTTTCTTTCTTTTTTTTTCTTGTTGTGCTGCATTATGCCTGCAGATAGCAAGTGCATCATCATGTCAGGAAAAGTTGGGAGAAAGTGCGAGAGTCTAATTTGAGATTACTTTGAATATGACTGTTTTTTTTAGATTAAAAACAAGTGTCTTGTAGTGGAATGAGATAAAATATGTGGGACATTTCTAAAGGAAAAATCTCAGAAACCCTTAAGTCCATGTGAAAAGCTCGCACAAGTAGGTTAACCAAGCCAACCTTGAGAAGGTAAGGGAGCAAGCACAACCTTCATCCCAAGAACAGAAACTAACCCCAGGCAAGGCACCGTGATGCATCCCGAGACAACCCCACAAAAAACACAGTGCTTTTTTTTTTTGTTTAACATTTTATTTTATTTTTAAATGCAGTGCTTCTAACAGCAACAGCAATTGACTACTGGTATATTCGTAGGAACATCACAAGCAAGCGGAAGCATTGAGGAATATATTTATTGAGACTGGGATATCAACATAACATTGATATAGCAAAGCAGAAATAAAATGAACTAATAAAAGAGGCAAGAAAGCAAAGCCTTTATGTAGCTGGCTGAAGCACAAGTGTGATGATTCTGGGTCTTTAACCCAGTGGTTTGTGTTTGTGGACTTATTTAATCATTATGGTTGCCCTCACTACCAACCAGACCTAAACTAGTATCGGTATTTTGTAAACAAATTGTATGTGGGATGAAAAAAATTCCTGCGTGCAAGTGTGTCTCCTCCATCTCGCCTGTGGCTCTCTTACAGTTATGGATTAAGAAGTAACACAGTCAGTGATGTGGGGAGTTCCTTGGAGAGGTGGCAGAGGTAAGTAATTCAAGGACACACACACACACACACACACACACACACAATCACACACACATACACACACACACACACACACACAGACACACACATGCGCGTGCCACCACCCTTCACCACCACCATTTGCTCTTACAGGCTTCCCATGAAAATACTGAAAGCACAAGATTAATACATTATTTTGAAACTAAAAAAGGCCATCAGTTGTCCAGGAATTCATCTGCCATTTAATGATTTTCTCTTGTCACCTTAAAAACCAGTAGGTGGGTCACTATAGTGAATGCTCTACTGATTTGCCTTTAAGGCAGTAGATTGGCTGCTCCTGCTGTAGATGACCTTTTCAGAGCCAAAGACCTCACTCTTCTTTGAAAGACCTCCCTCTTGAACCAGCTGCTTGTTGCTGATAGTTGGCACGCCAACTGTCAGCACTTTCTTAGATCCTGAGACCCCTTCTGACAGTAGAGTACTTCCCTGAACAAGAAGACCCTGGCTCCCCTTTAGCACTTTCATTGACCCTGAAGGGGCCTTGCCTTTGACAACCATCATGGTCTGGGACCCAGACAAGCTCCCAGCTTGGATCAGGCCATCACTCCAACTATGGGTGTCACCATTCTCCACCAGCACCATTCCAGGGCCCTGGGCTTGTCCACTGGACATTAGTGTCTGCCCTTGAACGAATACTCCTTGGGCAGGTCCAGTCTGTGGGTTGTTAACCAGCACCATGCCTTGAAGGTTGGTGGTTGGCGCCTCAGCCAGCAGCACAGTGTTGTGGACCTGTGGCTGGACTACATAATGCATTGGCTGCAACACAGGAGTGGTGGTGTAGTACACAGGCTGCTGCTGCTGCATTAGGAGCATCTGGCCTTGATTTGCCAACCCTGCTTTCATTGTGTTCATCTCTTCCTTCACCTTGGCTGTACTTTCCTTTACAATTTCAGAATGCTCAGTTGTCTTCATGACCACACTCTGCTCCACTTTGGAGATGGCAGGCTCCAGTTTGGGTGGAGGGGAGAGCTTTTGTGCACTCATCGAACTTGATACTGAGGTTTGAGTATTGATGTAGGCATTAGGGGTAGGGGGTAGCACTTGTTTCTCATCACAAGACATTGTCTTGCCTCTGCACACCTCTGCGAGAGTCTTGAACTTTGGTCCGAGGTCATCAAGAAACTGAAGGTCATTGTCTGACTCCAAAATGCTGCTGCAGCCTACTGAGCCAGCAGAGGACCCTTGGCCCTCATAATCAGACACCAACAAACCATCCTTCACGCCAAGGTTGTCATCTCCACTGGCTGTCTTCTGTATTAAAAAAAAAAAAAAGAAAATCAGTACATTTTAAAAATAACGAAAGACATATTTATTGACGACAATGACAGCCAATAAAAAGTGAATAATATCCACATAAACATTATTAGTTGCAACATTAACACATGTGTTCACATAACATCATAAGTAAAACTACTACATATCATGTTTAGTGTTAAAACTTTCCATTTAATTGGATTTAGTTGTCCATTTAGTTGTCAGTTAATTTCTCACCTGAGAGTAATACTGTGCCAGGAAGTAATGTGGCAGGGCCATGCTATCAAAAAGTCCACCTTGACTTGATTCTCTGGTCTCAAACTCAGAATGGAAATCAGTGAAACCCCCCATTTCTTGTCCATAGTCAGTTGAAAAACCATCTTGATAGGTGCCCCATTTCATCCCATTAATGTTAGTGAGAGATGCCTCGTAATCCAAACTTCCCGCTGGTGCCACTGCTACATTTTTAACTGTGCCAGTAATCACAAGGAGGGGATTCCTATCCACTTCTTGGAGTGAATTCACTAGAGGCACTTCCTATAAAAGTCATACAATTGTTAGAACAGTGAACAGTTTAAAAATCACTGTGATGGAGCTTTCACAAAGACATCATCATCGATGCCGAGATTATTCTGGTTTTCAGCACTTAAGGTAGTTGCAGTCTCACCGTGTTTTTTCCCGGCCCTTCGGTGCAGTAGTTAATAAGGTGTGACTTGGTCTCACAGTCAGGCATGTCACTAAAGAGGTCTGGAAACTGTTTAGCGGATCCACATAGGCAGAAGAACAATAGCAGAGGAATGACTGTAAAAAAAAAAAAAAAAATGTTTTATTTCAAGTTAAAGCTACAAATGTGGTGTGAGGTCCAAAGAAGGAGCAACAGTTTTTCAAAATGTGTAAAATCCCTAAAATATATGTAATTACTAGCGATTCCTTAAAGCTTTGGTAAGCTTTGGGGGATTTTAAATTGTTACACAAAGCAAATCTGTTTATTTTTTGTAGTTATTGGTAGCAAGTGTAGAATAGTTTGGTCTGTAATTACTTTTGGCTATGTATTTCCTATTGGGAGAGACACAGGGTTTATTAGGTAAACCCTGCTAGTACCAGTTTATGCCTCTTTTCCTCACCTGCCTTTATTCTCCATAGATTCCCCATAGATGGTGTTGTGATGTGATTGGCTTATTATATATTTATATAATTAAAAGCTGACCAAGTCTACCGATAAAGTAGTCAGTACCTACCTATAAAGATTTATTTAAGTTTTTAGGTAAGAGAGTTACATTTTGGTATGGTTCGGGTATCAGTATATTTATTTCATTGTCCTTTTTTATCTGATCAAAATTCTAAAATAAAATAATCACATAATGCTTACTTAAGAGCAGTAGTAGGCCCGCTAGTATTAGCCCAATGGCCGCAGGTCCTAATGATGTTGTTTTGCTAGCATGACCATTGCTGCCTCGCTTTCCACACACAACTCCATCCTCGCAGGTGCAAACTTGGACCGTCATTCTCTGAGGTTCAGGGCAGGCGTGTCCCTGCTGATCCTTCACCACAAATTCCACTTCATAAACACCAGGCCAAAAAGCCTCCTGAGACCGCAAGATAGCTGCAGTGTCTGTCAGAAACCAGAAAAATGTGATGTAATGCATTACTCATAGATTTACTCTTAGTGTGTATATGACAGATTGTAATCCACATTTTTATCTCAAAATAAAATAGTAAAATTTGTCAAACAAAACAAAGCAAACAAAGCAAACAACAACAAAACTATGCTATATTGACCTTTTCTCTCTTTTGTCACTGTTTTCTTTATTTAACTACTATATCTAAAAAGAAAACAACAAAAAGAAAAAAAAAATCGGAAATCATCATCTCACTATTTAGATGCTCCATGTTCCATTTCCCTTTTGTGTTTTCTGGGATGATCTCAAACTGAAAAGGGGGGCCATTAGGATATGCGTCTTTATCATTAGCATTCACAATTACAGCATTTGCTGTGGTGCACAGAGTCTGGAAGTTGCTGGTCAGGGTGGGGCAGTGGTCATTAGAATCTTCCACTTGGATGGCTATCGTACCAGTGGCTGTTTTGCCAGGCATGTCTGTGGTGTAAAACCAGAAACAAACATATATAATCCAGTATTTTCTTTCTTTTTCTTTTTTTTGCTTTGATATTTCTCCAGAGTGTTCAACATTCATGCTGTACCATCTGAAATGCAGAGTATTTTGGCAGTATATGTCCCATTGACCAGGTATGGAGATTCCCTGTCAGGCATCTTGTTCAGTTTGATCTCAGCTGTCTCTGGGTCAATAGTTAGCCAGTTGTCAGGGTCTGAGCCTTTGGCATATCTACAGCAGAAATAGACCAGTTATTAGCATCACTATTATTGTGCACAGAAAGAGAAGCTGACACATGTGTATGTGGACTGACTTGACTGCCTTAGCTGGTTGTCCAGTATCCCCGTCCACTGCAGGGTAGCTTGCAATAACATTTTTAATGTTAAAGGATTTCCCTCCCTCTGAGACGGGAATAGCTTTGACTTTAGGATTGAAACGTGGCCCCTCAGGCTGGTTCTTCACATTGATTTTGATAGGATAAGTTTTAAATCTTTCACCGCCTCCACCACTACCACCACCACCACCTCCACCACTTCCTCCACTTGCTCCAAATGCTGCACTTGCTCCACCACCTCCACTTCCAACAAATGGATTCTTGTTCCTGACGGCTAAGCCTAGTTCAAGGTTCTTTACATCCTCATAATCCACAGCCTGTAAATGACAGATACAAGAACATATCTTTTAGCTCAAAAAATAATTAAAATGATTGATGACACATAAGAAACAGTACAGTGTTTTATATGCATTTATAATTGGGGTGTTGCTATTGTTGATACATTTTTGCTTATTGTAAAACAAAAGGTATTATGGATTTTATATAAACTAACCTGCAAAGTTATGCTCCTGTGCTATGTGTTATGAGCATATTGAAAAACAGGACAGAAACAACTACATTACACTCCTAATACAACGTTTTCTTTTTGCAAGCATCTCCACAGACAGTATACTAAAACAAAGCTAACAAAGAATCCTGAGTGATGTTAAAGCATAACATATGCTGACCCCAGGTCAGGTTGATCTTCAGCAGGTAACAAAAGCAGTGAATATTATATGTTTATGTTTCTAAAGTAGAATCACTGTGGCATTCACTTTAATGTCTCTTTGGGGTGACATTCAGCTTTGCAATTTGTTGTCATTTTTGTGTTCATATGTGACATCAAAAGAAGCAAAGTATGTGTCGTCATTAGGATACATATTTGTGTCAATGTGTGGCACTCTAGCCTCTGGTTTATATTATTATCTTAGCTAGCTCTGTTTTTTATTAGTAGGTTTAGATTATTATAACATAATTATTAGGTAATTGCATGAAAATGCATTTCAGTATATGTTACAGAGTAATGCAAAATAATGTAAAAGTTACCTTCTCAGATGGGTAATGAAGTAACATACTGCTTTAATTAAAAAAAGGTAACAGTAATGTGTAATACATAATTTCTTTTTAGAGTTATGACCCCAACACTGGTCCCCATCTACTAGCCAGATTAGGATTTGCAAAACTTAAAGCAAAATGTTGTTTTCTTATATACAGTTTAAATTTTAAAAATTGAATAACTAATCATATACTAAAGCCACTTAAATCTCCCATTTTTCCCAAATATGATAGAGCAGAACACAACAATGGTTCATTTTAATCATTAAGCATTAAAATTCTCATCACTGACTGTGATGGACTCAACTTTTATAACTGTTGCACAGTCCTGTTACAGATATTGATTTTGGGATGTGCTTTCTGATCATCTCAATAAAGGGTTTTATTTAACTTTTTATTATTTTATTATTTTCTTTATGTAGTTCACTTTTCAGTTCAATTTTATTTATATAGTGAACAGGAGCTCCTATTCCCCTAAGGGAATCTGCAGTATTGAGAATGGTGGATATATTAGTTGGAGGTGCTTAAGAAACAGAAGGCTTTTGTCTTGTTCAGTGAAGGGGCTTTGTTCCACATAACCCTCCAAGTTATCTAGACTAGATGAGTTTCTAAAGCTGATTAACTGAAAAGAAAAAGATCAATGTTAAAGCACTTCACCATGAATACTAACCTGTAGCTGCCTTGATAGTGGGAAATTGTGGGTATTGTTTTTTCAAGCACTGATTTTTTGGCTATAATGTTTAATTTTATTTTTAAAAAAGAATAAAAAATCTTTTTTTTAAAAGTTGTTTGGTGCTTATTTAAGATATTCTCCTAATGATTTTAATCCTGGTTCCTCTGTCTTCTTCAGGGCTTCCTGGTGGCAGCCAGTGTGCCCCCTCGGGGTAGTCAGGTTGGTGGTGGCACCTTGTGGAATTATATGAGTTTGATCGCTGAGTTGGGGTGAGTGGTAATTTTAATAGCACTTGACACTTTCCTTTTGTTTCTTAACTGAATTACTAAAGGATCTGTCCATTAGTTTCTTTGTTATTTGATTTAAATTTTTTATGTATGATCATTAAAGTTTGTAACAGCACTTGTACTGGACAATTTTGAGTGTTTCTTTAAATTTTAAATTAGTGGCCACCTCTCTGCAGGTTCATATTTAATTTAGTCTAATGGCCACAGGTTCATTTAAACCAAAATAAAACAAATCTTCATATATGTAAATAGCACTCTTGTGAATTGAAGCATAGACAGCCATAGGAAACAGTGTGTGTTTAGTCTGCTATAATACTTCTAAAGTGAGTGAAAAAATGAAATGTTACAGATTTTTGAGAATCTTTCTTAGCTTTCTACTTATGTCTGTAGCTAGACCCTACACCATAAGAGAGTTGGTTTCTTCAAGTGTTTGTGTTTGACTTTGCACTTGCCAGATAGTAAAAAAGCAGAGTAACAGCACATAATTTCTTCCTAATTAAAAAGACTGTACCTTGTCAAGCATTAAGATGCCTTCATTGGTGTTGGGGTCTGTTTTAATGCTGAAATACCCAGCCTCATTGCCTTTGACAATATCAAACACAGCTTCCCAGTTGTCTGTGCCTTGTAGATCCATGTCCTCTGCTTTGATTCTCATTACCTCCACACCTTGTGTGTTCTCCTCAATGCTTCCTTCATACTGTAAGTGAAACACATAACGTGAAATTAGAGTTCAGCTGTGTGCATGTGTCTTTACTCTACACTAATCTCCTCCTGTGTATATACTGTCTGTGTCACTCTGTTCTTGGTCACATCCTCACTCATGTTGAGCCTCCGTCAGTCTGTTCTGTCAGTTAGTTCCTATCCTGCTCATTACTTGTTTTCTGTGCCATTTGAAATAACCTTTTGATCTGAAATAGTTATTTCACTTAATGACATGCAAATCAATTCACAATTCCATGTAATGTTCTTTTTTTCTGGATTTTTGGTTGATATTTTGCCTCTCCCATTAAAATGAAACCACATAAAAAAAGGATACTTTTCAGTTCTCTCTATGTGGCAAAATCACAAATTCAGCAGGGGGTGAAATAAGTATTTCCCCTACTAGATATGTTAATATAGAGGAATGTAAGGAAGAGAGGTACCTGATCTTTTTCCAGTGTGGGAGAATTATCATTCACATCAAGGACATTTATGATAATAGTGGTAGTTCCAGTGTTTCCACGGGGGTCACCATTTAGATCTTGACCTTGTATCGTCAGAATGTACTTACTACATGTCTGAAATTAAAAGACATCAAAATAGTCATTGAACAAATAGGTTTGTACAATAATGCAGTTAGAACAGAGAATTGGGATGTTATCAATATGTTTCATTCATCATTTTTGTCATAGGATCTAACTGAATGGCATATTTTCAAACTGTGTAAAAAAATAAAGAAATTAAGAGGATGTTGTTGTCAACACCCCGTTTTCCTTTGGCAATCAAAGGAAAATAATCAGTGTTATCTTGGTTAAATGATTGCAATTTCATTAACACAAGCACAATAGAGAATTTTATTTATGAAATGGTCAAAAAGTTAAAAGATTTGTTAAATAGGGTAACATGGACCCTCTGCATTTACTGTATAGCTCTAAAGGCCCATTCTGAGGACACAGAGACTGAGGAATGAATGTGACAGGTCATCGAAACAAAGTAACAAAATAAAAAAAACAAGCCCAATTGTGTCGAGGACTGTGGTTTGTCACCCCCCTACCCCCCCACCCCCCTCCGTGCTTTTGGATTTCTCTTTATTGAAAATGTCCTTATGGTTATATATCTCACCACTATCCCATCTTATTAAAAGAACTTTCTTGAATCACATAGCCAAACATACAGTCTAAACTGAACACTGTTAGTATAGTTCATACCTCTCTGTCCAGAACAGGCCTTTTAACAAAGATGGATCCATCTCTTCTGTCTATGTAGAACATATCATGTGCTGGATTCTGAGCTATGATGCTATAAGCAATCTGAGAATTGGCATTTCCTGGTTCATCAGCGTCAAATGCATCGACTGTCGTAACAAAGGTATCTGTAGCATTAAATGAAAAAAAAAAAAAACCTCACAAAACTTAATTTCATGTGCACTGACACTGTACATAAGAAAAACAGACATGTGGATCGTCATATTGATATTGTTCAGTGTCTTGCTCTGGTTTTAAAACAATGATACAAACTTGTCAAGAAGAGCTCCTAACTGTTGTGTGCCATTGTAGTCTCAGTTTAAGTAGGTTACAATGCTATTTACATAATGGACAAATGTTTACAGAAAATTGTTATTTACAAGATTAGACAATAAATAAATATATAAAAATAATATAAGTGAAATAACATGAACTGCAGAACGCAGGCTGTCTGTAACCTCCAGCAGCTCATTGGAAAGAGTTTACCAATTTGATCACTTTTACACAAACACTATTACAAAATCAAAATCCTTTGTTTAATTTATAATTCAATCATTTAGTTTTACACCGCTCACTACTATTACAAATTTGAATGAGATTCACACAACTGACCTTTAGGACTGAGTTCATCCACGTCAGCAGGATCAACATCTGGAAATACTGGAGAGTTGTCATTCACATCTACAACCTTGATTCGTAAGTCAATTTTTTTTTCTGCAATTGTGCCATTATTGTACACAGCAACACCAGACAACTGAAAGAGTAGTAGATAAAAATGTAACCATTGTTGTTCGTTATTTAGCTTGACATAAACTACAACACCTTGCAGTTTGCATTTACCACCAGTAAAGGTGTATTTTACAAGCTTAGGTGACAAAGGTTAGTGAAACCAATTTAGTATCAGAGCAAATACTATATATTACAGTGAGCAACGGAAAAAATATCTTTATAGAACATTATATTATCATGGTAAAGTTGGTCTTTCTTCTTTTCTATAAAATGCCATCACTTCATCTTTCTTTACACTATGTCACTACTATGACTGAAAATGGTATCCTGTAACCTTTAACATGTTTCTAATTGGCCACTGATGTAGTCGACAGCTGTGGTCACACGTTCACATACATTCATCATAGGCATGAATGCCAAGGTAGTTTGGAACTTTTAATTATTTCTTTTAACTGGTCCAAATTATATATACAGGCTTTTAAGCACAGTCCACAAATTTTCAGAAATCAGTGGCCTTTTGGAAGACCCAGTTGTGCCCAAGCTTCATTCTTACTGATGATTTGAAGTGAAAATGAAGAATTTGACGTTAGTCTTTCTTCTTTATTATTCCATTCACTTTGTGCAATGTATCAGCAGCACTGGGAGCAAATAGTTCCAGAACATGGTGCAATCATCACCATGCTCAAAAACTGGTACAGGGTTTTCTGGGCTTTAAAAACTGAATAGCCTCATCTTTGTCTCATCTGAACAATAAAGCTCCATTTTGGCTTGATCATGTGGGTAGATGTAAATCTGAGTCAAACTTTGAAGTTTTTGGATTTGGATTAAGATTTTGGAGCAGGAGCTTCTTTCTTGGTCAGCACCCTCTCAGTCCATGGTGATGTAAAACTCACTTCACTGTGCACAGTGACTCTGGTGTTCCAGCAGTTTCCAGTTTATGGCAGGCTTGAGTGTTAGAGGTTCCTGGATTGTTCCTGAACATCTGAACCAATGTCCTCTCATCTAAGGGGTGACAGTTTGGATCTTCTTCCAGAACTTGGCAAAGTGGTGGCATATTCAAAAACCTGTACTTGTATATAATTATTTTGATGAGGATCTTGGAATCTGTAGTTGTTTAAGAGTGGTGAGAGGTGATCTTCCTAACTTTTGTAGGTCTGCAATTCTCCTCCTTAGTTATTCACTAAGTTCCTTGGACTTTAAAATTGTTCTGTGTTCTCAGTGAATCCAATGAGTGGTTCAAAAAAATAATTTTTATGCTGTTAAACAGAAACTACCAGTTATAGTCAATCATGACTAACGACGAGAAGTTAATAAGCCAATCAAATGCTGTACAATCATTCAGAAAAATGATTGACATTCGATTTTTTTTTTGTTAGTCTGTTTTTACCTGGTTAAATAAAAATCTAATTGAGATTAAAAATCTCATTTCCAAGAGGGACCTGGCATCATGGCAGCAAAAGTCAAAAATACATGTAACACATAAGTACATAAAGAGAAGAGTTCAAAGAAATGACCCAAAATTGCCATGACATTCATTCTGATGATGAGTATTGGCAAACCTCCACCACAGCTGTAGATAATTCTTGAACTATGTAGAATAAAGCACTGTATGAATGTATTGCTTAATGTTTTTTATAGTCTGAGGTGATCATTAAGACTAGGAAAGGGGTATATAAATGGCAGTCCATTTTCAATTATCTTAATATTTAATGTATTTAGGACAGCTGTTGAATCTTATTCAGTACCAATGAAGAACTACAGGAGGACTCACGTTGTAAGTATCGATCTCTTCCCTGTCGAGCAATTTAGTGACACTAACATCACCAGTATTGGCGTCAACCACAAAGACATGGAAAGGATATTGGTTTGCCCCAACACCTTCCAGGGAGTAGCGAAGATTTGAGCCAACTTGAAAATCGGATCGAATCTGAAACACAAGGTGGACGACTTCATTATTTCACCACATATGCACCAACAAAACAAGAGCACTAGTAATTCAATCTAGTGACAAGTGTCACCAGGTCTATGAAATGATTATTTCTGTCAAACAAATTTAAATATTAAACACAGATAACATATGTAAACACAAAATGCAGTCTCTAAATGGTGTTTATTATTAAGGGGGTAAAAAATCCAAACCTAAATGTCCCTGTGTGAAAAAAGTGATTGTCCTCTGGTAAATGGACTGATTCTTATATAGCGCTTTTCTACTCTCCTGGAGTCCTCAAAGTGCTGTATACAACATGCCTCATTCACCCAAGCACTTTTAAACTCAAGTGCAAACTTTTTTTTTTTTTTTAACCTGTCCCGTTTGGTTCTTTTGCCATCAGAATTATTGTCTAAAGGCGAAGAAAGATGCCCAACGGATTTACTTTACCAAATGGACCATCCCAGCCTTGCTGTAATGGTCCATTTGATTCACCTTTTATTGTTTATTTTATTTTCACTTGTTGAATACGGGACAGACTTGACTGGTGGAAAGAAAGGGGAGAAAGAAAGAGGGAAAGAAAAAAACCTGAGAAGAGGGACGGGGAAAAAGGGCAAAAAACAAAAACCAACAGAATAAGCAGACAAAAAATACATATCGATCACCTGGATCACCTGTTGAGAAAGAAAAAAGAAAGCAAGCAGAAGAAAACGAGAGTAATAAACAAGATCACAATGATATATGGGAATATGACAGTAAATACTAAATATTAAACATTATTGTGCAGCACGTGAGATTGACAGCGCACAGTGTGCTTTGAGGTAGGAGCCAAAAAGGGTGTAGTTTGTGTCTGTGAGCACCCATGTGTACACCTGTGAGCATGAACGCGCTTGTTTTTAAAAGGTTCCTTCATGTAATGATCTGCTAGAGGGTGTGGGGGGCCACTGCCCCGACCTCCAGGGCATGAAGCAGGTATGGAGGAGATCAAAACTCCAGACATCCAGAGGCCCCCAGAACACAAGAGACCAAGGAAGACCAACAGAGGGGCAGCCGCGCCACTATCCCAGAAAGAGCTGAGGAGAGTCCCAGATGAGGGGTCACTCAGCAGCCGCGGAGCAGAAGCCAGGGGGGGTTGCAGTGACGTGCCCGTGAGCTCCGCCGGCAGCCAGCTGTGCCTGAGTGGCTGAGCCCCGGGCCGTGAGGCCGAGGGCACCCCATCCCCGAAGTGGCCCGAGCGAGCCCCAGGCTCCAGGCCCCGATAAGCAGCCGCCAAGGAGTGAGCCGGTGGGTACCTGGGCGCCCACCCCCGGACACAAAGAACCACCAACGCACCGATGTCTGAGGGCGTCCGCCACCGGCAGGGGAAGTGGTGGGGGGAGATAGGCCTCCAAACCTTGGAGGGCCTGAGATGTCCCCAGAGAGGTGGCGTCTGATACCCAACCTGACATATAGACACAGACAAACAGGCACACACAGATACAAACATCTTTTCCCACCCTCATGCTCTCATATACAATTACTCAACACTCACCCAACATGGAGACAGACATAGAGAGACACTGTACACACAATCACTCTCCCCAAGCGTACTCTAAGCCCCGAGTCTGGGTACCCTTGCCCCTGGAGGGGGAAACTGCACCCAGACTCAGGTGGTGTTACCCTTTTCCCTGCGGTGGGGAGAAGCAGACCGCCCCGACTCCGCAGCAGCAGGGAGGCCCCACATTCCAGACCCCAGTCGGACGGCCAACTCCTCCTCCTAGCCCCCCCGCTCCAGCAGGCCGCAGAGAACGGGGGTGTAGGAAGACTCCAAACCTCCCTCCACCCGCTCATATGTAGTGTTGATGTATGTGTGTTCTAAGGTGCATTTAAAACCCAGGAGGGCATGGAGCTACCTGCCAGAGCAGCAGGTAAGCGTATAGCCCCTCCTGCTAGCCCTCAATGTCTACGTGTATTTAAAATTGAGAGGTGGGCAACGACGCCAGGGGTGAGGTGTACACCCTGATGGTAATTTGGAATCCGTGTAGCGTGCCCACCCCCAAGATCCTATATGTATGTGTAATGAGAGTGTGAGTAATGTGAATGTCTAAGTTGTGGGATAAAATTGAGGCAGAGGCAGCCAGAACGGGACGGGGGGGGGATGCCTCTCCTGCACCCTGGTGACACACCCCTACCCCAAGGCCCTGCATGTGTGGGTGATTGTGGTGGAGTGGGAAGAGGGAGGCCGCTGGAGATGGGGAGGGAAGGAAGGGAGGGGCAAGTGACCCCTCCCTGGGGCCAGCTCCCCCGCTGACCCCAGTAGGCACCCCCATGCTCTGCAACCCGCCAGGGAAAGGGGGCCCAGGCCCATCCGGACCGGGGCCCAGTGCAGCAGCGCCGCCCTGCCCCACAGAGCCCGGGACAGTCCACCTGACCCCACCACAGAGAAAACTGCGCCCACCCCATCATCCACTCATCTTCCAGACTACACAAGACAATAGACGCCCAGGCTGAGATCTTCCTCCACCTCTCCTGTATCTCCCCCTCCTGCAGAGAGAGTTCCTGTAGAGAGGAAAGCTCCTGCAAGATGTGACAACCTCCCCCACCAGTTGAAGAGCCCCCCAGGTGGCTCAATGCACCGGCGGCACCCTGCGCCAGGGCCGGGCCCCCATACACCCACCCGCCCACAACCTCGGCAACACACCAACCAGGACCCAAGCCCCTGAGGCCCGGCCAGGGCCCCAGCCCAGAGACGGAGCGCCCCCAGAACCTCACGCCCATCCCGGACCCACCCAGGGGCAGCCAGGCTACCAGGTCAGTAACCCACGTCCGTCAGCACAGACCCTCCCCTAGCCCCGCTGCACGCAGCCACGAGGAAACCGTCACCTAAGAGCCAACAGAGCCCCTAATTGGCCATGACCGCTACCCCGGGTTGAGCCCCCCAAGGAAGATGCTCCCGGGGAACCCCCCGACGCCCTAAGCCTGTCCCTACCCCCACACCTATCACAACAGTGAAGGTGGGACCAAACTATGACCCCCCACCCCCACTACGTGATGGAGCTGATCAAAGGAGCCCAGAGCAATTGATCTGATGTGGTGGCAGAGGCTGTATCAAGACTAATGTAATCTAATAGATAATTTCTATATTGGTTAGAATTAAGATTATTTTTATTTTTCCAGTTCATGAGGACTGTTTTCTTGGCTATGCATAGGGCAGTGAAAACCATATGGGCTATATTCTTTTCCGTAGTGACATTATCTAAACTGCCCAACAAACATACTAAAGGAGAAGTTGGAATGTTACATTTCAGACACTTTGATAAGTCTTCACATATCTCGCGCCAAAACTTCTGAACTGGTGGACAGAACCAAAGAGCGTGGATATAATTGTCCGGTGAATTGGTTTGGCAGTGTGAGCAGTTGTTGGTAGACGTAAAGCCCATCTTGAACATCCGATGACCTGTATAGTGCACTCTATGTAGTATTTTGTATTGAATTAATTGAAGACTGGGATTTCTAATTAAATGAAAGGTTTTTAAGCAAATCTGAGACCAGAAGTTTTGGTCTAAGTTTAACTGATAAATCCGCTTCCCATTTTGCAATAGGAAGTGATATTGATTCATCTGTTTTAGAAAGCATTCTGTATATTTTGGATAGTAATTTGGGGGTTTTAAGAGTAAGAAATTGAACCACACTTGGTGGTGTTTGTAGTTCAACTTGACCCGGTTTAAATCTCTTTTTTACTATGGATTTAATTTGTTGATATTCTAAAAAACTTTTCTTGTTGATCCCATATTGTGCAACTAGTCTGTCAAATGAAATAAATTCTGTTCCTTCTAGTATATGTTCTAAATATTTGATTCCTTTACCACTCCAATCTGAAAAGTTTATCATATTATTGTTTTGTAATATGTCAGGGTTGTTCCAGATAGGTGTACGTTTGCATGGGATTAATGAAGACTCTGTCAACTTCAGAAACTCCCACCATGCTGTCAGAGAGGAGCTGATGTTGATGCTTTTGAAGCATTCATGTCGTTGGATGTTTGAGCTGATAAATGGTAGATCTGAAATCTCTAGATTATTGCAAAGTGCTTGTTCTACATCTAGCCAAGGTTCATGTAAGAGGGTATGTTTTTGCCATCCTGAGATAAACTGAAGCCTGTTGGCTAAGAAGTAGTGCTGAAAGTTAAGTAGTTCTAATCCTCCTTTATCCTTGGTCTTTTGTAATGTTTTTAAGCTTATACGTGGGGGCTTATTTTTCCAAAGGAATTTGGACATATATGAATCTAGAGATCTGAACCAATCTTGCGGCGGTTTAGTTGGGATCATTGAGAATAAATAATTTATTTTTGGTAAGACCATCATTTTTATAGCGGCAACCCTTCCCATGAGTGATATGGGTAGACATTTCCACCTAGCCAGATCACCTTCTACGTTCTTTAAAAGTGGGATATGGTTTAATTTAGTTAGATCTGCAAGCTTGGGAGAAACATTAATACCTAAATATTTTATATTTCCCGATTGCAGTGGAGTAGAAGAGGAATTATGGAAGGAGCAATTAATCGGAAGGACTGTAGATTTTGACCAGTTAATTGAGTAGTAACTCAAGTGCAAACTAATAAACATTCATACTCCGACGAACGCATCGGAGGGCATTTAGTATCTGGGGTTAGTATCTTGCCCAAGGATATTTGGCATGCAGACTAGGGAAGCCAAGGATCGAACCACCAACCTTCCAATCAATAACTGATCCGCTCTACCACCTGAGCCACAGCCACCGGCAAAGCTAAAGCTAATAACTGGTTGTGCTTCCTTTAGCAGCGACAACCATAATTGAAGTTTTGTATTTTATTAAATAATTTGTTTTTAACATGAATTCTTATTATACGTGAAACTGAATTAGTCTTATTCTTACAGCTGGTGGTGTTAAATTGTCAAATAATAAAACATTTTTAAACAGCATGCTAATCATCAGAATCAAAATATTTCAATACATAAAGGAAATTAGTGCTCCACAGGTGCTCCAAGACAGTAAGAACAGTAACTAACTAAACTAAAATAAATAATACAATAAGGAAATAATAGTTAGCAGACAGAATGAAAGTAAAATTAAGTATCAGTGACTTACCTTAGCAATCAACTTCTCTTTAGTGTAATCTACATTTTCCGTAAGAAGTTTTGGAGGAAGAACCCATTCTCTTCTTTTTCTTACCAAACTGTATCCAGAGTTGTGACTCTCTACAGCAAGAGCTTGAAGCTATAACACAACAGATGTTATTATGTCAGCATGAAGTCTTACTTAACTAAAAATCTACATACAGTTAAATGGTGCTAAATGGTGTTAAATATCCTTACATGGGAGATCTTGGAAAAAATATTTTAAAACAAAAAAACTTCAATGTTCTTACATAATAGCTTTTAGAAATTTGAGGCCACCAATATGGTTCAAAGGAGTTAACTGAACATGACTGTCATGGTCCTGTGTCTGTGACCCAGCGTTTATGTTTTGGGCATTTTTGACCTTCTTTTCTTTTATTGTAGTGATCTGTGATTCTAGTTTGCTGGTGCTTCCTTATATGATTTTCTAGTTCTTAGTTTCTTGTTCATTTAGTCTCGTCCTTTTTGTGCCATAGTTGTCTCTTTCTCGTATGTTCCACCCAGCTCGTCATGCCTCCCTCACTCTCTGTCGCTGTTCCTCGCTTTCAGTCTCTGTGTTGTGTTTCCTGTTTTATTTTGTATGGGTAAGTCTGAGTGGTTCCTCGTTCCACTGCTGCCTCCACTTCCCTGATCATTCTGCTGTGTATTTACTGTATGAGTTTCTCTTTGTCCCTCATCGGATCATCTGTTCATCTCATCTCACGTTTCGGGTTTCACCATCTTCATATGGTTCAATAAACTCTCCATTTTAGCTTTGCCCCGGTTAGTTTTTGTCAGTTCTTCATTTGGGTCCACTCTCTTTCCACTTCACATGATCTGCCACCGCAGACGGTTATAATAACATTTAAGGGAAAATCAGAGTTTATTCAATTCTAACCAGCCTGAAATTCAATACTTGGTATGACCACCTTTATTCGTTAACTTTCTTAGGCAAACCTTCTTGTAATTTTAGTAGTTTTCAAGAACACTGTTTGTCTTCCTAAAGCTGTTTTGCCTGTTAGCTACCTTTTGTCTCATTCTCTGTCAAGATGATGTTGAATTCTGGGCTTTGGTGAGGCAAGTCCAAATAACCTCTTAATACCTAGTGTGATATATTTGATACATATAGTTTTTGTGAGTTTATTATCAGTTTGATTATTTGACCCCTGAAACCTAAACAAATGGCACAATACATTTTAAGTAATTGAAAAAATGCGAATGTAGCAAATACAATACAAATTAGAATTCATATATCGAAGTTAAAACCTTATTAATTTTTAAAAAAGTTTTTTCAAATGGTTCAATAAACTCTCCGTTTTCCAAAAAAGTTGAATTTTCTGGTAATTATTTCATCATTCACTGTAGGTTTTTCTATCCATGTATCATGTTACTGTACTGACAGTGTATTGGTATTTTCTGTCATACAGAAAAATGAAGCCACTGCCAATCAGATGGTCCTGGCTTTACTTCTCTTCTGTTTTCATAATTCCATCAATTTTGACAAACTTCTGTCCTGACCTCCTCTGTACGTACAACTATTTAAGACAGAATTTTCAAACGTGGATCCATCATTCCATGAGACCTGTTAGCATTGATATTTACTTAATTCCTTGTGTAACTTAGAATACCTCAACCTTTTCTCCCTGTTTCCCTACTTTAAGAATGACTTGTTAACAGCCACCCTTCCACTAGGACCATTTCTGAAGAGGCTTCATTGACCAATAGATAGACCAAATGGAGTGTGAGATTCATCTCCCTGAATCAGGTTTTTCTTGAGTTTTTCCTGTTTCTTTAGACATAACTTTAAGATGCTGTCCATGTACTGCACATAGTTTTTTAGGCTGGCCACATTCTCTTTTGTCCATCGCTTTTCTAGCTCCTCAAATGTGTTAGTGACATACTACTGATATATATGCCAGCACTCTTAGGACCCAGTTTTATATTGATATAGTTTATTTTTGTTCTCACGTTTACACAGACTTGTTCTTTATTAGTCAGGATATACGTTGGAAAGCCTTGCACAAAAAAACTGTTTGTTAACAACATATAGAGGACTTCTGCCCTGTTTTAATCATCCTGATATAAATGATGCATCACTTCAAAATGCAGTCTTGGATTACGGAATCTGTCCTCGCTTTTTTTTTTGTGGCGTTAAAAGTTACATTATTAAAACATTCTAAATTTTTTTGCTACTCATACACAGAATAATTCAAAATAATTATCACTGGTTCATATTCGCAGATTAAATAAAAGGGGCAGTGGGTCATGTTCCTTTCTAAACTTCCTGATGTCTCTAACTGAAAAATAAATAAATAGATAAATAAATAAATACATAAATACATAAATATTTTTTAAAAATCGCTACTTTTGCTGAAACCCCATTGATAACTATAGGGAAAATCAACCCCATACCTTGTGACATAGCTTTGTATGTTGATGACAAATTACTTTTTGGTACATTTAATTGCCAAAGAATGTAAGGATCGTCATTTTAAGTCAGCACCTTAAGCTTAATGAGTTTATAAAAAGATGTTTCAATGATCAGTGAAAAAGTTAAAATTTTTATTTGACTTAAAGAAAGAGAGAGAGAGCGAAGTCACTGCCACCATGATGATGATTATACAGGTTTGTGAGCTGTAGCCTAAAAACTGTATTTTATCAACATCAAGCTGTGGTGACTGAGTTTGGCTTCCAATACTTATGTCCTCCAATACTGTGTACAATCGATTAGTCAGGATTACTAACTTCAGCGTTTCTATATCTTTACTACTAAAGGTGTATCACTTGTATTGCCTCCAATATGTACAAAACTACACAATTAACAATATGAGTGTATTTAAATTCTAAACATTAAACTAATGTTAAATGGTTAAACAGAGAGACAGACAAGGAAACAGGAACAGACATCGAAAAGATAATGAAACCAAAACTAGAAAAAAAAAACATTCCAAGTGTATCTGATATCCTCATGTTTGTGTTGTTCCTGTAATATGAAAATAATGCTAGTTCAGGCTCATCATTGCATTTTATTTTATTAATGTTTGTTTACTAGTGAATAGTAAATTATTGGCATCGCAGGAGAAACACACCCAATCACTCCATCTAGAAAAAAATTTCACATGGAATACTTCAAGCTTCCAGAGAAGGGAGTGCCCTCACACTTCTAAGTAGAAGATGCACTGCCAAGTATGCAATGACAGCTAAACATTTTCAATTACACCTAGTTATAAATAGTATCAGTGAGTTGGATGAGAAAATTATGTTGTGTTTCTAAATAATAGCAACAGCTCATTTGTTGAAACATCTTCCAGAATTCAGATAACAGAATATAAACAAAGACATTTCAAAACCAGTTTGGTTAAGTGGTGAAATATCTTTTTCTTTTTTGTCTTCTTCTTCTTTACTTTTTAAATAAAAAAAAAAAAAAAGCACTGAACTCACCGCAAACACCAGCAACACAAACACGGGAAAAGAAGCCCGAGTCATGATCGGGGAAAACTCCAAACGAATGTTATCCGATCAAATGAACCGACAGAGTTCTGGAGGCTATGCTTTCTGAATGTGACAGTTGGAACGAGATGAGGTGGCTTATCACAGAGCTTATCAAGGAGGAGGGACTCTTTCTTCCTCTCTCTATCTCAAACAGACAAAGACACCGCCCCCCCCCCAACTATAAATAAGTGTTGTGCCAGCAGAGCAACTGATTTTACAAGGGCAGATAAAACTTTGTAGCCATATAAAGGTCTGTAATAAATAATAAAATTATTAATAATAAAAATGTTGGACAGTAGTTTAGTATTAAAAGCCTTTTCAAATGTTTGTGTGCTTTGGTCAAGAACAGAAAAGAGCTACTATTTTTGGCCTATGTGTAAGTTAACAGACTTCAATATGACACTGATATAGGCGACACCTTCATAACATATACCTATCATAGGTTTGAGGGATCTTTCAGCAATGATGGCACTTTTTTCCAAAGAGATCAATAGATGTAATTCTGTACCTGCTGATTGTTGATCTGAAACTTCACCTGCTCTGGAGCAGGTGAAGTTTGAGAAGGAGACTGCGACACTGAACGGAGGGAGACAGACAAAAAGGGCGAGACAAACAAACCTAAAGACAAGAGTGACTTAACTGCGAGATGGAAACTAGAAATACTGATCAACTCAAGAGTGCAACCTAACTGAACTAGGAAATAGAAGACACACAGAGAACATAATAATGAATAAACAAGACTCAATTGTGTAAACAGAAAACACTGGGTCAGTGATCCAGGTACCCTGACACCTAAAGCATGGGATTTTTAATTAAATTTTCACTTGGACCACAGCTTATTAATTATATGTATTTATTTGTATCTATGTACTATATGTTGTTTTCCATAATACGTCAATATAGTGAACTTGGAAAGTGCTGACCGAGGTTCCATGCAGTCTGATTTTTGTGTTTATTTTTTGCACCATGAGAAGTCAGACCCTTCTGAAAGAAAGCAGATTTAATTCACTGCACACACTTACATTAATTATTAATCATTTCTTAGATTTTTCCCATTCAAGTTTGAAAGAGTTTTTCTGTGGGCTTACCGGTCAAAATGTGAAATTCTTTTTGAAAATAAAATCCTCTCTAAAGATAGGGACTGTCCATACTATGAACTATTTGTTTTTAAATAAATGGTAAATGGTCTGGTTCAGTAGCACATTTCTACAACTTTCCTCTTTTTTTTAATCTTTTTTTTAAGTGCGCTAACATTCCCACACATGCATACTTTGATTGACGCATCACAGATGGAGCAGCCAGGATCAGTAGATGACCTGCTCTACTACCAAGTCATTATTGTTTATCCAGGTCTAAATTAATGAATGTGCCAAAAGAACAAAATACGTGATTTTTAAGCAAACCTGAATTTGTTGGATGAAAATATTAAGCAAAGAACAACAGTGCTCTCTGTTGGGTTTGATAATGTGTGCCACACCCAGACAAGTGATTAGGGATGGGTATCGAAAACCAGTTCTTGTTGAGAACCGGTTCTCACTGTTTCAATTCCTTGGAATTGTTTGCCACTTTTGCAAACGATTCCCTTATCGATTCCAGTCGCCCCGAAAGACGTCACCACGTTGCGGAGCGTCATTTACCTGGCAGGGCGCCTAAGCGGCTCAAATGCTCAAAAGTTTGGTTATACTTTACAAGAACGAATGACAACGGGGCAACTTGCAATACTTGCAAAGTAGATATTTCATTTAAGGGAGGAAACACTACGAATATGCAAAAGCATTTGCTTACAAAACACGCGATAACCTTAAATGAATGTCGTGTTTTTAATTCCGCTCCGGACTCGTGAATCTCAACCCAGCAGCAGCGGTAACGTTTGCACGTCCTCTCCCCTTAATACGGCAGGTAAATAATCAACTAACAGTGCATATTATGTTAGCGCGATCTGCCTTATTACAAAACCTGCCATTACTGTGCGCTGCATTTAGGTGACCATGATGAGAGAGACAGAGTCTGGCTGGCAGTTCTCACTGCAGTCTACCGTTAGCGTCTCCTTTCAGGCCAGGATAGACGAATGTCACCGAGCAGTGACTAAGTTTGTGGTCAAAGGCTTGCACCGATTTTCGGTAAGTGAATGTGTTTAATTGTAGGCAGGGACATTACTGGATATTCTTGCGTAATAGCTACAGAATAATTTATGTTATACTTTGTTATTGCTACAGAAGAATATTTATTTTATTATTTTACATTTACAATTTTTTTTTCCTGGGGACCCTGTGACACCCCATTGAAGAGCCGTAGACTGTGGATCTCTTAAGATCTCACTGTTGGGTTTGTAAGGCCATGTTACTCCTAAATTTCTATCTTCTTCAAAGAGAGGCTATAAAACAAAGTTCTAAGCTAATCGACCTTAGTGTTCTCCTTTTTTAAAAATAAGAATCGATAAAGAATCGAATCGTTAAACAGAATCGAAAATGGAATCGGAATCGTGAAAATCTTATCAATACCCATCCCTACAAGTGATGTAGTCTAAACATGTATGTCATTGTTTTTGGTTAGGGTTTTTTTTTTTTTTTAGGTATATACCTTTTTTTTGGCATTCAGATATATATCCTTATATGCTGCCATGAGTATTTCCCCCTCATGATTTGGATTTCTTCTGTTAGTGTATAGTGGCCTTTGTTGAGTGTGATCCTTGTTAATCCTTGTTTTTATTTTAAGCCTGTGTTCTATTGTCATATATTCACCATAGATATGGTTTGTTTGTGTAAAGTGCTACAGCCTGAAGATAACCTCCTGGCTTCTTCCAACAGGAAGAGGTGTGCTGATATATTCACACAATGTATAGCACCATCTATAGCTCAGGTAATAGCATTTTTCTAGTCTTAGTAATCACCCAAAGCACTCCAGACTAACACCCAGATTTTAGCCATACATTTGGATAGCACTTCTTTCTGTACATTTCTAGTTTTTCATCTAACTCATATGATTAACTAATTCAGAATCACCAGTTAACTCAAGACATGGCTTAAGACATGCATTTAGACTGTGTGAGGGAGCAAATCCCATACAAGTACAGGGAGAACATGTAAATTTTTTACTTCTTATATTTATCTAATGGAAAAAGCAACTGAAAGGAGAGAGAAATTCTGTGGAACTCCATAATCAACTGAAGTGTTTGGAACCGTCCAAGACTGTCAAGCTGTTTACTGTCATCAAGGGATAGTACCACAAACGACAGGCTGGTGGGCTACTTATGCTTGTGCTGTGGTTGCTCCCTCTGTGAGTTCTGGAGAAGACAATAGTTATAACATCCAAAAAGCTAAAGTGAAACTGAGTGTTAAAGAAAAGTTAAAAGATGCCACTGCAAGTCTGCAACCACTACATTTTTTGGAAGACTGCACACGTACACATTTACGTAGGTTGCACACTCCCTCATTTCAGAGTGCTTCACTCTGCATAGCCATATACCTATGCAAATGACACAGTCACAGACAGAGACAGTGTGGTGTTTTCTTTCACTTGAAAACAGGTGTGTCTGTATGAGTCATGGTCCCAGAAAATTAAAAAAGTAAAATGAGGCGGGGTTCTTGCTGTCAAAAAGTCCACTGAATCTTTGGGAAGACATAAACAAAAGGTTTTTGTGCCAAATGATGATCACACACTGAGTCAAATAGTCAAAAGTAGGGAAAAAAATGTCTCTGAATCAGTTTCCTCACCAAATCCAGATTTTGTGCCTCCATTAATTACACTAAGATAGTTGTTGCTCTTTTGGACATTGGTATTTCTAATTTATAAATATTTTATCATTATTGTTTATTATTCATAATTGTTGTGATCAGAAGAAGAAGAATTTATTAATTATAATACATTGGGAATCTGCTTTATCACAGTAGCTAAAACATGAAAAACAATGAAATAAAAATTAAGAGACTGACTGAATAAAATGTGTAATTAAGTGCATGGCCAAAAACAACCACATGCTGGATTTCTCAGTAAGTCATCAAGTAATGTTGTGAACATTTTAATGGAACCAGAATGGTTCTACAACAAACATGAAAACACAGGGTGTAAGGACTGTGAGGTGTGTCTGTCTGGTTTTTCAGGTTAGGCCTTCTCTGTTACGTCCCCGATCCTCTTCCTTTGTCCTCTGTGCTTAACTAAGCTCCCTCCCCACTCGAGCTTTTACGACATTGCCTCTACAGTTTAAAGAAACCTGTTGTACATTACCATGTAAAATTAGATATGCCACTCAAACAAAGATGATGTCTTTCACAGAAGACCTTTAAATTTTGTGTGGTTATGGTAGTCTTACAACATTATTTGAAAACAATGAAGTGATGATTTATGTAGAAATATACTTTACTGTAGCCCAATTATAAAACACTTACTTCTGCTCGGCCACATTATCAATAAAAGTGCCATGTATTTTATAAATGAACTATAATGGCAAAAAGACAAAAAGACTGTAAAATATCTGTGTATGTATATAAAACATTATAAATAAATGCATATGTTAGAAGTTTTTAAAAGGCAAGGACACTGAAAAGTCTTATTATTAATTAATTATTAATCCTTATGATTAATTGCAGAACCCACAATATGTTTCTGTGTCATGTTACCAGCTTGTGTTGACTGAATTAATGTGATGTTTAGTTACACAACCACAGAAATGTTTGGACACATCTTCTCATTTAATGATTTTTCTTTATTTTCATGACTATTTACATCGTAGATTCTCACTGAAGCCATCAAAACTATGAATGAACACACATGGAATTATGTAGTAAACAAAAAAAGTGTGAAATAATTCAAACCATGTTTTATATTTTAGATTCTTCAGAATAGCCACCCTTTGCTTTGATTACTGCTTTGCACACTTGTGACATTGTCTTGGTGAGCTTCATGAGGTCGTCACCTGAAATGGTTTTCCAACAGTCTTGAAGGAGTTCACAGAGATGCTCAGCACTCTCCACTCTAGCAGTGGAGAAATTATATCCTTAAACTTAGTTATAGCACTTTCAGAAAGACATTTACTGTGATGGGTGAATGTATTGCCCACTGTTATGTAATCCGTTATTGTAAATTTAAATGTTATTAGGAAATAGACAGAAGTGGGTTTCAGGGAATACTGTTAAGTGTTCAGTTTTTATACCATATGTCAGAACAAGATCTAGAGTGTGATTGAAGTGGTGGGTGTTTTCTTTTACATACAGAGATAAGCCAGTTGTGTCTCATAATAGATTAAATGCTCATTTTCAGTATCTAAGTGAATGTTTGTGCACCCTATTTGTATATTATCTGCTGAGCACCAAATCAGATAAAACGTCTAAGAAATCAGATAGAAGCTCTGAGTAAGGGCCACGTGGATTATAGACAAATAATTATTGCATTTGTTAGGTTTTTAATCAGGGTGCAAAAGTCTAACCATTAGGCTTTGAAGTTAATTGAAACTCTGTCTGGGTCTTTGGTTGATTAATAAGCTGGAGTGGAACATTGCTGCCACCCACCTTTCTTGGCCTGTGCTTCAAGACCCAGTTTTCCCCAGAAAGTTTTTCAAATATCTATAAAGCCCACATCACTCTTTGTATACCACTTAGACAGACAGCAATTTAAGGAGAACATGTGGCTCCTGGCCTGATTGGAACTGTTTTGTCCCAGTTGTTTACACTGGGAATCATTAATGGTATTAAAACTATGCTTTTTGATTTTGTTTTCAAAAAGAAAAAATCAAAGACTTCAAATTAACATTTGAAGTCTTCCATATTAGTGCTAGTGCATACTAGCATTGTTGATACCAATACTGATACCTTTAACCTATAAAGGCAGCTTATATAGGGGAGGACAGTGTATCACTCTTATCATGCTAGTGTCAAACCAGTACAAATACTATTGATATTTGGATCAACTACCCATATTGTATAACTTGGCTGTGATGGTATAAATCCAAATTTCTGGTTTATTTTCACTTTTTAAATACAAAGTGTTGAAATGCCTACAGTTAAAAAATTATAAAGTTATTTCATAAAAAAATATTGAATGAATTCTTTCCTAAAAGCTATTACAATAAAAAAAATAAGAGAAAGCTAAAATGATGATAATAATGATGAAAATCAGCTACTTAATATTTTAAATAATGAACTTTAAAAAAATGTTTTTGTAGTTGCTGTAATTAATTACATAACCCTTAAAATCATTTTAAATAATGTGGAAAAAGTAATTGGAGGAACATAATTTTTATGAGTAAACAACTTAAAAATATGTTTGTAAGCTACCAATTATTACGTAAGTAGTAATTAAAATCACCTTTGGTTATGGAGGAAAAGTTAATTCCCCTAACTCAAGATAGTTTGTTGGTTCAATCTAATTTCAACATAAGTTATCGTAACTCAAAAAGAATAATGGAAACTGTTGCATTAATTTTTTTTTGTTGAGCTTAAACAATAGTTTTTAGAGTGTACAGCACATCTTATCTTGGTAGGAACCTGGAGAAGAGTGTGTCATGGGAGTGGAAGCCACGTCTTTAAAAGTGTTTCACTATTGTTCACATTCTCGCTGTAAATAAATGTACTTTCTTTGATCAGAAAGTCCTGCATTTGCGTCCCGTTCTTGCCATGCACCCTGACAGAATGATCCAGGCTGGAGTGGACCTGGTAGACTCTAACACTCAGCCAGCTCAGCGTGTGTTATTGCTGCAAGCAGACCAACTGCATCTCCATGAGAAAATGCTCCAACACATCTTTAAAGAGCAAAACTTGCTCTTTCAGGCATTCAGAGAGTATAAAGTTGTGTTTCAGACCCAGTGCTTTAATGTTGGAATTTTTTCACCTCCACCATCAACGCTAGATGTTGCTTCCTCCTGTAATCATGATTTACGGCACTCAGAAGTACAGGGTTCTTTGAATGCGTCTGGTAATTAATTTCCGGGCTTGCCTTGAAGGAATCACCTGCAGCTCGGTGTGCGTGAAGGTGTGGTGCAGAGGAAAAAGGACGGCAAGGAAAAAACTCCATGCTGCCGTGAAGCACGGTTTTCCAGTTAAAAGGGAAAAAAGAGGTTCCATTAACATTTGTAAGAGAGCTGCCGTTAGCGGTGAACCACAGACGGGTACCTACCTCGAAGGAGTCGGAGTGTTTCTTCGAACTTTTTGAACTATTCTGGTGAGTTAGCCTAGCTCACTTAGCACCGCTATTGCAGTTCAATGCATTGAAAAAACAACTAACCAGTCAGAATAGTAGTAAATGTTGTTTAAGATTTGTTTTCATAGTATTGCGATGTTGTGACAGTTTTTGTTTATTATGAGTGTTTAGCACTTTTCCTTTCTTGGGCCTGCTAGTTCCGCCACGGCCAGCTAAGTGGTTATGCGCAGTTCACGTGCAATAGCTGTGCTGTAGCTGTAACTGCGGCTGATGCAGAGTAATGCCAGTGTATTTACTTTTAGTGTGCCACAAGATGCAAATTTATTTTAATATTTAAAAAGAACCAAGGATATTAGGAACAAAGACATTTAAGGAATGTGGAAGTCTAATGTTCTGCATACTTCTGTGCAGACTGTTTCTTTTTTTTTTTTGAGGGACAATTCCATGTGTGCCGAGTGAGGAGCTGGTATCGTGGATCTAAGACACTGTTGCTGCTGTGGAGGCCTTCTGTGTGTCAGGACCATTGACTGTAGAAAACATGGACGACGCAACAGCTCCCCAAAAATGAAGCCAAAACGTCTCTATCGCCCCCTGGTGTCTGGCTGCAGTATAGGTCATAAACCCCGCCTCCTCCATGTTAGTGGATGGGACTGGGGTCAGACTAAAATAAATTTATTCTCCTTAGATAATTTTTTTTCCAAAGATTCTTTCTTTTGTTATCAATAGTTCTCATCATGCTGATTGATGTCCAAGGGGTCTCCTTTCCCATAAGTTTGATTCTAATTCCTACCGCGGTGATGTTAAATTGGGGTGAAACGTCATCATAGCAGCTTTGACTGACAGCTGCAGTCACGGAGAAACTTGCGTATCTCTGTTCGGGAATAGCAGATAGAGCGTAGGCTCTGAGAGGAGGGCCAGCGTTTACGCTACGAAAACACGACCGAGTGTTTTAACCTGACAGCCTGAGATGTTCTTCAGTAAACTGGACTACCCGACAGAAGGACCCGAGGCCCTGCTGCACGTTTTCGGTAAGTTAAACGTGTTTGTAAGCTAATCCGTAACTACCGTCCTTAGCTAGGTCCTGAGACCTAGCTAGCTAAAATGAGTACTCTGCTGTCGGGGTTCGTTTAGCTAATCTGTGCAGGTGAATGAATTTACTAAAGAAATCAAGAGAAACGCCCCGGGCTACTCAGTCACTAATTACTGTTACTGCACTTTTATTACAAGTATTATACTGTAAAAGCAACAGGCTGCACCCTGCTGCAGCTCCTGTGCAGAGCTGATTATTAAATATGTGCAAACAACAGCATGTTTTCAGTCTCTTGCCACATCTGTAAAGACAGTAACATCTTTTTTAAAAGCTTGTACTTCAGTAACTCCTCATTAATCAGGAACTATGGATTAAAGTACTGTAGTGTACTGTAATACTGAAAAAAATGTAAGAGAAGAACTTCAAAATTTCAATTTTGAGGGATAAAATTTATATCTGAGTTTGATGGTTCTGTTCTCTTTGTGATTACAGGAGCTGCCCTCATATTCAGACCTCAGCACCACCCAGTGACAGCAGACAGATCATCCAACATGTTCATATGTTAACTGCAAAATGAACTGATGAAAACAGTACAAAGGTTAAAGTACCACATGTGCTGTCAGTGAAAGCTGCAGCTGTTTTATTGATAAAGTTAAAGACAAAAAAACAAAAGGGTTTTTTTTTTTTTCAACTCTAATTTTTATTAGTTTAAGTTAACATTGAAGACCATACAGTAAAGTAAAGAAAATTACAAGCAAACAAACACACAAAACATTCTGGAGTTTACATTTCTTTTTCCATCTGCCACATGCAAATTTCTTATTATGTTGTGGTTTTGGTGCCACTTCGGAATGCTTTCCACTTCCTCCATTGTCTATCATATTTGCATCCCATCAATCTAATATTGAATGTTATTTTTTCCATCTCTGAGATACCCTCTACAATACTAATCCAATCTCGTTGAGTGGGAGGGTCTGGGTGTAACCACTTCTTTGTGATTGCTTTTTTGGTTGCGGCTAGAATTATTTTTGCTAGATATAAGTCCTCCTTTTGTATCTGTTCTTTTATGTTTCCAAGATACATCACTTGGCAGGTGTTTGGAAGTGCATAACCCAAAATATTATCCATGGTCATTTTAAGGTCTTCCCAATACTTTTTAATTTTTATGCACTTCCAAAATATATGTGAATGGTCTGCTTCTGTTTCTCCACACAGTCTCCAGCATTTCTGTGGACTTGAGGTCTGTTTACTTTTAATTTTGGGTGTAATGTAAAAACGTGTCAAATTTTTCCAACAAAATTCCCTCCACAACGGCGAATTCGTTGTGCTGTGTTGTATTTCGCACATACTGACCCATTCCTTCTCTGTTATAGTTATGGCCAGTTCAGCTTCCCATTTCTTTTTAAGGTAAAAGGTTGTGTCCTGTCTATCTTCTTCTAACGATCTATAGAAAGTGGAAATAGCTTTGAATTGTTTATGTTCATAGCAATTTTTTACTATTCCAATAACACCCAATGATTTTTCAAACCAGTCAGACTTTATTTGCTTTACGCAATAATCCCTAACTTGCAGATATCTAAACAAATCTCTATTTTCCAATTTGTATTCATTTTTTAATTGTTGGAAACTCATTAGTGTTCCATTTTTCATTAGAGTACAAACTGCTGTAATCCCTTTTAACTCCCACCGTTTGAATGTTTGGTCCAATTGTCCTGGTATAAATTTTTTATCATGTCTAAACCATCTCAGGAAAATTACTTGTTCTTTTAACTGATGTTTTTCTATTACTGTATGCCATATGTCTAATGTAAATTTCACAATTTGATTCATTCTACTTTTGTAAGAGGTCATTAATTGTTTATCAGAGATACAAATTTGAATTTTGTTTCCCTCAATTTCTTTCTCAATTTCCTTCCACCGGGACTCATATTCTGGTCTACACCAACCAACAAGAGGTCTAAGTTGGGCTGCGTAAAAGTATTCCCTTAGGTTAGGCAAAGCCATCCCTCCCTTACACTTCGAGAGTTGCAATGTTGTTAGCCTTGTTCTGGGCTTCTTCCCATCCCATATAAACCTTGAGATCATCTTGTCCCATATTTTAAATTTTCTTTGAGGTATAGGAAGTGGGAGTGATTGAAACATATATAGCAATCTTGGGAGAACGTTCATCTTTATTATTTGAATTCTAGAGTAAAAATTTGTAGGTGTTGTTAACCACCGTTCTAGGTCTTTTTTTTTTATGTTACCCTCCACCTGATTGTAGTTTGTGTCAGACATATCAGATAATGATTTTGTCAAGGTTACACCCAAATATTTCATGGTATTCAAGTGCCAATTTAGTTTATATTCATCTCTAATCTTTTGAGAAGGTGTATAATTGAATGATAGAATTTGTGTTTTGGATACATTAATTTTGTAGCCCGACAAGTGTTCGAAAGTATGGAATAGTTGCACCAGAATTGGAAAGCACTTATCAGGATCTCGTAAGAAAACAATGACATCGTCAGCAAATAATCCAATGAGATGTTTTTGCCCGGCAAGAGTTACCCCCTCCAGATTTGGGTGCTGCCGCACTGCTTGCGCTAGTGGCTCGGCATATAAAGCAAAAAAATTGGGGACAAGACACAGCCCTGTTTAGTGCCTCTATGTAGCCGAATTCTGTCCGTCAGGCTACCATTCACCTTGATTCTGGCTGTAGGTTGATTATAAATTGTTCTTATACATTGTATTGAACTGTCCCTAAACCCAAATTTTTTTCAATACTTCAAATAGGAAGAGCCAACTAACACTATCAAATGCCTTTTCTTGATCTAAACTAGAGCTGGGCGATATAAGATTTTTTCATATCACGATATGCTTTTTTCATTTCAGGCGATAACGATATATATCACGATATAAGCCAAATAACTATATATGTAAGATTTAAATGTGATGTTGCTCACAAATAAAATGTGAAATAATCAGCAGCTTGTTTTGATTTAAATATTCATTTTCCATAATAAGTTCAACAGGGCAGATGTACTTAAAATGAGGCTTCAGTTTTATGGTAAAAATGGTAAATGGCCTGCATTTGTATAGCGCTTTACTCAGTCCCTAAGGACCCCAAAGCGCTTTACACTACATTCAGTCATTCACCCATTCACGCACACATTCACACACTGGCAATGGCAAGCTACGTTGTAGCCACAGCTGCCCTGGGGCGCACTGACAGAGGCGAGGCTGCCGGACACTGGCGCCACCGGGCCCTCTGACCACCACCAGTTTTATGCAAAATAAAGGCAAATATTGCAATCTACACAAAAGGCAGCCGCTAAAGCGTTTAAGTTTCAAAATAGAACAAACAAAACAGACTACTAAATTGTCAGTTCCACTTAGAAACAAAATATTAATTCTAAAAATAAATCTTAGTTTATTTTACAGAAAAAGAGACAAAATTGACCAACTTACATAATATTGCTTTGGAAGCGCTGTCTGAGAGAAATGTTTATGTCCAGGGAGTTGGTAACGAGGATCCATTACCTTAATTAGCTGCTTGAATCCTTCATTTTCGACCGTGTTTATTGGTAGCATGTCTTTAGCAAGACAGTAAGCTATGGCATTCGTTATGTTGCTATGGCTCTTACCTTTTTTGTCATATGGTAAGACGCTGGCGAAAGCCGACTCAATTGACTGTTGCTGCTTCACAGGGATTCCCCTGGTTGTTTTCGATGACGAATTAGCGCTTTCAGTCAGAGATTGAGCGTGCTCCAGTGGGTGGCACTGCTTCAGGTGATAAAAAAGGTTTGTTGTATTTCCAGACTTTGTGGGAACATGCTTTCAGCACAATTTACAGTGCGCGTTACGCTGTTTTTTTGTCAGACTTCAAATAGCCGAAATACCTCCACACTACGGAACTTCTCTGGCCTTTCCTTTCGACAATATCTCCAACATTGGAACCGTCATCTGTGTTCCCTTCGGTATTCTGGTCACCAAAAACCCGGCACGGCGGCTGGCTGCTTCTCAAACAAATACACACGTGCGCCTTGGCACTTCAGCTGTACGTAACAAGTTACGTGACATGACGCTGCGGCTGTGATTGGTTCGGCTCTGCGCTACTTAATTTTTATTGGCTATTGGTTTTTTTTTTTATAAGACAGGAAGAGAGAGATGAGGTCTATCGCAATAGTTTTTTTTCTATCGAGAAAAAGTTATTTTGCAATACATATCGTTATCGTTTTATCGCCCAGCTCTAATCTAAACTTATTAACACAGTACTGATATTGGTCTTTTCTGCATTGTCGATAATGTGAAGGACTCTCCTTATATTATCCTGTGCCTGACGCACAAAAAAACAAGGTTTAATCACTCATGTAACTGTGTCACTATATATCAGCATTAACAGGACCTCAGTTTGTATCTCAGACCTGCATAGCTTCCGTTTTAAACACTTGATGTACTCACCTGCATGAAGAGCATATGAGATTTTCTCTAACACAATTAAATAAAACCTGATGAAGGTCAAAGGTCGTCACTTGTATGTTGAACTGCAAACTTGTCATCTAGAATTCTTTCACAGTTTTTTGCAGATAGTGTTATTTACCATAAAGTGATGCAGAGTTATTCATACCAGAGTAACCAGAGAGGATCATATATTTTTAAATATATAACTTACAGGACTGAATATAATATCTTTATGTAAAAGTCTGGAGTCTCTGGGGAGTATCCGAGTATTTATAACATTACACAAACCAAAGGTCTCCATCACAGTGTTCATGAAATGCTGGGTGTATCCATCTCCTGGGGCGGGCCTACGGAGGAGTGCTGAAGATTTCCCTGTGAGGGAGCTGCTGGTGAAGATCATGAGTCCTGCTTCATCAATGCAATGAGCTTCAGTGTTCCTGGTGTTTCTTAAATGATGCCTTTTTGAGTGGGTCAACAGAACTTCTGGCACAGGACAGCTGTGATGAAAGAAAGGGAAGAAGTTTCTCCAAACCTCTGGACCCAGGAAACCCAGCTTAGTCCTGATGGTTTCCCTCACTAGTTTCTCTCCAGGGTGAATGTAGCTGTTGATATAATATGGACTCTATTATTAAATGAAAAGAACAAATTAGACTACATTACTGAAACGTTCTGCTGCCGTTTTTAAAGTCTCCATGTTACCAGGATGTAGAGGGCTCTGAAGATTTAAACAGTTTTAGATCCATTACACTCACAGTCTTATGTTAAAATCTCAAAGGACAGCATTAGGGCTGTGCGATATGACCAAAATCTCATATCCCGATATTAAGACATCTATCATCCGATAACGATATAAATCACAAAAATGTAACATTTTCTGTAAATTCTGTGAATCTCGGGCAGCTCGACTTGCGTGAAGTATTTCCAGCTGGGCGTCGCGTACCTGGAGTCCAGTGTTTTAACTGATGCATGAAACTATACATTTTTAGACATAGGTTGTAATGGCCGCCGTTTTCTTTGTGAGTATTTATTACACGGCGTGCTGCGGGGAAAAGCCTGTTCTAACGTTTGAGTCTAAGGTTTATTTTTTAGCACCTGACGGCTCTTTTTTGCTTCTCATCCGTAAATACTCTGCATCTTTCACGTGATTCAGTTTATTTTGAAAAGTCTCAACAGGATCTTGAGCTTTATTGTGAAAGGTTTATGTGGAAAATAAACAAGCAGACATGCGGTGGTTTTACCGTCGTTGTTGCTAACGACAACGCATAAAAACAAGCGCTTGTCCGTCTGTAGTGTGGTTATATTAAATATAAGAGAAAGAGAGAACTTTAGGAAATTAATATAGCCACTACAGTGACCATCAAAATAATGAAAAAATATTGCCGTAAACAGTTTATTTTGCGACACCACGAAACAAACGATAGCGTAAAATGACACGATAGACGTTTTTATATCGTCATCCGATATATATCGTTATATCGAACAGCCCTAGACAGCATTACATTTTTGATATTAACAGCAACTCTGGGCCTCTGTAGAGTGTGCAGATGATCTCATTGCTGTCTAAAAATGGATAAAAAACAAACATAAGACATGCTGAATCCTTCAATAACAGACTATTAGAGTAGCAGGTGTGTAGCATCGCTAACTAGCTAGCAACAAGCCTCCAACACAGTGCGTATGCTAGTGGCTAATCTAGCAAACGAATGAACAACAGAGTGATTTTAGAACTATAAGATGATAAGCTGTGTCTTTTTTTTATAACAGTGACGTGGTTGTATTTACCTTAATTAAACGAGTCGTCAGTAACGGTAAACCAGCAAAAGAACTGGAGCAGCCGGGCTACGTAAAAAGTGTAGGGGGGGCGTGTTTGCGGTCACGTCCAGCGGGTGTGTGGGCGGGAGCGTTACACAGTCGCTCCACCTCAAGTCACTACTGCGCAGACTCTGGCTCCAAATTTGCAAGATGGTTCTTCGTCTCCCTCCTCTTTCTTGGGTTTCTGCTGCCTGAGGTATTCACTGAGCACGCTGTCAGTTGTCTCATCCTGGACTGTGGTGCTGACACTCACCAGTCCCCGGCCCCCTTCCTTCCGCTTAGCGTACAGCCTCAGGGTGCTGGACTTGGGGTGAAACCCTCCATGCATGGTAAGGAGCTTTCTTGTCTTTATGTCAGTGGCTTCTATCTCCTCCTTTGGCCAGCCTATTACCCCAGCAGGGTACCTGATCACGGGCAGGGCGTAGGTGTTGATGGCCCGGATCTTGTTCTTACCGTTCAGCTGACTCCTCAGGACTTGCCTGACCCTCTGCAGGTACTTGGTGGTTGCAGCTTTTCTAGCGGCCTCTTCATGGTTCCCATTCGCCTGCGGGATCCCCAGGTACTTGTAACTGTCCTCTATGTCTGCAATGTTGCCTTCTGGTAGTTCAATCCCCTCAGTTCTGACTACCTTCCCTCTCTTTGTTACCATCCGACTACACTTCTCCAGTCCGAACGACATTCCAATGTCATTGCTATATAGCCTGGTAGTGTGGATCAGTGAATCGATGTCTCGTTCACTCTTGGCATACAGCTTGATGTCATCCATGTACAGGAGGTGGCTGACAACTGCTCCGTTCCGTAGTCGGTATCCGTAGGCAGTCTTGTTAATGATCTCACTGAGGGGGTTCAGGTCTATGCAGAACAGCAGTGGGGACAGAGCATCTCCTTGGTAGATCCCGCACTTGATGGTGACTTGTGCTATGGGCTTGGAGTTGGCCTCTAGTGTTGTACGCCACATCCCCATTGAGTTCCTGATGAAGGCTCTTAGGGTCCTGTTGATCTTGTACAATTCTAGGCATTCCAGTATCCAGCTGTGGGGCATTGAGTCATAGGCCTTCTTGTAATCAATCCAGGCAGTGCACAGGTTGGTCTTGCACAGTCTCGGCTGACTGTTCTGTCTACCAGTAGCTGGTGTTTTGCGCCTCTGGTATTCTTGCCAATCCCTTTCTGTGCCCCCCTCATGTATTGACCTATGTGCCTGTTCATCTTAGCCGATATGATGCCTGACAGGAGCTTCCATGTAGTACTGAGGCAGGTTATTGGTCGGTAGTTGGATGGGACCGGGTCCAGACCGGTCCTTGGGGATCAGGACCGTCCGACCTTCGGTTAGCCATTCCGGGTGTCTCTCGTTAACTAGCAGCTGGTTCATTTGTGCTGCCAGACGCTCGTGGAGTGCAGTCAGCTTCTTCAGCCAGTAGGCGTGAACCATGTCGGGCCCTGGTGCTGTCCAACTCTTCATACTGGAGACCCTTTCTTGGATATCTGCCACTGTGATGGTTACTGGAGGTCGCTATGGTCTGCCCTCAGATCCACTGGCCACTGAGCATTGCCGTTATGGGTTGCGTCCTTCTCCCATATGCTCTTCCAGTATTGCTCCGTCTCCAGCCTTGGTGGTGCTGTTCTCTTATTGTTCCCTTGCCACTGAGAGTACACCTTTGCTGGTTCTGTGGAGAATAGTTGGTTTATTCTCCTGCCTTCTATCTCTCTGGTGTACCTCCTCAAGCGGCTGGCCAAGGCTGTGAGTCTTTGCTTGGCAGTTTCCAAGGCCTCAGGTATGGACAGCTTGCTGTATTTCTTATGCACCTTCTTTGTTGCTCCTTTCTGCAACTCCGTTAATTGGCTAACCTCCCTCCGTGCTACTTTGATCTTGCCCTCTAGCCTCCTTCTCCATGGAGGGTACTGCCCCTTGTGGCTGTTCAACTTGTAGCCAAGCATCTCACTGATCACTGCCGTATTGTAGATCAGCTTGTTAGTGTCGGTAATCATGGTTGTAGGTATCGTCCGTAGTGCTGCATTAACATCATCTAGCAGACCTTCTGAGGGTACTTCACGTAATCTTGGTGACCGGCTACGGGGGATCTAGGTTTCAAGCTTGGCCATGATCCTATCCTATCTTTCAGGTCAGTTCCTCTCGCACTCAACGATCCTTCTCCTATCGCACTTGGGGCTATGTACCCAATCTCGGATGGGGGTGATGATATCTCCTCCCTGACCTGGCGTCCTGACTCTTCCTTGCCGTAGCATTTATGTTGTACCTCGTCAATCTCTAGCTGTGAGAGCAGTCCCTTCTTTTGAATGTTGGAACACTGAGCTATTAGTTGTTTCGCTGTCATTGTGGATGTTGGGTATCAAAGAATCCATAGGTCCCTCATCCTATTCATGTAGCCTCTTCCGCCAGGGTTACTTGCATAGCAGCATTCCAACAACGCCCTGTTTTCGTCTCTTGCCCACCGATGCCTTCTTGTTCCAGTAGTAGTATATATATGTGTGTGTGTGTGTGTGTGTGTGTGTGTGTGTGTGTGTGTGTGTGTGTGTATATATATATATATATATATATATATATATATATATATATATATATATATATATATACAATATATATATATACATATATATACATATACATATATATACATATATATACATATATATACACATATATATATATACATACATATATATACACACATATATATATACACACATATATATATATATATGTGTATGTATGTATGTATGTATGTATGTATATATGTGTGTGTGTGTGTGTGTGTGTGTGTGTGTGTGTGTGTGTGTGTACACACACACACACACACACACACACACACACACACACACACACACACACACACACACACACACACACACACACACACACACACACACCTTCTTTTGGCTCTCAGCGAAGGCGGTCACACTTTTCTCCTCTCCTCTTCTCCCCTATCTTCCCTGCTTAGCTCCTTATGTCCTTGTCTTGTCTCGTGTTTTTTTGCACTTCCCTGGAACACTCTCTCACAGTCTGTGTCTAAAACCAAAAGAGAATTAGGGATTTGATCAACTGGTCTCTGAATGCTATTGACACCCTTTTCTCAATGAGAAGTCCGGGCTTGGAAGAGCCTGAGTGCCCTGGAGGGACTTTCCCTGCCGGATACACGATGGACGGGTGGCAGAAATGGAGGATCGTGTGCCTGGCGGGACTTTCGATCGAGGACGCTGAAGATATCTACCTATTCGGAACCATGATAACAGGGTTCTTGCTGATCGGAACTGGCTTGGCCCTGGCTTATCGGGGAATTAAGAAAGTGGAACCGGCTGTTCAAACCCCCACAAGGCTGCCCGCTGAGATTGAATTGACGGGACGAGGTGCGGCTTCTCAGAAAGGGCTCACGGATGGCAGCATGGTTAAGAGCTTGGAAGCGCTTGCGGTTGCAGTGAATACTCAGAATAACATCTCTGAGCGGATAATGGGACACATCAGGGAAGAATCCGCTCAGTTCAACACCTATGGGCGGAAGCTGGAATACATCACGGATCAGTTGGCTGCGGTCGTGAGGGCTCAGAATCTGCTCTGTGAGCAAAAGAGTGACAAGACCACGGAATTGAAGGTAAATAACATCATGGAGAAGCTGGCAGCTATCCAACGGGAGATCGAGAGACCAGTGTCGGAGTGTTAAAGACAGCTCGAAATTCTCATGAGTTGTTGTAAGAGAAAATGACCATCATAATACGGCTACCCCTCCGGCACCAGCTGTGGGCTCAAGGCTGGAGCCGAACAAAAACTCCCTGATAACGACTGTGTTGAGTCTGTTCCTTCCCATTCCATGCAAGGCCACCTGGGTTGGCTAGTAGACTGTTTACTTAGCCTGGCAGGGCGAAGGACACTGTCTCAGCTGAACTATGGACACGCACACACATACACTTACACTGATGAGCACACACTCATCCCCCTCCCTTTCCAAACGCCTTCGATGCTTGTTTCCTGCGGGGGAACACGGCGGGTCTGTGTGCCGCGCTGGAATGGTAGCGCTGTGCAGGGCGGCTGCTGTGTTCGCTTCGGATTACTCCTCACCCCCCACCCAACCCTGTGGCTTGTCATGTCTTTCATAATGTTGTGATGAGGACATTTATGTGCTTTTTGTGCAGAGGAGTTTTTTTGTTTCCTGTTCTCATGCTGTCCTACCATGGAAGCACAGCATGAGTAGAGGTCTCTTTTTTTCCTCTTGTACTTTTCCACTGTAGTGTACATTTCAGTGTTTTTTCTGTAACGCTACCGATCTCCGACTTGTATCCCCATGTAATGTCTGTAATGTGTGTGTGTGTAAGGTCGGGGGGGGTCCCATTTCACTGCAGGGCAACCTGCATGTGGCGAATAAAGCTTTGATTGATTGATTGATTGATTGATTGAATATCTGCGGTGCCTACTGATACAGAAAAATAAAACAAGAAGCAAACAAAATTGACAGCCGCAGCAGTCACGGTCTGTCGAATTACACCAGGTTAAAACAAATTAAAATACATTGATGTGTCGGGCCTTTGCCTGCAGCCAGAAATCCACTCGGCAAAGCAGCAGCTTGGTACTCTGTAAATAAAAGCAGGAGATGACTTACGCTGGACAGTAAAACGCAGCGGGAGTATCCCTCCAACTGTATTGTTTTCGTTACCTGTCCACAAGTTCGCGTCACACCCTAATAAATGTGGGTCAGTGGCGGTGAAGTCCACTACACGTTTCTCACAGGAACGCAATGTTTCCCACCTACAAGGGTGCAAATAACTGTAAATCTCTGCCAAACAGCCAGAACTCAAGTGGTACATTTTTCTATAACCTACCGTTCTAACAGAAGGCTAGGGGGCCCGCATCAAACTTTCATAGGAAGAAGTTAAAAGTGCCAACTTGCCCGGCTTGGACCAAGCGCTTGCAGTTTCAGGTTTGCTAGAGAATACCTAATTGCCCACACCTGAGCTTATGAATAGGACAAAGACCAGCTCCGCCTACCAGGGGCGGTTCCCAGACTCAGGTCTCACCTGTCACAAATACATAGCATGTTGGATGACAACCCTGGAAGTTCTCTGGAAGTAAAAAAGGGAAAAGGGTTCAGACTCCAACTGACAGAGGAGCTCCAAGGACAACGTCTTTACTTCAGTCACCTTGGCAGAGGAACTCCTCAGACGAAAACTGGCACAGGGGAAACAACCCAGAGCTACCTCCCCAGCTTCTCCAGTTGCAACAGAGGAAGATTTTGTTGTCTGTCTTTGGCTTCACCAAAACTACCACGGCAATATCCCACATGCCAAAGCAATGGAGGAATGTGGTTCTTTTGACAGCAACACACAGGGAACCAGCAGTCAGTGATGGGGAATAGAGGAAGCCTGGAAGCAAGAAGCAATCCTGGACTACAATAGGTACAAATACAGCTTGGATAACTTAGAGAGGATGTTGGCACCCCGAGTTGTTGAAGGAAAATAACTGATGAGCTCGGGCACATGCTGGTGACCTCAGCAACTGCAAGACGGCCGTGTCCCCGATTCTCAGCCACTTCTGCCATTGATCTCAAGATACAGTAGACTGAACCAGTGTGAACCACACCACCAACAAAATGAGAAGAAGGTGCAAACGGCGCACCTCCAGGATTGGGACAGCAGCCCCTCGCACCAGGTGTAGAAAGTGTGCCTACAAAAACCACTCTACTGTAGTTAGCACATCTTGCTGCTAATGAGGATGCACACAGAAACACACACACTGAAATATACATTTTGATCACTAACACACCATGTGTGATTTTCTTTTAGGCCATTCACCGTTACTGGTACTGACCTGCAATGATGATAAAAAAAAATATATATATTAGGTTTCATCATTCATATGCTAAAAAATGTGAACTTCATTGCTATTTCCCCCCCCAAAACGTGCTTATTTAAAAAATCAAGTCAATGAAAGTAGAAAAATGTTTTAATATATATTAATTTTATAGCATTTTGTAAACATAAACAGGGGGTGGCCATTTTTGGCCACGAACAAGCTGAGAGGGAGTGTTTTTGTTTTTCTGTCACTGCACAAAAAATAATAATGCATATATAATCACTCATACTTTTAATTATTGCTATGCATCTAACCTCCATCATGATTATGAAATAAGTCAGTTTGCATGTATTATTTAGAAAAAAAAATAGGGATTTTATGCTTTTATCCCTATGTAAATCATTATAATTATGTGATTTAACTGGTATTTAAAGGGTTAAAATTCTGAATTTGAATGAAATTTTGATTTTCATGAACAGCACTGATGCTAATTTAAAAAATCAAGTCAGTGAAAGTGGAAATGTTTCTTAATATATATTAATTTTATAGCATTTTGTAAACTAAACAAGGGGTGGCCATTTTTGGCCATGAACAAGCTGAGAGGGAGTTTTTATGTTTTTGCTCTCCCTGCACAAAAATAATGCATCATAATCAATGTTGATGTGAATCAATTACATGTCCCAGACTTAACTATTAATAATACAAGAAATTCCAATAGCAGTGCAAATATATAAAATTGTGAGATTTGAGGTTGTCTTCCAGCTAGTGCAGTGGACAAACAAACTGGTGTTTAAAGGGTTAAAAATTTAAAAAGTAATAACTATTTTATATTTAGTTATATTTAAAAGAACTGAAGTTAGTTAAAAGCTTTATGCAGAAAAAATGGCAAAAAAACATAAAAATAATAAAGATTACAGACTTAATCTGTTGGTGGCCACTTTTGGCCATGAACAAGCTGAAAGGGTAGTGATTTTGAACAAACCCAGAGGGTTAATGCTCATAGAACAAGATTGTTACAATAAATTGTTCTAATGCCAACAGGAAAAAAATAATCAAGTAATAAAGTTGCATCTAAGAATCTATATTCTTTATTATTGATGCTCATCAGCGAAAGACATTACATGCTACTGGGAAACTTTAGACCCTCCCACTGTTAATGCAGAGAATTCAAAAGGATCTTCCAGAAATGGTGACCCTATTTTTCTTGAGTATTGATTGGTTGGTACCAGATTAGAACTTAACCTGCTCCAAAGCAGGTTAAGTTCATAACACAAGTTACCATGGTGCTTTACCCCGGTAAGAATTGAACCACCTTCTTAGTACCCAGATAACCCTGAAGTTACCTGGGTGAGCTGAAATCCTGCTTCCCATTATAGGCCTCAGTCATCTGGGCCCAATACATAAACAGTTTTTTCCTGTCTTGATCCTGTCATGGTTCCTGGTCCTCCTGGGCCAACTAGCCCATTCTTTCTGTTTTTCTCTCTCTATCTCCCTTGTCAGTGTGAATGCTTTGTCTTTCAGAGGCAAAGTGTGGTTGAGGTCTCCGTCCAGCTAATCACACACCTTAGCCTCATACCTAAATATGCACTCTCATGCAGCTGGGCGTATTTCATCCTAGCACAGATAATGGAAAGCATATAGAAATTGTGCTCCTCATCCCTCTCTCTGTTATTTCTATACCTTTTGAAGTAATTGGTGTTGATATAGTCATACCAGTTGAATGCAGTCACACAGGAAATGAGTTTCTTTTGGTCATTAGTGACTATGCAACCAGGCATCCTGAAGCCTATCCTTTTGAGAGAAGTCTTAGCTCAGCGAGTAGCTAAAGCAATGCTAAAGTTTTTCAGTCAGGTACAAATCTCCAGACAGATTCTGACAGATCAGAAAGAAAAATTTCTTAATAAACATGAATAGTTACTGATACTCTATTTTTCATACAATCAATGCCCAATCTTTAAAAAAATATTGTTCAACAGTTTTAACATAAACATGTCTGGATCTCCTCCATACCTGCTTCATGCTCTGGGGGACGGGGCTATGGCTCCCCACACTCCCTAGCAGATCGTTACATGGAGAAACCTTCTGAATACAAGCGTGCTGTTCCACACAGGTGTACACACAGGTGTTCACAGACACAAACTACACCTTTCTTGGCTGCTACCTCAAAGCACATTGTGCGCTGTCACAAATGTTCATTTCTCACATATCCATTGAGAAATGAACTTTTTTGCCAAACCAATTGGATGGAAAACTTCAACGCTTCATTAGACTTCATCCAGCCATCACTACTGGAATGTTGGGAGGCTGCTTTGCTCCATGTTGCCACTATCTTGGAGGTACAGAGCATCAAACACGAAGTGCCAAGTGCCAAGTCTTTTTATATTGGATGGATTTGAAAGCTTACCAAGTAGTTAAAAACCAGAGGGGAGTTTGTCAGTCTTTTGTTTGGTATTTTTATCATTGTGAACTAACTTCTATATTTGTATAAAATCATTAGAAGTAGTAAATAGAATATCTTTGTCATGATAATAGATAAAAATATTGATTAATGTTAGTTGATTGATGCTTGAATGGTTTGTTCTGGGGAGGGGGCTTAAGCTTTAATATGTCTTTAACCTGGCAAGGTGGCACTGTAGGATTCAAGTTTTGACTAGTAAGGTTATTATCATTAATGAAAAACAACAAAATAACTAGAACTAAATAAACACTTTCGTTAACTCAAATAAATACAAACAGGGGTTTGTGAAAAAAGGAAAACTAACTGAAACTGTATTGAGCGTTCCTAAAACGAATTAAAATCAACAAAAATAATCTAGAAAATGTGCTTAGTTTTTTTTTTTAGTTCTTTGTTTTTGTGTGCATCAAACAATAGTCCACGGTTAATGTGAAGTCCACTTTCTATTTTTGTTTTTCTTGTTGTCCTGCATTATGCCAGCAGATGGCAAGTGCATCATCATGTCAGGAAAAGTTGGGAGAAAGTGCCTAAAGAGTCTAAATTGAGATTACTTTGAATATGACTGTTTTTCTTAGATAAAAAACAAGTGTCTTGTAGTGGAATGAGATAAAATATGTGGGACATTTCTAAAGGAAAAATCTCAGAAACCCTTAAGTCCATGTGAAAAGCTCGCACAAGTAGGTTAACCAAGCCAACCTTGAGAAGGTAAGGGAGCAAGCACAACCTTCATCCCAAGAACAGAAACTAACCCCAGGCAAGGCACCGTGATGCATCCCGAGACAACCCCACAAAAAACAGAGTGCTTTTTTTTTTTGTTTAACATTTTATTTATTTATTTTTTTAAATGCAGTGCTTCTAACAGCAACCCGATTGCTACTGCTCAATTCGTAGGAACATCACAAGCAAGCGGAGGCATTGAGGAATATGTTTATTGAGACTGGGATATCAACATAACTATGTGAGTCAATTGCCTTCAAAAAGTTCAAAAAACACTTCACTTGAATCAAAATTCACAACACTCGATGCTGCATGAATCAATGGTCTCATAGGGACTAACATTGATATTGCAAAGCAGAAATAAAAAGAACTAATAAAAGAGGCAAGAAAGCAAAGCCTTTGTGTAGCTGGCTGAAGCATAAGTGTGATGATTCTGGGTCTTTGACTCAGTGGTTTGTGTTTGTGGACTTCCTCCATTGTGCCTGTGGCTCTCTTACAGTTATGGATTAAGAAGTTACACAGTCAGTGATGTGGGGAGTTCCTTGGAGAGGTGGCAGAGATATTGTAAGTTGTTCAAGGACACAGAAACACACACACACACAAACACACACAAAACACAAAAAACACTTAAGGTCAAGGGGTTACAGAAACACAAAGAGGTCTACACAGAAAAAGAGATTATTCCAAGGCTGAGACTAACAACAAAACATGACATGAGAGTAGAGTTGGATGTCTCGAGACCGGTCTTGGTCTCGAGACCACTTTTACGTGGTCTTGGTCTCGTCTTGGTCTCGACGGACTTTTGTCTCGGTCTCGGTCTTGGTCTCGACGGACTTTTGTCTTGGTCTTGTCTTGGTCTCGACGGACTTTTGTCTTGGTCTCGGTCTTGGTCTCGCTGTTTCGGTCTTCCGTTCTCAAATCGACATAGTGTTCGGGAGATTTGGAGTCAACCATCAACGGAGCGAGGGGGTGGCTTACTGGGCTTAAGCCCGGGTCATTTTTTCAGAAGCATGGGGTCTTTTGGAGTGTAATTTGTTAGTTAGATGCCTGGCTGACAACTGTATAAAACAAAAACAACACACGAAGCGCAGAGCGCACCGTCGTAAATTCCCCCTAATTTTGGTATGATCCGAGCTCAGGCACTAGGCGACTGAGCACAGCACGCATGTGAGCGAGGGGGGAGAAGCTGCTGCCTGCAAGTTTGCTGCAGACAGAGGAGAGCTTAAGTTTGACCAGGTACCAAAGCAAATCATTCGTACTGTACAAATAATGTAAATATGATGGTGTATCACAAAAGATTGATATCAAACTGATCAGTTGGTTGCGTTACTTACTCTTCGAGTGAATCAACAAATGGATAAATAAAAAGCCGAACGACAATGCTGATATTTTAGAGAGTCTTAGCTTACATTTCATATTTTCAGTTGTTACCCTCCACGGCTAAACAAACTCTCTAAATCGGTTTCAATTGTGTACTGATGAACACAACAATGGACATAAGGAGCTTCTTTCAAAGAAAAAACTCAGGTAGATGTTATTTTATATATTATGCTTAGTATGTTGTTCAGTATATCTATGCAAAACAAGAGGAATTTGAATACACAGCAGTATATTCACAGCTGAAACCAGATATTTACACTTTAGGTAGAAAACATAAAAACTATTTTTTACTGTTAAACATCAATTTAGAGTAAACTTTTGTTTTAGATAAATAAATGTTGAAATATCTTTTGAATTATTTAAATGTCAGAATAAAAAGAGGGAGCTGTCTATTTTAATCACTTTCATCAAATTTAGGAGTACATATACAAATTTCCCACGTGTGGGACTAATAAAGGTTATCTTATCTTATCTTATCTTACACTAAGTTTATTGTTAATTAATAAGAAAACTCCAGACGATTCCATTCTGAGTTGACGAAGCTTCTGATAGGTTAGTAGAGTCCATGTGAGTAAATTGGTGGCACACCTGTGGATGCATATAAGGCAAAACACAGAGCCTGTTTCTGTGACATGGAAAAATCAAGAGATGTCAACCAAAACACCAGGAAAAGAATTGTGGAGCTCCATAAGTGTGGCTCAATTTTGAATACAATTTGGTGCCATTTGCAATTAAGAAATACAGATAGTTTCTCTCTTTACTCTTAAAGTTAACAAATATGTTTTTTATATTTATCAATCTAAAAAAAATAAACATTTAGTCTGATTTGATGTTACAATTAAATAAGTGTTTGTGTTTTTATCTGAAGAGTATGTAAATATCTGGTTTCAACTGTATATTTGATGATGTTGGTGTTTGGCTTGATTGTCAGCACAAAGAGGGAGAGAGAGGAGCAGAGAGGGAGAGAGAGGAACAGAGAGGGAGAGAGAGGGAGAGAGAGGGGCGAATGAGGACAGAACAGAGATGGAACAAGAGCAGGTGAGACACATGCTAGTCAAATGGTTGTTTGCCAAAACTCATCAGAACATGTATCTCGTACCTAGTGTTTCTTTTTAGATACCATTTGTTACTTTTCAAATTCTATATTTATTAAGTTATGCAAGCTTGTTTGCACAACAAGGCTAAATAATTATATAAATTTTCAGAATCTAAATCGTGTACTTTGGTAGAATTAAAAAATAAGTGTAGTGCAGGTCTATGATGATTTTCAGTGCTACTATCATCTAGTTCTGATTCTGGTTCTGTCTTGGTTACTGTTGTAGTCCTGTTTTAATTCCGGATCAGTTCTGGGTCTGGTTGAATTGGGGTTTAGTCCCTGTGTCTTGATACAGGCCCGACTTTGTTCTGCCTTGCTGCTTAATTAAAAAAACTAGTTTAAGGTGTCCTGCATATGTATATAGAAGTAATATATATGTATATATATATATATATATATATATATATATATATGAAGTCATTCTTTTTGAACAAAACTCAAAACAGAGCCTAATAATCTTTCAGTCATTTCTACCCTCACTTAATTTCCTTTCGCTGCTCAGCTCTCACACAGTGGCTCAGTTATGCTCCAATCCCTCCATATTGTGGCCAATCACATGCGAGGATATAGGATAATATCATTATGTGAAAAACAGAGAGGGTGAGAGACGCGACAGTCAAGTGGAGCATCTGTCTGTCCTCTCAGTAAGTGAGTGAGACAGTAGACAGCGGTGAGGAGGGCTGTGCGAAAGCAAAAACACATAAATATGCCTGACACCCGTAAACGAAGCAGCATCTGGCTGCAGTTTAAAGACTTTTTTTGTCTCGGTCTTGGTTTTGGTCTTGGTCTCGTCTCGACTTGGTCTCGGTCTTGGTCTCGTCTCAACTTGGTCTTGGTCTTGGTCTTGTCTTGGTCTCGATACCCTCTGGTCTTGGTCTTTGTCTTGGTCTCGATACCCTCTGGTCTTGGTCTTGTCTTGGTCTCGGATTAGGCGGTCTTGACTACAAGTCTACATGAGAGACAGAGAGAAGAAATAAGGCAGGCCAGCATGAGAGCACTCAGGGACAGTGACATAAAGCAATGAAAAAATAAATCCCCCACTCGCCCTTGCTAGGTTTATTATGAGAAAGAAGACAAATATGCTTCAGTTATGAGTTTTCACAATTTTATATCAAACGGTTAGAATTTTGAATTTTTTTCCATGGCACCATGGACTTCAGTCTCTCTGGTTCAGAGTGTCACTCTCAGCAAACACTTTTACTGCGGGCCACAGAAACAAAATGTTAACGTAGTTTGATGGGCTTTAAGTCTGGAGACTGTGCTGGCCACCCCGTGTTTTCAAGCTTACCTTCTTGTTCTTTTTCCCTGAAGTAGTCCTGGCATAGCTTGGACTTATGTTCTGGGTTATTACCTTCCTGTAGGATGAACCCCTGGCCAACTAGGCACATGCCAGAGGTATTGCATGGCGCTGCAGAATGCTGCAGTAGCTGTTTTGGTTCAGGGTGCCTCTCACTCTGTACAAGTCACGGACCCTGGATCCAGCAAAACAGGCCCAGACCATCACACTTCCACCTCCATGTTTGACAGTTGAAGCCACACACTGTGGAACCATCCTTTCACATTTAAATTTTGCTTCATCAGTCCATAATAACATCTTCCAGTCCATGGCGGTGTTTCAGGCTGCTCTGTTGCAGACCAGGGAGCAAAATAAACAATGTGCAGACCGTCTTTGGACCCCTGAACCCTGTTATTAACCTGATCACAAAGTATGGCTCTCTATCAACTATGTTCCCTTACACACTGAATAATGCAAACTCTCATCTAACCTTATTAGACCTTTGAAATAGAGGCTCTGATCAACCCTGACACTGTGCAGCTGAATCTGTCACTCAATATGTGCATTCCAAGTGTTTTTCATGTATCTCAGTTAAAACTCACCATTTCCAGTCTCCTGACTTCATCTGACCTGCCCGGCTCATTGGCGGCCCCCCAGTGTACATCGTAAGGAGGACTGTGGACAAAAGAAGATTCCTGGAGTCCACAGGCAACTGCTCTGGACAAGGCCATGCTCTGGGCCTTTCACCGCCTCCACATTGATAAACATGGTTGCCAGCATGTTCCCGTTAGGAGAAGGGGGTTCCTTCATAGCCCACCAGTCCTCCTGTGTGTGTGTGTGTGTGTGTGTGCGCGTGTGCACATTAGTTAACCACACTTTACTTTTACTCCACCTTCTTCCCATGCATACCTGTGGTAATCAACCCACCTGTTTGTCACCTGGTGATCAGCTGGCTCCTTTGAATGCAGAGGGTTTTCTTTCAGTCTTAGACTGAGAACTTAGACAATGTAAAATAATCAGTGTGTTCTAACCCACTAAACAGTTTACACTGAATCAAAAATTTCAGTTTAAATGTAAACCCCAAGCTGGCCAGCTGTGGTGAGCTGGATGACGCTGGAAAGCAGCAGGACAGGAGCCCCTTCACCACTTCCAGCAGAAAGGTGGCACAATTCCCTGTAAAGTATAGGCTTTACAACACTGGTCATAATTTAGAATTTTATATGTTTTTATTGGCAAAAATATTCTTCACAATCACATAACACCCCAGATATTATATATCAACGCAGCCACAAATCCTTATCAATGTAATATAAAACCCCAAAAATTTAAAAATAATTTTCTGACTGGGGGGTCAGCCCGGAAATACCTATATCACCAGAAGCAAACCTATTTTATTAAGCGTTGCATGAATGTTTTAAAGCTCTCTTAATCACAGTGTCTTGTTGCCTGCACTGGCATGATGGTATATATGGCCACACATGATTGTATCTATCAAAGGTCTATTTGACCTTTGATAGGTCAAGGTCACCAAATTATTCAAGTTCACTGTTAGTAGTTATGCCTATGGTATCAATTTGAAAATTGTAAGTAACTTTTTTCTTGAGTTATAGCATGCACCAGATTTTCAGAAAAGAAATCTGCGAGTTTTAACAGATGCAACTTCCATCCATCCATCCATTCGCTTCCGCTTATCCTTTCCAGGGTCGCGGGGGCGCTGGAGCCTATCCCAGCTGTCATAGGGCGAGAGGCGGGGTACACCCTGGACAGGTCGCCAGTCTGTCGCAGGGCCAACACACAGGGACAGACAACCATTCACGCTCACATTCACACCTAGTGACAATTTGGATTATCCAATTAACCTATCCCCTTAAACTGCAAGGGGACAGATGCAACTTATGGTATCAATTTGAAACTTGTAGATGACATCTTTATCAAATTGTTAAATTTGCAAGATTTTCCAAAAACTTGACCTCTGTCGCCAAGATCTGAACTTGTCCGAGACTTTCAGTAGACGCACCTATGGTATGAATTTCTAAATGCTACATCACGTCATTCTTGAGTTATTGTGTTCACAAAATTGGGTTGTCCATGCTGCAGTATCCATCAGTCTAGGCTGAGCAATAACAATCAAATTCAATGACCTAAAAGATTTTAATGTTTTTCTTTTATTAGTGTAAAAATGCACAGATTGTATATACGTATAAAAATAAAACAAGACAATGAGAGCAGTGATGAGCTAAAATATAACATGAGAATATAACAGTTGATATCAATTATACCCACACACATAATGCACTGTTAACTTGAGAACAGAGAAGATCAGGTAAAGTTGATAGTTACATGATAAGATGATTTTCTGATATTGTAGGGAGCATTTTGTTGTCATGGTTTGGGTCCACTTGTCTTCTTAGAGGCAAAGTTCATTCCAAATCATAACCACATTCTGATTTATCAGCTTTATGATGTGATGAGTAATATGAAAGTAGTCTCTTCGATGACATAAATGCACCATCCAAAGGAGATTATGGATTACTGAATGGATTGATTATTCCCACAGGTCTAAGTGCAACTGTTTTGCTTGATAGTAGCAACATTTCAAGGTGCAACATCTACTAAAATACTAAAACGAAATAAGGGTATCCTTTAATCTGTGAAATGATTATATTTCAACCAGGAAAAGCTGCACAAGCTGCATATCCCTCCAGACACACACATGCGCGCGCCACCACCCTTCACCACCACCATTTGCTCTTACAGGCTTCCCATGAAAATACTGAAAGCACAAGATTAATACACTATTTTGAAACTAAAAAAGGCCATTGGTTGTCCAGGAATTCATCTGCCATTTAATGATTTTCTCTTGTCACTTTTAAAACCAGTAGGTGGGTCACTATAGTGAATGCTCTACTGATTTGCCTTTAAGGCAGTAGATTGGCTGCTCCTGCTGTAGATGACCTTTTCAGAGCCAAAGACCTCACTCTTCTTTGAAAGACCTCCCTCTTGAACCAGCTGCTTGTTGCTGATAGTTGGCATGCCAACTGTCAGCACTTTCTTAGATCCTGAGACCCCTTCTGACAGTAGAGTACTTCCCTGAACAAGAAGACCCTGGCTCCCCTTTAGCACTTTCATTGACCCTGAAGGGGCCTTGCCTTTGACAACCATCATGGTCTGGGACCCAGACAAGCTCCCAGCTTGGATCAAGCCATCACTCCAACTATGGGTGTCACCATTCTCCACCAGCACCATTCCAGGGCCCTGGGCTTGTCCACTGGACATTAGTGTCTGTCCCTGAACAAATACTCCTTGGGCAGGTCCAGTCTGTGGGTTGTTAACCAGCACCATGCCTTGAAGGTTGGTGGTTGGCGCCTCAGCCAGCAGCACAGTGTTGTGGACCTGTGGCTGGACTACATAATGCATTGGCTGCAACACAGGAGTGGTGGTGTAGTACACAGGCTGCTGCTGCTGCATCAGGAGCATCTGGCCTTGATTTGCCAACCCTGCTTTCATTGTGTTTATCTCTTCCTTCACCTTGGCTGTACTTTCCTTTACAATTTCAGAATGCTCAGTTGTCTTCATGACCACACTCTGCTCCACTTTGGAGATGGCAGGCTCCAGTTTGGGTGGAGGGGAGAGCTTTTGTGCACTCATCGAACTTGATACTGAGGTTTGAGTATTGATGTAGGCATTAGGGGTAGGGGGTAGCACTTGTTTGTCATCACAAGAAATTGTCTTGCCTCTGCACACCTCTGCGAGAGTCTTGAACTTTGGTCCGAGGTCATCGAGAAACTGAAGGTCATTGTCTGACTCCAAAATGCTGCTGCAGCCTACTGAGCCAGCAGAGGACCCTTGGCCCTCATAGTCATACACCAACAAACCGTCCTTCACGCCAAGGTTGTCATCTCCACTGGCTGTCTTCTGTATTTAAAAAAAAAAAAAAAAAAAAATCAGTACATTTTCAAAATAACGAAAGACATATTTATTGACGACAATGACAGCCAATAAAAAGTGAATAATATCCACATAAACATTATTAGTTGCAACATTAACACATGTGTTCACATAACATCATAAGTAAAGCTACTACATATCATGTTTAGTGTTAAAACTTTCCATTTAATTGGATTTAGTTGTCCATTTAGTTGTCAGCTAATTTCTCACCTGAGAGTAATACTGTGCCAGGAAGTAATGTGGCAGGGCCATGCTATCAAAAAGTCCACCTTGACTTGATTCTCTGGTGTTAAACTCAGAATGGAAATCAGTGAAACCCCTCATTTCTTGTCCGTAGTCAGTTGAAAAACCATCTTGATAGGTGCCCCATTTCATCCCATTAATGTTAGTGAGAGATGCCTCGTAATCCAAAAAACTTCCCGCTGGTGCTGCTACATTTTTAACTGTGCCAGTAGTCACAAGGAGGGGATTCCTATCCACTTCTTGGAGTGAATTCACTAGAGGCACTTCCTATAAAAGTCATACAATTGTTAGAACAGTGAACAGTTTAAAAATCACTTTGATGGAGCTTTCACAAAGACATCATCATCGATGCCGAGATTATTCTGGTTTTCAGGACTTAAGGTAGTTGCAGTCTCACCGTATTTTCTCCCGGCCCTTCGGTGCAGTAGTTAATAAGGTGTGACTTGGTCTCACAGTCAGGCATGTCACTAAAGAGGTCTGGAAACTGTTTAGTGGATCCACATAGGCAGAAGAACAATAGCAGAGGAATGACTGTAAAAAAAAAAAAATGTTTTATTTCAAGTTAAAGCTACAAATGTGGTGTGAGGTCCAAAGAAGGAGCAACAGTTTTTCAAAAATGTGTAAAATCCCTAAAATATATGTAATTACTAGCGATTCCTTAAAGCTTTGGTAAGCTTTGGGGGATTTTAAATTGTTACACAAAGCTAATCTGTTTAATTTTTGTAGTTATTGCTAGCAAGTGTAGAATAGTTTGGTCTGTAATTACTTTTGGCTATGTATTTCCTATTGGGAGAGACACAGGGTTTATTAGGTAAACCCTGCTAGTACCAGTTTATGCCTCTTCCTCACCTGCCTTTATTCTCCATAGATTCCCCATAGATGGTGTTGTGATGTGATTGGCTTATTATATATTTATATAATTAAAAGCTGACCAAGTCTACCGATAAAGTAGTCAGTACCTACCTATAAAGATTTATTTAAGTTTTTAGGTAAGAGAGTTACATTTTGGTATGGTTCGGGTATCAGTATATTGATTTCATTGTCCTTTTTTATCTGATCAAAATTCTAAAATAAAATAATCACATAATGCTTACTTAAGAGCAGTAGTAGGCCCGCTAGTATTAGCCCAATGGCCGCAGGTCCTAATGATGTTGTTTTGCTAGCATGACCATTGCTGCCTCGCTTTCCACACACAACTCCATCCTCGCAGGTGCAAACTTGGACCCTCATTCTCTGAGGTTCAGGGCAGGCGTGTCCCTGCTGATCCTTCACCACAAATTCCACTTCATAAACACCAGGCCAAAAAGCCTCCTGAGACCGCAAGATAGCTGCAGTGTCTGTCAGAAACCAGAAAAATGTGATGTAATGCATTACTCATAGATTTACTCTTAGTGTGTATATGACAGATTGTAATCCACATTTTTATCTCAAAATAAAATAGTTTTCTTTATTTAACTACTATATCTAAAAAAATAATAACCCCAACAAAAACAAACATACAAAAAAAACGGAAATCATCATCTCACCATTTAGATGCTCCATGTTCCATTTCCCTTTTGTGTTTTCTGGGATGATCTCAAACTGAAAAGGGGGGCCATTAGGATATGCGTCTTTATCATTAGCATTCACAATTACAGCATTTGCTGTGGTGCACAGAGTCTGGAAGTTGCTGGTCAGGGTGGGGCAGTGGTCATTAGAATCTTCCACTTGGATGGCTATCGTACCAGTGGCTGTTTTGCCAGGCATGTCTGTGGTGTAAAACCAGAAACAAACATATATAATCCAGTATTTTCTTTTCTTTTTTTTTTTTTGCTTTGATATTTCTCCAGAGTGTTCAACATTCATGCTGTACCATCTGAAATGCAGAGTATTTTGGCAGTATATGTCCCATTGACCAGGTATGGAGATTCCCTGTCAGGCATCTTGTTCAGTTTGATCTCAGCTGTCTCCGGGTCAATAGTTAGCCAGTTGTCAGGGTCTGAGCCTTTGGCATATCTACAGCAGAAATAGACCAGTTATTAGCATCACTATTATTGTGCACAGAAAGAGAAGCTGACACATGTGTATGTGGACTGACTTGACTGCTTTAGCTGGTTGTCCAGTATCCCCATCCACTGCAGGGTAGCTTGCAATAACATTTTTAATGTTAAAGGATTTCCCTCCCTCTGAGACGGGAATAGCTTTGACTTTAGGATTGAAACGTGGCCCCTCAGGCTGGTTCTTCACATTGATTTTGATAGGATAAGTTTTAAATCTTCCACCGCTTCCGCCACTTGCTCCACTGGCTCCACTGGCACCACTGGCACCACCTCCACCTCCACCACCTCCACCTCCACCACCACCGCCTCCACCACTACCACCACCACCGCCTCCACCACTTGTTCCAAATGCTGCACTTGCTGCACTGCCTCCACTTCCAACTAATGGATTCTTGTTCCTGACGGCTAAGCCTAGTTCAAGGTTCTTTACATCCTCATAATCCACAGCCTGTAAATGACAGATACAAGAACATATCTTTTAGCTCAAAAAATAATTAAAATGATTGATGACACATAAGAAACAGTACAGTGTTTTATATGCATTTATAATTGGAGTGTTGCTATTGTTGTTACATTTTTGCTTATTATAAAACAAAAGGTATTATGGATTTTATATAAACTAACCTGCAAAGTTATGCTCCTGTGCTATGTGTTATGAATGTACTGAAAAAAGTAGTTAAAGTAATGGGCAGTAGTCATATAGCAATGCCCAGTAAACCTCATACAGTGGTAATAGTTTTGTCTTCCAGCCAAGTACTACAGGGACTTGACGCAAGCTGAATAAGCAAGTCAATGACAGCTTAAAATATGTAAGGCAAAAATTAACGACTCCGGGCTTTAATAGATAAGAGACACTTATCAAATTTTGGAATACTTTCAGTCTAAGTTCTCATTGTAGGGTGTAATGCGTTCCAAAGTAACAGATTATTGTAATGACATTAAGTAACTCTGTAACAAAGTAATGAAATGTGTTATTGTACTAAATTCAATAATTTGATTAAAATTTAATTACAGCTACAGTTATGCTGTTGCTTGCATTACAGAGGTGCATCAGTTATCTGAATGACAGTTAGATAGAACAAAAAAAACCAAAACAAAACAAAAACAAAGCTGAAAAAAACAAACCAAAAAAACCCCAGAATATCTTTTGCTTCCTGTGTATTTATGAACTTTGGACATTACTCTTATTTTTATTGCCTGAAACAATAAGAGCACAATAGTAATGTACAAACTGCATCTAGGACAGAAACAACTACATTACACTCCTAATACAACGTTTTCTTTTTGCAAGCATCTCCACAGACAGTATACTAAAACAAAGCTAACAAAGAATCCTGAGTGATGTTAAAGCATAGCATATGCTGACCCCAGGTCAGGTTGATCTTCAGCAGGTAACAAAAGAAGTGATTATTACATGTTTATGTTTCTAAAGTAGAATCACTGTGGCATTCACTTTAATGTGTCTTTGGGGTGACATTCAGCTTTGCAATTTGTTGTCATTTTTGTGTTCATATGAGACAACAAAAGAAGCAAAGTATGTGTCCTCATTAGGATACATATTTGTGTCAATGTGTGGCACTCTAGCCTCTGGTTTATATTATCAGCTCAGATAGTTATGTTTTTTATTAGTAGGTTTATATAACATAATTATTAGGTAATTGCACGGAAATACATTTCAGTATATGTTACAGAGTAACGCAAGTAATGTAACAGGTTGGGTTACGAAGTAACATGCTGCATTACTTTTAAAAAAGGTAACAGTAATGTGTAATACATAATTTCTTTTTAGAGTTGTGACCCCAGCACTGGTCCCCATCTACTAGCCAGATTAGGATTTGCAAAATTCAAAGCAAAATGTTGTTTTCTTATATGCAGTTTAAATTTTAAAAATTGAATAACTAATCATATACTAAAGCCACTTAAATCTCCTCATTTTTCCAAATTTGATAGAGCAGAACACAACAATGGTTCATTTTAATCATTAAGCATTAAAATTCTAATCAATGACTGTGACTGACTCAACTTTTATAATTGTTGCACAGTCCTGTTGCAGAGATTGATTTTGGGAAGTGTTTTCTGTGTTTCTCAATAAAGGGTTTTATTTAACTTGAATTATTGAATCATTTTCTTTATGTAGTCAACAAGAGCTCATATTCCCCTAAGAGAAGCAGCAGTATTGAGAATAGTGGATATATTAGTAGGTGGTGCTTAGGAAACACAAGGCTTTTGTCTTGTTCAGTGAAGGGGCTTTGTTCCACATAACCCTCCAAGTTATGCATGTGCAATAAATGCAATATCGACTAGATGAGTCCCTAAAGCTGATTAACTGAAAACTTAATCAGTTAATCAGTATAGTGAGACACACAGGGCACCTTTAGTGTGGGGAAATGTGGGTATTTTTTTGTCAAACATTGATTATTGACTAGAATGTTTAATTTTATTTTTTTAAAACAATTAAAAACTTAAAAAGAGGTTTTTTTGGCGCTTATTTAAAATATTCTGCTAATAATTTTAACCCTGGTTCCTCTGTCTTCTTTAGGGCTTCCTGGTGGCAGCCAGTGTGCCCCTAGGGGTAGGCAGGGTGAGTTGGGGTGAGTAGTATTTTTAATAGCAATTCACACTTCACTTTCATTTTCTAACTAAATTACTAAAGGAGCAGTGCATTTGTCTCTTTGTTATTTGATTTAATTTTTATGTTTAATCATATGTATAATCAAGGTTGTAACAGTGTTTCTTTAAAATTAAATTAGTGGCCATCTCTCTGCAGGTTCACATTTAATTTAGTCTAATGTCCACAGGTTCATTTAAACCAAAGTAAAACAAATCTTCATATATGTGAATAGCACTCTTGTGAATGGCAGCATAGTCAACCATAGGAAACAATCATCATCATGCAGTGATCAAGGTTCTGATCCTTACCTCATTCATAAGAGGGCCAGTTGCCACAAAGTTTGACTTTGCGCTTGCCAGATAGTAAAAAAGCAGAGTAACAGCACATAATTTCTTCCCAATTAAAAAGACTGTACCTTGTCAAGCATTAAGATGCCTTCATTGGTGTTGGGGTCTGTTTTAATGCTGAAATACCCAGCCTCATTGCCTTTGACAATGTCAAACACAGCTTCCCAGTTGTCTGTGCCTTGTAGATCCATGTCCTCTGCTTTGATTCTCATTACCTCCACACCTTGTGTGTTCTCCTCAATGCTTCCTTCATACTGTAAGTGAAACACATAACATGAAATTAGAGTTCAGCTGTGTGCATGTGTCTTCACTCTACACTAATCTCCTCCTGTGTATATACTGTCTGCATCACTCTGTTCTTGGTCACGTCCTCACTCATGTTGAGCCTCTGTCAGTCTGTTCTGTCAGTCCTATCCTGCACATTACTTGTTTTCAGTGCCATTTGAAATAACTTTTTGATCTCAGCCAATAAAAACAGTTATTTCACTCACTGACATGCAAATCAATTCATAAATCTAAGTAATGTTCTTTTTTTCTGGATTTTTGGTTGATATTTTGTCTCTCCCATTAAAATGAAACCACCATAAAAAATAGATACTTTTCAGTTCTTTCTAAGATAGGAAACTCACAAATTCAGCAGGGGGTGAAATAAGTATTTCCCCTACTAGATATGTTAATATAGAGGAATGTAAGGAAGAAAGGTACCTGCTCTTTTTCCAGTGTGGGAGAATTATCATTCACATCAAGGACATTTATGATAATAGTGGTAGTTCCAGTGTTTCCACGGGGGTCACCATTTAGATCTTGACCTTGTATCGTCAGAATGTACTTACTACATGTCTGAAATTAAAAGACATCAAAATAGTCATTGAACAAATAGGTTTGTACAATAATGCAGTTAGAACAGAGAATTGGGATGTTATCAATATGTTTCATCATTTTTGTCATAGGATCTAACTGAATGGTATATTTTCAAACTGTGTAAAAAAAAAATAAAGAAAATGAGTATAAAAAATAGAGTTTAGCTAGCAAAGAGGATGTTGTTGGCAATTTTCCTGTGCAACCAAAGGAAAATAATCAGTGTTATCTTGTAATTACTTTTCTAAAATTGGTTAAATGATTGCAATTTCATTAACACAAGCACAATAGAGAATATTGTTGATGAAATGGTCAAAAAGTTAAAAGATTTGTTAAATAGGGTAAGATGGACTTCACTGTATCCTGAATATTTGTGCTTGGATGTTTGTTTGTTTACCCCAGTAAGCTCGTTCAATAATAATAATGGCTCTAAAGGCCCATTCTGAGGACACAGAGACCGAGGAATGCATGCAACAGGTCATCGAAAAACAAAATAAAAAACAAGCTCAATTGTATTGAGGGCTGTGGTTTACTGTTCCACCTGCCCCTTCAGCTGTCACTGATCTCTATATGCTCCAGTGTATCATCAATATGTTTTTTTTCTGATAAATAGGAAGGTTTTTTTTCTCTCTATTTAAAATGTCCTTACGATTAATATCTCACCACTATCCCGTGTTATTAAAGAACTTTCTTGAATCACATAGCCAAACATACAGTCTAAACTGAACACTGTTAGTATAGTTCATACCTCTCTGTCCAGAACAGGCCTTTTAACAAAGATGGATCCATTTTGTCTGTCTATGTAGAACACATCTTGCGCTGGATTCTGAGCTATGATGCTATAAGCAATCTGAGAATTGACATTTCCTGGTTCATCAGCATCAAATGCATCGACTGTCGTAACAAAGGTACCTGTAGCATTAAATGAAAAAAGTCACAAAACTTAATTTCACGTTCATTGACACTGTACATGATAAAAACAAACATTCTGATCTTCATATTGATATTGTTCAGTGTCTTGCTCTGGTTTTAAAACAATGATACAAACTTGTTAAGAAGAGCTCCTAACTGTTGTGTGCCATTGTAGTCTCAGTTTAAGTAGGTTATTATGCTATTTACATAATGGTTACAAATGTTTACAGAAAATTGTTATTTACAAGGTTAGACAATAAATAAATATATAAATAAATAAATAATAATAGTGAAATAACATGAACTACAGAACGCAGGCTGTCTGTAACCTCCAGCAGCTCATTGGAAAGAGTTTACCAATTTGATCACTTTTACACAAACACTATTACAAAATCAAAATCCTTTCTTTAATTTATAATTCAATCATTTAGTTTTACACCGCTCACTACTATTACAAATTTGAATGAGATTCACACAACTGACCTTTAGGACTGAGTTCATCCACGTCAGCAGGATCAACATCTGGAAATACTGGAGAGTTGTCATTCTCATCTACAACCTTGATTCGTAAGTCAATTTTTTTTTCTGCAATTGTGCCATCATTGAACGTAGCAACACCAGACAACTGAAAGAGTAGTAGATAAAAATGTAACCATTGTTGTTCGTTATTTAGCTTGACATAAACTACAACACCTTGCAGTTTGCATTTACCACCAGTAAAGGTGTATTTTACAAGCTTAGGTGACAAAGGTTAGTGAAACCAATGTATCAGAGCAAATACTATATATTACAGTGAGCAACGGAAAAAATATCTTTATAGAACATTATATTATCATGGTAAAGTTGGTCTTTCTTCTTTTCTATAAAATGCCATCACTTCATCTTTCTTTACACTATGTCACTACTATGACTGAAAATGGTATCCTGTAACCTTTAACATGTTTCTAATTGGCCACTGATGTAGTCGACAGCTGTGGTCACACGTTCACATACATTCATCATAGGCATGAATGCCAAGGTAGTTTGGAACTTTTAATTATTTCTTTTAACTGGTCCAAATTATATATACAGGCTTTTAAGCACAGTCCACAAATTTTCAGAAATCAGTGGCCTTTTGGAAGACCCAGGTGCGCCCAAGCTTCATTCTTACTGATGATTTGAAGTGAAAATGAAGAATTTGACGTTAGTTTTTCTTCTTTATTATTCCATTCAATGTATCAGCAGCACTGGGAGCAAATAGTTCCAGAACATGGTGCTACCACCACCATGCTCACCATGATTGCACAGCCGAAATGCCGTACAATCATTTGGAAAATTATTAGTCTGTTTTTACCTGGTTAAATAAAAATCTAATTTCCAAGAGATACCTGGCATCATGGCAGCAAAAGTCAAAAATACATGTAACACATAAGTACATAAAAAGAAGAGTTCAAAGAAATGACCCAAAATTGCCATGACATTCATTCTGATGATGAGCATTTGCAAACGTCCACCACAGCTGTAGATAATTCTTAAACTATGTAGAATAAAGCACCGTATGAATGTATTGCTTAATGTTTTTTATAGTCTGAGGTGATCATTAAGACTAGGAAAGGGGTATATAAATGGCAGTCCATTTTCAATTATCTTAATATTTAATGTATTTAGGACAGCTGTTGAATCTTATTCAGTACCAATGAAGAACTACAGGAGGACTCACGTTGTAAGTATCGATCTCTTCCCTGTCAAGCAGTTTAGTGACACTAACATCACCAGTATTGGGGTCAACCACAAAGACATGGAAAGGATATTTGTTTGCCCCAACACCTTCCAGGGAGTAGCGAAGATTTGAGCCAACTTGAAAATCGGATCGAATCTGAAACACAAGGTGGACGACTTCATTATTTCACCACATATGCACCAACAAAACAAGAGCACTAGTAATTCAATCTAGTGACAAGTGTCACCAGGTCTATGAAATGATTATTTCTGTCAAACAAATTTAAATATTAAACACAGATAACGCATGTAAACACAAAATGCAGTTTCTAAATGGTGTTTATTATTAAGGGGGTAAAAAATCCAAACCTAAATGTCCCTGTGTGAAAAAGTGATTGTCCTCTAAAGCTAATAACTGGCTGTGCTTCCCTTAGCAGCAACAACTGCAACCAAGCTTCTGAAAACTGGGAACAAAAATGGTGACTAAGTTAAGAGATAACTCTATAACAACTGTCACATAATTGAAGTTGTCTATTTCATTAAATAATTTGTTTTTAACATGAATTCTTATTATGTGTGAAACTGATTTATTCTTATTCTTACAGCTGGTGGTGTTAAATTGTCAAATAATAAAACATTTTTTAAACAGTATGCTAATCATCAGAATCAAAATATTTCGATACAAAAAGGAAACTAGGGGGTCACAGGTGCTCCAAGACAGTAAGAACAGTAACTAACTAAACTAAATTAAATAATACAAAAAAGAAATTAAAGAAAATAAGAAAGAGAGGTTAAAGCATCCACAACTAAAGCAGGCTGCATGACGGTTGACACATGCACACTAATTATAGGTAATAAGTTTATTACAATTCTTCAGTGTTCTCTTCTATATTTTTGGTTGCATAACTTTCAAATAATACTCTGAATGCATTTAAAATCACTGTCAGCAAGCAAGAAAATAACGGGGGGTTAAAGATCCCTTCATAAACAATAAGATAGTCTTTATATTTCATGAAAGCCCTCTTACAATTGGCACACCCAGATCCAATAGGATCCCTATTTTGACCCAGCACCTAGGAATGCTAATGCTATTCTTCAGAGAACTGATTGCCCAGTGGTTTCTTACAGTCAACACCTTATCTATGACATAAAATGTTTCAGAAAAGTTTAGGCGATACCTGAAGAAAAACCATCTTGGTCGCACTAAAAAGTCATGGTTAAACATTAAGTTACTTCACTAAGGCAACACTCACATATATGATTTATGTCAGCACTTGATGACAGCCTGATACATGGGTATGTTTTGCTTATGACAGGCGTTTATGCTTAATAATCAGCAGACAAAATTAAAGTAAAAAGTATCAGTGACTTACCTTAGCAATCGACTTCTCTTTAGTGTAATCGAAATTTTCTTTAAGAGGTTTTGGAGGAAGAACCCATTCTCTTCTTTTTCTTACCAAACTGTCTCCAGAGTTGTGACTCTCTACAGCAAGAGCTTGGAGCTATAACACAACAGATGTTATTATGTCAGCATGAAGGCTTATTTAACTGAAAATCTACATACAATTAAATGGTGCTAAATGGTGTTAAATATCCTTACATGGGAGATCTTGGAAAAAATATTTAAAAACAAAAAAACTTCAATGTTCTTACATAATAGCTTTTAGAAATTTAAGGCCACCAATATGTTTCAAAGGAGTTAACTGAACATAACTGTCACGGTCCTGTGTTTGTGACCCAGCGTTTATGTTTTGGGCATTTTTGACCTTGTTTACTTTTTATTGTAGTGATCTGTGATTCTAGTTTGCTGGTGCTTCCTAGCTTCCTTATGATTTTCTAGTTCTTAGTTTCTTGTTCGTTTAGTCTCGTCCTTTTTTGTGTCATAGCTGTCTGTCTCATGTGTTCCACCCAGCTCGTCACGCCTCCCTCACTTTCAGTCTCTGTGTTGTGTTTCCTGTTTTATTTTGTCTGGTTCTTTCTGATTGGTTCCTCGTTCCACAGCTGCCTCCACTTCCCTGATCATTCTCCTGTGTATTTACTGTGTGAATTTCCCTTTGTCCCTCGTCAGATCATCTATTCATCTCCTCTCATGTTTCAGGTCTCAGGTTTCACGTTCTTTGTTCAATCGTTTAGTTTTGCCCCGGTTAGTTTTTGTTAGTTCTTCATTTGGGTCCACTCTCTTTCCACTTCACACGATCGGCCACTGCAGACCGTGACAATAACATTTAGGGCAAAATTAGAGTTCTAACTAATCAAATCAATATTTAGTATGATCACCTTTAGTTTTTAACTTTCTTGGGCAAACTTTCTTGTAATTTAAGTAGTTTTCAAGAACAATGCTTGTCTCTTTTGCCTGCTAGCTGCCTTTTGTCTCATTCTCTGTTAAGATGGTGTTGAAGTCTCTAACCTCTTAATACCTAGTTTGACATATTTCAAAAGTTCAAGAGTTTCAAAACTTCTACATTATCAGTTTGATTTTTTCCCCCCTGAAAAACCTAAACAAGTGGCACAATACACTTTAAGTAATTTTAAAAAATGCCAGATGTAGCAAATACAATACAAATTAAAAGTCATATATGGAAGTTAAAGTCTTATTAATTTTTAAACAGATTTGTCAAATGGTTCAATAAACTCGCAATTTTCCAAAAAAGTCAACTTTTCTGGCAATTATTTCATCATTTACTGTGGGTTTTTCTATCCAGTATCATATTTTTTTTTATCATATTTTCTATCCAGTATCATATATAATATATTATATTGTATCATTTTAGTGTACTGTCAGTACACTAAAATGATACAATATAACTGTCACACAGAAAAGTGAAGCCATTCAGATGGTCCTGGCTTTACTTCTGCTCTGTTTTCATAATTCCATCAATTTTGACAAGAGCTTCCACCATGTTTAACCATGGCTGTAGACACTCACTGTTCTACTTCTGTCCTGACCTCCTCTGTACGTACAAAGATTTAAGACAGAATTTTCAAATGTGGATCCATCATTCCATGACCTGTTAACACTGATATTTACTTAATTCCTTGTGTAACTTGGAATACCTCAGCCTTTTCTCCCTGTTTTCCTATTTTAAGAATGACTTGTTAACAGCCACCCTTCCACTAGGACCATTTCTGAAAAGGCTTCAGTGAGCAATAGATAGACCAAATGGAGTGTGAGATTCGTCTCCTAAGCCTTGCGTCAGTTTTTTCTTGAGTTTTTCCTACTTCTTTAGACATAGCTTTAAGATGCTGTCCATGTACTGCACATATTTTTTTAGGCTGGCTACATTATTTTTTGTCCTTCACTTTTCTAGCTCCTCAAATGTGTTAGTGACATACTACTGATATATATGCCAGCACTCTTAGGACCCAGTTTTATATTGATATAGTTTATTTTTGTTCTCACGTTTACACAGACTTGTTCTTTATTAGTCAGGATATACGTTAGAAAGCCTTGCACAAAAAAACTGTTTGTCTTTGAAAACATATAGAGGACTTCTGCCTTGTTTTAATCATCCTAATATGAATGATGCATCACTTCAAATTGCAGTCTTGGATTACAGAATCTGTCCTCGCTTGTTTTTGTGGCTTTAAAAAGTTACATTATAAAAACATTCTAAATTCCTTTTTTTTTATTGCTACTGATACACAGTAATTCACAATAATTATCACTGGTTCATATTCACAGATTAAATAAAAGTGGCATTGGGTCATGTTCCTTTCTAACCTTATTGATGTCTCTAACTGAAATAAATAAATAAATAAATAAATGTTTTTAAAAATTGCTACTTTTGCTGGAACCCCATTGATAACTATAGGGAAAATCAACCTCATACCTTGTGACATGCGTTCGTTGTCACAAAGTATGTTGATGACAAATTACTTTTTGTTACAATTAATTGCCAAAGAATGTAAGGATCGTCATTTTGAGTCAGCACCTTAAGCTTTGAGCTAATGAGTTTATAAAAAGATGATCAGTGAAAAAGTTTTAATTTTTATTTGACTTACAGAAAGAGAGAGAGAGCGCGAACTCACTGCCACCATGATGATGATTATACAGGTTTGTGAGCTGTAGCCTAAATACTGTATTTTATCAACATCAAGCTGTGCCAAACTGTGGTGACTGAATTTGGCTTCTATACCCTGTTTCCTATACAGCTTCACTCTGATTGCATGTTTATGTACACTCACTGTTCACCCCTCTGTTACGGACTCTCTAGCCTTAACTGGATGTGGGTTATGTCCTCCAATACTGTGTACAATCGAGATTATTAAGGATTACTAACTTCACCATTTTTATATCTTTACCACTAAAGGTGTATCACTTGTATTGCCTCCGATATGTGCTATTATGCACAATTAACAATATGAGTGTAATTCTAAACATTAAAGTAATAAAAAGTTTCATTACTTTTGTTATAATTTTGCAAATTACTTTCTAGATGTTTTTGAATAGATAACACAAATGGTTAAACAGAGAGACAGACAAGGAAACCTGAACAGACATTGAAAAGATAATGAAACCAAAACGAGAAAAAAAACATTTTAAGTGTATCTGATATTTGTGTGTTTGTGTTGCTCCTGTAATATGAAAATAATGCTAGTTCAGGCTCATCATTGCATTTTATGTTATTAATGTTGGTTTACTAGTGATAGTTTTTAAAAACGATATCGTCATTATAATACTGGTCCAGGATCAGCATCACAACTGACCAATGGCAGTAAATAATAGAAACAACACCAGCACACTTCATCGCATACACCCCTGTATGTCATACCTCTCATTAATCTAAATGGAAAGCAGCTGAAAGTAACTTTAATATAAATGGCACAACCTTTACATTTTTGAATCTAATTTTTTGAAATTAGAATCACCAGTTAATCTAACATAAGTAGGTAAACAGCTTTCTAGCTGGTAAATTATTGGCATCACAGGAGAAACACACCCAATCACTCCATCTAGAGAAAAATTTCACATGGAATACTTCAAGCTTCCAGAGAAGGGAGTGCCTTCACAATTCTAAATAGAAGATGCACAGCCAAGTATGCAATGACAGCTAAACATTTTCAGTTACACTTAGTTATAACTACTATCAGTGAGTTGGATGAGAAAATGATGTCGTGTTTCTATATAATAGCAACAGCTCATTTGCTGAAACATCTTCCAGAATTCAGATAACAGAAAATAAACAAAGACATTTCAAAACCAGTTTGGTTAAGTGGTGAAATATCTTTTTCTTTTTTGTTTTCTTCTTCTTTACTTTTTAAATTAAAAAAAAAGCACTGAACTCACCGCAAACACCAACAACACAAACACAGGAAAAGAAGCCCGAGTCATGATCGGGGAAAACTCCAAACGAATGTTATCCGATCAAGTGAATTCTGGAGGCTATGCTTCCTGAATGTGACAGTTGGAACGAGATGAGGTGGCTTATCACAGAGCGTATCAAGGAGGAGGGACTCTTTCTTCCTCTCTCTATCTCAAATAGACAAAGACACACACCCCACACAGTATCAAATTCAAGAGGAACATAGATAGTCGATCTTTAACATGACTGTTCGTGTAAAGATGCCTGTTTAGGTATGTGAAGTGAGGGCAAAGCCAGGGCCTTGTAATATGAAGCATGTTTACCATACCCAAGCTAACTTTAATGCCAGCTTTATCTGGATTCATTTACCACAACATCAGCAATCAATGGTTACATGTAGCTGGATAACAACATGCTAAGTTAACCCAGGTTTTATTGTAAGCATTTACATGACAGTTGGCATTGGCAGCATGTGGCCATTCACAACTATAAATAAGTGTTGTGCCAGCAGAGCAACTGATTTTACAAGGGCAGATAAAACTTTGTAGCCATATAAAGGTCTGTAATAAATAATAAAATTATTAATAATAAAAATGTTGGACAGTAGTTTAGTAATAAAAGCCTTTTCAAATGTTTGTGTGCTTTGGTCAAGAACGGAAAAGAGCTACTATTTTTGGCCTATGTGTAAGTTAACAGACTTCAATATGACACTGATATAGGCGACACCTTCATAACATATACCTATCATAGGTTTGAGGGATCTTTCAGCAATGATGGCACTTTTTTCCAAAGAGATCAATAGATGTAATTCTGTACCTGCTGATTGTTGATCTGAAACTTCACCTGCTCTGGAGCAGGTGAAGTTTGAGAAGGAGACTGCGACACTGAACGGAGGGAGACAGACAAAAAGGGCGAGACAAACAAACCTAAAGACAAGAGTGACTTAACTGCGAGATGGAAACTAGAAATACTGATCAACTCAAGAGTGCAACCTAACTGAACTAGGAAATAGAAGACACACAGAGAACATAATAATGAATAAAATAGACTCAAAATTGTGTAAACAGAAAACACTGGGTCAGTGATCCAGGTACCCTGACACCTAAAGCATGGGATTTTTAATTAAATTTTCACTTGGACCACAGCTTATTAATTATATGTATTTATTTGTATCTATGTACTATATGTTGTTTTCCATAATACGTCAATATAGTGAACTTGGAAAGTGCTGACCGAGGTTCCATGCAGTCTGATTTTTGTGTTTATTTTTTGCACCATGACAAGTCAGACCCTTCTGAAAGAAAGCAGATTTAATTCACTGCACACACTTACATTAATTATTAATCATTTCTTCGACTTTTCCCATTCAAGTTTGAAAGAGTTTTTCTGTGGGCTTACCGGTCAAAATGTGAAATTCTTTTTGAAAATAAAATCCTCTCTAAAGATAGGGACTGTCCATACTATGAACTATTTGTTTTTAAATAAATGGTAAATGGTCTGGTTCAGTAGCACTTTTCTACAACTTTCCTCTTTTTTTTAATCTTTTTTTTAAGTGCGCTAACATTCCCACACATGCATACTTTGACTGACGCATCACAGATGGTGCAGCCAGGGATTGAACCACCAACCTTTTGATCAGTAGATGACCTGCTCTACTACCAAGTCATTATTGTTTATCCAGGTCTAAATTAATGAATGTGTCGAAAAGATTAGAACAAAATGCATGATTTTAAAGCAAACCTGAATTTGTTGGATGAAAATATTAAGCAAAGAACAACAGTGCTCACTGTTGGGTTTGATAATGTGTGCCACACCCAGACAAGTGATGTAGTCTAAACATGCATGTCATTGTTTTTGGTTAGGGTGGGGTTTTTTTTTTAGGTATATACCTTTTTTTTTGGCATTCAGATATATATCCTTATATGCTGCCATGAGTATTTCCCCCTCATGATTTGGATTTCTTCTGTTAGTGTACAGTATAGTGGCCTTTGTTGAGTGTGATCCTTGTTAATCCTTGTTTTTATTTTAAGCCTGTGTTCTATTGTCATATATTCACCATAGATATGGTTTGTTTGTGTAAAGTGCTACAGCCTGAAGATAACCTCCTGGCTTCTTCCAACAGGAAGGGGTGTGCTGATATATTCACACAATGTATAGCACCATCTATAGCTCAGGTAATAGCATTTTTCTAGTCTTAGTAATCACCCAAAGCACTCCAGACTAACACCCAGATTTTACCCATAGATTTGGATAGCACTTCTTTCTGTACATTTCTACTTTTTCATCTAACTCATATGATTAACTAATTCAGAATCACCAGTTAACTCAAGACATGGCTTAAGACATGCATTTAGACTGTGTGAGGGAGCAAATCCCATACAAGTGCAGGGAGAACATGTAAATTTTTTACTTCTTATATTTATCTAATGGAAAAAGCAACTGAAATGGGAGAGAAATTCTGTGGAACTCCATAATCAACTGAAGTGTTTGGAACCGTCCAAGACTGTCATAGCCAGGAAAGGTGTGGTGTTTTTTCCACTTCAAAACAGGTGTGTCTCTATGAGTCATCATGCTACAAAACCAGTTTTTAATGGCAGTGAGTTTCCATCTTAGGGCAGCTACTGCCGTTGGCAATTTGGATTGGTTTAGCTAGGGAAAAAAAAAAGAATGTTGGCTGCAAAATACAGAAATAAAAGCAGCAGAATAAATGTTTTTGGCATGGTTAGATTGTTTTTGTCAAAACACAGGGAGGGGCCAGTCAACCAGATTCAGTGTTCTCACGTCCTGTTCCAGGAAGTTTCACAGTGTTTGTAGATTTTCAGTGAATACATTTGTAGTTTATTGTATGTTCATGTTATAGCTTTTAAACCTGTTGCCAGAAGCGTGTATTTTGACAACAGGAACACGATGACTAGGTACAAATTTCAATCTTGAAATTTTTTACACTATGATGAGCCCTTGCATGCAATAAGTTTGTTCCTGTTCCTGTATGTTCCTGGTATAAGTGCAGTAGAAAAACTGGGTGAAGTAGAGAAATCACATCATCAGTTGCCTTGTATTGTAAGGTAAAGACCCTGTAATGGGAAAGGCATGGTTAGCAATCATACTGAGCATAATACTCCGAAAGACAGTGACATTTAAACAATACTTAGTTGGTAACAAGAGGCCTGAAGTGTGCCAAGAAAGGATCCCCTACACCAGTATCACCGGTCTTCTGCTGTCCAGTTTTGGTGAGCACATATTGATTGTGGCTTCAGTTTCCTGTTCTTAGCTGGTCAGAAATACTCAGGTGAGCATATCTGGCAAAACAACCACACATTCAAAGTCCAGTAAATCTCCTTTCTTTGTCCTTTGTACCAGGTTAGATCATTACACGCGTGTTAGCTGGCTGAAGCAATTATAAGTATGCATGTAGGTTTCTGGCAGTGAATTATTCTGTTCTGTTCAGGGGCTGGTTGAAGTGGGTCAGAAATCATTGGATAGAGTCATGTGTTTCAGACTGGTTGAGAAAATGGTGCTTCAGTTGGCTGGGTTTTAAAGGGTTCCACCTATCAGTTGGCAAAGAGCTGTTTACTGTCATCAAGGGATAGTACCACAAACAACAGACTGGTGGGCTACTTATGCTTGTGCTGTGGTTGCTCCCTCTGTGAGTTCTGGAGAAGACAATAGTTATAACATCCAAAAAGCTAAAGTGAAACTAAGTTAAAGAAAAGTGAAAAGATGCCACTGCAACCACCATTTTTTGGAAGACTGCACACGTACACATTTGCGTAGGTTGCACGCTCCTTCACTCCAGAGTGCTTCACTCTGCATAGCCAAATACCTATGCAAATGACACAGTCACAGACAGAGATGGTGTGGTGTTTTCTTTCACTTGAAAACAGGTGTGTCTGTATGAGTCATGGTCCCAGAAAATGAAAGTGTCTATAACGTCAGTTAATGTCTATCTTAAACATCTATTTTCATGAATTCTGCATGAAAAATAATTTAAAAAAGACTATCAATAGGAGTAAAAAACACTTTTCACTGACACATAACAGGATGGTGAACGCATTAGAAAGTCAACTAGGCAGCCAGAGTCTGGAATGTCTGCTAGTGACTACCCATCAAAGCAATGTGCAAAAGTGAATTTCTTCCTGTATGGACATGCTTTTAGACATTCACTGTTAAATGAGTGACTAAATTAAAGGAGGGCGGTTCTTGCTGTCAAAAGGTCCACTGAATCTTTGGGAAGACCTAAACAAAAGGTTTTTGTGCCAAATGATGATCACACACTGAGTCAAATAGTCAAAAGTAGGACAAAAAATGTCTCAGAATCAGTTTCCTCACCAAATCCAGATTTTGTGCCTCCATTAATTACACTAAGATTGTTGTTGCTCTTTTGCAACCTATGGCCATTGGTCTTTGTAATTTATAAATATTTTATCATTATTATTTATTATTCATAATGGTCGTGATCAGAAGAAGAAGAATTTATTAATTATAATACATTGGGAATCTGCTTTATCACAGTAGCTAAAACATGAAAAACAATGAAATAAAAATAAAGAGACTGACTGAATAAAATAATGTGTAATTAAGTGACTTACTGAGAAAAAGTGATGTTCAAGTACATCAAGTAATGATGGGAACATTTTAATGGAACCAGAATGGTTCTACAACAAACATGAAAACACAGGGTGTAAGGACTGTGAGGTGTGTCTGTCTGGTTTTTCAGGTTAGGCCTTCTCTGTTACGTCCCCGATCCTCTTCCTTTGTCCTCTGTGCTTAACTAAGCTCCCTCCCCACTCGAGCTTTTACAACATTGCCTCTACAGTTTAAAGAAACCTGTTGTACATTACCATGTAAAATTACATATGCCACTCAAACAAAGATGATGTCTTTCACAGAAGACCTTTAAATTTTGTGTGGTTATGGTAGTCTTACAACATTATTTGAAAACAATGAAGTCATGATTTATGTAGAAATATACTTTACTGTAGCCCAATTATAAAACACTTACTTCTGCTCGACCACATTATCAATAAAAGTGCCATGTATTTTATAAATGAACTATAATGGCAAAAAGACAAAAAGACTGTAAAATATCTGTGTATGTATATAAAACATTATAAATAAATGCATATGTTAGAAGTTTTTAAAAGGCAAGGACACTGAAAAGTCTTATTATTAATTAATTATTAATCCTTATGATTAATTGCAGAACCCACAATATGTTTCTGTGTCATGTTACCAGCTTGTGTGGACTGAATTAATGTGATGTTTAGTTACACAACCACAGAAATGTTTGGACACATCTTCTCATTTAATGATTTTTCTTTATTTTCATGACTATTTACATCGTAGATTCTCACTGAAGCCATCAAAACTATGAATGAACACACATGGAATTATGTAGTAAACAAAAAAAGTGTGAAATAATTCAAACCATGTTTTATATTTTAGATTCTTCAGAATAGCCACCCTTTGCTTTGATTACTGCTTTGCACACTTGTGACATTGTCTTGGTGAGCTTCATGAGGTCGTCACCTGAAATGGTTTTCCAACAGTCTTGAAGGAGTTCACGGAGATGCTCAGCACTCTCCACTCTAGCAGTGGAGAAATTATATCCTTAAACTTAGTTACAGCACTTTCAGAAAGACATTTACTGTGATGGGTGAATGTATTGCCCACTGTTATGTAATCCGTTATTGTAAATTTAAATGTTATTAGGAAATAGACAGAAGTGGGTTTCAGGGAATACTGTTAAGTGTTCAGTTTTTATACCATATGTCAGAACAAGATCTAGAGTGTGATTGAAGTGGTGGGTGTTTTCTTTTACATACAGAGATAAGCCAGTTGTGTCTCATAATAGATTAAATGCTCATTTTCAGTATCTAAGTGAATGTTTGTGCACCCTATTTGTATATTATCTGCTGAGCACCAAATCAGATAAAACGTCTAAGAAATCAGATAGAAGCTCTGAGTAAGGGCCACGTGGATTATAGACAAATAATTATTGCATTTGTTAGGTTTTTAATCAGGGTGCAAAAGTCTAACCATTAGGCTTTGAAGTTAATTGAAACTCTGTCTGGGTCTTTGGTTGATTAATAAGCTGGAGTGGAACATTGCTGCCACCCACCTTTCTTGGCCTGTGCTTCAAGACCCAGTTTTCCCCAGAAAGTTTTTCAAATATCTATAAAGCCCACATCACTCTTTGTACACCACTTAGACAGACAGCAATTTAAGGAGAACATGCGGCTCCTGGCCTGATTGGAACTGTTTTGAGTCCCAGTTGTTTACACTGGGAATCATTAATGGTATTAAGACAATGATACCTGCTAGTTAGATGGCATGTATGTGTATGTATATAGATGTAAGCGTGTATGTGGAAATATGTGTGTGTATGCATGTACGGATGCAAATATGTATATATACATATATGTATGTATGTGCGTGTATGTTTGCAGGTGTATGTATAACTCGTACATATCTTTCTTGTGTAAATGTAAATTTGTCTGTTATTGTGTAAATACTTACGCAATTGTGTACTCCACAGACATGGACAGATGCCAAACTGCCTTTCACTGTTCTTGTAACAGTGACAATCAAAAGCTATTCTATTCTATTCTATTAGACAATGCTTTTTGTTTTTGTTTTCAAAAAGAAAAATACTAGTGCTAGTGCATACTAGCATTGTTGATACCAATACTGATACCTTTAACCTATAAATGCAGCTTATATAGGGGAGGACAGTGTATCACTCTTATCATGCTAGTGTCAATCCAGTACCAATACCAGCATTACTATTGATATTTGGATCAACTACCCACGTCTGTTCTACACACCTTTACCTCGTACAGAAGAAATGAAATTATTTTGTAACTTGTGTTTTTGATGTTGCCATAATCATTGTTTCCTGTGTCTGAAAATAAGTAGTGCAATAAGGCTAAACTTATCTGAATAAGTGAGGGTTAATTAGTTAATAATAAATATGTAAATTAACAACTATCTACTTACAAACAAGAATTAGAACTACTTTATTTCTATGAATAATTGGTTATGTAATGTAATGAGAATAGGTGGGTAGACTTTACATTTCTTTTAGCATTTCATAGCTTTTTTTTTTATTTTTTTAAAAAGGTACTATTTACTAAAAATATGTCCCTCTGTGAGTTCTGGAGAAGACAATAGTTACTTAAAAATAAATAAATTGATGATTGACTGACTTGTTGATAGACTTATATATACTATATATATATATATATATATATATATATATCTCATATAGAAAAAAAAGTGTTCTTATGGCGTTTATTTGAGTGGATATAAATTGAAGTAATTTTGGACTAGGATACGACCTTCAGGGTGTAGACTAAACAAACATTTAAGACTGCTTTCTTTCAAATGCACAATAAAAAACAAAACAACCTTTCCACTAAAAAAATAGTTATTCAGCTACCGGTCTAGGTGGAGAATACAAGACAAAAAACAAAAAAATATATAGATAAGCAGAAAGCTATTTTTTACTGTAGTAAAATGACGACCACACTCAACCTACTCTGCTCTCCTCTACTCGACTAGACTCTGCTCCACTGGTCCTCCTGTGTAATCTCCCATTTCTGTTGTGTTCTTCTTTATCATTTTTCTCTGTCTCCTGGCTGATACCTGGAAACTGCCTCCAATTAACTCACTTATGAGCAAATGACCAGTAACCTTCCTGCTGTTTAAGCGAGAGACTTAAGACCAAATCAGTTGATGGCAGATTGCTGCACCAACTGTGATAGTGTTGTTTGGCTCCTATTGTTCTGTAGCTTAACACTGTTTCTTTGGATATGCTTACCTTGGACAATTTTGTGGACCAAATTGTAGAGAGATTTCTGTGGACTAACAGTCTGCCAGCTGCACTCTGAAAAATACCCACTTGGAATATTTTTATGTTTTGTTTTGTTTTTTCAAAATAAATCTATTAAACTTTTACTTATGTGACAAGTGTTTGAGGTTAGATCTGAATCTTGATAACTTTATCTTTCTAATGTTGTCTGCTAGTAGGCTCATTGTCTTATTGGTCATTGTTGAAAATGTCCTAGCTTTTACTTCTATATTTTTCTATATTTAAAGCTATCAGGCTATAATAGTATTACATTTATTGTTCAGACAAATTTTAATTTATGTATTCAAACTATACTGCATGTCAGACATAAGGTGTCTGAAAACTTGAGGAGTGGCCATATCAACAGTACATTTTTAAAAGAGTGAATTCAGTGGCTTGGTGAATAACACCAAAAAGGCCTGAAAGACTACAGAAGACACCTGAAGTATATGATTAAATAATTATTTCCATGGTTAAGAAAAACAATTTAACATCTGACCAAGTCAAGAACAATCTTGAGCAGGTAAGCGTATCATTGTCTACAATCAGTGCCATCTACAATCATTTATGTAAATAACAAAGGTTTCCATCTATGTAAGAATCAGCCCAGTCGTGGAAAACAATCTTTGTGCAGCTTGAGTTAAGACAAGGAGAAAAACAACTCAGTATCTGAAATGAAAAACATAATCCTTAAAACACGGTGGTATGGGCATGTATGGCTGCCAGTAGAACCAGGTCAGTAGTATTTATTGATGATGTGACTGTTACTAGAAGAATGAATTTGGAAGCACACAGACGTACAGTCTCTGCTCAGGTTGAGCCAAATGCTGAAAAAGTCATTGGATGGTGCAGAATAACCTAAAGCATATTGCAAAAACAAACCAAGAGTTTCTCACAGCAGAGAAATGGGATATTCTTCAATGGCCAAGTGTCTTGTTCTCACCCCAATATGCTATTATGCTATTATTTATTAAATAAAAAAACACAATGTAGAAAGACCCACAACAACCAGCAACTTAAGGTGGCTGTGAAAAAAAGACCTTACATGACTGAACATGTATTACTTGTTTGGAAACCATTCAGGTGCCATGTTAACAGTTCACTGGAATTCTCTTCAGCGGAAAAGAACAAAGCTGTGACAGGTTGGTTGTTAAGTCTTGTTGCTTTTATGTAACATAACACTCATTTCCAAGAAGGAAGTGGATCAGCAGTTAATTTCATTTAATTATAGCTCTTCTGTGGAAGCCACACCGTCAACTACATCAAGAGATAAGATATAAAAACACACAAATATAACAACACTCTGTGGGTGCAGCTGAAACATCCTTAACCAGTACATATATGTATGTGTCATCAATGGAAGTCCCCCAGTATTGATAATGCCCTCGTTTAACCTATTAACTCTTCCACAGCATGCATTTTTAATTTCTCTTTGATATTTGGGCTGATTGGGACCCGATGAATGTAAAAACAAAGAATTACCTGATGTTTTTTAACCTGATTTTTGTTTCTAAGAAAAATGTGAGCTACATATGAGGGTATTTGTTCAAAATTTCGATAGAACAGTGGCAGTATAATGTCCTCGTAAGTGGATATCAGGCCGTTGTAGCGCAAATTGAGTATTTTGGTCTAAATAACCCAAAATGTGATGTCCACATATGTGGACGCCAGGTCCTAGGAGGATAATGATGAAATAATATTGGCAATGAATATTAAGTCTTATCTGTACAACTATATATTTTTTAAATATACGTGTAAAAATCTTTATGTATGTTATTCTTTTCAGCTCCATGTCTACTGTATAAATACATGTATGATTGCATAGATATATATACAAGATTGTGTCTGTGTGTACTGTATATGGCTGAGTCTGGGTCTGAGGTTTGCTGTGCCTTGACCCCTGTGGGACATTGTTATGGAGGGTGGAGGGTTGCCACTCCGTACCAAGCTCATCTGGTTGTTGGTGCTCTCCCGTTTCTTTGTCTTCTCCTCTCTTATTACGAGTATGACTTTTTTATAATCTGGATGGTAGGACATTGCTAAAAACTTTCATTTCTGTACAAATGTAGAAATGAAAAACATGAAAAACATTTTCACTTTGGTTCTGAATGCTGAAATGAACAAGGGAGTTAGGGGAGGGAACATAAACCCTGCATGTATTAAGTGAACATTTTTAGTGCGTGTATAGCACCATCTTGTGCCAGTACAAAATGCGATGTCACTGGATTTGTTTGGTGCACCAGTGGTACACTGGACTGGCAAGCTGGAATCAGACAGTGTTTGATTTTTCAGCAGGAAACTGACTGAATTTTTGATTGGTAAATTTAGATATCCCTTCATTTTTCTACTCATTTATTCACTGAGGTTGTCAACCAGCAAACTGCTCTTTAAATCCATTTTCTAAATTATTGTCCACAATAGGATCAGATATGAGAATTAACAGGGGATACTCTGGCTGACCACAAGCAAATGCCTTCCCAGTGAATTCTAAAAACAGATATCAGTCTCATAGTGCCTACTGACATTGATATTTTACATTACCGCCATCTTGTGATTGTCTCTAGAAGTCAGCTAGACCAAAAGCTGTGGGTGTGTCTTTTCCCTGTTAAAGGCTGGAACAAAGGCAAGGTGAGAGGGGAGCTGCATTTTATGTCTGCTTGCATATGCCCATTATAAATAAACCTGTCCTCTTTAACAAGAGACTGAAAAGAGACCAGTGTGTTAGAGGTTGCCCCTGTCTCTGCTTTCACTGCTTTGACATCAGTTACTGTTTGTGCATTATCGTGTACATGCGCAGATGTGTATATGCAAATGCAAGTAGAAGGACAAATTACTCTGTATTTTTTCATCTCAGGTAATGCAAACATGTCAACATGCTTAAGAACAGTATTAAAAAAACAGTTGAATGTACAATAAAATACTTGCAGCTGTGGTTGCCAGAACATCACTGTAAAAATATTTTACAACACATAAGAATTTACAGATGGCTGGCTGGCATAGGTTTTGCAGTCAACAACTGCTTATGGCAAATGACAGTAAAAAACAGATAAAGCCAACTGTAAACTAAGACACATGGTTAAACTTTAAGTTTTTACATTTACATATTCTCTCTAAAACATATTCAACTGATCCAACTGCTTGTCCAATGCAGATAAGGATAAATAAGTGGTGAGGTTTTGTTTAAAACAACATGCCTGCAAACATAATAAACAAACATGACAAAAACTAGCCACTTGCCAAGGAACAACTGGAAGAACTGATCCAAGCAGTCCTTCTTCCAAAGAAGGTGGCTGTCATGAAATGCAATGAAATGAAACTCAACACTTGTGGCTAAAGGAAATGAAGCAGCTGACCAGGCAGAAAAAATGGAGGTCATGGTGGAAGAATAGTGGCACCAACAAAACTCTGTCAGCTTTTAATCAAGCAAGTGCATGTCAATAAAAAGCTAACTCAAAGAAATATGGAGGAGTTGTGGCAGCACATTGTGGGTAACTGCTTAGCTGAGTGTGTGTGATTTTTAAGAGACTGTGAGGCCTGTGTTTGAAAAACACGCAAAGGATTTCAGTGAGACATCTGCAACAGTCTAGTTCATCCACTAGCTGTACAAGGTATTTGTTATAATTGTCTTGTAATATTGCACAAATTTGTAATCTATGGTGTTCTAATTATTTTATAAGTTAATTTCGAATGCACAAGACTATAAGGTTATTCCTCTAGGATCTCCTAAGTGGCAGGCGGCCAAGAGGTAATTTTTGTTAAAACACATGTTACTTTTAAATGACTGAAGTGCCTAAAGCGTTTGTGTTTTATGTTTGTAGTTTTCACAGTGTTCAAAAATAATAAAAGCGAAGCGCCCTTCTTGAAGAAGCAGTGCTGTGTTGTCATTTTGGAGATACAGTGAAAACTCGCCCTAGCCCGAGCTGGTGAGAAGCTCATTAAGACGATGGCAGCAGCAGTGAGTGACAGTACAGCGGTGCGACACAAGAGGGCGCTCACTGTTCACAAACAGCCAAGCACAGCAGCAACAACTTTGTGTAACTGGATTGAGGTGGAAATTAACAAAGGGCAGTGTTTAAAGTAGAATAACAGTGGTTAAATTCAAGTTTAAAGATCCACAATAAGTTTCTATAACACATTTGTCAAAGGTTACTTAATTTCTACTGTATTTCAAAGTGATGCTTTGTAGTTTAGGAAAGAGTTTTGTGTGTTTGCTTAAGGTCAAACTACATGTGAAGTTTACAAAGTTCTTTAAGTTAAAGTACATCTGCATTAAGAGTGAAGCTCATTATAGCTAAAGTATACAGTAATAGTAATCCTAAAGTAATACTTGAGTTACATATAATAAGTTAAAAATTTAAAGAAGTATTTTGAAATCTAAACATAATGCATTGACTGACATTTAACTAGACTAACAAGATGGTTGACAATGATCATGAGGAGCACTGTGCTGCTCCACTTACTGAAGTGGAAGAAAATGATGCTGAGCAACTTACAAAACGGCAGACCGTTTTGTAAAAGTGAAAGAGTAAGAACTAACTGAAAAGGGTAAAAAGCTTCAAGAGAAGAAACTTGAAAACCTCCAATACAGATATGCTGTTGTTTTTGGAAAATGGAGATATGAAGCAAGATTGAGCAAAGTAATATTAAGAAAAGAAGTTTCAGAGAACGAATTGAATGAGCTGATTAACAACGCAAATATCACCTGCGAAGATGTACAAACCATTTATGAACAAATACACCAAATACAAACCCCTGATGCAGACGCAAGGCACAAAATAGATGCATGTACATCACTTTCCTCATTCATTGTTAAAAGAGCTGAAAAACAGTCAAAGGCTAGATGTTGGGCTGTGCTTAGGATCTGAAAGTATTAAAGCAAGGTCAAAATCACGAAAGTCTAAAAGTGGTTCAGGTCAGTCATACTCACAAACAATCAAAGCAATGGAAGCAGAGGTTGAAGTAGCTGCATTTCAAGGAAAATTAGAAGTTATGCAAGAGCAAGAAAGGGAAGCAGCTGAGCTACAAAAATCGGAACATGAAAACTTGGAAAGGCAGCAAGCAATGGAAAAGCAGTGCAGAGAGATCGAACGCTTGGAAGACGTTAAAAAATTTAATGCTACAAGAGCTAAAGCAAAAGTTTATGAGGAAGCTGAAAGTATTTCTGAAAGTCAGACTTTGCTGCACAGCATTAAAACAGAGAGGGAATCCCAGCAATCCCTGTCCCACCACACATTCGTTTTCAAATTCTAAATACAACCCAAGTTCATAATACTACAAGCCCATAATACTACAGAACCTACATTGTTCACTGATGACCCTCTGAAGTCCAAAGACTGGCACTTGTCATTTATAACCTTGATTGAAAGAAAAAACAATCCAAAGAATGAAAGACACTATTATCTCAGGAAGACTCGTGGCTGTTGCCTGAACCTGGTGAACACCATTCATGTGGGCATGAACTCGAGGGTCCTTGGCTGCTTGAGCCTGAGAAGCATCCTGAGCTGGTTGTGTGTGCTGCGCAGCTACAGCTAGCTCTGTCTCTCCCAGAGTTTTCCGCACCATCTGGTCCTGCTTTGTCTCCGCCAGAGGTCTGCGCACAGCCACCTGGTCCATCTCTGTCCGAACCAGTGATTACCGCACTGCCCTGTCCAGCTCTGTTAGAGGGTTCCTGTCATTGTCAACATCGGCCTCAAGCCAAGCCACCCGAGGGTCTCCAGAACTGATTTGTCACTGCTGCTTTCAGTGCAGTTAGTCTCCTGAACTGTTACGTCTCTGTCGCCGCCTTCCTGGTCAGCCTCCAGAACTGTTTCATCGCTGCTCCTTTCCATGCAGTTGCCCTCCTGAACTGTTATGTCTCTGTCAGTGGCCTCCCAGTCAGCCTGCAGAGCTGCGTCTTTTCCGCCACTGGCCATGTAGCTTAATAATTTGTATTTCTAGTTCTGAGTTTCTTGTTCACTTAGTCTGTTCCCTTTTGTGCTTCACTGCGTAGTCTGCATTGTAGGGACTAACCCGTTATTAAGGAACGCGTTACAGTAACTACGTTATTATTGTGGTAACGAGCACGGTAACTACTTATTATGCCAAAATCAGGAGCGCGTTTATCGTTGCTGGGATTTAGATAGGGTTGTTACTTGTTACTTCGTGTGTTGCGTTCGACTTACCTCGGAAATCGGAATACGGACCTGGGAATGATGTGTACTCGAGTAAACGGCACTCTGGTTAGCTGGACTTACCTACATCTTCCTACTCGGAAGGCAGAATTTCCGAGTTCCAAGTACAATCGAAAGCACCATGATGAACACCAGTTTCTGTGTTGGGCATAAAAAGCGCACGTGACGCTGTGACGTAGGCTAGAATCATGGCGGCAGTATACAACGGTCCAGGTGTGGGATTTTTTTTGTGGAAATATGCACATTCAGTTAGGGAAGCAACACATTAATACAAGAATTCTGAGTAAAACTAAAGTTACTTTCCCTAGTAACTAGTTACTTTGAAAGTAACGAGTAACTTGAAGTAACTGAGTTACTTTTGATAGAAGTAACTAGTAATGTAACTAAGTTACTAATTTAAAGTAACTGTCACGGTTTGGCAGGGCAAACCGTGGGGATGTGGAGAAAGGAGGACCCAGGCGCGGAGCTCTGTGTATAAGCAGTGCGTTTATTTACAGAGTTGTAAATATTAACACAAATAATCCCCGTGCATTTCCCTGACTCCCGTTTCGTGTCTTCCTCCCCGATAAGTCCGTGTCTTGTGCTCTCTGCTCCCGTGTGTCTGCACTCCCCGTGCTCGCTGCTCTTAGGCTTTCCACGCTCTCCCTGCAGGAAACAGTAGAAGCAGCCGTTAGGACACTCCACAATAGCAGGCATGCACTCACTGACTTCACCTAAACTGGAAGACTAACGTGGAGTCTCACGCAATGATCCCGCGTCGGTGGAGGCTTCACCACACCATTAAGTAGCTCCCTCCACCGACGCTTATCCGCTGCAGGTGTGTGGCATCCTCCTTGGGCGTGGCCAGTCATCCACAGGCCTGACGGTGCCTGTAGCCCGGCCTCCTGGCCACAGCCACAACCACACACACACACACACACACCTCCCTATACATAGACACATGGAACAAAACCCCCAGACAGCGGAACAGTGCACACACATACACCAAATGATAATAATAATAATAACAATAACAATAATAACAGTCCACACTGCTCATGGACCCGAGTCCTCCAGAGCTGGGTCCGTGACAGTAACTTACCCAACACTGGTAGTCTGTCATGTCTATCATGTATGTTAAGTTCTTGTTGTACACGTGGATTAAAAGGAACTGAAACCAGTGTAGCTTTGTGAGTTTGCCTTTACTATATCTGCAAATATATAGACATAGTACATTGTTACACATTTGTACACAGTCTCACACACCTCTTGTGAGTTAGGTGCACTGCATTATGGTGAGTGGCTGGGCTTGTTTTTAAACTCAAAACACTAATAATTCTTACCTTAGCATAAATGAAATAAATGTAAACAAAAGATAGTGTGATTCCCAGTCTTCATTCACTGTGATTGCAGCCCGGTACAGGTATAGATCCACTACAATGCCACAAGGTTTCAACACGAACTGACGAATTAGCTCTAGCTGCTAATCGTTAGCTTCATGGCAATTGCTACCAATGAATATACACTAATGACACGTAATGGGAATTAACGGCCAACTTTCCTACATTCTCTGCAACCCTGTGGACTTATCTTTAGACACAGCTTACCTGCAAATATATAGACAAAGTACATTATTACTAGTGCTGTCAAAATTAATGCGTTAAAGCTAATTAATCCACCATCACGGTCAACACGATTACAATTTTTAACTCAATTAACGCATCTGGAGTGCAGAATGACTCAAAATCCCTGAAATTTTTCTGTCAACGCATTTCAGGCAGCTTGTCCAAGTAGAGTTACCTTCGCACATGCGCAAATGGGCAGTTGATCTGGTAGTGATGGGCAGCTGAACCAATAAACTCAATATGGAAGATGATAAATGCACATTGGCTCTCTCGATGGGAAATCTGAGTATTAAAAAAATAACAAGATAGAACAGTCGACCGACATAAATTATGCACATTGTGCACATTGTGTAAGAAGGAATTTTCTTCCTGCCTAAGGAATTTTCTTCCTGCCTAAAATGTCACATTGACCGAAAGCATAAGTTAGTTGAGGATGTTGCTAGGACTTTGGCTAAAGTGTCACCCAGCTTGCGACAAACCACTCACGAAGCATCGGGGACTCAGTAAGTCTACCTCGGAAATACTGACTGATCCAAGTGGATTGCAACAAACTGCAGACCTATTAATATCGTTGAGAACATGTGCTTTACGTAGCTTTAGCTCCTCGTTTCAAAGACTTGAAGTGCCTCCCCAAGAGTGACAGAGAGAAAGTGGATAAAAGTTTATAGAGTTTTTTTGTTAACATGAATGTTCAAGATGTTCAATAAACATGTTAAGTGCGTATATTTTCCCTTTTCTCTCGGGTCTGTTTGCTCATGCAAAATAAAATGCGATTAATATAGAATAAAAATGAATGACATTTAATCGTGATTAATCAAAATTAATCCACAGTAACCCTGTGATGAATCTAATTAAACATTTTAATTGTTTGACAGCACAAATATATATTATATACTAGTCTATACTTACCTATTAGTATATAGGTTTTTAAAAAAGTTGTATTTCACGGGAGAGAACCTGTGTTAAAAGACTGAAGAAAACTATTCAAATTCTCTTTGAATTTAAGCATACATTCTTTGTGTTTATTCTGCATTTACTTCATTGTATTGCATAAACGTCAGTTACAAGCTTAAATATAAAGTTGAAAAAATGTAATTGCAACCAGGCTATTCATCAAGTAATTGCAATTAATCACGATTAATTACAGAAAATTGTGCGATTAATTCGTTCATTTTTTAAAGTCTATTGACAGCACTAATTATTACACATTTGTGCACAGTCTCACACAACTCTTGTTAGGCACACCGCATTATGGTTATTGGCCGGGCTCCTTTACTCCCGCTAGAGATGCTCATTTCAGGAGCTGATTGTGGTGTAACGAGGAATAACTACCCTTCCAGCACTATGTCTTATTGGAGACTGGGGCACACATTATTTTACAACAGCCAAAGAATATAACACATTTTAACGAAATATAATAAGATTATGAGGGGTGTCTCGTTTTTGTCAATAATGGCTTTCTTGTCCTTACATTCTGACTCTGTGGTGATTCATCTGTGTTCCAGTCATGTCGCTTGTCCCCTCTGTTCCCTGCGTTCAGTCAGTCCATGTGTTAGTGTGCGTCTCATGTTTCTTGCTTTATTTTGATAGTTCTTTGTCCTGTTTTCAGTGTGTTCAGTTTTCCTTCCTCCCTGTCTCATGATGTCTGACTAGTTCCAGATGTGTTTCCCTCCTCTTTCCCATCCCCTCTTTATCATCTGTGTATTTAGTCCTCTGTCTTCCTCTACCTGTTGTCATGTCGTCCCTTGTTGTGGTATGTTTTTGTGTGTTCCTCACTACTGCCTGCTCCTAGTTTCCAGTTTCCTGGTTTCTAGTTTCAAAATAAAGCTGCCTTCCTTAGTTAATCCCTTTGTGTTCGAATCCTGCATTTGGGTCCAACTTCTGACTGCTTCACAGCTAGACCTTGGCACACCTAGCCTACCAAATAAAAATCAACATCTCCATGGGTATCAGTTTCTGCACTTTTTGGCTTTATTTTTCTCTCTTACATTTATTATATTAGATTTATTTATAAGAAACTTCTGTGTTATCTGTGATATTTATCAAGTTGAAGTGCTAAACCAAATAAACCTCTTCTTAAATCACATGAATATGTACTGGCACTTATATGGGTTAGGGTTAGGCATCATTTTCATCCTCAAACCATTCAAAGAGCCACTCGCTCACTCAGAGCAACATTTTATTGTTATAGCTGGCTTGTAAGGCTGCAACACAAGGAGGACCATAACCCCCGTTTACTCTCTGATAAATGTCATTTATTAACAAAAAAAGAACAATAGGAAAGAAAACATGCAACCAAAAAGACCAGATCAAGCACAAAGGCTAGGTGGCAAAAAAGAGAGCAAGGGAGTGGGGGAAGTTACTTATATAGCCACACCCCATATATTTCACAAGGATCCTGTGTCTACCATCAGAAAGTATATATACTTTCTGATGTTAGGGGTTGAGAGTTGAAGGTTCAACTCTGCAGGGGAAACCTCATTAAAGTCCTGGATACCTGGACACCTGAATTTAGAGCAAATCTGAAATCTGGAATATATTTATCCCATTGTTTATGTCAACGCAAGAGGCAATTGTGGTTTTTTAGGTGTACAACCTCAACTCTGGTGACAAGCGATCTGCATTGGCTTGGGGTCGTCCTCCCCCAGAGGAGTGAGAAGACACATAAGTGGGTGGAAGCGCAAATGCGAAGGGAAAGCCTACTCATGGACCACTTGAAGTGCAAGGCTGCTGGCATCTGTAGTTTTTTTCTCCTTAATTTCTCCTGCTTTGTGGAGCCTTTCATAAACTGTTCATGTTGAGTCAGACCACATCAGGATTCTCTTCAATTTGCCTACCAGCCCCATCTCTGAACTGAGGACGCCATCATCTACCTGCTCAATCGTGTCTACACCCATCTGGACCAGCCGGTGAGCATTCTGAGGGTCATGTTTTTTTACGTTTCCAGTGCATTCAAAACCATCAGGCTGGCCCTCCTGGGTGATAACCTAACAGCGATGCAGGTGGATGCTTCTCTAGTGTCCTGGATTGTTGATTACCAGAAGACCACAACATGTGTGTCTTCCACATTGTGTGTCTGACAAGGTGATCAGCAACACAGGGGCACCACAAGGGACTGTCCTCTTCCCCTTCCTCTTCACCCTCTACCCCACAGACTTCAGCCACTGCACAGAGACCTGCCATCTTCAGAAGTTTTATGATGACTCTGCAGTGGTTGGATGCATCAGCAAGGGTGATGAGTCAGAGTACCGGGCTGTGGTTGACTCCTTTGTCACGTGGTGTGAGCAGAATCATCTGCAGCTCAACGTGGCAAAGACCAAGGAACTGATTGTGGATTTTAGGAAGACCAGGAAACCCTTGAACCCTGTTTCAATCCAAGGAGTCAATGTGGACATTGTGGAGGACTATAAATACCTTGGAGTACGCATAGACAATAAACTGGACTGGGTTAAAAACATCACTGCACTTTACAGGAAGGGCCGGAGTCGTGTCTATTTTCTGAGGCGCCTGAGGTCCTTCAACATCTGCTGGACAATGCTCAGGATTTTCTATGAGTCTGCTGTGGCCAGTGTTGTCCTCTATGCTGTTGCATGCTGGGGCAGCAGGTTGAGGGTCGCAGGTGCCAACAGACTCAAGACTAAACTGATCCGCAAGGCCAGTAATGTTGTGGGTATGGAGCTGGACTCTCTTAAGGTGGTGTCAGAGAGGCGAATGTTGTCCAAGATAAAGACAATGTTGGACAATACCTCCCACCTACTCCATGACGTGCTGGCTAGCCACAGGAGCACATTCAGTGAGAGACTGAGATTACTAAAAAGCACCTCTGAACCCCACAGGAAATCATTCCTGCCTGTGGCCATCTTCCTGTACAACTCCTCTACTAATACACTGTAAACACATACACTTTAATCACATCTGTCAATCCTGAATATTCATTATTTGGTGATTTGTATATATTCTACTATTCCTTGTATCTTAACACAGGGGTAGGCAACTCCAGGCCTCGAGAGCTGGTGTCCTGCAGGTTTTAGATGTGTTCTTGATCCAACACAGCTGATTTAAATGGCTAAACTACCTCCTCAACATGTCTTGAAGTTCTCCAGAGGCTGGTAATGAACTAATCATTTGATTCAGGTGTGTTGACCCAGGGTGAGATCTAAAACCTGCAGGACACCGGCTCTCGATGCCTGGAGTTCCCTACCCCTGTCTTAACATATTGTATTGCTAATAATCTAGTCTGTTTTTGTTTTTGTTCATGTTACTGTACCGGAGCAACTGTAACCCACATAATTTCCCTAGGGATTAATAAAGTATGATTTAGTGTTGCTGATTCTGATTCTTACTTTGTTTGTGGAGCCGGTTATCTTATCTTAGCAGATTAACCAAGGCAGATGAGATCTCCAAAGAAAGAGGGCTCATCCCTTGACACTAGTTGGTTTTTCATTTGATTATTTTGACAGTTCAAAAACACACCATGAAGCACATAAGCTGGCCAACCTCAACTGGCATGTTCGGCAACAAAAGTCCCCTTAAGCGCCTTAATAAACAATTCGTAGGAACACACAGGAATTGGCCGAGACAGTAAATAAGCTTCTCCCCATATCAAAGCAGAAACCCTCCACAACAACAGTCCTCTCCTGAAAATGCTTTCGACGTAGGGGACACAGCATCACAGAAAGCAGCCCCCATAAAAGTCAGGGCAGCCGGCACCGCCCCTCTGAGCTTTGGCGGGAGAGGCAGGGGCTACAGCAGGGGAGAGGACAGTGGATAATTTTGACTTAATCGATTCAACTACCTGAGTGACACAGTCGAGCCTCTGAGTCATGAGCACATCTTGGGTTTCAACGAATTGCAGGGCAGCTGTGTGTTCTCTTAAAAGACACCCCTGCTTATGCAATGCTGTTCTGACCAGGTCTGCTGACAGATGGATAGATTATATAGTCAAGTTTGAGCAAACAGCGAGTGTAGGACTCAAGTGCCAGACGCAAGCAAGACAGAGAGCAGTTTGAGATTCTTCATTCACTTTGAGAACATGAATTAACTTAGGTGAGCTCTACTTACTTCAAAGAAACGTAAACATAGAAACAAATTTTACTTAAACACAAGGCTGAGCTCAGCTGAATCCAATTAAAATGGAGAGAGACAGGCATGAGGAGCAGAGGACGGTAGCGAGAGACCAGGCAAGATCTGTGAGAGGAGATTACAAGTTAGACTGGGCAGAGAATCCAGGAGATGAGTTAGGTAATATTATCCAGAGGATTTTCACGAGAAAACCTTATTTGAGAACCAAGCTAGTGGGGAAGGGGAGGATGCCAGAAAACCTTGAACCTATGAGGCAGCTGGTGATGGGTGAACAGGCAGGTGAGCATGGGAAGGCATTGAAGAGCAGCGACAGTAATCCAGGAGGTGAGTAATAATCCTGAGTAGCAGCAGAGGAAACAGCGTTCATGAGAAGTACGAAATTTCTCCTCAAAAAAATATGAGAAATAACTGAAATGGTTTTATTTTGGACCAAACCCACCTTTCCCCTCAATGCCTCATGCCGTGCCCGGGAACTGTCCCAGCACTGTCAGCTTGGGCTGTTCCCACCACTCCATCAGCCACTTTCACTTGGCCTGCTTCTTCAGCTCCCTCCTTTTGGCTGCTGTCTCCTGGATCTTCTGACCTCCAGAGCAAGCCTTGCCATCACTTGAGCCATTCACAGGTGAGCTAGAGAAAGCACATGCACACAATGTATGCATGTTTTTAAGCAGTTACAGAAAACAAATGCCACTGACTTTGGTCATACATCAGATTTTTATCGTTAATAGTTTTTTAGAGCATCATGTTCAAACACTGTCTCAGATATCAATGCAGCATTTTATAACCGAACCAATGAAAGAGTGAGCTGTGAGTAGGAGAACGCTGTGAACCAGAAGCTCCGCCCTCTGGGAGTCATTCCGAATAACAGTTAGTAGTTGAGCCCCGGTAACCAAACCGAACGCTCCTCCTGCCGCTTCATCTAAATTTTCGCTGGATTCTCTCGCTTCTTTGTTCTTTTTGTCTGGTCCAAACCGTTCGACACGGCTCACTGTGGAGAGAGCGAAAGAAGAGCGCTTACCTCGAAAAGTTTGCTTTGACGAGAAAGAGCGGGTCCAGCACTACTGCGGATTGACGGGGAGGTCTTTAACTTAAAGCAGCTCCAAACAAACCTAGAAAACTAGTGAGGTCTTTGCAAAGGACGCAGTGGATGAACAGCTCCTCTGTCACATTTCAAAGTTTGTTAGACAGCAGCAGACTGTAAAAGTATTCAGCATTACATAAAAGACGCAAAAAGGCATGAATCCTTAATGAGAACTCCGGGGAGTGAGCAGACTCTCCAGACTTGCACTGCGCAATAAAGTGGGACTGAGTTCCAAGCAGAAAGCTGGAGACCAAGACGTATATGGACTGATTGGCTGTGTGCACGCTGCCCTGGTGTGATGCTCATTTGGTTCTGTTTGAGTGAAAATGAAACTTTGGGACAGTTTGTCCCACTGGACCCGAATTTGGGACAGTTTAACGGCTTTTGCGGTCAAGCTTTAGCCGTGGACATTTTTTTTCTTCCTCAAACAAGAGGTAGTTGATGTCGTCGCATATCTATATTTAATGGATTATTATTATTGTTTTCTTGGAAATAAATTCAGTTAAAGCTTTGAGAGAGGGAGTATGAAGCCAGTGAATATTGAGTATTGATCTTACGTGGATATAAAGTGCACAAATTCTCTTTGCTTTTCCTTGAAAACCCTGGTTCGGGGAATTCTCTCTGCGGGTCACAGTGCGCTCAGAGCTCAAAGAAGAGACGCGGATGTTCGCTGGGGCGCAGCGTGCAGCGCCGCTGCACATGGAGCGCTCGGGGCGGCCGCCGCTGATGTTGCTCGGTCTGCTACTCCAAATCTGTTCCGCCGTTACCATTGATCGCATCAACTCCGACCGGTACGCGGTCTACTGGAACAGCTCCAACCCTAGGTAAGACCCAGACTGGGCTTGTACACAGAGTGGGTATTGAGTAGAATACGGGAAGTGTCAGAAATCATCATTAAAGGAGGGGAAATAAATGGGACTCAATATTATAATGATCCTTTGCGCATTCAGCGGACATACTTTGTAAAATAAACAAACAAACAAACAAACAAACAAAACAAAACACTTAAGTTATACCAAATATTAGCTTTGTTAATGAAAGCGAGTAGCAGCAACATGGCAGGGCTGCATGTTGAACTACCGGAGGTCACACAGCCAGAAAGTGTGTCCATTATCCGCATCTGAAGACTTTCTAGGGCTGTAACAGAAACGTTTGTCAAAAGGGAGCAAAAACGGTTAACATTTGTCTCAAACAAATGACACTTTTCACGAGATCAATATTTTTAATAAATAAACCGCAGGTGCTGCGTCAACATCCATAATGAACCAATGAAAACTATAAAAAACTGAGTAAGAAAAAAATGAGTGAGTAGGTTTAATTCTCCTAGTTTTCTGACAGAGAGCACAATGCCAAATGAGCTACATAAAATATATAACAAATAATTCGTGTATGCCGAGAGTGAAGGCTGATAAACTAAAGGAATTTTGTAGAATGTGCACTTGTAATTTCTAGTTTAAACGACTGTCCATGAAGCTTAATATAAATTCTGTTGCCGCAATGTCAGCAAAATCAAAGAAAAGAAATGCCAGTGAAAGCTATTCTCGGTTCTAGGAGTCTCCAAATTTCCTTGTTTTTGCTTTCGTTTTTTTCAATATTCAGTTTACAGAGGAATCAAACCATTTGAATCTGCAATAACAAGATGTGTTCTGTGTTCTGCTGAGTAATCAGCAGCTATTTTGTTAATGGTGATCTTTTCTTCTGCAGGATTATACAGATCTCTTAGATCTCTTTGGCTTTTCAGCAGTTGGTTGGACAAAATATCTGAACATATTACATGTTTTAAACATTTTCTGACATTTATTAACAGCATGATTCATGATAATTGTTGTCAGTATAACTTTTTTCAGTTAGTCATTTGTCAGTGAAAAACAAGACAAGAGAAACAAGAGAATCCACTGCAGCTTTGCAGTTGACAAGTTAAAGTCGACACCTTGTAATCCAAATATTGGATTACAGTAAACATGATAACCAAAAAACTGAAATTTTGGTCAGTATTTAACAATTTTGTTTTAAAGATGTGAGGATTAAGTAATGATAAAAGTATTCTAAAATTCTGCCTGTGCCATAAACAATTTTGATGAAGTTTAAATAATCACAGTTTCTGTTTTCAGCTCCTTTGATGTTTTGCTTTCACACACGAAATTACATGTGAACTCATATCTTAATGTGCTTTGCACTGGTGGCTGTACAAAAATTACATTTGAAAAAGTACATTTGTTATATAATTTAAAGTTTTGAAAAAAATCTATGGACTGAATAACTTAAAATGAAAGTTGCAGACAGTGAAATGACTTTCTCTGAGAAAGGTCACATAATCCTAATGTTAGAAATAACTGCAGCAACCACAAAATACAGACACAGAAAAGAAACAGAGATCCTAAATGAATGTGTTAAATGTCCAGAGTGGTAAAACTGACCCTGATTTGACTAACATTTCTCAAGTTGTTTTTCAGTAACATTTTCATTAGACTTAGGTGTATTATGTGCCTGGCAGCAGAGCATTGATGGCTGTCCATTCTGTCTTCTGATTGGCTGAATGGTATCTGAACAAACCAATAGCAACGTGCAGTGTTCGCAATATTTTAGGGATTTATTATTTTCATTTTGAGCTGTAAGAGAAAGCAAAATGTTCAGATTTTACTTTTGTAAATTAAAAAATGAAGAGTTAAAGAGATGCTGAACAGAAATGTTATTGAAGAGGAACAATGTCTCACATTTCAGTTCTCAAAGAGAGCCTGTAGCAGGAAAAGCTCTTAGATTCCAGCCTCATAACATGTTTCCATATGCACATGCTGTTTGCATCTGGAGGACCACATCTCAGGTTTCCAAGTGCATGATCTGCGCTTTAGTGTCCTTATAGTATTCCTCTAATAACCGAGGAGTAATATTGCAGTTTGGCCAGTTTATTATAATTTATGCTTTCACTTGAATACCAAAATATTTTAAGTGATTCCTTTAATTTGAAAGGTTTCAAAGCGTACAGTTCTGTGAATTTAATTTTGATCTAAATATCACTTAAACAGTTGAGGTGTAACCGTAAACATGATACCTGGGAGACAAGGTTGGCCAATGACAATATGGCATGTTAACGCTGCAGACAAAGATTTCAGTGACGATGGAAAATTGCAGAACAAAACACCATCACCTCTTTCTTTGTGGAAGGGAAGTTATTACATGTACAAATATGTGCACTTTTCCCACATGTTCCAGATGTGATTGAAATTTTACAGAGTTGATACTCTGGCATGTTTTGGGGAATCACAGCTTTGCTGAGCCAAAAATGACATCAAGGCTTTTGTTTAGTTTTTTGAAAAGACATTCCCAAAAGTTCCACATCTTGGGGGCAAGAATCTGAAAATGTTTGAGAAATTTCCACAATTTTATAGGAAAAAATAAGAAAATATTCCTCATCATTTCCTCTCTTGGCTCTTTTGGTTATTAATAACCAAGTGTTTTAATCTCCAAATATCATCCATTATCAAACTTTTAGTTTTTTAGAAGATTAAGTCATATTTTCTGTTCTAGTAATTTACTAACAGTTCACGTTATTAATCTCCTTTTTTGTTTTTCTTTCAATTAATTTTTTGTAAATTAAACATCAAACCAATAAATGTCCAGTGCAACCTTGTTGATGTCTTTTCATCCATTCACAATTCCCAAATCACAAATATTCAGTTTACAATAACATGACACAAAGACAGAAGAACAAAGAAAAACAGGAAATTGTGTCATCTGAGAGGCTGGAATACCACAATATTCAGTCTTTACTGGCTAAAAACTGATGGAAATAATCAAATAACACTTGCCGAATGTCCCTTGGTGTAATTAGGAAACGACACGAATGCTAAAACAAAGGTGGACGTCGAGGCGACGACATACCTGCTGCTCAGTCTGTGACTTTTCGTCAGACTTGGGGACAACTGTGTGCTTCTAAATTCAGAGAAAATTGAGATTATTGTACTTGGGCCTAAAAATCTTAAACATGTTATCTAAATAGATACTGACTTTAGATGACATTACTTTGGCCTCCAGTAACACTAAGGAATCTTGGAGTCATTTCATGTATTGTCATGAAGATATGTCCTCTAGCTGACCGAGGGACTATTTCTTTTAACCACTCACAACCAGCCAAGGGAATGTTCATTTTCCTTTGGCAAGCAATAGTTGCCAAGCAGTCACCAACTGGCCTCTATGCCTGTGTGACAGAGGCCTACGTTCAGAGTCAGAAATGGAGCATGTGGAGTGAACGGGCGACCAACTCTGACAGGGGGTCTCACATCACAAAAAAAAACAAAAAAACCCACATATGTGACAGTAACCCTTCTTGAATAAACCTGTACACTATGCAACCTTTACAGGCTACATAACAAATTTAAGGATAAAGAACCAACTTTAAATGGCATCATGAAACAGTTTACATAATTACAACCATACACTCAGTATGGAATTAGTAAGTGAGGGCAGCTATGAAGAGAAGTGGAAAGACAGTTGGTCCAGATGACATACCTGTGATGTGAAGAGGTCTAGGAAAGAGGGCAGTGGGCTTTTTAACTAGATTAAGACAGTCCAGGAGAGTGAGAGGATCCCTGACGAATGTACTGGTATAGAGTTTCAAGAACAAGGATGATGATCTGAAGAGCTATAGTAACTACAGATGCATAAAGCAACTTAGGGTTAGTATCTTGCCCAAGGATATTTGGCATGCAGGGATCGAACCACCAACCTTCCTATTAGTAGATGACCTGCTCTACCTCAGAGAGGAGACTGTCGTATAGTTTCATGTGGAGAGAGAACAAGAACTGTGGCCAACCACTTGTGTTTAAATAGTGTCTATATGACATGAGGGGTACTTCTGAAAGTCTGACCCATGCAGGACAATAAGCTCCAAAAGTAATGTCATTCTCAATCATGCTAGTTACCTCGATTGCTGTAGAAGCACTAAAATACTGAACCATTAACTTGAGCTGCAGTAACTTATTGGCAATGTTGGTCTTTAAACATTTCTTTAACAAATGTAAAGTTGTAAAAAATGTATCAGTACACACTTTTTCAACAACAGTATGCAGCTGATGAGGTGCAGTCACCAGGCTCCCCAAAGCTCATCAATAACACCCGTGCTACCTATGTTTATTATTAGAAAAAATATTTTTTTTTAAAGGGAATTATTATTAATATGAGATATGTTAAAAGAGGAAAAATGAATAATCTCAAGATTAATCCATTAACGTTGTTGCTGGATAAGACAAGAGACAAGCTCCTCTTGTTAAACATAGAATATAACTGCTATGAAACTTTAGATGCTAGTTGATGTAAAATAAAATTCAACCTGGATTAATAGTTGTAATTTTCTCAGCTCACTGAATCATTTTGTGTAGATTTGCTGCAGTTTTCTTTAACCACACTCTCTCCTCACACTGATGTGATGAATAGCATATATATAAGTTGTATGCAGTTGTCATTGTCAACCATTGAGAACCTTTGAAAACCTCTGCCAAAAATAATTAACACGCAAATATTTACTAAATGTGTACATTTGTAGGCATTCTTGTAGTTATCATACTATTATTTCAGTTTGTGCCTACAATGACATCATTCCTATATTAATGTCTATTGACTCTATTGCCAAAGTGTGTATTTTTATTTACACTCGATGTGAATGGTGTATGAATGTGTGTGATTTCATGAGTATAGTGGAAAGCACTTTCAGTGCTCAATTAGAGTAAAAACGCATAGATTATCTGAGCACCAAGGTTCTTTCCTTAATTCACATGAATACTCCCTCATATCTTTTTTCATATTAGGTTTTCCATCAAGGTCAAGAACATGTTTGGGGTTTTTTGGGCACAGGAGGAGAAGCTTTTTTTTATTTGTAAATGTTTACATGTGGATATCTGGGACTATGTCCCACTATGTCTAACAATGTAGTCATCACCTTTTCACTTGTCAGTGTCTCACCTAATTAAATGGCTTTTTATGTGCTTTACTAGAAAAAACTACATAGATTTTTCCAGTTTGGTGCCTGTTGGTCCTCCTCTCTGCTTGGTGGAGGAGAAAGGGGAGGTTTTGTTCAGAGAAACAGAAATGTATTTCTGCAACAGCCATTTTCTTTTGTCACTTAAGTCTGGGCTCAGCCCCTCTTCCTCTCCTTGTCTCCCCTAACCCCTAGCTGTTGCCTTTACCCCAGTGTCCAGGAGGGGGACGGCGGCAGAAATATATTTTCCACAATGAGTAAAACTGCAAACTTCCCCAAACTCCATTCTTAACAGTAGTAAGCTCAGCATATTTTACAAATTCAGTAAAATAGAACCGGGGAATCTGCAGATCATGTTCTGGGTGTCAGTTTTTGACAATTCCCTCAAAATTCAGCTGGACACATAGGTGGGGGTCATGTTGCTTGGAACACTGGAAAATTAGTGTAGGTTTAAAAAGGTTTAGAATTAACAAAATAAAATCCTAAAACTTCAGAATACTGGAATATCTGGACATATTCAATATGCTACCAAAGGAGACTGTAATTGTAAAATATTTTACAATTTGACAGATTTTACTTACACATATATTTAAGACTAATTACATTTGTAATGTTTGGCCTGTGAATGCTAAATTTAAATTGTTCTAACTCATCACTCACATCAAAGTGCACCAGTCTGTTCCTTGTTCAGCATTCAGAGTCTAGGATGCTTAAGCTCTGTCTGGTCTTCTGCGTTTCAGCTTGCAGAAACATTTTACATTACAACAAAGACTGACAAATAGATAATATGCAGCTTTGTTTAGACTTTATCTTTGCAAAGTGCTTTACTAATTCAAATTAAGTGAAAAAAGTGGCTTCCGTGAAGAAAAAGTAATGTAAATACACTGAAAAGGTCAGTATTGAAGCCACACAATGACACAGCATAATGTGATACTACAAAATACAATATAACAAAATAGTGAGTTTGTCCTAACGGTGCCATCTAAAGTGATGTCGCATAATGAGATGGTGTCGGTACAATGGGTCTCATTTGGCGCTTTATAGGTACTCTACTTTTTCATCTTCAGTAAAGGTTGGGGTTGTGTTGCTGTTTGTCAGACAGAAGTGTGTTTTACTTCTAAAATCATTTGTTGTACTTAAACATTTTAGTTACGCTCAGTTTTTAATTTGATCGGTGGACACTTCTCTCCCCCCAAAAAAAATTGTTACCTCCTACGTCGGGGTCTCATTAGACCTTTGCAACATGAAAGATTAAAGCTTGGTGTTTGGAGCCCTAATAATAAAAATGTTATCGTTTGTTTTGTATGCCAGGAAATTGGCATACTTCTTCCAGGTTAATGTTGAGGTCTGTCAGCAGTGATGAGAGCGTTGCCAACTGTCCATGCAGCAAGAAACATGCCTCAGTTTTTTTTCTCTCTTTTGGTTGGTTAGTTGTGTGGACCAATGGCATGGTAGTGTGGCGTCAGCAGGGAGAGGCTTCTGTCAACTGCTCCTCCAGTTATTTTTACATTCTATCCTCTTTGTGTCTCAGCACTTCATCATGCTTTCTGCTCCCAGCTCATGCATTTTAATGTCTGACCCATATTTCATAGGATCTGCACACACACACACACACACACACACACACACACACACACACACACACACACACACACACACACACGGGAAACTTTGAAGTCCTGGCTTGGGAAAAAAAGAAACAAGGTTGTGGGTGAAGAGCTGCAACCTTTCACTGTTGCTGATTAAATTTACACTGAAAAGCAGCAGAAAAACAGTGGATCAGGCTCAGATCAGGAGACGAGCAACCAAAACTGAAGATTTTGGCTTTAATTGCATCATTACTTAACAGCAAATGGGTTGTAGAAAAAAATTTTAAGAAGCAGATGAGTTTCATCTCTGTTTCTGGTGGATGACTCGGTGGATGAGAGTCCTGTCCTGTAACATCATTTACACATTCTGTCTTTGTGTATGAGCATTTACAAGAGAAAAAAATCAAATGTTGTGTTTTTACCAGTCAGAATACCAAAAAAGTTCTTATTTTAAACAAATGAAAAATCATCAGGTGGCATAGGATTATTTCTTACTGAAGGGAGAATTCCTTGGCATCAGTCTCTCATTCGTCTCACTGAGGATTATCTACTTTTATATTGTACTGTGTTTCATGTTAGTGCAACAGAACCAGCCGCAGCTTGATATCTGTTGGATAGGAAAATCTAATCATTACTACCATTAAAAATAATCTTAAAAATGATTTCTATAAAATCAAATGAAACATGAATGACTACTCCAAAGAGAGAAAATCTGGCATTTGTATAGACTTGGATAGGGTTCTGCGGTGTAATGCAGAAATTGTTTCTGTAAATCCAATAGTACAAAATATTTTTTGAGCTGAAGAATTTCTCCAAATATTTCCAAATAAATAGTTCAAATCATTTTCCCTAGCCTGGCAGATGCTCATAAATTCAAAAATAAAACTACATTTGATTTTGATAAAGTAAAAAATAAATCCTCCTTCAAAACGTCAGTTTAGAACTAAAGTTATTTCAATAGCTTTCATTTGTATTTATCTCCATGTCGGGTTTGGATATGTGGCAAGTACGATATGACCCAATAGCACGACTCATGGACAAAAGGATTAATTAAAGAAGGCGGTTTTATTGCTTGTTTTGCTGACTCAAAAAATTCAGGCCGGGGGAAAAGTAGTAAAAGAAAATTACAAGTAAAAGACGGGAACACACAGTAAGAGGGAAGGACATGCGCCTCGCGAGGAAGGCTGAGGGTGCGTTTCAATAGTCTGTTTTGCTTATGAAGGTTCCTCACTGAGAGACATGACCCAGATGTATCTGTGTGCCGGCCATAATAAGAGCTCTTCCAGTTATCCAAATACTAAGGAAAGGCGCTTCAGTGCTTCCTTTAGCATAGGATACACTGGACCATCCTTTATGAAAGAGGAGGACAACACGCCGTCCCATAATTCATTGCAACAGACCATGTGACCATACATGAAAACAATCGACATAATAAACAAAGTTGCACTGATAAAGTAAATTTTTAATTGTAACTGCATTTTCTATTTCGTGCCATAACCTGTTGACATATTTAGAATTTTTAACAGCAGTTTGTTAAACTCGCAGCTGAATTCTGAACAACGCACTGCTGGAATAAAAACTGCTTCTTGTTGTTTGCCTTGCATGAAGAATGTATGAATGCTATATGAGCTCAAGATTATGATCTATATTAACTGATAAAAAATGTAAAGGTGCAGTAAAATCAATGTTCATTAGTAATAGTTGCTGTGTTCCAGTCTTTAAGTATTTAATAATAATAATAATAATTTATATTTATTTATAATTGTACTTTACTAACAATGCACTTTAATTTATTTGCAAAAATGCAGCCAGTTCACTTCAGTAAAGAGAGAGTGTGAATTAGTAGCTCAAAAATCAGCAGACTCCAGGAGAAGCATGAGGGAGAGCGCTGCAGACTTGCTAACCAAAATAATGCAGCGCAAACTCTGGTTTCATGCAAGTGTTAATTTCTAAAAACTGCACAGCAATTCAGATAAAGGACAGGACGCTGGAGAAGAATGAATGAGGGTTCTGAGGATCAGGACTCAGGTGCAGTGCAAGTTTTATCCAGGTGAGAGCTGCATTGTTACAAACTGTTCTATTATGTAAATCTGAAATAGTTAGTAAATATGGTCCTACATTTTCCTTCTTATTTAAAATTCCAACCTTTGTAGTGGAGGAATATTTTTGACATCGTGTTGTTGTTTATAAAACAACAGGGTTAGAACTATGGTGAAGTAAGATACATGTTTTTTAGTCCATCTCCTGTACTTGTGGTTTTAACATCTGGCATCACATTGTCAAGGAGAGACCTCATGTAAGGCTGTTCCCATTCTCAGCACACAGCTCTTCTCTTTTCCTAAGTCCTTAGCAATTCTCCTAACTACTTTTCCTTGACCTCAATGACATTTTCATCGGGGTCACAGAAAAGAAGTTAGAAATAGGAGATAGGATGTACTTTAGGAATGCACCCTGAGACATTAATATATAGAGGAGGCGATTAGGGCAGAGTGGACACACCAAGAGAACACAGCTGAACAGAATTTGACTGACACGACAGGAGAAGGAAAACTGAACATCTCGCACACAAGACAGGCGAGTATAAAAAAACAAAACAAAACAGGATGTAACACAAACGGAGAGATTCAAATACACAAACTTGACACTGGGACTGAAGGATATGGTGATGACAGACTGGAGAGACAAAGGGACAGAATGCAGATAAATGAACATGGGAATAGGAACTGAGACAAAACAAAGACATGACTACATGAAAAGACAGAGGACGGGGAATGCAGACAGCCACAGAGACAGAACAGACGGACCAGACATGCATGCATGTGTACATGACTAGGAGGAGAACAAAGCAGGGAGTCGAGACTAGGACAGATTGGACATGAAGGAGAACAAACACAAACAAACAGAAATCAAGAAATAAAAAACAAACAAACTCAGAGGCACTTAAAAATAACATACTCAGGAACTAGAACATAATTCTTATACTTGCAAAGAAAGAAACAAGTCCATAACAACTCGCAAAAACTTTGTCGAAGATCCAGGACCATGACTTTACATGACTATAGTTTCATATTATTATTGTTCAACTGTATATAAATGTTTGAATTTTCACCTTCAAACATTTTCATCTTCAGATCCACCGTATGTTAAATACATAAGTAAGTTCATATTGATTTATCTAGAACAAAGACAAAAAGGGGGGTGAGGATGTTATCAAGATATGGTTGAGGTTGGTTAAACATAAACTCTGAACTGTACTGTTGGATTTTTAGGATTGTATGACCTTTTCTTTTTATCAGGTCAAAGTCTCGACTGACTTGATATTAAAATCACTTTTTCTTTAAATTAATATAAAATTAAATCAACCCAGCTGAGAAGAACTGATAGAAACTCATTAGATTTTCCCAAAGTATTAATAATATGCAGAAGATCTTTTCCAAGGTTACAAGTGGTCTTACAGCCTCTGACAGTGGACCTGTCTGTCTTTGCCCTGTAAGACCTGAGTGCTACATTCCACACTGTTGACCAAAATATTTTATTACAGAGATTAGAGCATGCTGTGGGTAATTACGGTACTGCACTGATGTGATTCAGATTATAGCTATCTAATAGATGGCAGTTTGTTAGTGTGTAAAGAGGACCCCCTATTTACACTAAGGTTAATTATGGAGTTTCACAGGGTTCAGTGCTATGACCAGTTCTGTTAACATTATACATTCTTCCCTTGGGCAGTATCATTAGAAGGTATAGCATACAATTTCACCGATATGCAGATGACACACAACTTTATCCATCCATGAAGCCAGGTAACACACACCAACTAGTTAAACTGCAGGAATGTCTTAAAGTCATAAAGACCTGGATGACCTCTAATTTCTTGCTTCTAAATTCAGATAAAACTGAGGTTATTGTACTTGGCCCTAAAAATCTTAGAAACATGGTGTCAAACCTGATAATTACTCTTGATGGCATTGTGTTGGCCTCCAGTAACACTGTGAGAAATCTTCGAGTTGTTTTTGACCAAAATATATCTTCAGTGTGCATATTAAACAAATAGTAGAACTGCTTTTTTTCATTTACGCAAAATCCCTAAAGTTAGAAACATCTTGTATCAGAGTGATGCTGAAAAAACTAGTTCATGTATTTATTTTTTGGCTGCACTATTGTAATTCATTATCATCAGGCTGTCGTAAAAACTCCTTGAAAAGCCTTTAGTTGATTTAAAATGACTCAGCGAGAGTAATGACAGAAATCGCTCCCTGTAAAATCTAGTATCAAATTTAAAATCCTTCTCATCAGAGCTCACCCTTATTTGGCCCGAGGGTGAGCTCTTGGGTTTTCTGGAGTAATATCCATCACCCTGCAGTCAAAGACAGATTTTAAGATCTGTTTTTTGTTTTAAAAAAGCAGCAGCACAAATTAAGTACAAATTAATCAGAAGCTTGCTCCAAATGTATTGAAAATGTAAGAAAAAAATGTATTGAGAAATTTTCTCGATTTATCTAGGACAGCTCCAAACACCTACCTCCTGTTTGGAGCTGCTGTAAGATGCATATTAAAACTCTCTCAGTATTTTTTTTTTTTTTAATTATTGAGCACTGATTAGATCTGACTTGCTGGTGGGGTTCACAAAATATTATGATTAATGGGATTAATGAACATCTGTGCAATTGACCAGTCTCTTTTTGTAATGTCACAATCCTGCATCGATGAATGAAACACTAAACCTACATATAAACTTTAAAAAAAGAAAACTGTGAAAAACCAGCGTGATCAGTTGGTGTAAAACGAAGTGACCAGTGAATTTAAATTGGGGGAGACGTTGATTTAAAAATTCTCTGGCTCTCTTTCACTGCATGTCTTTTGTCTTGTTTCTTTCCCTTCCCCCCCGAACTGGTCGTGGTAGATGGCTGCTCCTCCCTGAGCCTGGTTCTGCTGAAGGCTTCTTGCCATTTAAAGGTTTCTCCCAGTATTATTGTTAGGGATTATCTTACAGTCTAAAGAGTCATGAGGTGACTGTTGTTGTGATTTTGCACTATATAAATAAAACTGAATTGAAAGTGAAAGTGAGTTAAATTTTGCTTGATCAAAAAGCATGCAATATCTGCTGAACAAACAGTCAAGTGTGTTGTTTTCACATTTATCGTAGAAATCAAATATTCTTTTTATATAGGATAGGATATATTTAAGATATAGTTTGATAATGAAGGGAAGCCAAATGCTCTCTCTTTCTAGTCCCTGTCAGTACTCGTGCTGCAACATTTTAGATTAACTGGAGGCTTTTCAGGGAGTTTTGGGACATCCTGATAATAACAGTAGTCCAGCCTAGAGGTAATAAATGCATGAACTAGTTTTTCAGCGTCACTCTGAGACAAGATATTTCTGATTTTAGAGATATTGTGCAAATGTAAGAAAGCGGTCCTACATATTTTTTTAATATATGCATTTCAGGACATATCCTGTCATCCAGGTCTTTATATCTTCAAGACATTCCTGCAGTATAACTAACTGGTGTGTGTTATCTGGCTTCATGGATAGATAAAGTTGTGTGTCATCTGCATAGCAGTGAAAATGTATGCTGTGCCTTCTGATGATACTGCCTAAGGGAAGCATGTATAATGTAAACACAATTTGTCCTAGCACAGAACCCTGTGGAACATGTGCTCCATTTACATGAACAAATTAGAGTCTATTAGATAGATATGAATCAAACCACTGCAGCGCAGTACCTGTAATACCTACAGCATGCTCTAATCGCTCTAATAGAATATTATGGTCCACAATATAATAGTGGGGCATAAGATACTAGCTGGCAGGGCATGCATGGAACAATATAACCAAGTGGCTGGCATAGAATACAGGAACATTTGTTCCGAGTGTGACCTGGAAGTCCCAAGGTCCTTATGGTTTCGGTGAAGGGAACGCCACGCGTCGCAAAGTCCGAAATCGCTCATGTACTGTTGAACTATATTTGTGGACTGCCAATTGCACTGAGTTCCTGCTGTATTGAGCTTGTTGGTTTCTTCATCCAGTTCATAGTGAGCAATCAAAGTGTTCAGAGAGTCACTAAAAAAGCGTGAAAGAATGAGGGGCCATATACACTTACAATACAGAACTTTTTGTTAAGTATACATAATTTAATGTATTCTTAAGTTATGTAAGCATAGTTAAAGAGGAAGTGTGTATGCGCTTTTGCTCATGTGTCCTATATGTCTGTGTGCGCTGTGAGGCTGTAGTGGATGTGCTGATGCTGAGTGCCTGTGTGTGATCGTGTAGATGTGGTTCTGATCTAGCATAACTGGTTGCCGGTGGAGCCTGTGGGCTTGTTGCTGTGGCCCCCTGTGGCTTCTGCACCGTTGCTGCTGGGTAACCGTTCGGGGGCTCTCGGATGTCTGGGAGCTGGGTGTCTTCCATGCCTGCTTCATGTCCTGGGAGGCTATGGTCCACCCACTATTAGTCATTTACATGGAGAAACCTAAACACAAGCGCGCTCACAGACACAGGTGTGCACACGAGTGTTCACACAGGTGTACAAACAGGTGCGTCTGTGCATGATGCACATGTCATGTATTATTAGTACTGTGTGCTGCTCAGTAACATTTAATATTTATTATTTACTGTTACTTTTGCATATGTTGGTTGTTGCTGTGGTTTCCCTACCGTTTCCCTTCATTTTTCTCCCCATTCCTGTCTATTCTGGTTGTAATAACTGAAAAAAAACCTAATAAAACTCTAATAAACTATGACTATCAAGGCAAAAACCATAATGGTCCACTTGGCAAAGTAAATCAAAATAGGACCCGCCCCCTAGGGTGGTTGACAATGACCAAGCTAAGATCGTGTGTGACTTTCAAATACAGACAGACAAACTTGTGATGGCTAAACAACCAAACTTAGTCATGGTGGACAAGCAGAGAAAGACATATTGATGGATGCAGTGATACCAAGTGATAGCAACATCAGGAAAACTAGAAGCTCGAGAAGTACCAAGGGCTGAGGGCAGACGCTGTGAAGATGTGTAGGGTGAAGGCATCAGTGGTCTCAGTGGTAATTGGAGCACTCGGCGCAGAAACCCCAACCTAGGTGAGTGACTCCAGCAGCTCCCAGGAACAACATCTGAGATCCCTGTCCAGAAGAATGCAGTCTTAGGAACAGCAAAGATACTGAGCAGGACCCTTAATCTCCCAGGCCTCTGGTAGAGGACCTGAGCTTAAATGATAACGACTGCCCGCAATGCAAGTGAGGAGGGTTTTTTTAAAATATATATATCCTTATATCAAATATCCCAGTGCAAGATGTATCCATCAGAGCATAAATGTCTGTGGATGTCAGATAGAAAACACATAGAAAAAGTACTCGTGTGAATGAGTGAACCAGGCAAGTTGTAAAAAGCGCTTTGGGTGCTTAGAGTAGAAAAGCACTAAATAAGAACCAGTCCATTTACCATTATAGCAAATTGTCACTTTTCAAATTTATTGACTTTCACATTGAGGAACATGATTTCCAAGTATGGTTCTTTTCCATTTCACATTAAAAGCTCAAACCTCGATTTTAATTTCTGACTTTTTAAAGGACTAAATTCAATTCAGAATGCAATGTAATCAAAAACCTCTGCAACAGTCATGAACCAGCATAGAGCAGATATATTTTACTTTCTTGATCTCTGTTTGACATGGATCCGAAGGTGGATTTTAATGAGGAGCATTTGAATTTTAACAGCAGGTTGGGGAGAATGAAGGCGGTAGGTTGGGGGATGGGGAGATATCTAAGTCAGTTAGTTTTTTTTACACAGAATTTCTTTTCATTTTCATGTATAACTTTCCATCCTTCTCCTTCTCCATCTTTTAGCTGTCTTGACGGTTAATTAATGTCTTTGAGTTTATCTCTGGCCAGTCTGGATCCAGCCTCCTCCAACTCTTCATTTTTATTATTTTCCATTGACAACATTTAGCAGTGCTGCAAACGGAGAATAAAATTTTATAAATAAGCACATTTCATTTAGCTTCAGGATTCAGTTTCTATATTTACATTTTAGAAGGAACTCTTACAGAAAGTCAGAAAAACTGAAACTTAAATAACAAGTCACAATTAGAAGTTAAAAAGGGGAAATAAGGGAATCCTCTACATCATGTGTAGCAGTGCAGTGGGGAAAAATGGCTTGCCTCAAAATTACTCCTAAATTGCCTTGTATACTTTTTTGGGCAGGTTGCAATCAGCTAATGTGCTACTGTTTATGGATTTTGCCAAGTGAATTCTTCAAGATCTATAATGTTATCTTATCTTGCTTACAGCATGAAGGTGGAGTTTTAGAAGGGATACTGAAGAGCACCAAGAGCTTAAATTCCACTTGACGACAAACTGATCAAACTAACCTAATTGTGAGCATGAAGACTACTGTCTGTGCTACACCTTTGCCATTACTGTAACCTCTACCACAAAACTGCAAATTACCTCCACAAGTTAGTTATTTAAATCTATTCACTACTTTTGCAAATAATTTGAATTAACCCCAAAATGACTTTAATTCACTTTACTACATCTCAAAATGGTAATTAACTGGAATATTTGAACAATATCCTCTAAAAAAAGACCTGAATTTTATTATTTATTTAAACTTTAAATTTTGTCTAGTTTTTAACCCCCTAAAATAAATCTTTTTTCATTTCCTTCTTATTTCGAGTCCTTCTCCATGTTGCAAACAGTAAATACAAATTAACATCAGGGTTTCAGTCCATGCATTATAAGCCCAGGGTCCCACGTAAGGATGTTTTAAATACAAAAGCTTTTCTATGACCTGGATGTTCAGATCACAATAACACAAACTATGGAGGAAATTCAGGATTTTTATTAGTCTTCCTAAGAACGAGCATCCTGGTCATCACACCAAGAGAGGTACAGTCCCAATTATTCCCATAAATCAAAGCTTTGCTTTACTGTATTTTAGCCTATGTGTGCTTTGATACAGAAATGATCTGTGCACACACGACATCGATTTTAACCAGAGGAAATCACCATGGTAACTAGGTTAAATGAACCTATTTCAGAGCAGGTGATCTGAGGAAGAGATCACAACAATGTGTTTTTATATCAGTAGGATGGTTTTATGTTGTTTCACTCTTATGTGTCTTTTTGTCGATGCGTGTTCATGCACGCAGCTAGCTGGACTCAACTGATTCTGTGTAGTTGTAATCAGTGTTAGTGCTGTGTTTACATATCAGAGTAAACAAATGATGCGTTGTTGTCCTCTTTTCTAAGGCTATGTAACCACAATGATAAGTTTATATGCTGTAATTGAGGACATGATCAATTGTTGGACTGATTTTATGAATAGTCTAAGGAGCTTGGAAAGAAAGCGGCTGTACTCCTTTAAATTAAAGAGGTCCAGTCGCTTTTTCCAAGCTCCTTAAACTACCGTGACCTGGATGACTGAGAACTTACACAGACAATTTTATAAATAGTTCATAAGTAGTCTATCTCTTGAGGTATATCTCTGTCAACCATATTTCTTGCTGCACTCCCTAGCTATGTCCCATTATTTATTTTTTCTTTCCACGAGTTGTCACAAGCATGATCCACAGTGGACTCTATATTTGATACAGAAAATGTTAGTTGCATGGTAGCTATCATTTTAACAGAGCACATGCTTATATAAAAAAGAGAAATTGAAATAGTAATCTTGGTTTTAGTTAAGATTTACTATTTTGACAATAAAAAAAACACTATTCAAAAAACACTATTATAAAAGCTATTTTCTGTATTTTCTACTTAATATATAGACTAGAAAAAAAACCGTTCTCAACCAATGCTAGCAATAACTACCACTACACACTGGTTCTGTGTAGTAGAATCAGTGTAACTAGTTCTGATTGGTTCTATGTAGTTTTATCTATTGGTCTACCCACTGTCCGGTTTACTCAAACAAATTGGTTTAATTGCTTGCACCCAAACAGTCTGAGCTCTCCCTTCTTGTCTCCCAGTGTTTTCTTGCAACATGTTCTTTGGTCTCTCAGGTCACTATTTGTGTTATTTTAGTATTTCTTCAGAGCTTTGTGAGTTCGAGACAGAGCAGAAACCTTCTTTAATGTTTGCTGTTATTCATTATGAATGATCTGGAATTCCTGCTCAGAGATGACTCATGAATCATTGAAAGCAGACCAATCAGAGCAGGAAACATTCTGAGTGTGTGTGTGTGTGTGTGTGTGTGTGTGTGTGTGTGAGAGAGAGGGAGAGAGAGACTGTGTGTGTGTATGAGAGAGAGAGTGTGTGGCTGTTTTCTACATGTCATCAGGACTCGAGGCGTATATGAAACAAGTTCAACATGGTCAGGTTTTCTTTGTGTTGTCCAACCTGACGGAACCTAAAACCCCAGTCATAAGTAATGAGTATCACAACAGTAATTATCAACTTTCTCAACCTTATATGAGCTCTATTAATTGCAATTCCACCGATGTTGAAGACCTATTTAGCTCATGTATAAAAACATTTATAAATTTTCTGTAACACAAAATGTATATCTCTAATAGAAAGTTAAAGTTTACTTGTCTGTTCTGTTGGTCCATCCTCTGCCACTTATCTGGGGCCCTGTCATAGAGGCAGCAGCCTAAGCAAAGAAACCCAGACCTCCCTCCAGTTCATCCGGGGAGCACCGAGGCATTTCCAGGCCATCTGAGAGATGTAATCTCTTCAGCATGTTTTGGGTCAAATGCCCGAACCTGCCTCACTCAGATGTGGAGGATCTGTGGCTCTATTCTGAGTGCCTCCTGAATGACTGTACTCCTCACCCTGTCTCAAACAGAGAGGTAAATCAACAGCTTCGCTTTTATGCTCAGCTCTTTGTTCAGCACAATGGCCCTATGCAGCATCTGTATCACTGCAGGAAAAAAAAGAGCTGCCTTCACCTTCATGACACTGAAAACTCAGCATACAGTCCAATGAAAGTGATAAAAAGAACGTTCACTCTCTTTTTATTATGTATCAGGACATAATAAAATAATCTGGTCCTAAGCAGGTTTAAATTAAATAAAATTAGGTAAATATAACCTCAGATGAACTACAAAACATGACATATTACACCATTACCTTTATTTCTCAATAAAAATTAGGTCAACATGCAGAAGCAGTGTGTAGAAAAACTCTCCAAACACTTACTGCCTCCATAAGAGTTGATCACAAAAAGAGACATTTACAAAGTTATTCACATTTTGAATGAAAGCCACATTATAAAGATAAGTATACATGTTCCAGCATACAGACACATAGTCAACCGCAAGGTCTTAGATTTATCACAACCTACACACTTCCATACATGCATTAAAAATAAACTAGAGCAGACATTAATGTGAGAAATATTAATAAAAGCTAACCTACAGACGGGTAAATTGCAGCCAGGTACTGCTAATCAAATACACCTGAATAACTGATCATCAGCAGAAGATCTGGCAGTTTGCTGGTCTGGAGCATTCAAGTGTTTAACACAATGTCAGGAAGAAAGACGTCAACAATAACTTTAAATTAGGGAATTGTTGTTGCCTATCAGTCCGGGAAAGGTTATGATGGTATTTACAAACAAGTTGAGATCATTCTGTGGCAATGGGAATTTTATTTATGAAGCACATTACATTATATATGAACTCAATTTGCCAAACACAGAAGATAAAATCATAAAAACCTATGCAGGTTTACAATGTCTTTAAGCAGTGAAGGCAACGAAAAAAAGAATTATTAAACAGAACCTTTTAAGTGTAAGCTTAGGTAAATATAATGGCTTTGACTCTGTTTTTGAATCTATGCACAGATGTAATTGATCTCAGGTCAGCAAGCAGCTTGTTGCAAAGAACAGGACAAGTCAAAGATCTGCAGGTCTGGTAGGATATGAGTCTTTATAACAGTACTGATTAGGAGGATGACAAGGTTAAAGAGTAATGGACCAAACCTCACCTGTTAAACCACCTGAGTCACTAAGCTCATGATGAATGTCATGATCAAAAGTGTTGAGTGCAGTGAGATCAAGAAGAACTAAAACTGAAACTCTGTGAGTCAGTGTTGATGTTAAGGTCTTTAGGTAAAAGCTCTTTCTGTGCTATGGCCAGTTCTAAATCCTGATTGGTACTTATCATAAAGCCTGTGGGATCAAAGATGTTCTTTCATTTGTTTGTAAACATTTTTTTTCTAATAATTTTTGAGGAATGAAAGATTAGAAATTGGTCTATAAATATTAATTAACAAGGGGTCTAAGTTATTTTTCTTGAGTAGTGGTGTGATTACATCAGAGAGAAAGAGTAATATGAGATATATGTTTGAACAGTTTGGTCATAATGGGATTTGAGTAAAGAGGTACAAGGCTTTAACTGATTAATATTTTTTTTCCAGATCTTAAGAATTTTCGGGTGAGAATGAGGTTTCCAATTTCAATTTTATATATATAACATCAAATCACATAAAGTTGTGTAGTTGTGTATTGTCTATAAAACAAAACTATTGTATTTATTTTGTGTACCATTGTATTTATTTATTTTTTTATTATTATTATAACCTTTATTTAACCAGGAAAAATAATCCCATTGAGATTAAGAACCTCTTTTTCAAGGGAGTCCTGGCCAAGAGGCGACAACACGTTAAAAATTACAAAGTTACATACATATTGTAAAATAACAATTACATTTTAAACAACAATTTTCTCTGGCTCTCTCAATCTAGACTTAAAAGCATTTAATGAAATAAGATCTGCTATCTTCCAATCTTTTTGCATCTTGTTCCATGTGGATGGGGCAGCATAACTAAAAGCCCTCTTTCCCAGTTCAGTTCTGGCAAATTTATTCTCACTCTTTTCCATTTCTTATTCTATTTCTATTTAAGTACAACACTGGTGTACTTATTCTTAGTTTCTTATTTCTGTATATTTATATATGTATATGTACATTTTTTCATTTATAATTTACATTTCTCACATTTGATCCAGGAGGATGATATTCAGTCCACATACTTGAGTGTATATTGTTCAGTTGACTATAAAACTTGACTTGACTTGACTTGAAAAGTCAAGACCCTTTATATTGTAAGGTGAGACCCTACAATCACATAAACCCTGTATGAGCATGCACTTTGGTGACAGTAGGAAGGAAAAACTCCCTTCCAACAAGAAAAAACTGACATTAAGAAGTGTGAGTTTGTAATTGCAGGTCTCCGGTCTGCTTATTGGCTTTCTGTTGGTGACTGGTCTGTTGTTAATTATTACTTTAATATCATAGAGATTTGGGGAAGTTATGTAGTTCTGTATTAGTGTGCAAGATTATAATAAAATCCAAAAATATTCAAGACTGGTTGAATTTTCCCAGTCACTCATGATGAAGAGAGACCTGCTAAAAGTGATGTCAGTTTCTTGATCATTTATATCCAAATTGTCATGACCACTGATCAGTGGCCATGGGTACTGTTCACGGAGAGTTGGTGAATGGCTGCTATCACAACACTGTGACGGTGAAAGATGTAACCTTCGGCCCCCTCCTCAATTCTGAGACGGTCTTTCCCTTTTGACCTCACAGCCCATTGATCGCCAGTGGTGGTAGTGTCAGTCATTATGCAAATGTAGGCTTAAACGGTTGGGGAAACTTACAGTCAGCTGAGATTTGGATGAGTGACTCAGCATTTTCAGTGGGAGAAACATTAAGTCCAGATGAACAGACTCAACTTTTTTGGGATTTACTTAGTTGGAAGATTGAGCATGCATCAAGAAGTTATGAAAAGGTTGAAATAAATATGGTGTAGCACACCTCGTGCCCCCCTTTAGACTCGTCCCTGCTTGCTGCAGGTATGCTTTCATGTATGGCTGTTAATAGTTAACAGTTCATCTGCATATTTTCATGATTCTGAAGGGCTACTGCAGATTTTTTTTGCTGTGTAAAACAATTGGTGTTGGATAGAGCTGCGCAGTTTTGTTGATCAGGTGTTTTGATGAACAACTCTGTGTTTTTTGGGGGGGTTTTTTGTTTGTTTGTTTGTTTTTCCAGTAAAGGTTTTTATGGTGGTTACAGGAAAAGCGCTGCTCTTTTGGATGCTAGAATCACGTTTCTAGCATCCAAAGCTCACCATCTTGTGCAACATCTTGGTAACGGCATCGCCTCTTCGCTCTTTGCAGTGTGTAAACCGAATCCGGCTCCATGTTAAACTGTGCTAGCCTCATCATCACTGCTGCTCTTCACTTAACACAGTTTTTGTTTAAAACTGTGTGGGTCTAAACAATGTTTCGGCTGAAACATTCGGGTTCGTGTTTTCATGGTGACAGTGGCGCGCCGCAGAACCGTGCATTAAATGAAGCATCAAAAGCATCATTTTGTGTCGAGAATTTTTTGTAATCGAATTATTCTAAATGCTAGATGAGTCGTTGCAGCCCTATTACAGATACAAGCAGCACAAATTAGCTTTCTTCTCAGGGTGGCTGGCCTCTCTCGTAGTGATAGTATTTCCATTTCCTTACATGCGTTTTTGTGTAAATTCTGAGCATCTTTTGGTTTATGGTGTTTTGGAAAACTGTAAATAATGACAATATAATAAAGACAATATAATATAATAATACAATATTATAATAATAATAATAATAATAATAACAGCAACAATAATAGCAATAATAATAATGATAACAGTTGTAATTATTATATTTAATATTAGTAGTGGTAGCTGTAGTAGGAGTAGGCCTATTCATTTTATATACTTGTGTTTTTAATTTCCTAAGGCAGCCCGGCTTACATTTGTTTGTACTAATGATCAGAGAGAACTTTAAATTTGTTACTAAAGTATGAACAAATTCAGGTACAAAAATAAATCAGGGAATTTTGTGCGAAATGTTTGTATACACAATTTATACAAAACATTTTTGTTTACACACTGTTAGTAAATGAGGCCCAGTGTCCCTAGAACAGATGATGTCAAAGTGGGGATGTTTGGCCATAATGCACTGCATCATCTTTACAAAAACCATCACCGTGTCAACCATGGTAGAAGAGAGCAGAGTAACAGAGTAACAGCCATCTGCAATGGCTATGGCTGTGGCACAAATAAAGAAATATCAAATGAGAATCTGACTTTCAATTTTAGCGCTTGTAATCCCATTACAGTGGAGATCACACTGCATGGGCAGGATGACCATGATCAGAGTGAAAATTGTGTCAAATTATATCAGAAAAAAGCTAGAAATGCTCTATACCTACAGAGGTGAGTTGTTCCACCATCTTATTAAATTGCTATGCATCAGAGCTGGTGTCTGCCACGTGCTGCAAAAATTAAGTGCATGGTTTGTTGACTTTGTCTGATGGTAAACCTGCTGTGATAGGCTGATAGGCAGGAGATAGGGGTATTGGCTGTAATCCCCCCCCACCCCACACACACATACACACCCACCACCACCATTTGTATATATTGCCAATTAACCTCACCCCATGCATGTCTTTGCATGTCCTGTGTGCGATCAAACAACACACAGAAAATCTCCAGCCAGCCAATGGATTCAAACTGAGGCTCTTTTTATCATGAATTAGCGCTAATCACCACACAACCGTCCTGCTGCCATATTGTTTTGTACAGTTTACTTCATGACTCAGCATAATATCTATTTTATTTATTGTAATATTGGATATTACTGGATTTTGATGATGAAGTTATAAAGTATCAACTGAGGCAGTTTTGAGGCAGTTTTTGTATTGATTTAAGAGAATATTCATTTATTTATTTATTTATTTCAATTCATTGTTATGTATAAACTGCCAGTTCACACCAGCAGATGTTTTAAGGTGCTTTATGAAACCAGTTAATGTAGAAATTTGAGTATAGTGTCTGCTTCTAGATGCACAGCAGGAACACTTAGTATTTATAATCTGAGAAAACGTTTTAATGTTTAAACAATTCTGGATTTTTTAGACACTATAGAGATACGCGGATGCATCCCATAATTATCTATTAGTGGTAAATGCAAAAAAGTGCTAAAATAGTTTTTTGTTGATAGTTGGAAGTTTTTCTAGAGTGTGTGTGAAGTTGTTTCCTGAAGAAAAAAAAAAGTCATATATTTAAAAAAGACAGGCTGTTCTTGACATATTATTGACCTCTATTAACCTTCAGAAAATAAAGCTGCAAAAAGAACTAGTTATTTTTGCTCAGTGTGGTTCAGTAGTGTTTCCTCTGGGTGCCTCTGTGGTTTATTAATCACTGAACCACTTTCCGACTTTTCGTTAACCTTTCGATCTGTGATAAATCGTTTTGTTTGTTTGTTTCTGGGCACTCAGGCCTCTCCAGGATCTTTACTCTCTGTTCCTCTGCTGTCTTTTGGAGAAACCTTTAAACTTATTTTGGCTTTGTTGAAGGGGCAGGTATTTCGGGGGGTTTTTCCTTTTCAGATTTGCTCGGACTCCAGCGGAGTTGTTTGATCAGACAGGTTTTTTTGTTTGTTTGTTTTTTTAATGAGTGTCAGCACAGCTGTGAAACACCCAGATATTAGTCCGAATTTAATCTGACCTAGTTTTCTTGTCATCAGAAACTGAATCTGTTTTTCCTTCTCATTCATCAGAGTAGGTGGAAAGCAGAGATAGGAAACTGTGTAAGTGGACTTTTCCCTAGACAGAGGGGGAGCACCAACGGATTTACATCAGGATGAGGTTTTCCGATTAAAAAGATTTTTATTTTGTCTCCTTTGAGCAGATTTGGCTCAGCCTCCATTGCCGCCTTAAACTGTCAGGCTTCTCCTTTGCTTGTCTTTTATTCATTCAAAAACCTGACACTAACTAAATCTGCCTTTTCTATTCTATTTTTTCCTTCCACCTGAGCTGGAGCTCCTACTGGCTGCAGTGGCGTTGTCTTGGCTGTGGTGCTGCAGCTCCAGAGTTAATGGGATTATGCAGATGGCAGCGCTCTTAAAGCACCGATTTGAAGTGTTTAATGGAGATTATGGAAATGGTTGAGCAGCTCAGACCTTCTCTTACTGAATGAAAAGAGGACACAATGACAAGAAAGGAGCAGATGAACAGCTGTTGAGAGTCCACCCGGGGAAGTCGGGGTGAAGGGTCAACCTGGTGATTGACAACTCAGTGGCTGTCTCTAAAGCCAGGCAAAACAGACACATGAGTTTTTGGACTTTCTAATTTTGTTTATTTAAAGAGTCTATGATTTTTCCAGGTTTGCGTAATGCTTATATTACTTCTTGTATTTGCCATTTTAGTCTATTTAGTCTTGTTCGAACTTTCAAATTACTGTAGAGTTTAATTCCTACCCTAGTGTTCCTTCCTCCTGTGTCAAGTCCATTGTATTAAGTTCATTCATTCATGTGTCTGTCTTCCCTGTTTAGTTATCACACTAACTCTTTTACCTAGAAAGTTAGTGTTTTTGTGCTTTGCTTTTAGTTTTGCTGCCTTTATGTCGTACCCTTTGCTTTACTTGAACTGTCTCATTCTCCCCAGCTGTCTCCAGTTCCCAAAATTAACCTTCTGTGTATATACATTATTACTGCCTCCCCTTGTCCTTTCTCTGTTCTCCTCATCCCACTGTTTATGTACTAGTATGTTGTCCAGTTTTTATGTTTCCTTTCTCAGTTTATACTTTTCGGTTTTGTATTTTTCTGCCTCCCTTTGCATCCTGCATTTGGGTGCTCGCTCCTTACCCTCTAAAGTCATGACAAATGAACCCATGCCTTCCTGTAAGTAATCCAGGTTGGTTATGATATTATAGAGGGTACTTGCTTTTCAGTAACCTGCAGCCAACCTCGGGAAGAGAGTGTCCTAACTTAACCATACACATTCTTAAATATGAAAAATGTGCTATTATCTGATTGGTCAAAAAGCGGTTGGGGACGGCCATGGTTTAGACTTATAGGATATAGACTTAGGCTTATAGGCGCTCAGGCGTGTCCCAACTTCTTGGCGCTCTTCTTCTCCTCCATCTTGGGTGCAACTTCACCTAGGGATGGAAACCTGCCTTCTCCTGTCACTGCCTGACTATCTCCTCTCACACACAAACACACACACACACTGGGGGTGGAGAATTTTCTTTAGTTAGTGCTGTAATGATTAATCAATTAATGATTATCAATTAATCAATTAGTTCTAATGCAGGGTATACAGCAGCATCCACAGCACACTAATAAACCAGCAAAGCAAGCCATAGAAATCATTATAATCATGACTAACTCCTTATACTTTCCAAAATAACTCTGCATCCAATCAGTCGTTTATCCCAGAATTCTCTGCCAATTCTTCCAACAACGAGGCCAGACCGGTAAGAGCTTTTGTTATGCTTCCATTGGGTGCAGTGTTATTTGGAATGTATGTGCAACAGTAATCCTCAAACATTTTACAAAAGCCCCCCCCTTTCAGCTGAAAGCATGTCTAAAGCCATTCTATTTTGCCACGCCATCAGTGAGGTGGCCTGGAACAGCTCAAAGAGCCCCTTCAGGTCATCCCTTGTGCAGTTTAAGAACCTCTGCTGATTATAGTACGAGTAATTAAGCCAATCTACGTTTTTGTTGATTGTTACCCACCAGAAAAGTGATTCAAACCCAGCAGCTATCTGATTTCTTGCTTTAAACTCATCAGGCATCCCACTGGGCACTCCAATAGCATCTATATACACTGCGGGATCAAATGACCCCCCCTAATCCACTACTTCTCTTTGCTTGCATTAAACCCACTATGAGTGTTTCCCCTCACCCTCACCCTTACCCTTTGTGCACTACAACCTAGCTAGGCATGTCAGTGCGCTCAATTGCAGGTTACACTAGACTTAAAGTTTTACAGAGTCCCTCCCTCGGATTTGGGTTCTTCCCAAATACGTCAATTACACAGTCCAACCCAACTGCATCATTGGTTTTATTTATTCTAAATGGCACAGTCCCCAGAGTTGGACGTTCTATACAATCAGATTTACCTGTTTCTATTGCCTATGCTTCTTCAGTGGTTAGGCTGGCTAAATAAGTGACCTGTGGTCCTACCTGCCCCGGTTCTCTTTCTGCACCTTCTATGATATATGTTTTATGTAGGGCTGGGTATCGTCACTGATTTCTAGAATCAATTCGATTCCGATTCACAAGGTCCCGATTCGATTTGATCCACAACTCAAACTCAGAAATATTATAATTCTGATCATTTATCAGTACTGACACTTGTGATACATCATCACAGGTGTAAGCATCACAGCAGATGAAGTAACTGAGGATAAAACAGAATAAGATAGAAGGCAAAACAGAGAAGGAGATTTTCCTGGCCTGGCTTTTTATAGCAGACAACCACCTTAAAAATATTCTGCAGTAGAACAAAAATGGAAGAAAACCATGACTCAGCTTTTGAACATTACCTGCTGCTGCTGAAGTGAAGCAGGGCAAAGTTACAGCGGTTTTATTAGAGACACAGCCAAGCGTTTTGCAATGTGGCATAATTTTAAAAAGTTTAAATATCTTCGGTGTTGAACATCAAAAATTAGGCTTCCTTGTCAGACGTTATTTAAAAATAAATAAAACAGCGGCTGACAGCGCTGTAAACAACGGTGGGTAATAAGCAAACGCATAATGCAGAAAACTGAGATTTGAGATGGGAAACTGTTGGTGAAGTACACTGAGAGAGAGCTGTGCAGGAAATGTGATTTTTATTGTGGTGGAAGCGAAACAGCAAAAGTAAGGGATTAATGACGATGTTTATGTGAAGCGAAATGTGACGCGTAGTTTTGATCTTCTTTTGCTGCTGATTCAGTCAGTTTTGGTTGGAGAGTGATGAAACCTGCAGCAACAGAATCTGTGAGCTGTCGGCTTTCAGCCCTGACGGCGTGTCTGTGTGCGTCCCGTCAGTTCAGAAAAACTGAAATCTCACAGATTATGATGCGTCGGGTTCGCGCTTTGTGTTTACGTCTTTTTGCGGAATCAGTTTACCTGCTCTCATTTACTGTTTTAACTGTTTATTGGTTGTTGAAATCATTTTGTGAGGTTTAACCTGAGATTCTGGTGTTTCTGGCAAAATACATTTATATTTGAAAATCAATTCAGGATTTAATGAATCGATATCGCTTTATTCAAGCTAAAATCGATTTTAGTTGGAAAATCGATTATCAAAACCCATCCCTAGTTTTATGTCTGAGAAACTGCCCCAGTGGATAAGAACCCACCTGGTATGTCCCCAACACATATGTTACCAGTCAAAAGTTCTAGACGCCCCGATTTTTCCTGTTATTTATTGCAATTCAAGTTGTTCGAGTCTAGTGAATAGCTTAAATGGGTGAAACATAAGTGGTGAACTGCCAGAGTTTAAAAAAAAGGTAAGGTTACCCAAAACTGAAAAATAATGTACGTTTCAGAATTATACAAAAAGGCCTTTTTCAGGAAACACAAAATAGGTTAGCAATTTAAAGCTTTTCTGGAGCAATCGAGGTTGATCAAGCCTTGACAGCTGGTGTTACTAATTCTTACAGGTGTTCCAACTTTTCAAGGTTTCTTACAACCCCCTCTGTCTGTATAAAAGCAGTGTTGAAGCACACTGTGGTACCATACCCTCGTGAGCATCAGTTGAACACTACTGTACTGCAGAAAGTAATATGCTGCTACAGAAATGGCGAGAAAAAGGCAACTAACAATGGAAGAGAGACAGACCATCATAACACTTAGAAATGTAGGTCTTTCCTACAGAGAAATTACAAAGAAAGTCAAGGTGTCAGTGAGTATAGTTTCCTTCACAATTAACATGGATAAAAACTAATTGGGGCTTTAAAATCAATATAGGACGGATTTATCAATTTGCAATTTCGCAATTTTTTTTAATCTGGTGAAGTGAATTAATGTTTTTTTTAAACCAGTGTTTTTTGCATTGAAATCTAATATCCAGATCAGATAATTTTTAATATATTTTTTAATTTGAACTCAGTATGACCAAAGTGCTGTACGACTAAATGGGATAAAACAAAACACTGAAATATGGAAAAATAGAAAAAGACAAACTACAACAAACAAAGAACAAAAGGAAAAGAAACATGTCAAAACTGAGTCACATTTAAATGCTAGGGAAAAAAGATGTGTCTTCAAGTGGGTTTTAAAGATGCTGAGTGTTGGAGAGGTCCTAATTTGAAAAGCCAGACTGCTTAAAAGTTTAAGCACAGTAATAGCAGGTCCAGTCTTCTCTGTGCTTTAGACCAGCGGTCCCCAACCTTTTTTGTGCCACGGACCGGTTTAATGTCAGTCAATATTTTCACGGACCGGCCTTTAAAGCTGGGCATACACTGTGCGATTTTTGGCCCATTTTGAGCCGATTTTTCAGTCGTGCGACCGTTTTGGGGATCGGCCCGAGTTTCGCCTTAATCGTGTGTCATGCATCGTGTAGTATACATGGGGTAACGAGAAGCGATTAACACCTCGCGATCATCAGTCGTTTGGTCGCAAGAAAATCAAACCTGTTTGAAATCCTGTCGGCCCTCGTGAGGGTTTCAACTGTCAAAGCCCGGTACCAAACGACTTACAGACCAGCACCGGTCCGTGGCCCGGGGGTTGGGGACCGCTGCTTTAGACTGCTCCTCTGAACAACCAAAAGCATCTGACCTTAAAGATCTCTTAGATATGTGCAATAGTTAAAAGACTAGAAAGATAACACTGTTCTAATCCATTTAATGACTTAAAAACAAACAAAATACTGGAAGGAAGGAAAAACAGGAGAAATATGGTCTTGTTTATGTGTGCCTGTCAAGAGTCAAGCCATCACATTCTGAACAAGTTGCAGAAGAGAAAGCAGATCCTGGCTGATTCCAAAATAAAGGTTATTGCAATTGTCAGGCCTAGATGAAATGAAGGCATGAATTACTTTCTCGAAGTCAACAGACAAGAGAACCTTCTTAATCTTTGTGTTATCATCTTTGGCCCAGTTTCTTTCTTGTTATTCACTAAAAGAGCCCAGTTAATGTCATATACAGAATATCAAGTGTCAAAATAACTTTCTCAAACTTTAATGAGGCTTAGGATTACTATATAACTGAAAATACCCCGTCTTATATCAGAATACGGAGTAGTCTTTTGTTTTTCATTTAATACAGTTTTGAGTACAAACCTTTTCCTTTTAGTTTTAAGAACACATGACAATTTGTGTTAAAATTAACCACACACTACTGGTATTTCTCTTTTCTTTTTTTCTTTTTTTTCTGATGTTACCTAGTTGGCATGGTAAAAAGTACCACCCTCTAATAATGTTTAACCTTCAAAAACACAGCTCACAGTTTTATTGGTTTTATTGTTAAAATAGATGGTATCCTATAAGAACTATAAAAGAAAGTGTAAAAAAAACAAAAAACAAAAAAACAAATTAAAAATGGCAAGCACTAAAAAAGTCTCTGGATGGCCAGAGTGTGCCAACACAGGCATGACTCTAGTCAAACAGAGGTACTCTGATATGAAAGGAAGCTTGTAACTTTTCTGGAGTTTTATTTTTTATTCCCTCTCTGTACATTTGGATTAATTATTCTTCTTCTTGATAAAATAAAAATTATTATTCTTCTTGATAAAATACAACACAAGATAAAATCTTGTGTTGTATTTCAGCAGCATTTTCAGGTTCTCATTTTATGCTTGAATTTATGTGTGAAAAAGAAGAACGGGTGAGAAGCTTCCAGCTCATGATATCAAATTTAGAGGAAAACCATCAGGAATAAAATCTACTTTATTAATACCTTTCATTCGACAGAAACTCAATGTGTTTAACAGAAAACATGAAAACCTATGCAGGCTCTATGTCTTAAAGCAATACAAACATTTTTGTAGAATTGTTCTAGAACTTAATTTTTACTTTGAATACTGCAGGTTGCAGAGTGTCAGAAATATTTTAGTATGTTAATGTACTCTAAACTACCATTATTTGGTTTTATTTTCAGGCTTGAGGAAAGTTATTTATTCTGACAGCGAGAGTAATACAAATTAAATAATGTCCAAATTATGATTTGGTGGAATTATCGAATTGCAAAAGTTCTGAAATGATGTTGTATGAAAATTTATTTCATAATTTTATTTTAACATTCCAACTAGACCCACAGTGATTTAGAAACACCAAAACGACTGCGTGATGTGTGCTGCTATATACAGTAGTTTGGTCAGTTTTTTGCAGTTTTCAAATGATTTGTTTTGGATCACTACTTCATATCAGCAACGTTATTGTATTTAATTGGATGTTTGACACAATTGTTACTATCAATATGCAATAATTACCTGTATAGCAAAACAGTGAAGCTGAATAATGAAGATACAATTACTGTGTGTCTGTATTCTAAACTAGCTGTTCATTTTTCCACAATAATCCAGATGATATTAGAATTCGAATCTGAATCATAAATTACTTAAAATACTGCTATGTATGCAGTGGAAATTATTTCATGAATAAACATAATAATGTCCAGTGTACCAGTGTTTTGTTTTTGTTTTTTTACATATTAAATGTCATTCATTGTTACATTAAAGCAGTTTCAAGAACAGCAGCAGTTCCTCTTACTGTCTGACCAGATTAGTCAATAAATTAATAACATTCAGTGTGTGGTTCTTTGTTTCTCCATCCCAGTCATCATGGAAATCCACTTCCTGTTATATTAAGGAATCGGCAGAGCATGGCACCTTTCACAGTGTTAAATCCTGTGAACACAGCCCACTGTGAGTCAGTTTACCAGAGAAACAAGTGAGCGTGATCTGAAACAACCAAGGAGTGCCAGAGCTTCTTTTATGAATAAAACAGAAGAGAAACAGACTGAAAAATACTACCATATTTTTAAAAATGTGAATATTGTGAAAAAGCTTTTATTTGTCATTTAAATAAAAAAGTCATTTTTTAACCTTCTTCCACTGACCTGTTTTGTTTTCTTCTGTATAACTCCTGTAATCTATCTAATCTTCAGACTTTATTATGAATGCCAGATTGTCTATGAAATCCAGTCAATTTACAAACTTTTCAGACTAAATACAATTCACTGGCAAGGATATCAAACCCAAATATGAATGGCAGACGTTTTTTGATAATGAGTCAACAAGTTAGGCCAGAGGATGCAGTTTGGGGAATGCCTCATCGAATATTGGTGGTGGTTTCTGGACCTGGCAGATGCTCAAGTTGTCTTTTGAGAGAGGTTGGCAAACAAAAATAAAGAAGAGGGCAGTTTTGGCACAGAAACAAGAACAAACTAGTGTGTGACATAAACAGGTATTTGCAGATCTGTGACGAGGACGGGGGTAAAGTTTTAGGAACAGAGTTTTGGCGCTGTGCTCAAAGCTTTGACTCATCCAAAGTACCGATTACTCAATTTATCTGATCTTCCCCTCCTAAAAACAGTTCTTCTACTTCTTCTTCAGTTCTGATTTCTTTTCATTTTCAATAAATTGCATGGCAGAAACCTTTCAAATCACATTTACATCACTGATTTAAATTCTTCTCCTGAAAGCAAAATACATAAAAATTTAAATTCCAACCTTTTTAATAAAGGGATATTTTAAAAAGGTTGCTCCTGTTTAACGACGTGCATAAAACAACAAGTCTGGAACATGTCATGAATTAAGACGTGTGTTTTAGTCCATTGTTTCAATATGGTAGGCAGCCGGTGTCACAATGTTAAGGAGACTAGTGTAAGGTCGTTCCATTTCTGAACGCATAACTTTTCTCTTTTCCTTCTCTTCTCTTTTACTCTATCAATTTTCCTACCCATCTTACAAACAGGAGATAAGAGGTACTTTTCGAAGACACCAACTATCTCAAGTTAAACCCACCTGTCAGAGAAACTGGCAACACAAACCGATTTAAGGGTTTTGTCCAGCTAATCCTTGGATGCTGAATAAATTACTTGCTGTTTTTAGCTGCTGTTACAGCTAATTGTAGAAAGTTTTAAACAAGTTCAGCTTTATGAAAACATCATAAAATCTAAAAACAGTACATCACTCTAACCATTTACAACGTGATCGAATATTCTTCACAAAAACTTTCTAAGCTAGACAAACAGCACAGGCCCTTCTGTAACTGGATGTGAGTTGAGTGCACAGGGATTTTCTAGTGCACCACCCAGAAAAAACTGAGACAATGCAAAAATATAAAGTTACGACTGTGCAGTGTCACAAAAATAATTCCACAAATCACTGGTTTCCCCTTGGCTATCCTACTAACTTGGTTCTTGCCTATTTAAATTTGTTAGGAAAATATTTACAACCTCACACATCTGTAGTCTATTAAATATGATCCAAAAACTAAATTGTCTTAGGTCAGGTGAGTTGGATGAATAATTTAAATTCTTCTCCCTATAAGATATTCAGCAAATTATTTGGTCGTACTTTTGACACTGTGAGTAGGTGCTGGTGGAAAAGGAAATCGGTGCCTGCATACGGCTAGTTACTGGACAGAAGCATGAAGAGCTCTAAAATGTCCCAGTAAACAACTGGGTTGACTTTGGACCTGATAAAACACAATGAGCAAACACCTCCGTGTGCAGCAGATGGCACCTTAAATCATCACCAGACTGCAAAAACGTTAAATTGGACTTCAAATATCTAGTGAGTCAAGTTTGTTCCTGTGCTCTGAATGGCAGGTTCAGCTCATTTGATGCAGCAGAAGAAATGCTGCATTAGATCGGCCAGTCAGTGGGCCAAACAATGACAATGGTGGCTTCAACCAATCAAGATGCAGTGCAGAAAGAGATGATCTCTAGCGTCTCAGAATTAATTCTCTTTTATTGTGTCCCCTGGCAGAATTTTTGTTAAATGTTAATGAGTAGTCAGATTAGCAGAACTCCCAGCAGCCACTGGGCAATATAATCCAGGCTGTGTTGGGGTGATGATAAGACCATGGCAAGTGACCGTGGAGGACCCATTGAGGAGCTGACGAGGTGTTTGCTCCCTCAGTCATGGACAGAGTCAACACTATCAGTAGTTTGAAGAACTGTGTTTGCAGCGGCAGCACTTATAAGAAATGTTTTAGGACAAAGACTTTTGGCACTGCGCTTACAGTCTTGACACATCAACAGTACCAGTTACTCATTAAATTATTATGCACAGCTTTTCGTAAATTGCTTGGGTTAAGACTTATTAGCTTTTATTTCATAATGCACTTCGATCACTAAATTTTAGTGTAAGGGACATGTGAGATGATGATGAAGTAAACTGACTCAGATAATTTATACATATTTAAATAGTTTTACAGTAAAAAGTAAAATTATTCCAAAAACCAAAAAATTCATTACTTCCTTTCATTCTGATGTGGGGGTCCTGGCATCAGCTTGTTTCTATAGAGAAAAAGTTGTTCATGAGATCTATATAACACAAATGTAGCTGTCCTAATTATTGGCTAGTTTACAAGCCAATAACATTTAAAATTAGAAGCTTACAAGGTAATTCTGTTACTTTTCAATGAATATTGGATCTTAAATGTTCTTTCGCTTCTTAATCTTTTTTCTTTGTCTTCTGGCTGCTCCCTTTAAGGGGTTGCCTGTATCAGGCTAGGTTTTTTGCTGTATTTTTAAATGAATCAGAGAGAATAATAAACACCTAAATATATGGACTAATATAATAAAAGGACTCACGCATGTCACTAAATTCTTGGAGGGAGACTGCAGAAACTATTGGAATGGAGTTTATGAAACATATAAAGAAGTGGACAAACTTGAGTTTGCCTCCAAAACACAAAGACAGAAAGAAAGATACTGAATATTGTGGCTGGTAACATACAAGGGTGCCACCAGAGATTTGGGGCCTCATGAAAAAAAATATCACTTTGGGACCCACCAACTTAACATTATAAAACACGCCAGCCTTAAAAATATAACACTGCACTGGAAGCTGGAAGGCAGAAGCTGCTCAATGTGGCAGCGAGGTGGCTGTGGCCCGTCAGAAGGAGGTGCTGGCTCTGGTGGTCCTAGAGCATTTCGTGGAAGGGCTGCCCAGAGAGACAGCACGAAGGGCCCACTGTGATTGGCCACCGCTGGGAAATGATTTTTCAGGTGGTTCATTATTACCTGATGGCAGGGCATATGGGATATGACAAAACTCTGGAAAGTGGATTATGCAACACGATATCCAGAAGCAGTGCTGCTGTGCAACATTTCTGCAAAGAGTGTGGCGCAGGTGCTGTATTAGGTCATCTCCCGAGTTGGTATCCCGAAAGAGACTAACTGACCGGGGCATGTGTCTCGCGCACTTTAAAGAGCTGTTTTCGTTTGAAAACGCATCGTTTTCTCTCTGTTTTGGCCTCCCATCCACACTGAGGCGTTTTTGCTCATGGAAAACGCAGCGTTTTGAAAACGCTCATGAAAACGCATACATTTGAAAACGGTGCTTTCGCGTCACAGTGTGGACAGCAAAAATGGAAACTTTCTAAAACAATGATGCATGTTAGACATATGATGCAGTCATGTGACCAATTAAACTAAGATAGCGGAGGGCATTATACAGCAGTTGTTTTGTTTGCTCTTAATTTTGACAGCCCTGTGAAACAACTGAAAACGCTAGTGTGGACACGGAGCATTTTCAGACAGAAACGCCGTTTTCAAATCTATCCGGGCTAATGTGGACGTAGCTTAAAACCCATTCTCTGGTGAGCCTGGTTAAGGAGAGATGTAAGTTGGGGCTGGAGGTGCCAAATTCCACCCTTCCTGCCTCCCTCTATTGTGATAACCATCTCACACAGGCCCAGAGAGCGTTTTGCCCAGCTGTACAAATCTCACAGAGCACCATTTCGAAACCCAGCCTGGCCTGGTGGGTAGTTCACTGCCCTACAGGCTACCTGGACATAAAAGACCATTTTTTTCAGAGAGAATTGACCATAATGCCTAAAACTGGGGTGATAGAAATGAACCACAGCATGTGGTGTAGCCCTGTAGTTCTTGTAGTGAAGAAAGATGGATCTATACGGTTCTGTGTCAACTACTGCAAGGTGAATGAGGTGTCACAGTTTGATGCCCTATGCCTTGGATTGATGAGCTCCTGGAGTGGTTAGGCACAGCACAGTTTTTTACGACACTGGATTTAATCAAAGGCTACTGGCAGATCCCCTTGACTGACCTCACCCGAAAGGGTGCCCCAAATCTGGTCCAGTGGACGGAGAAATCCCTGGCGGCGTTTGTGTGGGTGAAAAAGGCCCTCTGTTAGGAGTGTGGAGCAGCAGCTCCCAACTTTTCCCTCCCTTTTATCCTGCAGACAGATGCCTCGAACAGAGGGCTGGGGGACGTTTTTTCCTGGCAGGTAAGGGGGGGTCGATCACCCTATGCTGTACATTAGCTGGAAACTGACGGAGCGATAGAGCAAAAAGAGCACAGTGGAGAAAGAATGCCTGGCAATCCGGTGGGCGGTCGACTCCCTTCACTATTACCTTCTGGAACACTCATTCACCCTCTGCATCTGATCATGCCCCACTGCAGTGGCTCGACCACATGAAGGATGCCAAGCCCGGATCACCCAGTGTTATCTGGCGTTACAGCCCTTTGAAATCAAGACGATCCACAGGCCGAGACAAAAAAAACCCCCAAAAACGAAAAAAACGTGGCAGTTTTAATAAATATTAAATATCTGATGTGAGCCAAGTCAACAGTTACATGAAAACAAGTAAAATTAACCTTGTTTGCAGCCCAAAAGTGAAACAGATCAAAAACCATCTGAAAGAGCTGTAATTATGTAAGGTGCAGATTTTGTCTTCCAGAAGGATAATCATAATAACCAATAAAAGGTTTCAGGACCAATGTTGTTATACATTACTAAAGGATAAATGTTTAAAAAAAAAAAAAAAAAAGGGTATGATAAAAATTGGCACATAATGTTTTTATGCCTTTTTTATGCTTTTGTTGTGTAAAAACTGATGGTTTTAATAAAGACAGAAACACACACACACACACACACACACACACACAGATTAAGGAAACTACAAAATATTTATTTCATTATATGTAAAATTTTTATTTTTACATTTTAAAACTATAGTTAGCAAAGTTGCAGATGTTGAAACTATATGAAAGACATACTTCTGTTAAGCCCACACAATTTACTGACACATACTTTGACAATTGACGATTTATATATTATAACATTTACACAAGAAAAAGTAAGAGAATGGTGAGAAAAGTAAACAAATATGGAACAGTTCCTTTTTCTTCCCACAAAGAAGCACATATTCACAAGTCAAAGAGTAAAACCAGACTTCTAAAATTATTATTATTTTAAAAACTCTTGAAAAAGTGAGGGTACTATAAAATAAATTACACTTTTTAAAAGCTACTAAAACCAGGAAGCAATAAATACACTAATAAAAGTAAATTAATAAAATATCAGATTCTAAATGTTGTATTTAATGTATTGCTGAGATTTCATTTTATTTAACTGACATTCAGGCTCAGCCAGACATGATTTTTTGTTTCTAACCTGAGGAAAAATTGGGTTTGGGCTTGAGAAAATGGCTGGGCAATGGTCCACCATGAACCACCCCTCCCACCCACTGTCTTTGTGCCAGCTGTCAGCAGTTGACATGCTCCACCAATCACACTCTGCATTCAACAATAGCACCATCATTCCCCAAAATCCCAGAGATGAAGGAAAACTGGACGACTGTCAGTCCTCATCAGATCTCAGGTTCGATTTATGCACAGAGGGCTGTGGTCATTTACTTTTTGTGTGAAAACAGTGAGAATGTTTTTCGTAATTACCCAAATTGAGCTTCAAACTATTTCATCTGTTTGTGTTCCAAAAGTCTAACTTAATCAAATAAAAGCGCAATAAATAATTTACGTTTATGCAGCCCTAATTCCAGTGAGCGAAAAAATGAAATATATTTTATGGACTTCATGACAGACTGTTACTTAATAAGAGTCCTCGCAATTAATACAAGTAAATAAAAACATCAACTGAAATAATGAAATGAATTATTACATTAACAGTCTAAACTTTATTATTATTATTAAATGTTATTTTTTCAATACTTGGAAAAAAAAACTGAGAGCTTACATTCATATTTTTAAGGGATTAACTTGAATGTCTAAAAACTCAAAGCAAGAAATTTATTTGAGCTAAAATCTCAGTTAAAATAAAAAAAAATTCAAATAGTTTATTTCAAATAAAATTTTCCTGCATACAGTATTTAGAATTATTTTAAGTATTACAGTTTTTCAAATAATTTATTTCAAATTGTTCTAAATACTGTATCTGGTCAGCTTTCAAACTTAAAAATTATTTTTTTAAATTCCGTAACTCTTAATATATTTTGGATTTGAAATATGATCTCACAAATATTAGTAATAAAAAGGAGAAAATCTTGAAACTGTTGTCTAATATCAAAGTTACTGAAAATTTTGATCATTAATTATTCAGATTATTAATATGTTTAATATGTTAATATGTTTATAAAAACTAATTAAACCAGAAGCTAAACAGAGCCATAACAAAGAAAAACAATTGTAATCATTTTACTCATTTTACTCATTCAACATATATATTATATATATGTTATATTTATATCTATGTATATGTGGTTTGGAGATTTATAGCAACTGATTCTGCAGAAAGTTATTGTCATTCCCAGTCACATAATAATTCTACTAACAGCTGACTGTGGAATATTTAGTAGTGAGGAAATTTCATGACTAGTGGCATCCTGTCACGGGACCACTCATTCCATTCAAAGCCATTCTTTCATAAATGTTTATGGAAGCAGTCTGCATGCCTAGGTGCTTGATGTTATACACCTGTGGCCACAGAAATGATTAGAACACCTGAATTATTTGGATGGGTGAATATTTTTGGCAATATATATCAAAGAAAATACCAGGAAAGTTAAAATGACTAAATATGCCTAAATCTGTGATTTAACCCTGAATCACTTTCTGCATCACCTGCTTTGCGTCTGTTTCCACTTTCTTCAATTTAATCACATGAAAATATCACAAAATCTGATTCTTAAATGAAAAACTATTGCACACACATGCATGCTTGGTTAATTGAATTATGTTCTTAAGAATATATAACATTTAATAACTTCAAGACGTTTTTTATTTCATGAATATAAGTAGACAATAAATCTCAGACATTGTATGCAGCTTTCAATTTTGTTTCATAGCAACTTGTTTCACATGTAAACTAATTGTAAGACTCTAGAATTTTATTTTAATCAACTATAATAATGACACCATAGCATTGCTTCATTCACACCTCCGCACTCCTATTACTTTTTTTACAAATAGATGAATAGACAAATACAGGCACATGGAGGCAGGATAAATGAATAAAAAGCGAGCCTCTATTTTTGCTGGTAAAAGTGTACGGTACACTCAGACAGGCCAGGTCCATCTACCAGGAAAGCAAACAAATTATAATATTATATAATATTTTTAACCAGTTTATGGAACCAAATTTGTGTAAAGTAGCAAATAAAAATTTCCAGTTAACTCTATCAAATGCTATTTCTGCATCTAGAAACAATATTGTAGCTTCAGTGTTTTTGCTGCATGAATAGTTTATCAAATTAAGTAATCTGCGTGTATCTGTTGATGAGTGCGTCCTTTTTGTGAAACCAGTCTGGTCAGTATTATGCGGGTGGGGGTTATTTTCTCTAATCTTCTTGAGACTTCTTATAATGAATACTGGACAGTAGCTGGTGGTGAAATACGAGGTCTTTGCATGCTTTTAGAAGGAGACTAATGTTAGCAGAATTCATATGTGGTGCCATTTTCCTTGATTTCCTGCAGCATTCTGTGGAATACTGGTGCCAGAATTGTGCAGAATTCTTTGTAGAATCCTGCTGGAATCCATCTGGACCTGGAGCCTTATGATTGGGGATACTTTTCAGGACTTCCTGGATTTCACCTGATGTCAGCGGTGTGACCAGTGCTATTGCCTGACTTTCTGATCATTTATTTATTTGTCTGTTATCAAGAAACTGATCAATTTTGCCTTTAGATGGGTTCATCTATAATAAATATAAATTTTTTCAAAATCCCTGAAAGTGTTGTTTATTCTTTCAGGGTCATATGTGTTTCAATATAAGTCTTAAACGGCACCTAGAGTCATTTTTTCTTTCTTTATTTTTAACTGGTTGGCAAGAAATTGACCTGTTTTGTTACCATGTTCAAAATTTTACAACGACTTTGTACAAAGTCTTTGTACTATGAATTGAAGTATTTTTTTATTGATAATGTCATTTAATTCTAGTTTTGCTTTATGTATTTTGCTCAGTATTTTCCTGTCCCCGGGAGGACACATCTTCTTATTCTATGGTTTGATTATTTCTTCTAATTCCTAAATACGATTGTTTTCTCTTTTCTTCTTCTGTGATGAGAATGAAATTATTTTACCTCTCATCACAGCTTTTCCTGCTTCCCAGAGAACAGATGCTGATGTTCCAGGCAGGTCATTACAGTCTAAATATAAAGCCCACTATTTTTTAAAATATTTAATAAAATCTTCATTTTTAAGCAATGATGTATTAAATTTCCTGTTTTTACTTGGCGGAGTGACCTTCTTATTTACTAAAGTTAAAGACACAAGAGCATGATCGCTGACAGCTATTGAGTGTATCTCAGTGTCTGAAATGTCACTCAACAGTGAGCTGCTGACTAGGAAAAAATCCAGATGAGAGTAAGAGTGATGGAAATGTGAGAAGAAAGTATATTCCCTATGGTTGGGGTGAAGAGAACGGCATGCACCGTAAAGTCCAAAATCGCTCATGTATTGTTCACTATATTTGCAGACTGCCAATTGCGCAGAGTTCCTGCTGTATTGAGCCTGTCCATTTCTTAATTTAGCCCAAACTTGAGGTCTCCCCCATGTCTATGTGTGCCGTGAGGCCGTAGTGGATGTGCTGACACTGAATGCAAATGTACCTGATCATGCTGTGCAGACGTGTAAAGGTCAGAAGTTTTTACAGTAACTTCTGTGTCCCCCCAGCAGACTCTGGGATACCTGAAAACACCAGGTTATCTCTCATGCTACGGGGCTGAAGATCGATGGCAGTCTCTTTTAATTTTTTATTTTCTTAACTGAGCTGGGTGACATTCTCACTTAGAGACTTGACCGAGTCCTGTAGCAAGGCGTTTTCAGAATTCACGGTTTAGAATCTCGACCAGAGACATGCTCACGTAGAAGCTGGACAATCGCTTATCGATTGAATCCAGTCCTTTAACGGTCGACGATGTTGTTCCGGGGGAATCTGCCAGGCGATTTCTTTGGATAGATATCTTTTCTGCTTTTGCTCCTATGTTTTTGGCCTTTTTTAAATTAAGAAATTAGTGTTAGCTGTTTTATTCTCTATTCACTACACTTTTAAAAATCCATAGAAGCGTCTAAGCAAAATATGGTGGGTGACTTGACAGTGAGCAATGCCAGCTAACACACAAATGAACTTTACTAATCACTAACTTCAATGAGCGACTAGCAGCACAGACTCAACAAAAACTTCTCATGAGAACAGCAAAGAAAACACCATCAACATGCTTTGAAACTTGATGTGATGTGCAAGGGGCGGAGCTTACTGAGAAACCAAGGACATGCATACTAACTGGCTCATGACTTTTAATTAAAAAATATAGCTCTAAAGTGCTTTATGTGGTCAGTAAAAATTGAAAACTGCTATATAAACATCAGTACATTATTATTTATTATGACCTGAAACTAGTTCATCTGGGGAAAGAAAGTGGTTGAAAGCTTCACGACACAAGAGACGTTTCTTTGTCTATCCAGGTGGACTACTTTACAAATTCCCTTCCTGATGGTCATTACAGATGTATTTACTGCACAGTCAACATAAAACAGACATGAGGCCAACAACACCAAACAAAGATGCAATGAAGCAATTTACTGGTTTCAGCAGTGACCAGTGTCAAAACAACAAACAAACTTCTTATGTTTTTTATTCTCGCCTAACCTAAAATAAAAGGCAAACAAAGGCAAATCTCTAACCTAGGCTCCTAACTAATAAATAAGAGAAAAAGGGTTTCAACAGTTCCTCAAAATTACACACACAATTCCCTGTAATGACAAAGTAATGTCAGCAATCTATGCTAGGATCTGCCGGGATCTACTGATGAATCTTTGCAGCTTTGGTGATAATTAGGGATCCAACCAAATAGAATTACTTTTTAGTTACATTCTAGTGGGATTACTGGGGATAAAAGGTTTTGGATTCATTTACATGACAATTTCCATATTCTTTTGTCTTGCATATTGAGATGAAATATTTTTTCAGAAATCATCATCTTGAAGAAAAAATCACATCACAAAATATTCTGGATCCTGATTTGAGAGTTAATCAGTCTCAGACTACTTGTTCATTTTGTAATTATGGAATTTATAAAACAAAACTGTCAGAGTTAGAAATATCAAGTTGTAAAGGTTGACTTTACAAAGACATCTGGCCATAACCCTCCTACTATTGTGCTTAAAGTTGCTGTAATGTTTGTTTTTTTTCCTAATAATTTCTGATGATTTTTCTATCCGTTTTCTAACCAATTAATCCACTAATCATTGGCTTTTAAGATAATGCTGATGATTGTGGTAGTGACCCCAGTGATCACATTGGGACAGACCAAGAACCTTACTCCATTAGAGAGATAAGTGATGATGTGAGAGCTGCAGGGGCACAGTTCCGCGAATGAATTTCCTGCTCTGTGAGCTGTTAGCGTCACCTGATCCTTCAGCTAAATGAGTTAAGCTGCACTTTGCTAATAGTGTTAGAAAAGACAAAGAGGGTGAGGCAGAGGAAAGTTGCCTTCCTCTCTGCAACAATAGCTGCTTTTATGCACCTCCCAAATTTAATCAGGATTACATTTTGATGCTACTTTCAGGTGATATTGGAATAATCAGTGCTATGATTCAACTTAAGTCATTGAACTCTGAAGTGACCCCCTAAAGTGCCTTAAATAATTATAATGCCATGTGTTACAGGTTTGTGACATGTAGTCCCTAGATAGGAGATTACACTAGCAATAAATTTTTGCCATTGAAAAGTCTGATTATTTCCCTTAAATGGTGGCACATTTGTAAAGAAAATGCATTTTTGGGTTGAACAGCAGAGTTGAGTGTGTGGATTGCACCCATGAAAAAATTGCCAAATCTTCTTTGCCAATGCCAAACAGCTTATTGTGCTATTGCCTCTTGTTCTGTCTCCATTGTGTGTCTGCATTTAAATAAACCATACAAGTAACAGATTAAAAAAGCAGTTGTGTTTGTGGTAATGAATCATCTCAGTTCAATTCAGTTTTTTTTATATAGCACTAAATCACAGCAACAGTTCCCTCAACGCACTTTATATTGCAAGCTCCACAATAATACAAGATCGTGTTCTGTGATCATCAATACGTGATTTATGAAGGCTTGGTTTTGTTGCAACACAGTAGCTCTACATTGAATCATTAGTTTCTTTTAGTGATAAAAGAAAAAGAAGCAGTGTCTCTAGACTTTCCTTCAGTCTGCATAGATCCTATTCACTAAAAGCAAGAGAAGCCTGTAGCCTGAAATGCAAAACTAAGAAGAGAGTTGTTAGGTCTAATTGTTGAATGTTGCCATTGTGTTTCTTAAATTTGTACAGTCTTAGTTCAAGCAGTATTATCAAAGCCATTCCTTTGATCCTGAGCACCTCTAACCACTTTGTGTTGGGGGAGGTTTTATTGCAGATACATCCTATCTGGAAGATCTACTTCCTTTGATGTAAGCTTCCTGCGTTTACGACCCTTTGGTCAGCAGGAGGTCTCTCACACACACACACACACACACACACACACCTGCATATACATACATACAGTGCCTTGTCTTTGTAACCAAAGGGGGTTGCGAGGGGAGGTGTTTTGTAAACTATTGTTTGAAGTTTGTCAATAAAAGCCAGCGAGAGGAGGCCCTCATCGGGGTCACTTCCATGCTGGACATAGACGAGGCCTCCCTTGCGCAAGTAATCGATCGATCGCTGACTGTCTTGTTTTCATTCATGATGAATAAGTCTCTAGAATTAGCGGGGTTTGTGGGAACAGACCCAACAAGAGTATTTTGGATTAAATGGAGGCTTTTCAGGGAGTTCTTAGGACATCCTGATAATAATGAACTACAGTAGTCCAGCCTAGAATTAATAAATGCATGAGCTAGTTTTTCAGTGTCACTTTGAGACAGGATGTTGCTAATTTTTGAGATGTTGACAAATTCAATAAAGCAGTCTTACATATTTGTTTAATATGTGTATATAAAGGAAATATCCTGGACAGAAACAACTCCAGGATTCCTCACAGTGTTACTGGAGGCAGGGTAATGCTATCCACCTGTAAGCATCTGGCTAGAAACTAAATTTTTAGATTTTTAGGGCAGAGTACAATAATCTCAGTTTTATCTGACGTTATCCAGGTTTTTAAGTCTTTAAGACATTCCTGCAGTTTAACTAGTTGTTGTTTTTATCTGCCTTCATGGATAGGTAGATAAATAGGTAAGTTGGGTGTCATCCGCATAGCAGTGAAAATGTATCATATGCCTTATAATGTTAATGCCCAAGGGGAGCATGTATAATGTAAACAGAATAGACAAGGCAGAAGAATTGAATTCATCACCGGTTTTTGGTGGATTTGCCATAAAACTGAATACCTGTCAAAAACCATGAAAAAAAACTTGAGGTCCACACACTTCACGTGTCTCTTATCTGTCTTTAATGGCATGGTAAAAAATGCATTGAGCCTTGTACTTCTCTAAACTACTTGCAGTAGGAAAAATGAATCCTAAGGCTCTCTTTGATACAGTCAATAACATAATTTCTCCTCCAAAATAATGTACACAAGTTTTCTCAAATAAGGATTGATATAACTTTTTAAAAATTTTCCGTCCCTAAGCACTATATGGATAAAGTTAACTTTATTCTTTACTCTCGTTCTTTCTGATAAAGTTCTCCCACTTCAGTTTTTGTAATGTTAGCCCAAATTTAAATAAAAACTTTGTCTCCTCACTTTCAAGCAACATGCAGTCCACATATCCCGGGAGTTTTGTCTCATTCTTATCTCTCAGCTAGGTTGAGAGTGCCTTGGGTGTCTCCCAGGACACGATAGGGACCTAAACCTGGATGGGTTTTTTCTAATTTGTATATCGGATACTGAAATAATGAAACATGAATGGTTAGCAAATTAATTGGTTTATTTGTTTAACAAAATATTTAATTTAAAATGTAAATATTACATTTTTGTCAAGAATTTATTACAGTAATTAAAAAAACTTGTTTGCTCACTGTTTAATAACAAAATGTTTTGATAACTTTATTAAAACTTTACTTTTAAATCTTCAGTAAAAGTATTTCAAGTATTCAAAATACTGTCCCTAAATACACTGATTTTGAATTGTTCAGACTGTCCCCATTGAGTTACAGATTAAAGTTTCAAATTTTAAAGACTAAAAAAAGTGGTCTGTTTTGTTTGTTGGCTTGTTTATGGCAAATTTTACAAATAAATCACTTAACTATAACTCACAGTTTACTGAGCCCGATTTAGACAACAATTCAATGTTTTTTATGTGTGTATGGAACAAACATTTGTAACTAATACTAAACATCTAAAAAAATGTTCAGATTGTAACAATCTCCAAAAGTTGATTAAATCAGTAAATAATTAAATAAAGTTTGCTGTCTAACTGAATGCTTAAATGATGCTTGCAGGTTGTAGTTTGACCGTTACAGCTCTGTAAGTCATGTATTATTCATGTCACATAAACATGTATTCTGGATTCTGTGTTCTTATCTTCTTAAATAAAAGAGCAATGACCAAATGTATTCTCTTCCTCAGGTTTTTTCAGGGTGATTACACAGTGGAGGTGGCAATCAATGACTACCTGGATATCTACTGTCCTCACTACGAGGCGGCGGAGTCAGCCGTGCACATGGAGCATTATGTGTTGTACATGGTGAACTATGACGGATACATGTCCTGCGACCACCACAGAAAAGGTTTCAAACGCTGGGAATGTAACAGACCACAGAGCCCCAATGGGCCACTCAAGTTCTCTGAGAAGTTTCAGCTCTTTACACCCTTTAGCCTGGGCTTCGAGTTCAGGCCAGGACACGAGTACTACTATATCTGTGAGTACATGGCAGTGTACATACTGTCTGTTTTATTTTGCTAAACTGAATATTACTACTTACTGTGTTATTAGGGTCAGGTTTACTGTGCAAAGTAGATTGATTTCTGCTTGAAGTTGCCAATCTGAAACTATTTTGGAGTCTGAATTATTATTATTGCAGGTCAGATCAGCTGGAATGATTTACTATCAGTGACAGGAAGAATCAACTTTAGCTTTGGGGAAAAGGCAACTCTCAAAAATATTAACGTAGACACAGATTTTGAATTAAAACTAAGCCAAAAACATAAACAACAGAAGAATTTTTTGTTATTTAAAATAAAGTTAGATACTAACTACACTTACTGACCTATTGCAGTGTCTAAGAATAATTCATAATGAATAAACACAGACGTCAATGTAACACACGAGTTTTATGGTGGACACTTTAGCTTTCAATCCTGACCAGAATTTTTCAAACTAAAGAACAACTTGTACAGCATTTTTTCAGTCTCTTAATCGTTTGCAAGCAGTCGAACAAATCATAACGCACTTAAATTAGCATTATTCAGGCAAAATAGTGAAAAATCACACCGCCACTCCATACACCTTGACAAGAAGCAAACTGGTAAGAGAGCTGCTTTTAATTCATACAAATACTTCTTTTAATGTGCAAACTCTGTGCAGAGCATCACCATGTATCCCAAAATTCACGAATGGAGAATAGATTTATAGTCTGTGACATCAATGCAGTTGCAACTATCCTGTTTACGTCATGTTTAGAGCGATATAAATCCTGTCAAAGGCTACTATTCATATCAGTGTATATGGTCTTTAGAACATCCACTGATATGTTTAAGTGTGTTGCTGGAAAGCACACAAGTGCATATTAACTTATTTGGTAAAAAAATAACTGTTTTCCAGCTAACTTCACTACCTGCCCATTTACTCACCTGGTTCTTCCTGCTCTTGTACAATCGCTCTGGAAATGGGCAAAACAGAAGCTCCAGTGTTATAATTTTTTGCTGACCTTTGTGCTGTCTTCATCCTGCTCTCTGCCTCTCTGTCCTCCTCTCTCAGACTTTGTGTTTAGACTCAAATGTTAAATGTAACAGTGATACAGAATTTACAAACCAATAGAAGGCAAAAACTAATCCAGATCAATTTATAGCAATATTTGAAATGAACACAGACTGCTGCTGGACATTGACAGGTAACATCCATTTGACTTGTTACTTGGAACTGGAGCCGTACTGGAACGGTGATGCTAAAGATCACAACAGATGATGTGTCCCTAATACCTGCTGGTGACTCACTGAACAGTAATCTTGTGCAGAAGAACTTCAGAGTTTATGGTATTATTATTATCTTGTCCAGTTTTGAATTGTTTAATAAGCACTGAAGCCCAATTTGACCGGAATAGAAATTGAAATGTTTAACGAACTGAAATAATAAAGTAGCTCCTTTGCTGGCAATTAGAGATATGCCAGCAGACTAACGGCTCAGAAAACTAAACTTAGCTAATAATCTCTAGTAAATTAGGCTTCCTTTGCTAACATTGTTGACACGATTTAAAGAACAAATAAAAATAAGCAGACATTTTGTCACAGCCACGTCCCTGCATTATCAGAGCAGTATGCATGTTTTCTATGTTTAAGTTAAAGTGTTTTAAATCAGGATTACTGATTTGTGTCATAAAATTACCTCTTGATTCCTCTTTATGATTTTTATTTAGGCGATTAGAAGACAATGTTCAAAGATTTTACTAAAATGCATTAGTACTACTGCAGCTACTGCAGTTATTTGTAAGGGTGCTGTGATAAAATTCAGGAGTGTTTGAGCACCCCCAAAAAGAGTCTAAACTCACTTATGCTGCTGACTATACAAAAATGCTGAAGGAGACTGACCAGCTATCAGTTTATACCCTGAAGCTCAAGTGCAGTTGACTAACTGCCATATTAGTTTGAGCCAGAAGCTATATTTGGAACAAGATTGTGGAGTGGTAATTTAACTGCTACTGCTAACTTGGAAACTTGCATTCATATATGTGCAATGCTCACTTACTGGTTGAAATCATTTGTTTTATTAATAGAAAATTCAAATTTCAAAAAGTGACTTAAGACCATTTTTAATACTATAGAACTCCATAATATTGGGGCAGATTAATGAAGCAATAGAAATTTAAACAAGAGCATAAACTTCTAGGCTGTATACTAAAAAATAACCTGTTGGATTAAAATGAAAGAAATATGTAGATCAAGCGCACAAAGTGAAATTATGTTTAGTCAGCATTAACTTTATGTTTTATAACTTTACAGCTGAAACATAACATGATTTTTATGTTATTTTTATTTTTCATTATTGTGAAATCTTTACAGTTATCTCATGTTAATATAGCACAACAGTGCATTTTATGTTGAGTGTTTTTAGTTACCTTATGTTAAACCAATATAATTATTTCATTTTAATATTTATTAAATTTATTATCCGTTAAACTGCCGTCTGAACATGTTTGAAATATATGAATTTGTCTTGGTAATCTCAAATTACACTTATTTATACACTAAATATTTGTTGGTCTACAAACAGACATCTGCCAATGATAAATGCATTTTGGACATCTTTATACTTTAACTAAACATATCTAAAATATCAATTCTAAACACTAAATAAACAAAAACATACTTCTTTAACCAATTATCTGTATTTTCTCAGTATGGCACATTTAAAAACTCGAGTTACATTTAACACAGTAAGCATGTGATGCAATTAATTGAACTGTAAGATAACAGTACTAAAAACATACTACTGATCTCAAGCAAGATAAGGTGCAACAGTGAATTTACAATAGTAAAATTACTAAAATGTTTCATGTCAAAGTAGTAAAGTGAGACTCGGCCCAAGCAAAGTCTGCATTTTAGCTCTTCATTAAACAAAAGCTCAGGAACATGTAACAATCTAGGCCAAAATTTCCTTTAGCTGGATAAGATGGATGTCTCAGAGTCTAGAGATAGAGTGGGGTTATTCTTAATTGCCAGTGTTGGTGTCAATACTATCAATAGTTGGATTGATCTGCTCACCTCTACTTTGTAGTGGCTGAGGCAACGTGCTAGTAATGTTACTCCTGACACACGTCCAACAGAGCAGCCACACTAATAGTAATAAAAATACTTTTTAGAAAAGAATAAAACAAAATCTATAGAGAAGTAAATACCCTAAACATATGACCTTACCTAAAAATAAATTTCCTTTATGTTGTGGCAGCAGACAAATTTCAACAAGCTAGTTTTTCCCCACATGTTACATCACCTTGTGTAATTGCACCACCACTTACTACAGACATTGGTGACAGTTTGTAAAGATCTGTTAATTTAGGTTTAACACTATACAAACAATCTTAACTGACATTATATTTGATTATAAATAATTTGATTATGACAGCATTTGATGTTAGCTAACATTAGCTAGCTGGAGCCTTACATGTGTGTTTCATGTTGCTCGATAACGAGCCAACATACCAGTAAAAAAAAAAGTTTAGTTTTCAGATTGAAAAAAGCAAAATCCCTTCATGGAAAAGTTGTTGTCACACTAATAGATTTGAGGTCATATAACTTCTGTCATGCTCCCATACCTTGTGTGTTTGAGGACCTTTGGGTCTATGACGTCTCCATATTCAACATTAGGAAAACTCAGCGGATGCAATTTCCACCACTGGCCAGGGTTACAACAATGCAAATAAATAATCCACACAAGCACTTTGAAAAATAGTTCAACAATCTTAGAACAATTTTTACATGTCATGTATTGCTTCTGCTTATGGGATTGCTCAAAAGCCAAATAAAACCCAGAATGACAACAGAAAAGCTTTAAAAATGAATCAATATACTCTGGAATGGTGGTGCTCTGCTGTGCAGTGCTGCAACACCTACAAATGTGACCAGAATATCATGGAAAGGTCATCTTAAGAAAACCTTTTCTCTATTGTCATTGGAGAATTCGGCATCAGGAGTTTGCAAATAAACATCTAAACAAAGCAGATTCCTTTTGGAAACAAGTACTGCAAAGTTAAAATATGACTTTGACTACAATGAGCAGTTGTTTTATGCGTAGAACTGATTTGGGGAGAACACCCATTGCTTAAATGCTTCAAAAACAGAGTAAAAACCTGAATTAGGCCTGGGCCTGTACATAATCATATATATAATCATCAGACTTAGCTGCTATGAAAACTATTTAGAATCTGCACATGTCAAAGAGATTGACCCAAAATTTTTTCATGACCTATGACTGGAGAAGCCTTTGGGGGCTTTGGAGCAGTCTTCTTACTAACCAAATCTGGGGTAAAATGTTTGTAGTTTACCTCATGACCATAAATTGTCCATGATTCTCTATCGCCTGTGTTTCCTTCGCAGCATCACCGCATCCAAACTTGGGTAGGAAGCCTTGTCTGAAGCTAAAAATCTACGTCAAGCCAACAAGTAAGTTTCTTTCCTTTTTTCTATTTCATATTTCTGTATAATTTTACACCTCTTCTCCCTGATTTGACTATGAAAGTAAAGAGATTTCTCGATTACAATCACAACACACCTTTGTGAGTTATTAAAAAATAATAACTCACAAAGTTACAATTCCACAATTCAGTGGAATTGTAACCGAACCGAATGTACACAAACTCACTAAGCTGCTATTCTTTCCTCTAAAGCTCAAGATGTGAAACATTTTAAAGTGCTTTAAATTCTGAATAAATTCACAAATTAATGAGTAGCTGAACTGTGTGTGTGTGTGTGTGTGTGTGTGTAGCCTGTGTAGTGTGTAGTAGGGATCAATTGGCTGGAAAGATTAGACACATTCACGGGGAGGTGTACAAAGACATAGTGACTGAAAAACGTGACTGAAGAAGAAACACCTAATGCATCATGGGAATCCCCCATCACCCGGGGCCTATTGTAGCATAACTAAGGGAAGATTCAGGGTCACCTGATCTAACCCTAACTATATAGTTAGAGTTGGTTCAGGTGACCCTGGGATGTTTTAAACCACTGCAGCACAGTACCTTTAATACCTACACCATGCTCTAATCGTTATAATAAAATATTATGGCATACAGTCTAGCAGGATAAGCACAGCGATGAGTCCTCTGTCAGAGGTCATAAGATCACTTGTATCCTTTACTGAAGCTGCTTCTGTACTGTGATGAGCTCTGAAACCTGACTGAAACTCTTGAAATAAACCATTCCTCTAAAGATAATCAGTTAGCTGTCAACCACCCTTTCAAAAAATTTTGAGATAAAATTGAGGTTGGAAATTTGCCTATAATTAGCTAAGACAGCTGAGTCAAGTGATGGCTTTTAATGTAACTACTGCAAGCTTGAAGGTCTGTGGTACATATATGAGATCTAATAATAGATTAAATGCCGTGTCAAGGCTGTCATTTTTCTATCTACATGGATGTTAAAATCACACACAATAATTATTTTTATCTGAGCTGAGCACTAAATCAGATAAAAAGTCTGAGAAATCAGACAAACTCTGAGTAAGGCCCAGGTGGACGATAGATGATAACAAATAAAACAGGTTTTTGAGTTTTCCAAGCATCAGGCTTTCAAATGAATTAAAACTTTCTGGGTCTTTGGTTGATTAACAAGCTGGAGTGGGAGATTCCTTACACCCCCCTCCCCCACTCCTTGACCTATACTTGGAGGATTCTGACAATTAGTAACTCGGGGGTGTTGATTCAAACAAACATAATCATCATGCTGTAACTAGTTTTCTGTGAGGGAGAGTAAATCAATTTGTTGACTAACTGGGACTTAAAAGAGAGAGGCCTAATGTTTAATAAATTTGTCCAGATTTCTAGAAATTTCTAGAAATGAGAGCTGCTCCATCCAAAGTGGGATGGATGCTATTTCTCCAAACAAGACCAGGTTTCCCCCAGAAAGTTTCACAATTATCTATAAAGCCCACATCGTTTTTTGAACACTACTCAGACAGCCAGCAATTTAAAGAGAACATGCAGCTAAACATAAACGCTTAAACGCGTCCTCCTCCCAGTCACTCAGCCATCCTGTTTGGGGGCGGCTACGTTACGTTGGGCTGGACCAGCTACAGGGGCCTGGCTAGCTACGGGTTTTTCAAGGGTGCAAAGCCAATTTATTGATCCTGGCCTCCAGAGCTGCAAACAGGCTACATTTATTACAAGTATCATTGTCACTAAAGGGGGCAGAGAAGTAACTAAATATCTGACACAATGAGCAGGAAAGTGCAGGAGGGACAGGTGAAGAGGCACAGTGAGTAAATACTGTGAATATAATTAGTAAGTGAATCAATAGAGTGAGCACTTTGGATATTGCACATGAAGATTACACTATGAAATAAGACCTTATGTATAAGTTTTTAATTAAATTGGCTACACAGATAAGCTACACAAAAACACCACTGTGCCTTTTAACAGGAACAGAAAGTGATACTCTACCAACACCAAGGTAGCCTTTAATGTGGCAGCAACTAACCCCTTACTTAAAAAGCTATCACTTCACCTAGCTTCTCTAAGCTAATTATAGGCTAATCTCTAACATTTCTTTTATCTAAAAATGATTGAAACAGTAATTGTAAAACAGCTAGACAGGCCCCATCCCCACCCTGACGTAGAAAATTGGATGGATGGAGGTCTGTGAATAAATTTAAAAAATTTGTGATATGTTTATTTGCAGCTCATACTAATTAATGTTGTTCTGATGTTAACTTATTTTCAGATGATTCGGTGTACGACTCTGCGGAGCCCTTCCTAACTGATGATACCACCGGCGGCTGCAGCCTTGCTTTGCCGTCTGCCATGTTGCTCACCCTCCTTCTCATACTCCTCATCTCCTACTCATAGCAGCTTTCCGAGTCAGACCAAGCACCGCCCCACCACCACTACCACTCTGAAGAGAACTTGATGAAGGAAACTAATCTAGCTTCCTCTTACTGAACTTTGACCTTTACCTCAATAATACTCAAAGGCTCCAACAATCAGAGGAGGCAAAAACAGTGGTGGGGGGAGCTTGAGGCTGCATATCAACTCTGTGTGGAATTTCTGGGATCATCCCTGCTCTTCTTTTAATGTTTCTGTCAAGCTGTCATATAAAATTGTGTTACAGATCCACAAGTCAAGACTTTAAAGGATCTCGTGTTAACATTACCAGGTTCCATCTCTGAATATTGGTGCATAATGCTTTATTTTTAAAACTGTGAAGATGATTTATTGTATTTACATCCAACAGCCGCTTCCTGAGTTCTAGACATTGAGATTTATATCCTGCTTAAGACACTAGAGATCGTGTCCTGGTGCATGGTCAATAGTCCAAGTAAATATAAGGTCATAATGACCAAAACTAGCAATATTGCCTTACAATGAGCCATGACCTCAGTTTCACAATCAACCATTGATCAATGGCATAAGTATCAATCACAGCTAGCTAGGAAAAGGCTGCAAAGAGAGCAATGCAAGATGGTGAAAGATGTATTCTTAGGCCTCTTCCTCAGTTGAGCAATGGTCGCTCACTTTTCACTTTTCAGTCTCCTTGACTACCTGCTCAAGTCTTCCTCTTTGTCCAGGATGTGCTCATCCTAGTCTGTCTAGTTTAATGAAACTGTGCACCTACCCTTGTTGCCACAATGGTGTTGCTGTCTTTACGGAATAACACGTGTCTTCCTCTTCTTCATGCTTGTATTGGATGTTGGGGGCTTTGCATTTCTGAGGCAAGCTGCAACTTTCATCTGAAGTTGCTCCACATTTGCCAACCACAAAAATTGTTTCACAATGCATATTTTATCCCTGTTATTAGTTTCACTAGCTGGATTTGTCTTGCCATGAAAGCTCAACTCTTTCTTAAGAATGGCTTTCTCTGCTTGAGAGAGTTGTCTGTCAGACACATTCTTCACCCACTAGTCAAAATGCTTGGTGTGAATTTAGCATACATCTGTCCGTTTCCGCCACGCAGCAAGTAGCTCAGACTTCTGCTGTCTCATCTGTGACTATTCATGCTGTTCTCATCTAGAAGCTATCGGTTCCTGGGTTTTGCCTATTGTGCCTAACTTTTATATGAATGAAATGGAGAAAAGCTCTGATATCCTATCCTGGAACACCACTGAGCCTTTGGTCCAGATATAAATGACAATCTGGTGGACAAACACATCAAGTTCATCGGTCTAGATATAAAAATATTACAGGCAATCATTGTCAGGCTGTGAAATTACTAATTCATACCCATGCAAACTGCATACTGTTTGACTTTGTTTATCCGCATGATCGCAATGTGGGTGTCATCAGGACAATACAACAGAGCAAACATTTTCCCCATACACACCGTGGCCAGGGAAGCTGAAGAACATCATAACAAAGAGACCCTGCGTAGATTTGTTTTTTGTGATTTGGTGCTATGGAATAAAATATAACTGAATTGAATTAAATGTGGTTGTCCCAGTGGAGCATTTGTCAAAGCCGGCAACATGCTGACCAAACAAAAACCACTGATGAACTGCTGTTTGTTAGGATTGGACAGCTTTTCTTTTTCTTCTTCTTTCTTTCTTTCTTTCTTTCTTTTTTTTAAGAATGACCACTGTGAAATCAAACTCTAAAACATAATACACCAAAAATGAAACGACCATTGCTGAACCAAGGAGGGGGCATAAGAGTCTGTTAGATGTCTTTCACCATCTTAAAATGCTGTGATTGCAGCCATTTCCCAGTACTCATCTGCTTTGATCAGTGGTAATGGCAGTTTGCATATTAATGGTGGTACTTGTTTTTGTCATGTAACTGCACTGTTTAAAGGTTGGGGAAGCCTACAGTTAGCTCAGACTGGAGAAGTCACTTGTGTTGCAAGGTTTCTTCCACTGAAAATCATGTGTAAAGATCAAAAGAATAAAGTTCCTGGCACTAAATATCTTAATATCTTGCTGTGCAAGTGGTTTCAAGCTAAAGTTGATAATTGAAGGATTTTAGACAAGACACTGGATAAAAATCCCAGCAATATAGGTAACTTTCTTTTGCGATAGCTGCGAAACAATGTGACAATTATTTAAATGAATACTTTCATCTGTAATTAAACTCATGGTATTTAGGGATTATACAGGTTACAGACAGGTACCTTATTTTCCCAGTAAACTCCCAAAAACCAGGCTATTAACTTTGTTGTAAATTATTATTGTATTTACAACAATGACCCACACAATTACTAACTGCAAACTGTAAAATAAATTGTTTAAGTGTTGATAACTACACTATGAAGTATTGGCTTGTTATATTTAATGCAATTACATTTTATTTGTTGGGACAGAACACAATTTTACTTTCCCTGCGAGCAGCACTATGTGACAGCAGGGAAGACAGAATCCCTTTAAAGCAGAAGAGCAATCTTCCAAAAGCTAGATATAAGGAGGCGCAGCTTTCTGCCATAACTTTACGTAACTGTAACTTAGTTTTATCTTTCAAAAAAAGTGGACATTTATTAGGAAAACTTACTGTGAAGTAACGTTAGATAGGGACTCATTTTCAGGAAAGTATATGAGCAAAATAACAGTTACCTTAAAATCGACCAAAATGTTATTGTATTTTTTTTTCTACTGTTCTAGGCAGCTGTTGGTTTCTGCACTTGTTGGTAACAAAATTAAACATATTATGTATCAGATTTACACATTTTAATTTCTTTGTTAAAATGTACAACTGCAGGTACAGTTTGGAACATTTTCAAAATAAAATGCTCAAGAAATTACTAGACTAGTGGTACATATCTAAAATTAGAAACGTCCTTTCTCAGAGTGATGCTGAAAGTCACATTTATTGCTTCTGTGCTGGACTACTGTAATTCGTTATTATCAGCATTTCCTAAAAACTCGCTGAAGAGCTTTCAGTTGATCCAAAATGCTACAGCAAGAGTACTGACAGGGACTAGAAAGAGGGGATATTTCGCCCATACTGGCTGCTCTTCATTGGCTCCCTGTTAAATCCAGAATCAAATTTAAAATTCTTCTCATCACATACAAGGTTTTGTATAATTAGGCCCCATCTTATTTTAAAGATCTTTACAGGACTGTATCACCCCAGCAGAGCACTTCACTCTCAGACTGTGGGCTTATTTCCCAGGTGCTTGCTCATAGGCGGTTGACTGATTGTTGGGTTTATTCTGGGGTTGGTTATTGTTATTCTAGGGTCTTTACCTTACAATATATTACAACAAATTTATTAGACATATATACACTACCAGTCAAAAGATTGGACGCACCTGGTCAATTAATGTTTTTTCTTTATTTTTGCAAATACATACTGAAGACATCTATTATATGAGTCAAGATATATGGAATTATGCAGCAACAGAAAAAGGATAAATAACTTTATGTTTTAGAATTCTGAAAGTAGCTACCATTTGCTTTGTTGACAGAGCTGCAATGACCTGAAATGGTTGAAATTAAATGGACCATCAGTTGTGTTGTGCAGAAGTCAGGTTGGCACAGAGCTGACAGCCCTATTTGACAATTGTTAGAATTCATATTATGGCAAGGACCAATCAAATAAGTAAAGAGAAACAACAGTTCACCATTACTTTAAGAACTGACGGTCCGTCAGTCCGGAAAATTTTGTAAACTTTGAATGTGTTCCAAAGTGCAGTCACAAAAACCATCAAGCACTATGATGAAACTGGCTCACATGAGGACCGCCTCAGGAAAGGAGGACCAAGAGTCACCTCTGCTGCTGAAGATAAATTCATCTGAGTCACCAGCTTCAAAAATCACAAGTTAACAGCACCTCAGATTAGCGCCCAGATAAATGCCACACAGAGTTCCAGTACCAGACACATCTCTACATCAACTGTTCAGAGGAGACTGTGTGAATCAGGCCTTTATGGTCAAATAGCTGCTAAGAAACCACTACTAAGGAAAAGCACCAAACAAAAGAGATTTGTTTGGGCCAACACAAGGAATGGACATTAGACCAGTGGAAATCTGTGCTTTGGTCTGATGAGCCCGAATTTGAGATGTTTGGTTCCACCCTGGGTGTCTTTGTGCGATGCAGAAAAGGCAAACAGATGGTCTCTACATGCATGGTTCCCACCGTGAAGCATGGAGGAGGAGGTGTGGTGGTGTGGGAGTGCTTTGCTGGTTGAGGATTTATTCAAAATTGAAGGAACACTGAACCAGTATGGCTACCATAGCATCCTCCAGTGACATACCATCCCATCCGGTTTTCGTTTAGTGGGACCATCATTTATTTTTCAACAGGACAATGACCCCAAACAGACCTCCAGGTTGTGTAAGGCCTATCTGACCAAGAAGGAGCATGATGTAGTGCTGCGCCAGATGGCCTGGCCTCCGCAGTCACCTGACCTAAACGCAGTTGAGATGGTTTGTGATGAGATGGACCACAGAGTGAAGGCAAAGGGGCCAACAAGTGCTCAGCATCTCTGTGAACTCCTTCAAGACTGTTGGAAAACCATTTCGGGTGACTACCTCATGAAGCTCATGAAGAGTGGCTATTTTTAAGAATCTAAAATATAAAACATGTTTTGAGTTATTTCACACTTATTTTTTACTACATAATTTCATATGTGTTCACTGATAGTTTTGATGCCTTCAATGAGAATCTACAAAGTAAATAAACATGATAATAAAGAAAAAACATTAAATGTGAAGATGTGTCTGTACTTTTGACTGGTAGTTTATTTACATACATACTTGTATATAGTCCCATAGTTTTCAGTGAATGTAAACTGACATGCACTGTGAACTAATAGACTAACCAGGCTAAGCCATGAAGTCTAAGGAGTTGTCTGTAGATCTCCGAGACAGGATTGTATTGACAAACAGATCAGGGAAGGATACAGAAAAACTTCTGCAGCATTGAAGGTCACCAGGACTCTTCCCAGAGCTGGCTGCTCAGCCAATTTGAACGGTATTATTACCAAAAGGCACTATCCAGGTGACTCTCAGAGCATGAGAAACAAAATTCTCTGCTCTGATGAAACGAAGATTGAAATCTTTGGCTTGAATGCAAAGTGTCATGTCTTACGTAAACCTGGAACTGCTCATCACCTGGCCAATATAATTACTACAGTGAAGCATGGTGGTGGCAGCATCATGCTGTCAGGATGTTTTTTGCCAGCAGGAGTCAGGGTGGAAAACTGTAAGACCAAGTTTAGGGTTAAGGGAAATATTAATACAGTAATCTACATAGAAATCCTTGATGATAACCTGCTTTAGAGCACTTTGAACCTAAAGGGTCAAGACTCTAAGCACACAGCCCAGATAACAAAGGAGTGGGAGTGGCTTTGGGAACAATTTGTGTCCTGAACCAGAGGCTAGACTCGAAGCCAACTGAATGGTTGTTCACCAGTTCTCCACATCCAACCTGATGAAGCTTGAAAGGTTCAGCAAAGAAAAATGGGAGAAATTGTAAGTAGGTATGTCAAGATTGGAGCATCATACTAAAAAAAACAAAACAAAACAAAAACCTGAGGCTGTAATTGCTGCCCAAAGTGATCCAACAAAGTATTTACCAAATACTTATGTACGTTATATTTTTTTTTTTCTTGTCTTGTATAACTTATATATCTTGCATTATGTTGCACGAGATATTGTACAAGTAGATGATTATCCCACAAAAGCCTTTAAACGATTTTTTTCAGCAAGAAAGTTTGAATAGTGAGATCAATGGGACCTAAGGAATTATATCTTGTTAGAATACTTGTGTTGTTTTTAGTACAGCATCTTAGCCGACATATCATACACACACACACACACTTACACAGACAAATGTTGACATACACTGTTAGGATTTTGTTAGGGTTAGGTTTAGACCTTTGTCTGTACAGTTTCTGATTCTTATAATCAGAAGAAGCGGTGGTATAATCAGGTCACTTGAATGTATGTTTGATTTAGCATGACCTTTGTCTATGGCTGAAAATGCTGGAAGCAAGCAGACAACATGAGGTAAGACTTTATTAAAAGTTTACAAAGCTCCCATGTATGAAAACAGAGGCCAATGTGGAAGTGCCTTGAACCGTCATTCTTTTTCATGGCTAGCAGGGTGTAACGCCATTAACCGAAAGAAATGAGATTTGTATACAGCCTCAATAAATATTTTCCCAATTAGGTTATTAGTCAATCACTACCTTTAAGTTGCCTTCAGTACAGCATTATGTTTGTCAAATAGAAAAGCATGTCAAAAGAAAAAGCATGATATACTTTGTCACTACCAGTGACAACAGGATGTCATTTAGAACTATTGTGTGCCCTTCAGCTCATTCAAATTGATAACTTTGGTTTCACAAAACAAGATGACAGTTACTTAAACCAACACTTGACTTGACAATATATATGTGTACTCCTTTTATATACTCTATGAAGTTTCATAAACTCACAGAACAAGCTAACATTGTGTCACAGGTAAAGTAATTTAAAGTAACTTCACTAACTGACAAATCAAACTAATACCTGCATCTACAAGACAATATACCTTCACAAGCGTGAAATTGTGTTAACTATTGTATTTAATAGTAAGTAGTTACTTTTGTAAAAGTGTTAACAAGATAATTAGTTCAGAAATTCATAATTAGTTCAGAAATTCATACTTTTTCAATAATGTAATAAAAGTTCTCTGTAATCACGCTCTCAGTTATAAACCCCAAAAACTTGATTTTGTTCATCTGGATGTGACGTTTTCAGAGGGAGAAATGTTTCGTCAGTCATGGTCTCACGGCCAATGATGAATGGTCTTTGATCATATTAATTATCAAAAGCTGACCTCACAGTCCATTCTTCACCAGTGGTGTTAGTTTTAGTCATTATGCAAATGGACTGTTTAGGTTGGGGAAACCTGCAGTCAGCTGAGACTGAAGAAGTCACTTGGATGAGTGACGAAAAATTTCTCTCTCTCACTGAAAACATCCAGATGAACAGAATCAACTTTTTTGGATTTCTTTACCTGGATGATTGAGCATGCATCAAGATATCAGTTATATAGAAAAGAGTAAAGTGGAATAAAGTGGCTGATTTCTGTCTCACATTATCAGTGTTAAGAAGAAAATGATCTATAGTTCTAACTTTTCTAGTCAATGGTCTTTTGTTTCTGCCAAAGACTCTTGTTAAATATGTCCAATGGATAAATCTTTGGTGTCAGGGTCAGTTAAAGGGGAGGAGTGTGTTTTATTATTTTCTGAACTGTGATGTTTTGTTGTTTAAAAAATGTCCTGTGCAAAACACAAATGAAGAAATAGAAAAATGGCCTTTTACCTCACTGGTGCTGGATTTTTCATGACTGATAAACAGTGACACAGTGTGGTTTTAGATGTAGCCTCTCTTTTGTTCTTCCCATCTCTCCATACCACCCCCTTTTTTTGCTGATGGCTGGACAGTGTGTCCTTGGAAGTAAATAAGCAGGGACTTGTTGAGAAATGCAGTATATCCAATGAACACACTGAGATAGATTCTGATGACGACAAATCACTTGTACTCCAATGAAGAACTAACAAAACAAGGATGTAGACGCTAATGTCTGTATCAACAACACGTTGTTTTTTAAATTTGTATTTTATTTTTTTTCCATCTTTGTGTTTATGAATTTATTGGTAGAACTGAGAAGTGATCAGTCTGATGTTTGTAACTGTTTGTTGTTGTTGTTGTTGTTTTTACATGCATTGCAATGGTCTCTTGTCCTGTGTATTGGTAAGTAATAGATTTGATTTCTTTGTTGAGTTCAGTAAGTATGTAGCATAAGACAATGTGATGGAGGGGAGGAAAGAAATTTAGAGGAAAATAGTTCTGATTGTGGTTTTTGTGAGTGGGAGTGAGAGTGGGCTCGCTCTGTCGTCTGGTTTACAGCGTCTGAGAAAAAGATGTTTTTCTACACTCGAGTGTCTGAATATTTTATTCCTTTTAAGAAAAAGTAATAAGAAAAGTTCTTGTATATTTTCATATTGAATGCAAATGAAATCCTGTTGTAAAACAGGCATTTATCTGATTAGATAAAGAGCTATTGAAAAGTTAGATGTCATCAGGACTTGTGCTAGCACTGCAGGAAGAATAAAACTTCAAAATGCATTTATTTAATTTAAGTAATCTCAGAGAGAAAATGTTAAGGCCTGTGTGAATCTTTGATAAACTTACCACACATAAAATTAAAATAAAATCCACTAAAGGTGCATCTTCCTTCATTGTTGCATTTGACCAATTTTTGACAAGTTCCACTGGCATACAGGAGTCTGTGTGCTGTCACGTATCACACACCCTGTATAAATGTGTAATTAAAGGGAACCCCCCTCAGATATTCACTGTTCTTCCTCCAGACAAATTATTTACTGTTATTTCTGTACATATGATAGTGAACTTATCTCTATTTACAAATAAAGACGTGTTTGCATGCAACACACTACCCCACCCTGTGTTAAGCCTATCTAATAATGATAGCAGTTAAGCATCTCTTAGTCAAGCTTATCAGCCCACATCACCCCTACTTGAGGCCTGTATATTGATGTGAAGAAATATAATGCGATTTTTCCCTTGAAGTTACTTTTTTTGTTAGGGAGGATTTGTTTGTTGGTGAGTGCAATGTTAAAACGAGTTCTTTAAAAAGCAAAAAAATAATTTCATACGAAGGCAATATGAGCAGAGAGTTCAAATATGCTGAGGGATTGGCTGTGTTTGTTCAGTTAGTTAAATACGAACAAAATTATATCAGAAGTGCAGCCACGTGTCCGGCCAGAAAGAAAGTACCAGTTTGTTTATTTGGTAGTTCAATGAAAGGCTTCAGTTAGATAAGAGTGAGGGGATTTGTATTTATTTTATTTTAATTTTTTGTGGGGCGAACCCTACACAAATAATGCAGCAAAGTCGATTCTCTCCTCCCAGCAAAAAGAGCAAAAAGTACAGAAAAAAAGAGACTGAATTATGCTAAAGATCATAGTGAACCGGGAATATGAAACCCAGAGAGAAGTTGCCTAATCACAAGTTTAACTGAGAGAGGCAGCCTTAATTGTGCTGTGAAAACTCAAATACTAGATACGAGGAACAAAACATAATAACAAACAAAACATAGCAAAACTGAAAACATTCAGCAGTTTGACGCAAGAGTGTCAAAGTAAAACAGGAACCAAGAGACATTCACAAAGACGCAGACTTGATACTGGGACGTGGAGACATGATTGACTGGGGAGACAGAGGGAACATGGACACAAGGGTGACTAGACATGAAACGTGGAACTCGGGGAAGACAAAGGCAAAAACAATAAAGAGAACCAAAACCATGAAGAACAACCAATCCAAGAATAAAACTTAAACTTCAATAAAACCCAGTACCTTGACACTCCTACATATTGTATTCCACACTTCTTACAAGTTATTGAATATACACAGTTCTTAGAACGCTGATTACCCTTACATTGTGAGAGGAAAACACTGTCATTTTAAAAACTGTACAACCATTTACGGTGCTGAAAAATTGGCCTCTGAGGTCTGGGTCTAGCCTCAGAGAGTGGTGTGATTTTGGCCTTTATAAGATCATCTCTCAGGTTTTTATTTCTCCTAAAGGCTGCAATTAACTTATAATCTCAAAACATTTGGGTGTCCTGAACAAGTTTCTGAAAGTGGTTCCTAATTCATCTGGTGGCGATGGGGCAAACATGGTAGCCACTGGGAGAACAGGAGAGACATCAGTGGGCCTGGTCTGTAAAAAGGATTTGAAACACCTCCTTAAGAAAAGGCGACAGGACCCTCTTGTGGACAATGCCGAGAATTGAATTTTAGTAGCTTTCCTGAAATCAGTCTGCTGAGTTCAGATCCTATGAAATCTCAATAATTGGAGATTATTAAGATTTCATGAAAGCTTGTCTTAAGCAAGGGGGCATGTGTATCTGTGGGTTTGAAAAATACTTTTACATCCAGTCTATGGTTATTTTTGAAAATTTGGCCCCTTAAATGTGGTTGTATCCAAGAAATCAATTGAGGTTTTTTTAATAGTGGATTTAAGCTTAATTGAGGCATTATGGTTGTTCAGAGTCCTTAGAAACACATCAAAATCTTGTTCAGAATGTTGCCATATTCCCCAAATATCTTCAGGAAACCAATAAACCGATAACAATGTATTCTGATTCTGAAAAACACACACACAAAACAAACAAAGCAATGCAATAGACGAGCCTCCATTAACATGACATGCCCAGGCCTTACCGAGAACTTCCCCAATTCTGTACTTCAGCTGAAGTTCCCTCCATCTGTGGTAGTAGGGTCCGTAGTATGGAAAACCAGACTGCACACTAGTGATAGGAAGTTCAGCTCTTTTCAGAGAGCCGGCTCTTGTGGCACAGCTCCCAAAGAAGACCTGGCTCTTTTGGCTCCCAAATGGCTCTTAATTTATTATCATCTGTAGCCTCATATTTTGCTTTGTGTGTTGAGAAACCCTTTTGCATTTAGTGTTTTTATGAGAAGCCTTATAATTGTTTTGATGCATTCTCAACCATCCAGGTAAGTAAATCTCCAAAGGTGGATTCTGTTCATCTGGACGCAGCGTTTTCAGTGGGAGAAACATTTCGTCACTCATCCAAGTGACTTCTTCAGCCTCAGCTGACTGCAGGTTTCCCCAACCTTTTAAACGGCACATTTGCATAATGACTGAAACCAGCCCACTGAAGGAACAATGGGCTGTGAGGTCAGTTCCTTCATCATGATTATGCTAATTCTCAAGACCATTGATCAACACCTACTGATCAAAGACCATTGATCAATGGACATGAGTACCATTCACAGAGAGTTGGGGAATGGCTGCAATCACAGCATTGTAATATGGCAAAAGATGTACCCTTAGGCCCCCTCCTCGATTCAGAGATGTCTTTCCCTTTTCACGTAAACGGCCTTATTGACTCCGCACTCAAACCAGCGTTCCTCCTTGTCCAGGAATCGTGGACAGTATGTACAATTGGGTACTTACAATGCTATGATTGCAACTATTCCCCAACTCTCTGTGGCAAAGCTCTGCCAGGGAGAATTAATGACCATCTCAAATCTGGTTGGGGCATGGAGCTCTTTTCCAAACACCCTCGCTCCAGCAGCTCTACGGTCCCCCTAAACTTGCACTGAGCCGCAAGCTCTCACACCAATGGTTAAAAATTCTCGCTGATGTCTCTTTTGTCTAGTGCACCCATCATGTCATGTGGAATTGATGCCAGGGAATGCAAGTTAGATAGTTAAAACGAAATTGCCTATGCCTATGAAATTGGTAATTACTATGAGGTTGTTTCTCTATATCTTAGTGAGTGAATTGGAAAAATGAATTTGCACCATAAAAATATTTCTTTCTGTGTGAACAGGGTGGAGGGCCTCTACCCGTAGCGGGTCATGCAGCAGCTGAAGTATAGTAAGTAGGTGAGCAGATGGAGAGCTGGAAAAATTGTTCTGAGCACATGTGGTACAGACAGACATTAATGTCCTTCATTAAAATTGGCCACCAAAACTGTTCTGCACATACCAGAGAGTAATCATATATACAGAAGTAATGATATAGCTTTGTCAAATCAATAAGCTGTCAGAGTCACTTCCACAAAACTGAGTGAGGGCCGCATTAAAAAAAATATGAAAGAAACAGTGCTAAAAGTCACAAATATGACTTGATGATACTTTGTGCCAAAGATGTGCAGAGCTTAGTTGAACTGAGCAGGAGTCCAGAGTGTGGAGAACCAACTGGAACAATAAACAGAAATCTGGAGTAGAGCAGACAAATCGGACAGTCTCAGGCCTAAAGAGCAGAGCTCAGGAGGTGAAGCTAATAACCAGTATTATACAAACTTCACTGAGCTTACAGCTTACCTGTATTAAAGAAGGCTACAAACTGAATCATGTATGGTTTCTTGTAGAAAACAAGTGACTGGGTGTTTGCAGGAGTCTGTCATAGGCTACCAGTACATGCAGTTGGAGGTTAGATGGGGATGCAGGACGGCCGGCACTTTAAGGATATTGAATATTGATGGCATGTATTTAAAGACACACACACATTCTTCAGCTATGCCTTTGTTGTTAGCTTGGCCTTGGTGAGCTTCAGCAGATATTCCTGAACTTTGTCTGTTCCTCACAAATTTTGTAATAATCGCGCAAGATTTTCAATTTTACCTTACAGTTCTTTTCCAGTGCTAAGACATGATTGTAGATGTCAGCAAAGTCCCTGAGCATGGGACAACATTCCTCCTCTGCTCACATTCTTGGTTACTGCAATTTGGATATGATTTTGTTCAAAATGCACCCGTCTGAACCCCCGTCCCCCTCACCGTCCCTACTCACAGGTGGCTGTGATTGTGGAAGGCTGTGAACTGGAGGTTCTTGGATAGGTCTTCGCTGTGTGGCTTCTTCAAATTACTCCACCTGGAGTTCACAGCTGGTGTGGGTGGAGAACGCCCACAACTCAATGACATCTTCAGCCCTTCGAGGCTTCCCTGGGATACCAATCCCCGTTGCTGTCTGTCTCGGAAGGGGAACTCCCTTCTCTTCAATCCAGCATCACGTGCGTCGTTGTCACCACCTCTGGAGATCCAGATCCTCAGGTCAGTGGAACAAAATAAACGTTTGGCAGATTGTCATGTTTCACCAAAAATGTACCTCTGAGGACCAAATCTAAGAAGTAGGAAACTTGGTTCATTGGCACATTTGAGGTGCTGTTAATTATTAACCCAGTGACTGTTCGTTTGAACCTTCCTAGTAATATCAGGATTCATAACTCATTTCATCTGTCCCAGGTGAAGCCGGTCTGGACAGCATGTTGTGTGTATGTGTTTTGTGTCTTGTTAGGAACCTGGAGATGAGTGTCGTGGGAGCGGAGCGTTTGTAAATATTGAGTGTTGGAGTTGTTTACCTGTCACACCACCGACCACAAGAACTGAGCGGGAGTCAGGAGCACATTTACAGAAGCCACGTCTGTGGAAAGTCTTTCAGTATTGTTCACATTCTCACTGTAAATAACAGAGAGAATTTACAAAATCCTCCATTTTGGTCCCGTTCTTGCCATGCACTCTGAAAAACGACTGGAAGCATTAGTGATTGTTATTGTTTTATTTTAATATCACAATTTAAAAAATCATTGTTTGTGTCAAATTCCTTTTTAAAAAAAGTCATTTCTAAAATGTAGCATGTTTCTAAATTGTAAAATGTAGCATTTTTGGATTTAGAACATCGGTTGGACTACATGTGAAGAGAGTCATTTAACAGCACCACCTAAAGAACACCACTACACCTGTCTCAGCAGCACCAATAAGGGTTTAGATCTCTGCTCCATTATTAACATATAATAACTCCAGCGTCTCCTTGCTGTTGGGTAATTAAAAAATTATAATTACCTATGAAAGAGAAAAAATGTGATGTAATCTTCATGTACATAAAGTTCAGAATCTCAGGTTTCCAGAAATGACTTTTTACTTTAAATTATTTGGACTCATTCTAATCATTGTTGAGCTTTTGGTTTTGTTCAAGTATATGCCAAAGGTCTAATTGTGATGTATATGGAGGTAAAAGGTGAGGTAAGATGGGTTAGTTCCCCTTCCAACTTACTCAACAGTGAAGCTTGGGAACAATCCCACAGCTGAAAACATGGGGTGGTTATATTGATTTATCCTCCCGAGCAGTGCGGAAGATGGTAGTGTTGAGGGCATGGTGATGGATAATCAGTAAAGCCATCAAAATTTACTTTTGCCAACACCTGTGGAGTGCTTTATTCCAAGACACTGACATTGTTTTAGATGTGTGGATAAAGTTTGGCATTCTAGGAAAACCAGCTCTCTGATCCAGCGCAGAATCAGCACAGAGCTGTGCATCTCCTTGTTGCAGGGCTGATAAGATGAAGGGTTAGTGGCTAATTCTGCAACACTGTTGTCATGTTGTGAAATGACAGTGAAAGGGGAAGTATAATGATTATGTTGCTCCATGGTGGTTTGACAATAGCGAGCAGTTTAGTGCAGACTGGAAGAAATTTCAGACATGGGGTGCAGTGCCTGGGCACGGCCATGAGGTGGTGATAGAAGGTGAGGTGGGTCATGGTTAGGGTCTGATGAGGGCTGTGATGGGTGACTTTCAGTCCAGTTGGTGTTGTGTGCCTCTCCTCAGACCTGGCTGCAGTCTGCTGATTATAGAAGAATCTGCAGTACAGAAAAGCAAGAACAAGCAGACCCCAGACCCACTGCAAACACTAAATAACGAGACGACTCCATGTGGGTGCCAGACTTAAGAAAATCTTTGTGCAGAAGCGAATCGTGTTTCTGTCCAGAGATTCGTGGGATGATGTTTGCATGCTTCTGCTCCACCCTGAAGCTCTGAGTCTGCCACTGGATTTTACCATTCACTGTGAACTCTGATGGAGGGCGTTTTTAAACGCAACACAGCACCACCTTTTGATTACACTCTCTCACAGAGGGCCTGCTCACCTGCTTACCTGCTCACCTATTACTGCTGCACTTTGCTTAAGTTTAAAACAACTTACAATATCAGATCACAGGATTTTGCATTAGCTCATCATTTTCATACTAAACTTGGGAAAAAAGGATGTTATGTCAGAAATGGACTGTGGTCCAAGAACAAATGTTTGATTTTAATGAGCCAGATAAAAAACAAATCACAAAAATTAAAAAATTAAAAAGTGAGCGACAAACATGTCATAAGACACCTCAGCATCATGAAAACCCGGCAAAGGTCATGTGACTACTTCCTGTTTGTGTGACGAAAGAAACACAAAGATGTGCTGCTGGCTGAGTGCAAGGGGAGAACTGTGTGATTAATAATAATCCACAGGTGGCTCCAACAGGAGCCTGAGATTATAATCCCCACAGATTATTTTATGTTTCTATCAGACAAACCTCTTAAAACTGAGGGGTTTTTTACTATTAGTACTTTTACTTTATTTAAATGTCGCTGTTTGTACGTGAGATTATAGATAGAGTTTTATTGGGGATGACCACAGTGGGGGTCTCGTGTTAAGTTAAATAAACGTGAACGAAAGAATCTGCAGGAAATACAGTTTCATCATTTTTAAACTTCATGCTTTTTCCGCCCCGCCCCCTTCATGTCAGCGCGCGGGTCTGCGGACGTGGCATGAGCGCTTCCTTCTTTCCTCTCGTGAAGAAGAACCAATGAGAAAAGAGTCCGCGGACAGCAACCCTCTGACATCATCGAGGGAGCATGACGTGTAAGTGAGGTGGACCAATCAGGTCGAAGGAAAAGTCTGAGGCGGGCTCTGATTGGCTTCGGAGGCCCGGAGGCGGCTCCGCGGGGCCGCTGGCAGCTGGGCTCGATGTGAGGAACGAGCAGAGCAGCGGTCACCCGGTGTAAGAGTATCATGCGCACAGGTGAGAGGAGAGCAGGTGAGCTGATGCTCCAACAGCTGTAGCGAGTTTGAGGCAATCTGCAGTTTTATGAATATCAACAGTAAACAGAAACTGTGATGTTTGTAAAAAACAGAGTTTATTATTACGTAACTGACGTTTACGAGAGAAGCTGACTGTGAGTGAAAATATTCAAAGAGGAATTTAAAGCTTAAAACGTGAACTTTGTTTCTGTGTGTGGGGTGTGGAATTGCGTGCGTGCGTGCGTGCGTGCGTGCGTATGTATGTGTGTGTGTGTCTCTGTATGTGTGTCACAGTGTATGTCAGGATGGTGCGTCCAGTGTTTGTGTTCCTCATCCTTGCTGTGGTGGTCAGCAGCAGCAGTAAGCCCACAGAGAGGAAAAGTCGGGTCCATCATGAGGAGCCTCTGAGCGCGCTTGAGCATGATGACCAGAAAAACTTCGACTACGACCACGAAGCGTTTTTGGGACAAGAGGAGGCCAAAACCTTCGAGCAACTTACTCCAGAGGAGAGCCAACGCAGACTCGGGTGAGTTCAGGTCATCTGAAGCTTCGTCTAGTTTTTCTGAGTGATGAAGAGAAGCAGGCCGGCCTCGGCTTTCCACATTGAAGTACAGCCCGAGCAGACTGTGGCTGAGCGCTGTGCAGGGACAGGGTCCACAGAGCATAATGAGAAATTCAGATAATCACTTCCTGTAGCTGCGTCATCCTGACCGTGAGGAAATAGACGTCCTCACTGGTCGTCTCCACCTCCAGCTGCTGCAGACGCAGGAGAAACTTTACATTTTCAACTCACATACTCAGCTCGGCTGTGTTCACAGAAAACTCAATACAATTAAAATAAAGTCCAGTGTATTTCCTGGACCTGTGAGCTCAGTTTGGGTACAGTTAGGTTTGATATTTCTCAAGTCCAGTCTTTATTTTTGTTGCCTCTCATTAAGATGTTGTTTTTGGCTTTGTGCTCTGGTAATTCGTGTCTCTGCAGCATCATCGTGGATAAAATTGACACTAACCGCGATGGTTTCGTCTCTGAGGAGGAGCTGAAGGCCTGGATCAAAAACGCTCAGAGGAAGCACATCTCTGGCAGCGTGGAGCATCAGTGGAAAGACTTCGACTTGAATGGCGACGGCCGCATCAGCTGGGAAGAGTACAAGAACGTGACATACGGCAGTTATCTGGGTCAGTACTCCGTCTGAGGTTATTAGGTCTTCTTTGATAAACGTTAATGTGCTGTAACCGATCTGATCAGGTCTCTCATTGCTTGGCTCCAGATGACCCTCCGAAGGAATCAGAGTACAACTACACCCACATGATGTTGAGGGACGAGCGGAGGTTCCGGGTCGCAGACAGGAACGGAGACCTCATCGCAGACAAACAAGAGTTTACCGCTTTTCTTCATCCTGAAGAACACGAGTACATGAAGGACGTCGTGGTGCAGGTGAGACTGATGTTGTGGGGTCATGTGACCCACTGTTTTGTTTCAAATATTTAACTTTCTTTTTTTGTCACAGGAAACGATCGAAGACATCGACAAGAATGGAGACGGGTTTATCGACCTGAAGGAGTATATCGGTGAGGTTTTATCGATCAGGTGGAGCATTAGAGGAAACAGGAAGCAGCTGATCTGAAGGTCAGGAGGTCAGGCCTTTACCTTCTCCTGACAGACGGACTCAGCAGTGATGGTCTCATGATGAAAATGGACCTTGGAGCCTATGCATGCTTTTTGTGATGTCAGGCAGCAGGGGGCAGCACTGTGACGAGCTCGCTGCTGAATACCACGAAATTTACCTGCAGCTGAATTTATTCTGTGTGCTGTAGCTTTCCTTTTTATGATTAGCCAATCAGAATGCTTGTTAGGTGGAAGTGTGTGTGTGTGTGTGTGTGTGTGTGTGTGTGTGTGTGTGTGTGTGTGTGTGTGTGAACAGACTGTAACCAAACAGATAAGTTTAACTTCCTCTTCTAAGTATGGTCACTTCCTGTCACATCCAATCGCCCCTCCCTGAGCCCGGTTCTGCTGCAGGTTTCTTCCTGTTAAAAGGGAGTTTTTCGTTCCCACTGTCACCAAAGTGCTTGCTTATAGGGCACCATATGATTGTTGGAGTTTCTCCTTATTATTGTATTGCCTTGAGGAAAATGTTGTGATTTGTGCTATATAAAAAAACTGAATTGAATTGTCGTAGGTGACATGTACATGTCTGAGAACGGCGAGGAGGAGCCTGAGTGGGTGGCGACAGAGCGTCAGCAGTTCTCAGAGTTCAGAGACAAAAACAAGGACGGGAAGATGGACAAAGAGGAGACGATGGACTGGATCCTTCCTTCTGACTATGACCATGCCGAGGCCGAAGCCCGACATCTGCTGCATGAGTCTGATGCCAACCAGGTGAGGCTGAACCAAAAACGCCCCTCGCAGCTTTCTGTTTACCTGCTTGCATGTGTAACAGCTGATTTTTGTGTCTACAGGATGGAAAACTGAGCAAGAAAGAGATCCTGGACAAGCATGAGGTGTTTGTTGGAAGTCAGGTGACAGACTTTGGAGAGGCGCTACTGCGACACGACGAATTCTAGAAGGTCACATAATTGAAGCGTCGCTGGAACAAACGGTTTCTGAATTTTGGTGGAAACTTTATGGAGATAATTTATTTTTAGAGCCAAAGAACAAAAACAGTTTTGATGTTCAACAGTTACTGCCAGGTTGTTGGGTCAGACTTTACAAGTTTTTTATTTTTCATATGTGTTTTTGCTTCTGCAGTACAGAAGCGTAAAACACTGAGCCGCCATTTCACTAAAATCCACATTTATTTCATTTAGCATTGAAGAAAATTATGTCATTGGGACACAGGTGGACTAAAAGGAGTGCTCATGTGAGTTCAGGTGAGAGCGCTTTACTGTCGTACTTCGTACTTCAGAGCGTTGCCACTTTTGGAGCAAATAACAAATGTTTTTATAAAGATTTAAAGATGCCTTAAAACTTAAAAAAATCTACAGACAAAGTCTGAGTTGTATGTCACATTTTTACCTGTTTATCAATAAAAAAAAAGTGAAACTCGGAGTTTGGTTTCGTGAACGTTTTATTCAGAAAGTCTAAAGAAAGACACTTCATTGTTTTTAATGTTTATTTTTGCCTTTTATCTAAACACATATGTTCTACAGGAACATAGATATCAGCTGATCGTGTGTACGTATAAACTGTATTTACATGTAACGATGAGTATACAGGAAACATTCGTCCTCCAAACTCTGACCTGTGAAAGTCCTCTTCAGCTCAGTCACGCCCTTTTAAAAGTCCTCAGTGTCACTTTGGTGTGAGCATTAAGAAGCTGTGGACACTTCAGTCTTTGTGGAAACTTCAGAGGATTCGTCCATTTTCTTTCCAAACACCATCTCCATGATGCAGCCATTAAACTAAGAACAGAACAGAAGAACTCGTCATCACTTCAGCGGCAGGGCCAACTCAAACTGTCAGAGAAAAGCTGCGAAAAACTAAACCCTGCGTTCTGCACTGTGTTATCTGAGTGTGCTCACCTGTTTGTTCATGAAGACGTAGATGAGCGGGTTGTAGACGCAGGAGCTCTTAGAGAAAAATGCCGGGATGGTGACAAGTCGATAGTCTTTGTTTTCATCTGTGGAGTAGGCAAAGTAAAGAGCTGCCAGGGCGTACGGGCCGTAGCAGGTGACGAAGGACCCCACCATGACGATGATCATTCTTGACACCTCCTTCTCCGCCTTCTGGGTGGAGGCCGACTCAGCCTGTTGGGCTGCAACCTGCAGAGGAAACAGCAAGGCTAAGCTTTAATGGAGTGAAGTTCTCAAGCTCCAAACACACAACCAGCACAGAGACTCAGTTAATCACTTAGTGTTGATTGATTGATTGATTGATTGATTGATTGATTGATTGATTGATTGACTCACTGCTCTCAGAGCACCCAGCAGCTGGGAGTAGCAGAAAATGATGATGGTAAGAGGAAAGATGAAGCAGGTGATCAACAGGAAGTAAATGTAGCTGGTCGTGTTGTACTCCTCGTTGTGAGTGTACCAGTCGGGTCCACAGGAGCAGCCCAGACCTTCAGGGATGTACCTACCAACACAGACAATCAGTTCACCTGTACAGCACACACATGGGCAGAATCACCTGGTGCCTACAGTACCTGCTCCAGCCAAAGAAAGGTGGGCAGGCACAGCCAACCCCCATGAACCAAGTGAAGGCCACTGCAGCCAGAGCGTGATTTGAGCCAAACTTAAAGGCTCCGAATGGTTTACAGATGACCAGGTACCTCTCAAAGGAAAGCACCGCCAAAGACCAGGCGGTCACCAGACCTGAGGAGGAGGGAGAAACACACCATTACACCTGCACACATCTGTACGTATCCTGCCAATGGATCGGGTGGTTTACCTGCAATTGCGCCCACGGCAGCCTCCAGAGCACACAGCGTGTGACCCAGGAAGTAGTAACCTCGCATGGAGGCTAAGAACACCTGGCTGACGGAGAAGGTGACAAAGATGAAGCCAGAGAAGGAGATGTTGACAAGAATGAAGTTGAGGGGAACTCTGAGCTTCTTGTACTTCATCGTCGCCACGAGAACAACGAAGTTTAAAGGTGTGCCAGCAAACAGGACAAATCCCATAAAGGCAGCCTGCAGGTAAAAGGCCCAGGTAGGGGCCAGGTAATACTGGGGCCCCTCGAAGGGACTGACTTTGGAGATGTTCTCGTACAGGTGGAAGTATTTCCCCATTGTGACCCTGAGCTCTCTGCTGCTGCCGCTGTGTCAGCCTCTTATATACGCTCATAAACCACTTACAGCAAAGATTATGCTGCTGGGATTTTTCTAAACTTTCAGGATTAAGAACTTCTGACTCCTTAATCTGCTTACAGAAGGTTTTCTCTTTGAACACACGGATCCACCCGAGTTCACTTCAGAAAACTCAAAACATACTTCCTGCTTTAAAAGTGATCGTGGTTGCATGCACGTCTTCATTTCTTTCACCTATACATTGTTTTTATAAAACTCTGACTGGTTTTATTTATTTATTTATTTATTGTTTTAGTAAATGGCTCTGGAATTAGCCCTTTAACTCGGAGGAACTGAACCTGGAACCCTGTGGTCAGTTGATGTTACCAAACAGACTTAATTTAATGATTGATTTCACTAACTAAATTATTAGTGATCTAAACATAAAACAGCAATCATATTAACAGCTAATAACATGAAATTCAAACTTTAGTTATGCTAAATGATTTATTTGTACTATTTAAGTTTGGTTACACATAATAACTAGAAACATCAGCATCCATCCAACCAGCTGAGGGTTGTGGGCGGGTCGGTGGGTGACAGGCGGGGTACACTTCATATCAGATCAGATCAGATCAGATCATATCATATCATATCATATCATATCATATCATATCAGATCAGATCATATCATATCATATCATATCATATCATATCATATCATGTCATACCAAATTTATTTGTATAGAACATTTAAAGACCAAAGTGCACCAAAGTGCTTTCCAGTAAAACCATGATACAGATAAAATCACAATATAAAATATAAATTACAGATATAAAATAATTACATAATATAAATGCAGATCCAGATAAAAACCACACTAATTAGCCTTAAAAACCAGGTTAAACAAGTACGTTTTTAGATTTAAAAGATTGAATAGAATCTGATGCGCGAATGTCAGGATTTTATACGTAAACAATAAGATTTTTAAATTGATTTGATATTTGATAGGAAGCCAGTGTAAGTTGGCTAGAACAGGGGTGATGGAATCATACCTTCTAGTGCCGGTTAAAAGACGTGCTGCGGCATTTTGGACCAACTGCAATCATTGAAGGAGGGAAGATTGGAGGCCCAAGTAAAGAGAGTTACAATAATCTAGTCTTGAAGTGATGAATGCATGAATAAGTTTCTCTAGATCTCTGCGTGGTATAAAGGGTATAGCCTTAGAAATTTGGCGTAGTTGATGGAAGCTACTTTTTACCACAGTAGACACCTGGACAGGTCACCAGTGTCAGAGAGATGTGTGGACGTAGGAGGAAGCCATAGAGAACCCAGGGAGGAACAGGGAGAACATGCAGACAGAACCAGGCCAGCTGGTGGATTCAAACAAGGATCTTCTTTTAGTGAGGCAACAGAGCTGACTGCTGCTCTGCTGCCAACTCTAAAAATCCTTCTTACACATGCAGAGGTAAGTCCCTGCTGTATAATATTGTTCATGATATGTTTACAAAGTTTTTAGTGTAATAAACACAAGCTGCTGTCAGGCCCGCAGCAGGGCGATGAAGACTCCTGATGATGAAGAGCAGCAGCAGGTGGCTGACGGATCTAAATCCAATAAGAGTCTTTTGTTTTTCCGTGTGTCCGACTTCCTATGTAATCCGGATATTTCAGATTTACCTGACCAGGTGATCCTCCTCAATCCTCCAAATCCTCAAAACATCGTCACACAGTCAGATTAGAAGACTCACGGCCACTGAAACGGTTAAAGGGGTTCAGCGTGAGGAAGACTGTGAGGAAGAGGAGGAACGCCGAGCCTTTAAGAAGGAGCTGTCCTCCAATCTTGATCACTTCTCCTGCTCAGAGTCCAGAGAGCGTCACAGACAAGAAGAAACTGCTCCATCTCCACTTCTGTTGCCCATTTTCATCCTGGACCGGACGGATGAGGAGAAATGTTTATTGATCGATCGATTGATCAATGATTGCTGACCTTTAGAGCGGGGGCTGTATCATAACCAGGCTGTGAGCTGCATGGAGCATGGGTATGATACGACCTCAGTTTGGAGGTGACATGCAGCCTTAACAGACTGATTAATCATTGATGTATTGACTATTGATTACTTGCTACTATGGATTATTGATTAAGCTCCTGGTGGTTCAGGTATGAAGACCGGAGATTATGTCTACTGCTTTCACTGTTTAATGTTAGGTTTTTGTTTGTTGTGAGTTTGTGCTGTAACACTAAAGGTCACAGTGGCCTCAGGTGTTCATGTATACTGTATTATTTATTTTCATCCTTAATGACTGTTAAATAAAAAAGAACCTGCTGATCAATGAAGTCATTTGATTGTGTGAATCATTACTTTACTTCAAACATTTAAATGAAACTCAGAAGCTGTTTTGGTTTAATTATTATTTTTAATAAAATTCCTTTTTGGAGCATTGAGGCACACTATTATTCATCAGATTTATTATCCTGTTATTACAATTATAACTTCAGAAATGTTTTTAACTTCCAAACTTCTGATTATTGAAACTGAATCAAACTCCAAGCAGCTCAGTTTTTTTTCTGTGAATAAAAATGCCCCACTAAAATGACTTATTGATTAATCAATGCCCTAAATTCTGTTCACAGATGACTTAAAGCCGTGTTTCTTTGGGTTTTAGTGCAGTTAAATTTGACTTTAAAATTATTTTATGAAGATCTCAGAGCTCAGAGCACGTCATCAGGTCCCTGAGCATCTCTTTATCCAGGATCTCTTTTCCATATAGGGCTTCATTTATACTAACATCATTAGTCAGGGTCAGAGGTCACAGGAAGTGGGAGATGAATGTGAGAAATGAACCCAAGGATTGTCAGTCTACCTGAGAGTAGTGGCCACAGCCTGCATCAGGTTTGGTTTAGTTACAAAAAAAAATAAATCTGGAAGCATCAGAAACATGTCAGTCATAAGAACTTTAGCTCACATCATCAGCTGTTGTTGATCTGTCTGTAACCTGCAAGCCTGAACAGCTTCATTAATATCAGATATGAAGCTGAGCAGATGTTGCCACTGGTCGAACTCTTTAACATTGATGTCAGTGATGAAACTAAGCCTGTACCTGCTACTTGTTCATGTTCCCCTAATAAACGAAATGATCAAAAGTGTATTTGTATTCACTCAGATTAACTTTGATATTTAAGTTTGTTTGATCTGAAACAGTGTGACTGCACGCGCACACACACACACACTCGGGGTTAAATGTGATGATTTTAACTGTGTGTAGGTTCTCCGTTATCCAGGTTCAGCATGTTAATTCAGTAATTACAAAAATTTCAAGTGTAAATGTTTGTGATGTTTGTTTATTTTTATTTGTACTCCTTCGTGTAGGATCCCCTCCGTAAATCGCCTTGCTGTAGTGGAGGACTTTTGTGTCCCAAGTATCCATGGAGCTCTGTTGGCTTAGGGGGGCCCGGTGGTAGGGCTGCTCAATCTGCTCAACATTTGGCAATAAACCCTATTCTGATTCTGATTCTTCTGAAGTGTGGTTGGCCTCTCTGTCACAGACAAGGTGAGGAGTTTAGTCTTTTGAGAGGGGCTCAGAGTAGAGCTGCTACTCCTCCACATTAAAAGGAGCCGGTTGAGGTAGTTTGGGCACCTGACTAGGATGCCTCCTGGGTTGTTTTTAGGGATGCTCTCACTTCAGAGATAAAATTTCTCAGCTGAAATGGGATCATCTCAGTGTTCCCCCTGGATAAGCTGTTGAAGGTGACTGGGGTCAAGGAGGTTTGGTCTTTTTGGCTCAGGCTACTGCCCTCACCACCCAAACCCAGGTGTGAGGCAGAAGATGGATGATTATGATAAGTTGTCATTAAATTTAAATTATTTTTTTTATTGTACTGCATTGTAATTTATTGTATCGTATTATTATTGTGCCCCTTGTTTTGTTTTATTTTAATATACTGCATTTTATTTCATCGTTTTATTTTTTAATTACCCTCTCACAGAAGTCTTCTTCCGGGAGGACAAAGCGGAACTTCTTTTGGTGCCCGTGTTTCCGGTGGGACCGGGATTGCAGTTGCAGCGGAAAGCCTGTGAGATGGCGGTCGGCTCTCGGAGCGTTTAGGACCCTGAACCCGGATCCGAGCACCCGGACCCCGAGCTGTCTGCCTCACCGCGTCCCTGTGTCTGACCCGAGCTATGGAGGGCGGCAAACCGAGCCTGGCGCTGGTGTACCAGGCGGTCCAGGCCCTGTACCACGACCCGGACCCGGCCGGGAAGGAGCGCGCCTCGCTGTGGCTGGGAGAGCTGCAGAGATCGGTGAGAGGGCGGGGGGGAGAGGCCCGGGCGGGCGGAGGTCGCTTCGTGTTTTCGGGGATCCGTGTGAAGCGGATTTCAGGGGTTTACCTGTGTGAAAACGCACAGGTGAAATGTAGTGCGCAGTCTCAGAGGAGCCACCGCTTCCGTTAGCATAACAGCTAAGCTAAAGAAAATGAATGGAGGAAAACATGCCGAGCTAGCTGCTATGCTAACTGCTAGCTGTCTGTATGTTACTTTGCCTGCCTGCGCACGTGTGTGTGTCTGTTTGTTTCTTTCTGTGTGTGTGTTTGTGTGAGAGAGTGTGTGTGAATGAGTGAGTGAGTCACCTTGCTGCAGGTGAATAAATGAAGCGCTCCCCGCCTGTGTTTGGACTTCCTGTTTGCGGTTCCGGCTTGTTTGTTTTTATTCAGCTGTTAGCATGTTAGCATGGTCACAGTCAGGTGACCTGGGGTAAAAGGGCAGCCACAGTGCGTGAGGGCTGAAGTTATGCAGGTGAAAGTTTCCCCCTGTAGCAGTCAGCTGATCAGTGAGCATGCTCAGTCGGGTGTTTGTGGAGCCCCAGCTCACAGCCTTCAGTCACCTGAGAACTAATTCGAGCCTCTCAGGTGGACCTGAGGAGAACACCTGAAGAGCTTCAGGTTCAGTCAGAAGGTGGTTGATCTCTTGGGGACAACAGATCAAACGGTTCATTGCAGTGTCACTTAGCTGGAAACATGAGGATGTTTTTCTGGTCAGATGTTCTCCTGAGTGGCTGATGGGCATTAATGATAAGGAGCAGAATCAGCAGACAGCCAACGATTCAATCTTATGAAAATATTTCACTGAAGATTTGATTTTTAACATTTTACAATGTGCCAGTATTACAGTAATGTTCACAATCACCACCTTTAAACTGTAGATTATGTTGTCAAAGTTAAACTTTGTTAGTACCTGTTTTATACAACAATGTAACATCATCTCTTCATTTGCTTTCTTACCAAGCTCACCAAAATTTCACTAAGACCTGCATAAATGTTGCCATAATATGAGTCAGTCTGCAACTGAATGGAGTCAAGTTGGCAATTATGTGCAATCTGTTTGAGATAATACAGCAGTTACCTGATAAAGTTGCCTCCTTCAATTTAGTCTGAAGTCCCCCTCTTCATATTTTAATTAGTTTATTTATTTTTGTTTGGTGTCCCTGTATAGATAAAATATCATAATGTAATGCCGTGTCGATTTTTTTTCTTCTCCCATCCCTCGCTATGACATCACTTCCTCCTCAGATGTATGCTTGGGAGGTGTCAGACCAGCTGCTGCAGCTCAAGCAGGACGTGGAGTCGTGTTACTTCGCCGCACAGACAATGAAGATGAAGATCCAGACGAGCTTCTACGAGCTCCCGCCAGAGACCCACAATGCACTGCGAGACTCGCTGCTGACGCACATCCAAAACCTCAAGGACCTGTCGCCCATCATTGTAACCCAGGTAACTACACCTGTTCCGCCGGTATCAGCATCTGATCGGAGTCAATAGGACTTCATTGACTCTTGACTGATCCTCACCTTTTGTTGTTGGCTTGAGTCAGCTGTAAAGTTGTCTCAGTGGGGTTTCCCTGGAAACAGCTGATTATCGCTTTAGTTAAGAGGAATGAGTGCTGTCACAGAATCACCCTGAGAAATATTTCTTACTTGTGATGTTTAATGTTGGCTTGAGCTGGTTAACATCTGCTTTAATACATCTGTATGGTTGTTACCACACCTTGTCGGAGGGTGGGGGTTTAACTTTAAAAAGTAAGCTGAACTTGCAGTGACATCATCAGGGTTTTAAAAACAGAAAGTTTGTCTGTGAGAGTTTTTACTTGTGTAACTCAGACCTTCATCACCCTTTCCCTCAGCTGGCTTTGGCGATCGCTGACCTTGCCCTGCAGATGGCGTCCTGGAAAGGATGTGTTCATACACTGATAGAAAAGTAAGAATTCACAAAATCGGCTCACATAATGTTTTCTCTGAAGCTGGTCAGTGACTCACCTGTTCCTCTGTCTCCACCCCTTCTCAGGTACAACAATGACATCAGCTCAATGCCCTTCCTCATAGAGATCCTCACCGTGCTCCCAGAGGAAGTTCACAGCCGCTCACTTAGAATCGGAGCGAATCGGAGGACAGAGATCATCGAGGACCTGGCGTACTACTCAAGCACCGTGGTTACCTTGCTGGTGAGACACCTGTCTGACTCTCACCTGTCAGACAGCTCAGTAATGCTTCAGTCTGAACAGCACTGAATGTTGATCGTATCTGTTCACCGGGCCAGTGGCTGTTTAACTGTCACATGATAGCCACATTAGCTGCATGTTGTCATTAAGGTAGGGGTGTGGCTAGTAATACAACCATAATGATAATGTGGCGGAAACTGTTATCACTCAAAAATTGGGGATGTCACTGATGATGTCACTAATCTTTATTTAAACAGGACTCTGACTTTATTTGTCCTCAGACAACCTGCGTGGAGAAAACTGGGAACGACGAGAAGATGCTTATTAAGGTGTTTCGCTGTCTGGGCAGCTGGTTCAACCTGGGCGTCCTCGACAGCAACTTCATGGCGAGCAACCAGCTGCTCATGGTGCTTTTCCAGGTCCTGGTAAGTGTGAGAGTGCGATCAAGGTCAATGATCTGATGATCACGTGAGCCTCTATCTGGAATCGTGTGAATATTTCTATGTTACCCCAAACTGTCTCCACAGCAGAGGGACGAAACCTCTACCAACCTCCACGAGGCGTCCTCCGACTGCGTGTGCTCTGCGCTTTACGCCATAGAAAATGTGGACACCAATGTCGCATTGGCGCTGCAGCTCTTCCAAGGTGTCCTGACGCTAGAGACGGCCTATCACATGGCGGTAGCCCGAGAAGATCTGGACAAGTGAGGACAGATCTAGTTCTGATTGTGGCATTCATGTGTTGTTTACATATTGTCAGTAACACGCGTGCGCAATTCTCATCCTCAGAGTGCTGAACTACTGCAGGATCTTCACAGAGCTCTGCGAGACCTTCCTGGAGACCACAGTCAGGACCCCAGGACAGGGCATGGGAGACCTGAGGACCCTGGAGCTGCTGCTGATCTGTGCAGGACACCCCCAGTACGAGGTACGAACACACTCCATGGCATTACATATGACATGGCATATGAAGCTCCTGTGTGTTCTAATTCGGATGTCGGCCTGTCTGGTCTGTGTTATGGTTCTGTGTGTGATTCTGTTCTCTGTGGTCCAGGTGGTGGAGATCTCCTTTAACTTCTGGTACCGTCTTGGGGAACACCTGTATAAAATCAACGACCCGACTTTGCACGCCATCTTCAGACCGTACATCCAGAGGCTTCTGCACTGTTTGGCCCGGCACTGCCAGCTCGATCCAGATCATGTAAGAACCAGAACCTGAACCTTTTGCTGCTGCATGCTGCAGTCGGGCTCCAGATCCTTCTGTGTAAAGTTTTTATGATGCTGAGTTTAAACACACTGGTGTAAGTTGAACCCTGACTGTATTCCCTGTCCTCGTTGTCTCCATGGTGGTCCACAATGATGCACACAGGTGTGTTCACTGTGAGTGATCAGTAATCAGTGAATCAGTTTGAATGTGAAGTCAGGAACACAAACAAACTAAAATGTCAGCGTCTGTCAGACTTCCAGCTCTGGCTCCACCCACAGGTAGCATCACCTGTGCTGGCTTCAGGTGTTCAGGTCATGAAATCTTAGTCTGAATCTTTCTCCGTCCACAGGAGGGAATCCCGGAGGACACGGACGACTTTGGCGAGTTCCGGATGAGGGTGTCTGACCTCGTTAAAGATGTCATCTTCCTGGTTGGCTCCATGGAGTGCTTCGCTCAGGTAACTAATCCTAAGGTGGTTTCAGGCTGACAGGTGGCATCTGTTTCACCTTTATTCTTTCATTAACATGACTTTCTGTCCACAGCTGTATTCCACGCTAAAAGATGGGAATCCTCCCTGGGAGGTCACAGAGGCCGTCCTCTTCATCATGGCTTCCATCGCAAAGAGCGTAGACCCGTGAGTATCTGTGTCACTGCCACAGGAAGTTCTCTCAGACACGTTCAGCAGGTAAACATGTTCTCCATGTCGGATTTCAGGGAGAACAACCCGACGCTCACGGAGGTGCTGCAGCAGATTGTGTTACTTCCTGAGAGCGTCCACATGGCGGTGAGATACACGAGTATCGAGCTGGTCGGCGAGATGAGCGAGGTCGTGGACAGGAATCCCAGATTCCTTGGTACGGAGGAATGATCCTGAACAATGGCAGTGTCCTGATGATGCAGTCAGCCATGTTTTAACTTTCTTGCCTTTCAGTATGTCGTAGCTTCACAGTTGCATCTGGGCGTACTGAATAATATTTTGTACTTCCTGTCAGACTCGGTGTTGAACTACCTGATGAAAGGTCTGCGAGAGAAACCGCTGGCATCTGCGGCAGCAAAGGCGATCCACAACATCTGCTCCGTGTGCAGAGATCACATGGCTCAGCACTTCCACGGGCTGCTGGACATCGCTCGCTCACTGGACTCCTTCGCCCTTTCCACAGAGGCTGCCGTCGGCCTGCTCAAAGGTACCTGCACTGACATCATCACATACTTGTACTGTACCTGCCTTGAATTTATCAGATACCTATGGTCACATTTAGAAGGTACAAGGTTTAAATCTCTGACACAGGTTTATCCTCATGAGTGGTGTAGATGCAGCATGCTCATGTGTAATCACATCAGTGTACTATTACCTGTACAGGTACGGCTCTGGTCCTGGCTCGACTTCCTCTGGAGAAGATCGCAGAGTGTCTGAGCGACCTGTGTGCTGTTCAGGTCATGGCTCTGAAGAAGGTCAGAGGGGTGTGTGTGTGTGTGTGTGTGTTTGTTTGTTTGTTTGTTTGTTTGTTTGTTTGTTTACCTATGTGTTTACTTGTTTGTGTTTTAGCTTCTGACCGAGCAGTCCACGAACGGTAAATCAGCTGATCCGACGGTGTGGCTCGACAGGTTGGCCGTGATTTTCAGGTGAGTTCGCCTGTTTGTTCATGTCCAGTATAACTTTAATGAAACAGCTGACGGTGGACGCATCATTTCTCTGCAGACACACAAACCCGATCGTCGAGAATGGACAGACTCACCCATGTCAGAAAGTCATCCAGGAGGTAACACACCTGCGCTTACCTGGAAGTCTGATTTGAATAGAGTGATTTGAATAGATGTGATAGAGATACCTTTGGTCATGTGATTTGCAGATCTGGCCCGTATTGTCGGAGACTCTGAACACTCACCAGGCTGATAACCGCATCGTGGAGCGCTGTTGTCGCTGCCTCAGGTTCGCTGTGCGCTGTGTCGGGAAAGGCTCCGCCTCCCTGCTGCAGCCGCTTGTCACACAGGTGAGGCCTCATATCCGACAGGGAGCAGGAAGCAGGTTCAACAACTCTGAGTTTAAAAATAGACTCTGAGCTTCCAGAACAGCTGATCAGAGCTTTTCCAATTGGCTTTGAGTATGTGCACCATGTTGTAGTCAATCAGTAATCAATTAAATGAAGTTTGAGTGAAGCAAGTGTTGTAGAAACTTGTCACACAAAATAATCATCTGTGAACAGATACAAAGCAGTTTGCCAGGCTCCAGGGGGCGCTATGACTAAAGTGTCAGCAATTCTGATTGGTTTGGAGAGAATCTGTGATCCCTGAGGATGCAGTGTTGTTTTGTTTCCAGTGAAACAATCACGTGTGTGTTGTTGTCAGATGGTGGGTGTGTATCAGGTGTATCCACACTCCTGCTTCCTATACCTGGGCAGCATCCTGGTGGATGAGTACGGTATGGAGGAGGGCTGCAGACAGGGATTACTCGACATGCTACAGGTGAGCACACCTGGGCACTGAGGCTCCACCTTTCTGTTATGTGCTCACTGAGCTGGTCATCAGTGACGATGATGGTGGTGTGGCTTCCTCCTCCTCAGGCTCTCTGCATGCCGACCTTCCAGCTGTTGGAGCAGCCGAACGGTCTGAGGAATCACCCCGACACTGTGGACGACCTTTTCAGGCTGGCCACCAGGTGAGTCTGAAGCTCCTCCCATTTGAGCCAGGTGGTGCCATGCTCCGTAGCTCTGCCCGTTTTCACCCGCCGTCCTTGTCTGCTCAGGTTTGTCCAGCGAAGTCCTGTCACACTGCTCAGCAGCAGCATCATCATTCACATCATCCAGTGCGCCATCGCCGCCACCTCATTGGACCACCGAGACGCCAACTGCAGCGTGATGAAGTTTGTCCGAGACCTCATCCACACAGGAGTCGCCAACGATGTAAGTCCAATGGAAACGTGCTGTAAACGCCAGTAATGTCACAGGAGTCTGCTTCACCTTAACACCTGTGGGTCTGCAGCACGAGGAGGACTTCGAGGTGAGAAAGCGTCTGATTGGTCAGGCTATGGAGCAGCACGGCCAGCAGCTTGTCACTCAGCTGATGCACTCATGCTGCTTCTGTCTGCCGCCGTACACGCTACCCGACGTCGCCGAGGTGCTCTGGGAGGTCATGGTGTTCGACCGGCCGGTGAGTACATGGTCAGGCATCTCGAACCTGTGTGCATGCTGGGGGTGTCAGGTGACTCTAGGTGCTGATGATGGTGTCCTTGTGTTGCAGACGTTCTGCCGCTGGTTAGAGAGCGCCCTGAAAGGTTTACCGAAGGAGACGTCAGGCGGCGCCGTGACAGTCACCCACAAACAGCTGACTGACTTCCATAAACAGGTCACCAGGTGAGATATCACAAGGTGTTCTACTGTCTGTCTCTCAGGGGCAAGTAATAGTCAGGTAATAAGTGAAACGTGTCTCTGAAAGCAACTTAAAGAAACTTATATTCAGTGTTGGGCAAGTTACTTTGAAAAAGTAATTAATTATAGTTACTAGTTACTTCTTCAAAAAAGTAACTGAGTTACAAGATTCTAAAAGTAATTAATTACTTGAAAAGTAACTATTGCGTTACTTAAAACAAAAAAAAAGTTTAACCATGGGGTCGAGGGTATAATTGGGCATTTTTAACTACTTTTGATTTTCCCTACATTTCACCTTTAAAAACTATTTACTTTGCCTTGTTTGGTATCATCCTTTTCAGCACAACCTAACGTGTCTAAACTTACAGTTATGTTTTCATTTTGACTGCATTAACACCACTGATCTAAAATCAGACAAAAAACATAAAATCCGAGTAGAAAAAGTTATATTTTTTACTGTAACAACCACAAACATGTTTATTGAATCATATTTCATAACTTTAAATGCAAATATAAATTGTCAGTTTTAAAATCATATGCACAGGTTTTGCAAACAACAAAGTTATTTGTAGCCATTTACCTTTTACCCTTTTTCATAACCATTTCAAACTGTTTACATAACAATCAGGTGTTCTGCATTCAGTAAGATGCCACACAAATTAATTTTGCCACTCCAAAAATATAATTTCTGTCCACTATAAAGGAGAACATCACAGCCTGATACCTGCAGGTCTGACAGCAGCAGGTGTATCACTCCTCCTGTTTTCATTCAGCTGTCGCGTCATTGTTCTGACACACAACACCAAACTATCCTCTACACTACACACTAACTACACAAGACAACACATTAACTACACACTCCAAACACGCTAAACGTCACAAATCTCTCACATCTCAAAACTCGCTCTCTCTCTCTTTTTCTGCTGTCTTTCTTCCTCTCTCCCTCTCTCTCTCTCTCTCGCTGTCACTCCTAAAACTTCCCCCTCTTCTGAAACAACTAAATATCATGTTGCCATATCTTTTTTTTGATTGGTCGTAGAGCTGGGCGATAAAACGATAACGATATGTATTGCGAAATAACTTTTTCTCGATAGAAAAATTAAACTATTGCGATAGGCCTCATCTCTCTTGTCCTCTTAAAAAAAAAAAAGAAAAGAACAGCCAATCCAAATTAAGTAGCAGAGCCGAACCAATCACAGCCGCAGCGTCACCTCACGTGACTTGTTATGTACAGCACAAGTGCCAAGGCGCACGTGTATTTGTTTTTGCAGCCGTGCAGCCCGGGTAATGAAGGAAATGAGTTTGCCGACTAGAGAAAAATCAACCGAGAGCGTGAGCGAAGGTTACCGAAGAAAAAACAGATGATGGTTCCAATGCCGGAGAGATTGTCGAACGGAAGGGCCACAGAAGTTCTGTAGTGTGAAGGTATTTCGGCTATTTCAAGTCAGACAAAAAACAGAGTAGCGCGCACTGTAAATTGTGCCGAAAGCAAGTCTGGAAATACAATAAAGCGGTGCATGCTCAATCTCTGACTGAAAGCGCTAATTCGTCATTCGGCTTTTGTCAGACTAAAGTAACTGTTAAAACTGTTTGAAAAGCTAAGCTATACAACAAGGAGAGATTGAGAATTTCCTTTTAGTTCTCAGTTTATTTGATATTGACAAAAGTTAGTCAATTTTGTCTGTTCTTCTGTAAAACAAACTAAGATTTATTTTTAGAATTAAAATTTTGTTTCTAAGTGGAATTGACAATTTAGTGGTCTGTTTTGTTTGTTCTATTTTGAAACTTAAACGCTTTAGCGGCTGCCTTTTGTGTAGTTTGCAATATTTGCCTTTATTTATCTGAAACTGAAGTCTTATGTTCCTTAAGTACATCTACCCTGTTGAACTTATTATGGGAAATAAATATTTAAATCAAAACAAGCTGCAGATTATTTCACATTTTACTCTTGAGCAACGGCACATTTAAATCTTACAAACATAGTTATTTGGCCTATATCGTGATATATATCGTTATCGCCAGAAATGAAAAAAACATATCATGATATGAAAAAATCTTATATCGCCCAGCTCTAATTGGTCGACATGGTGCATTTTTCCACCAGGGGTGTTTTGGGGTTTTTTTGGTGATACGCAGAGAGTGCTTACTAGCGCTGCCCTTAGACAGTAAACGTGACGAAACTATTCAGGAAAAAACACGTGTATATTGTTTATCATGACTCTGGTTTTACGTGGCCTATCAACACAATTTAAAAACTGGTATATATCACCTTGTTGCTTTGTTATCTTTAAGTGGTCATGTGATTGGCTTACCATGACTACAGTACTTTATTCTTCCTCAGTCAAACAACAGCACTCATGCGATTGTTTTGCCCCCTGGCTTCAGGTGTTGTGCCAAAAAGTTATCGTCTGTGATTGCCGTCCGCAGGAGCGCGCGCAGCTGTTTAAAGCCATAGCACCCAGATTACTTACGTAGTCAGCTACTTCCGTGCAACTGATATAAGATGGGTTAAACTGAACAGTTTCAACGTCTGTTTGTTGAAAAATAGTAACACGTATTTTCTTGTTAGTAACCGTAACGGTGTTGTAACGATAGAAATAGTAATTAGTTAGATTACTTGTTACTGAAAAAAGTAACGCTGTTACTTGTAACGCCGTTATTCCCATCACTGCGCATATTGTGTTCAGGTGAGTCAATTATGTCTGTGAGGCGTTCAGGGACAGGCGTTGCTGACTGTGAGGCGTTCAGGGACAGGCGTTACTGACTGTGAGGCGTTCAGGTAAAAGTGCCTGTGGTAGGTTTTGTCGGGACTCGCTCGTCTGACGGTGGAACGCAGACAAACTGGAGTCCGGATTGAGCGAGTCTGGACTTGTCCTGACCTGATTGGGAGGTTTCAGGTGTATGAAAAACACTCTATGCACAGGTAGAAAACTCTTCCAACTGAGGAGTTTTTTTCCTGGAAAATGGATCTCATGATCTGGTTAAATGTTTTTGATAAACGTTCAGTGTGTGGAACACCTGCATAGGTGATAAGTAGATAACCTCACATTTGTTGTTCTGCAGCGCTGAGGAGTGTAAACAGGTGTGTTGGGCCATCAGAGAGTTCACCAGACTGTTCCGATAGCTGCAGCCTTCTCGCACCGCCAGGTGAGCCTGTTCTCAAGTACACTCAGGTGTGTGTTCAGCCTGACTTTGTTTGCTTCTCTGATATGCTTAAGACTTCTTTTTTTTCCCACAGGTAAATCTTTTTGTTGACGAGCATTCAGAGGTGACGGCAATAATCTGCGTCTGCAGACGAGGATCCAAAGGGATGAAGATGATGAAGGACTTCGAATGTGAACAGGGCGGCTCACTCTGAAGGACTGACAGATTGAAGACTGATTGGACAGAATGAGTCCACCCCAGCTCACCTGAACTCACCTGACCTCACCTGCAGCAGGTGGTGAGTGGGCGGGGCTGGGTCCGGCAGGTGGGCGGGGTCAGGAAGCTGCGGTCGTGAATCGGAGGATGTGCCTGGTCAACAGTTTTTAGAGATTTATTTTTGGACTTTGGTCGTGGTGTTTTTTTTTGTTTTTTTTTTTTTGTCCGTGCCATAAAAGGAGCCAAAAGATTTTCCATGATGCTCTTGGCTGCAGCGTGCTGCGGGAGGATTTGGCGTCACCTTTGACCTTTTTAACTTTGGTTGAATTTTAGTTGTTCTTCCACAAAGTGAAACAGAGTGAACTCTGGGTAATGAGGCGGAGAGACTGACACCATGACATCATCGGTGATGTAGCCTTGTTGTAAACAAATAAAAAAAAAAAAACTGCTCATCCAGTGTCTCTGTTATTACTGTCACCTCACTTACCTGTGCCAGTTGGTCAGACAGCTGCATGGTAGCCAGGTGTTTGGGTTCTCGCTGTGGTTAGCAGATGTTAGAAGGAATGAGGTCAGTGTTTCCTCCATCATCGTGGCGACCTGATGAATCGGCTCAGAAGGGTGCGGGGGCTTTCTAAAATAATAGAAACCTTCATCACAGAAATCTTCAAAGTCAAACAGAGCAAATCTTTTTGCTCCTCCATCACAGACGCTCCAAGGTTTGTTACAGACTTGTGCAGGCAGTGCAGCAGCTTTATTGGTCATCGGAGGGCGTGAGTGAGCTGGTGGTTTGCATCGGTCTCATGCTACTGCACAGAGAAGTTTCTCTGTATGTGGAGCTGTTGGTCTGCAAAAGCTTGGTTTAAATGTGTCACAGGTGTGATGTAAGCGCAGTTAAACTGTCATGCAGAAACAAATCCGTGAGTCAAACCTGAACCTGCTCAGAGTCCTGACCACATCCTGGAGCTCACTGAAGTGATCTTCCTGTCCTCAGACCTCAGGGGAGCGTCTGATTGGCTTCTTGCAGGAAATTCTCAAACTGACTGTCAGGAGCTGAAGTCTCTAAGCCCCGAGGAAAGGAGCCCCAGTGCTTCATTTATCCCGAGCTTGAACGCAGAGCCATGCACCCTGGGGAGGCGAGGAGCTTGTTACTCAGACACGGCAGCAAATCAGGTGTGATGTTCACCAATCTGTTGGATCCTCTGCATTGCCGAGCATCTCTTTTCCTAAGTCCTTATCTCCTTTCCTTGATGTTTTCCATCATTTGGTGAGGTGTGTAAGGTAAAGAGATCAGAGTTCATTCAAACCATCGTCTTTATTCAAAATACAAAAAAACGTTATTATCACTGATGTAAACAGACACAGGTCATACTGATTCCGGAGCTGCAGGTCAGGTGAGCAGGAAGGTCCAGGTATATGGTGTATTTTTCCAAGACTGAAACTACTGATTATTAAATTCTTACTCACAGCCCAAAAGCAGACACCTCAGGCATCAACCACTGGCTCACTTATATAGTGCATTTAAATTGATGCTTCAGGTTTTACCTGAACAGGTAAACACTGAAGTAGAGTCTGACCCTCTCAGGCCTGCTAGACCTGTTACCTGGTCTAAAAACAAAAACACACCTGGTGTGAGAATACTGCAACGGCCTTTATTGAAATCTGAACACAGAAACCTCCCAGAAAGGTGTCGGCATGACAACAGAACAGGAAATACACCTGCAGACCTCCACCCGTTTGTCTCAAACGTTCAGTTTCTGTACAGCTGCACCTTCCCTCCAGTCAGGGTCTCCTGCTGTTTGGGGGAGGGTGCAGTAAGCAGTGTCTGTGTCGGGTCCAGGGCCCCTGGTTCAGGGGCCAGTGGGGTTCCAGGGCCCCTGTATGTTTTGGCTCTGCAGGAGCCTCTGCAACTCTTTGAACTGTGCCACCGTCCGATCCTTCACGTCGGGATTTGAGATCTGCAGCCGGATGCTGTCCGTGGACCAGCTCAGCTCTCCGGAGAACATCTCTGTCAGGATCCGGGCCACCACAGGAATCACCTGAGGACAAAAAAACCCCACTGTGAGACATCCACAGGTGTGCGGAGCTCCATGAACATGAGGCAGTCAGGAAGTTGAAAGGTGACGTGCAGATAAACAGGTTAGCGTGCTGATGTAATGTAGATTACATAAAGCGCAGCAGAGATTAATATGAAGTTAAGCTGATGGTGCTGAGATCAACTCACTGAATTCCACCTTTGTACTAACTGATACAGCTGTGAAACATCTGCTGACATCGTGTTCAGGTCAGCTGATCACAGCTTGCACTGTGAGCTGGGACTCGCCCCACGCTGAGCCCCCTTTACCTGTTCAGGTGTGGAGGCAAACTCGGCCTCTACCATGTAGGCAACATAAAATACATTTTTTTATTTGTTGTTTACATCACAGATTCAAGATGAGTGCATTCATGAGCATTAAAATTTAGATTTGAATAGCGTTTTTATTCTCATTTACTAATACTATGTTATTATTGTATTAATATAACACAGGGTCCTTTTACCTTTGCATAATAATAGCTAATAGAGATGTCATAATCCTAACCTGAGTACACGTCACAGCGTGTACTTTTTTACTTTTACTTGAGTAAAGAAGTTGAATCAGTTCTTCAACATTTACTGCAGTATTTTTAAGTATCTGCACTTCTACTTAAGTACAGAATGTACTTTTACCACCTCTGCTGTAATGTACGAATATACAATAAGTTCAGGGAAATCATGTCCACTTACTTATGACCTGCTCCTGCATTTTTGTGTAATCAGAGTAAATTTGTCATGGAAACGTCTGAGTTTTACTGCAGTACAAACTTCGTGAAGTATGTTTCAAAGAACAAAGACGACACATATTAGCACAAACCTGTTCCCTTAAAAGGAAACGCTGCCACAAAGTGACCTGACAGCTTCATGCTAGCATCACATGTATGAACAGAGCTAAACCAGACCTTTTCATGATAGTCCAATGGGAGCTGACACTGACTATTTCCTGGCATCTGCAGGACTGAGCTCTGACTCGGGTCATGCTGTTTAGTTAGGTTCTTCACAGCAACATCAGCCAATAGGAAGTACTGACGCTGCTCAGGAGGAGGTAAGTGATGTAGTGAAGGTTAACTGGAGCTGACTGACTCATGGATGAGCTAACCATCCATCTCAGGTGAGAGCATTGGTGGAGGGGTGGAGCTCATGAAGATTCTGGTTCTGATGTGTTTGGACCGAAGGCGTCTTCATTTCTTCCCACTTGTTATAAAACCGTCAGCACTGCCGCTCAGTGTAATAATAATAATAATAATAATGTATACTTTATTGATCCCCGTGGGGAAATTACTCTCTCTGCATTTGACCCATTCACTCAGTGAAGCAGCGGGCAGCCACTAAGCAGGCGCACTGGGGAGCAGTGTGTAGGGACAGTACCTCAGGGTAGGCATTCGGTGGATTCGAACCCCCGACCTTCCGATCATTTGGCGACCACTCTACCTACTGAGCTCTACCCCCTCACCTGCACCATGATGAGCTTCTTCTCTTTGGGCTTTTTGTCGGGCCAGTCCTCCCCAAAGCAGAAGTAGATCTCGAAGGGTGGCGGGTTCGGGGCTTCGCCTTTCTGAAACAGGATCAGCCCTGCGGACAGAAGCATGTCGGTTAGAACATGTCAGGCAGCACGTCAACAAACCCGCAGACCAAACTCACCCTGCAGGAAGTCGTTGAGGCTGAAGACCTTGATTTTCTTCTCTCTCTCCATGGGGTTGGGCGGGCCGTGTTCGGGCATGCCCGGTCCAGACCAGTACACCTTACACTGGCAAAGGCGGACGGCGTAGATGTCCTGCTCCCAGATCTCCAGGATCAGGCCGCGGTCCATCACGTCCAGCAAGGCCTCGGTGTAAAATCGCTGTTTCTCGTTCTGCATCTCTGATGTTCCCGGGAACAGCACCTGCTGGAGGTTGACGGGCCCGAACAGGTCCACCTGCTCTGGGGTCGGTTCCAGGTGTCCGTAGTACAGCCGGCACCCCTGAGGGTTACTCACGGTCAGAGAGCCCACTGTACGGCCCCGGTACTGGAACTTCAGGTCCAGATCTGTTACTATAGCAACATGAGATACAGGACCATTACTGTGCCAATAGAGGGGGGAGTTTTATGTATGTGTTATTATGGTAACAAGATTAATGAGATTATTTGGGGCACCGCTCCTGACATGCAAACAGGACGCTGCACTGATGGTTACACTGAAGGGTGTCACAGACCGTGCCACGCCCTCACCTGCTTCTCTGCAGGCAGGTGAAGTGCAGATGAAGCACCACAGGATTTGCCGTGATATTCACCTTCAGATCGCAGTGCTCACCGGTTCATGTTCACTAGGGCTGTGCGAAATATATGGGATGATCATATTATACTTGTTTATTTCGTGCTGTCACAAAACACAATGTTTACTGCAATGTTGTTTCATTGCCTTAGATGACGGTTAGCAACAGTCACCACAGTAAAGTCACCAAAACAAGTCGTTATCGGGATAAGAAATGACGTGCTTTAGGGTATGGGATTTTGGTTGTAAAGCACAGCCCTAGTGTTCACCTGTGAATGCACAGGTGTACCTCATGGGTCTGTGAAGGTAACCATGAGCTCTGCTTTGTGGTGCTGTATTGTTAAAGTGTAACATCAGAGTTGGTTTGGCGGTAAACTGTCTGAGCGGCGCCGCGTGTGGTAGCGTTTTAGCCCTGAATCTGCGACAGGAAACTGCGTTAGAGGTCAGGACTCACGTGGGACGCTGCTCAGCAGGTCGTACTTGCAGGGCTGGTGGTTCTGAAGCTCTGCCTGGTTCTGGACGCCCACCATGCCGCTGGCCTCCATTAGGTCCGGCTCTGGTTGCACGGCGGCAGCATTCAGATCCTGAAGTCCGTTATGGAGGAAGTGTGCCTGACCCTGGAGGTCAGAGGTCATGGTGATGTCAGGAAGCAGAGGCACTGGGATATGCGGCGGTCCAAATGTCCCGTTAGGGGGTAGGCTGAACTGGTTCATCTCTGAGGGAGCCGGGAAGGAGGCAAAGGGGGCGGAGTCACCCAGCCTGGGGTCTAAGGAGACATGTCGTCATGACATTACATCAACAGCCACAGTGTTTCCATGGTGACACTGAGTCGAAGGTGTACTTACTGATGGAGAGGTCCATCAGGTTGGGCATCTGAAAGGATCAAAGTGTTTCGGTCAGTCACGTGAAAACATGTCAGACTGTTTACATCATGTGATCGTTCTCACCTCCTCATCATCGTCCTCAGCGCCGTCTGAAACACAAAACGGGGATCATCACTTCCTGTCACCATCGCATGACATCAGAAGGTTACAGGCGTGCAGGTGAAGCTCACCTGTGCTCCCGGGGTGCTCGCACACTTCGTAGATCTTGTACGGCTGAACCGGCGTCTCTTTGGTGCCGTCGTACTTCAGCTGAAACTCACGGCTTTTGTTCAGAGCACAGCGCAGATTTGCCTTCCACTTGGCAGGGTCGGGTTCATCTACTCCCTCCTGGTACTTCCCCGTCTCCAGAGCCCATGCCTAGGAGACACAGACCAGGGCAAAACTCACATGTGAACAGATAGGACTCACCTGTGCTCAAGCTGAGAGATGTTTTGCCGTGCCAGCAGTTTCCCTTTGTTTCCAGTGTTTATCCTAGGCAAGGCTACTCAAAGTCAATAAACACTTTTCTTACTTAGACTGACACACAAAAGAGGAAGCAGTCAGCAGAGAAGGAGGAAGTGACATCATCACCTGTGTTCAAATTGAAGTTATTCAAAAACTGTGAAACGAAACTCCGCTGGAAGGAGGAAGTCAAACGCCTACTTCCTCTTCACATGTGTCGCTCAGGAAACTGCTTGTAGTTTTTACTTTGGTTTGTTTGTGTGTGTGCCCTTGTATCTGTGCGTATGTATGTGTGTGTGCGTTTGTGTGTGTGTTTGTGCGCCTGTGTGCGTGTGTCCGTCTGTGTATGTTTGTATTTGTGTACATGTTTAGACATCTTTGTGAGGACAGAAAAAAATGGTATGCTTCTATACTTGTGGGGACCAACAATTACCTATGAGGACAAAATCCCTGTCCCCATGTGGTATTAGTGACAGGGTTACAATTAGCTTATACTTAGGATTAGGCTGTGGGTTAGGATTCAGCATTCATTTTTGATGGGGTTAGGGAAAGCATTATGAAATGAGATGTCCTCACCAAGACATGAAAACGAGTGTGCGTTACTATTTTCTGTAAAAAAGTTTTTTGAAACTTTTAAGCTGTTAGCTGAGTGTCACATGACCACAGGAGATGCTATATCAGAGGTTAGAGGTCAGGTGTGAAGGGTTAACCTGACCTTGAAGATGGTGTTCTCCTCGTCTGACACGGGCGTGTGGCGCGTGGCGTGTTTCCAGGGGATCTGGAAGAGGCGGTGGTCTGCGCTGAGCCACTGCAGGCCGGGGTACCTGCCGCTGTTCACCTGCGCCAGCAGCCAGGGCTTCAGGCGGACACGCCGGGGCTGGACGCTCATGCTGGGAGGACTGGGAGCTGTGGGAGCGGGAGAGGATTCGCTCAGAGCACGGAAACGGTCCCTGAGTCCGAGCTGCCTCTGACGCTTCAGAGCTTTAAATCGATAACTGTAATAAGTGAATAATTATCGAGGAACTGGTTTCTGATCGAACTGTTTCACTCCGCGCGGGTTCACGAGCACAGATACCTGACTGCGTGTGCGCGCTGGGCGGACGGACTCACCTGTCCGGGTCCGGTCCTGGTTCAGAGTCTGCGCGCTGTGTTCCTTCTCTGCGGCGTGACGGTGACGTCAGCAAACAAACAAACAAAGAAACAAACACAAACAAACAGAGGGCGGCGGAGCGCTGAAGGGCCGGAGAAAAGTCCCGAGACAAACTCGTCCTCAGTCCGATCACATGACGTCAAGGTAACTTGAAGGAAAACTGCTTCCGGTGGCAGATCAGCTCTCGACAAAATAAAAGCTTCTAACAAAACGTCATTAAAACATGCAGTGATCAATAATTAATTAGTAACCCTTTTAGTTAATTATTGAGCCACTTTTATTTTACTCTTTTATTTAGTTTAAAGATGACGTTTTAAAAAGTGTTTGAGAGGCTTCGCAGAAGTTATTTAAAAAACACAAAGAGTCAAACTGATGCACAGTTACTCAAATAGCCATCCCTGAGGAACCCTAACCATGCATCTGTTTGAGAGAACCACACAGAACCACACCGCCACAAACGCACATCCTGACAGTTCTAAATGCTGAATGTTTTATTGTGAAGGTGTGTCATGCGACATCCGGCGAGTTACGCCTCTCTTCAGGTAACTTTACAGACTTTGCTTTCTTTAGTAGACTCCAGGATCCTCCCTTCCTCCTTCCGGAAACTTAAAACAAGTGTTTAGTTTTTGTTGACCTGTTTATCACAAACAATCAATATCCATTCAGAAAGAATTAATCAGAAATAAAACAATAAAGAACACAACAGAAATATGACAGATACCAATGAAAAATATTAAATAAAATATGTTTTATTATCAGACATTATCAGTGCAGGTAATCAATACTGATCCGTTTTATAAATTTCTCTTTATGTGTTTAATATGCTTTTTTCTGCAACAAGATGATGTCACAAGGACTACCGGTCACGTGATCTCTCACTGGAAACGTGATAGCTGTTTTTAGTGTAAAGAAGAGCCAGGGAGAAGTGAGGAAGGTGACGAGCTTGAGCTTCCACGTCCAGAGCTGCAGTAGGGGCTGATGACACGTTTTTTTTTTTTTACAACCAAAGAAGAAGAAACTGATCAATAGTCCTGATTGATAAACATGAACACAAGACTGACTCCTCAGGTGACAGGTTAGGGTAAGGTAAAGGATGGATGGACAGACAAATGGATGCCTGGATTGATGATGGCTGGATGGACGGACAGATGGCTGGGTTGTGGTCAAAGTTGCAAATGTGTCTGTAAAATCCTGATTTATTAAAGTTGGGATCTGATTATCGGAACAAAATTAATTAATCTTCTGGAAACAATAAAAAGGCTGACATCATTAAAAGTTTGTTTTTATTTATTAACTTTTTTCTCCACAAAAACACACAAAAAACCGCCAATAAGGCCGCCAGAAGAAAAAAAAGTGAATCACGAGTATGACTAAAGAACAGTTTGGATTCCTGCTCTCTAATTGGCTGAATATGTGACTCGTTTCTTCCTGGTTTCTGATTGGTAGGGTTTGGACTCCAGTGGCGTCTCCTCTGATCAATCGGTCTTCATGTTTTCGTCTCTCTGAGGCATCCCAGTGTTGACTGCTGGTATGTCTTCACCACAAATACCTGTGGACTCAACTGCCGACCTCAGAGCCTCCCAGGTGTGAGCTCCACCTTCATGTTTCTCTGCAACAGTAAACAGGTGTGATGATGATGATGATGGTGGAGGAAGAGGGGGTCTGGTCCTGCTCTCTCCAGGCTCGCTGAGCTGTGATGATGATGGAGGAGGAAGCAGAGATGGCCTCCTGGTGTAAACTCCTTGTCTTCCATGAAAACTGCCAGACTGACGAGTAAAAGCTCTGCTGCCGTGTGACGACTCGTCCACGAAGACAGGTGGGCTGCTCACCTGAGAATCACACAGCACAGGTCAGAGTCTCTCATCTGAGTCAGACGGGGCATAAAGTCCTGCTATAAACAGGAGCTAAAGAGGAACCAAGATGTTAAATAGTTAAATCATGACATCAGTGAAAGCTGTGTTCGACTTCGGGATCTACTGCTCACCACATGACACGAGTACTGAAACCACAGGAAGTGACATCACATTCAGAATAAACTCACCGTGCGAAACCACAGTAACCTCTGCAGAGAGATGACACACATGACCCAGTTTAACATCTGAGACACCACAGATTTTATCATCTGAACCTGTGAGCTGAACAAACCTCAGAAACAGCAGTCTGAATATGTGAAGCTGCAGAAACGCTGTAGACAACAGTTTAACATCTCAGTCTGACTCATAGCTTCACCTTTCAGGTGGTTCAGCAGAATGAACACAGCATTTATTTCCTCATGAAATTTAAAATAAAAGACTATTCAAAGATTTCTAACCTGTGGTTTAATAAAACGGGTCAAAGAGACAGCTGTCATAGGCTCCAACACCACCACAACCATGAAAGGTGGATGGGTGGATGATGAATTATTCCCACATAAGGCTTTATTACATCACATTAGACCTTCATGGTCTCTGTCCGGCTGGTGTGTGAAATTCAAACAGCTCCTCAGGTGTGTTAAAAGTTTCACTTCGTACCACGTTGGGATGTTTTCCGAAGGCGATGGCGGGGTGATCCTCAGGGTCCTGCACGCGTCTCCTATGGACGGTCCAAAGTAGCAGAAACAGAATCGCAGAGAGGAGCACGATGAGGATAAGCACAGCGATTCCTCCTGCCAGCGTGCTGTCCACGTCTCCAAACAACTGTTGCTCCTTGAACGCACCACTTGGCACTGAAACACAGAAGTTATTTCAGTAAAAGCATCATGGGAGCTGTGAATGTGTGTATGTGTGTTTATCTGATAAAGGAAACAGATTAATGTCCTTCCTACTCATCAAAGAATTAGTGATCAGTTACTGTCTGTCATCTATAATCCAGTTTTGAGATCCCTTCCCAGACGCGTTAACGCCCACTCACATCCTGGGCCATCTGACTTCAGGAAATCACATGATAGGGTGGGGCCAGGTTTCACAATGAGCTCACCCGAAACCCGGGCTGATTGGGACCCACACCCACTTTCACACCTTGGCTCATGTGATTAGGTAGAGGATCATCAGGGGGTCCTTTTGTCCCTCTTTGGGGGGGAAACTCCCACTGGGTTTAAATCTGGGACTCTCCACCATTTGACCCTTAGAACTGAAGAAGCTTCTCGGATGAGAGGTGAAACGTCTTCAAGCAACTTAAAGAAGTCCAGATGTTTTTCTTTCCAAGCTCCTTAGACTACGATGACCTGGATGACTGAGAACCTTCACAGACACAGTGATCAGTTACCTTTGACGGCTTGCCTTCAGTCCCCTCTTGTGTGATGTCACAGCTTTATTTTTGTAATATGTGTGGTTGTATGTTCATATTAAAGCGTGTTCTCAGGTTTCATGCTCACCTGCTTGGCCTCTCTGCAGGACTTCGATGTCCACTGAAGCTGACACTTCTTCTCCTGACTCTTCATCTCTGGCGACGACCTGCAGAGCGGACATTAGAGCAGTGTTCACGGGTCAGCCTTAAGGTTAAAACCTAAAATCATCCAGAGTACTGAATAAAAACTGGTGTGTTTGTTTGTTTTTCTAGACCAACATTAAAGTGTTCAAAGAGCTGAAGAGGATTCACACTGTGAAGCTTTTAGTCCTGATCTTCATTCTCTCCTCCTGCTGATTCTGGTGTTTGGATCACTTCCACCTGAAAGACGTCTCACCTGCAGCCCAAGGCCTTGTTATTTCACAGAGATGTTTTCTCACAAATCCAAACAAATTTATTTTAACATTCTTTGAACACAGGGAGACTTTTCTTCCTGCAGCTTAGTTTGTTTCTGTAGAATCACATTAAAACTGAACAATTGTACTGCAGTGAAAAAAAACTACTTTGCTGTCTTCCTATTGTCTCCTCATCGGTTGAGGCTCTGCTTTTTAACTATCTAAAGCCACACCTGTCACTGCCATCAGACAGGGGTTTTGCACCCTTTTGTTTTAAACATCTGCAACTCCGGTAACCCCCGAACCATTTGCTCAGTTGAAAGAATTCCAATGGTTCCTGAAAGCAGTGAGTCTGTGCTTTTCACTGATATTAGGGTCATTACTGTAATCTGCTAAGCATGGTGTCACAGCAGCTCCACAGAGACGTTTTTGCTGTTTGCTGTTTTCAGTTTTATTTGCCAAGATTTGGATGTGGCACCCTGCCTGGGATTACCATAATGACTCTAATATCACAGAAAAAGCACAGAGTTAATGCTTTTTGGGCCTGTTGGAATTTTTCGATCATGCCAAATGTTCAAGAGTTATTGTAATTTGACCTAAAAGTTCTAAAACCCAGTTTTAACAAGTTGATGTGCTGCAGGCCTCTGAGAAGAATCAGTGTGGATATGAAGCTGAGGTTCAGGACTTTTTCAGAGTAATCTAAACCAGGTAGCAGTAGTAGTTACAGACTGACCTACTGAGTATCATCTCAGACCTCTGGGCTGACCTTGGTCTGTTTTTAGCATCTTCTTCCTGTCATTTGGTGCCGTTTGTCTCTCAACATGAACTTTACTGATAGCACTTTAACCTTGCTCCTCCATCTTTCTGTGCTCATGAGTTTATATTAGTGTAACTACATCTCTGCAGTTAACCATCAGCTAGCACATCGCTACACTGTCACTGACCTTCCAAACATGGCTGTTAGTTTCCTGCTTACTCCATATTTGAGGCACAGCTGTTTTCTTCAGTCAGAACATAATGTATCATCGTTAGATGGAAACCATCTAATTTCCTGATGTTAAACATTATTGTTCCAAGCACACTGATCATTTTATTGGAGGTGAAGGAAACTGGACCTGGTAATGGTCACTGACCTCCTGCAGACACTGATACACACAAAGAAACCATCCTGGATAGATCCGCCCTTTAAAATAACTTCAGGTTCAGCTTATTCAAACCACATCCAACCAACCTGGGACTAAAGTTAACAAACTGAAAATCACCTGATTCCCATCTTACAGGTGAAGGTCAGGCCCATCAAGCCTCTACCCATCATTAATGCTTATTCAGACTTCTGATATTATTTTAAGGTGGAAAAATTCCACCTGTAAGACCATGGATCCATTCTCTTAATGAGACACTAAGTTGGTGCTAGCAGCGGCAGCTTATCGTGATACCAGTGGTGACAGGTGTTTAACTAACAGGTGAGTTGGTTTGATCAATATCTAACTCACCTGTAGGATTTGCCTGTCAAAGGCCCGCAGTTGGTTTGTCTTGGCGATCAGAACCCCCTCCTTGGTGACTTGATACAATTCGGATGGAGGATGGAGCAAATAGTGGATATTTGGGTTCCTGCCCTGTGATTTGACAGTAGGAATGATTCACTGATATGATGTAGGAAGTAACACAGGTAGTGTAGCATGTGTTCTTACATCAGGGAAGTCACGGTCTGACACCTGGACCTGCAACACCTGGTTCCCATAGGTGGAGACGATGGAGGCAGGGCTAGAGCTCTGGATGATGAAACCTTTGTAAGTGGTTCTGTTGAAGACCGGAGGGAATGCGTTCTCATAGAGAACTCTGACCAGAACTGACGCCACACTGTACTTCAGCCTGTCATCCACCTGGCACACCTGGACAGGTGAGAGGGAAAGTAGATGTCTCATAGTTTTCAATTCAATTCAATTCAATTCAATTCAATTCAATTCAATTCAATTCAATTCAATTCAATTTTATTAATACAGCACCAAATGACAACATCAGTCGCCTCAAGGCACTTTATATTGTAAGTTTTTCTCTCTAATGCATAGAGAGAAAAACCCAACAATCATATGATAAGTGCTATGAGTTTGGCAACAGTGGGAAGGAAAAACTCCCTTTTAACAGAAAGAAACCTCTGGCAGAACCCGGCTCAGGGAGGGGCGGGGCCATCAGCAGCGACAGGTAGGGGTGAGAGAAGGAAGACAGTATAAAATACATACTGTGGCTAATTGTTGTGAATGAGGCAGAAAACAGGAAGTTATGTTGTTACCATGACTGTGAGCATGTAGTTTGGTGTCAGCCGTTGGTCATCTGCTGCTCTGGTTAACCTGATCTCACCTGTTGTGTTGTTGATCGTGAACCTGCCCTGATCATCACCTGTGGGTGAAGCAAACACACCTGTATACACATGTTTGTACATGAGTCTAATGGTGAGTGTGAGTGAGTCTGACCTGAGAGGATGGTGTAGGTGAGAGGAGCATTGATCCCTTTGTCTCCATCCTCTGCTGTGATTGGGCCAGGAGAAAAGTCCAGACCCACGTCCTGAAACAAACAAACAAACAAAAAAATACCTGCAGGTATCTGGACAGGTATAAAACTTGTTCCCTAAATACTGGGACGCTCAAACCTAAATGACTGGAAAAATTTTGTGATACTGAAAAACATCTCCAGAAACATCTGGCTGTTTTTATTGATGTTTTACGGTCTGGTAATGTTTTCAGAAGCTAGTTTGTAAGTAATTGCATCCACCTGGTTCCTCGGGTATTTACCTGGTGTTTCTCTGTGATGTTGGTTGTGTAGGTGGGATTCATGCAGACAGGCACGCCAGGAGACACAGGTGTGCAGGGCAAGAAGTGAGGATACTGGTCATCACCATCCTCGATGTTGATGGTGAGAACAGCAGATGTGTTGAACTTGTCCACAGTGTTTGATTCCTGTCAGGTGTGTAGAGGTGTGACATTATTTTCACTTTTCTGTGATAATTTGATGATCAGATATCACAGGGTTTGTTTTTTTGTTGAATAGTTTTTGCTGGTTAGAGTGTAATGGCTTGACATGACTTCACAGTAAAATAAAACCTCTGACCTCACCCTGATTACCTGGATGTATCACCTGTCTGAATGTTACCTGGGCCCACATGATGAGCTGCAGGTGAGTTCTCGTCTCGTAGTCCAGAGGTTTGTTCAGAACTACCTTTCCAGTATTGGGCAGGTCGATCCTGAAGAATTGGGCATCTTGCTGCAGGCAGGCAGATGACAGGTGAGATAATAAAGAGCTGCAGCTCATGGTCAAGCAGCAAGTGGCGGGCGTTATTCTTACCGATGACGGGTCGATGATGTAGCTGATCACGTCCCCATCTGCATCAACGGCCTTCACAGTGAAAACCACCGAGTTCACTGCTGTCAGCTACACACAAAACAACGAAAAATCCTGTTTACACAGGTGAGGAAACACCCGAGGCACCTGTTAAAACAATGTACATATGATGGATGCTTATTGGCTGGTTAACATGAAGGTAATTTTTCTGGTTGTACCTCACTGATGGTAAACGGCTGAATTGTCTCCAACAGGAAGTTTGGTTTGTTGTCATTTTCATTCAGAATCTCCACCAAAATCCTGTAGTTACCCTGAAACAGGTGCAGACTCACCTGAGTGACTCTGAGTCATCAAATGTATTTATGGCTCAGCACAGGACCTCAGATGACCTACCTGCATGATGTCATTTTCATAACAAATTAGCTCTGCAATGAGCACTGATCCCTCCACCTGACAGACAGAGATCCAGCATGAGTTGAGAAGTTTTAAGATGTATTTCTGCTGCAGGTGAGATGTGTTCAGGTGTACCTCTCGGTCAAGGACTCTGAACACTGAGGAGTTGAGTCTGATAGTCCGGCCCTCTAAGTAAAACCAGTTGGCGTTGCGTCCGGACAGACACAGGCGGATGGTGTTAGCTCGTGGACCTGCAGTGATGTTGATGCTGGAGATGAATTCACCTGTTGGACTATTCTCTCTGACTGAGGTGAAGATGTCGGAGCCCTCCCGACATAGGCTCGCTGAGGATGGAGCAGAGCATATCTGATGTGTCCGTGGCAGTGAGGAGGATCAATAACTGATTACGATTTTATTGATCCGGTTCTGTTGTTATCTAAAGACATATTTAAAGACAAACTTCTCAGGAGTGTCTGAAAGTAGAGAGTTACTTTTTTAGTCCTGATTAGGACTTCAGGATCTTTTTATCACATCACCTTAAACCCTAAACCAACCTTAGATTACTAGCAACATTTAACCAAATCATGCTGCACCGTATTTACCTCACATTCCCATTATTTGGGAATTAGTTGCCAGTTACCCAAACGAGCATATCTTAGGACTTGGAAGGAAGCCAGGATATCCGACAGAGCCCACACAGGCACAGGTAGATCATGCTCAAAAAACCCTAATCCAACATGGCAATTCAAACCGGGAACCTTACCGCTGCACCACCATGGACAAAAAGGCACTGACGACGGCAAAGTGCCTGATATCAGAGAAAAGCAGGTTTTAAATTGTCTTACCTATAACAACATTATAAGAAAGTCTGAGAGCCACCTGCCACAGCAGCAGCCTGCAGGACCTCAACATCTTCATCTTTGACCTCCTCCACCTGGTGACACAAAGTCAGTGAGCAGTATAGGTAAAGAGCATCAACAAAGTCAACCAACCAACAATCGACACAACCAGCCAAGTTTCTCAGGCAGGGAGGGCTGGAGCCTATGCCAGCTATCTGAGGGTACACCGGGGGACTGTGGGAGGAAGTCAGAGTACATGCAAACTCCACACAGAAAGGCCCCAGTTGGTCGAACTGAACTTAGGATCTTCTTGCTGTCAGGGAACAAGTGTGGCTCAGTGGAATATGTAAAAAAAATCTATATATCTTGAAATATATTTGATATATGAAGTTATGACTGAGATGGAATGACCTCAGTCTCTACACCATCGTCTAACTGCTGGGGATTTCTCTCTAATATTGTTGTTCATCACCTTATAGTATAAAACATCTGGCTCAGCTCCGGTGAGGTGATTTGTTAGCCTGTTTGTTTGAGTTCTCAGACTCATTTCACTTGTTTCATATCCACTGTGTGAACGTAACATCTGAGCAGATTTTATTTATGAACTGGAAATACGAACTCAGAGGTCACAGTGTAGTCTGCTGTGTTCACATGTGACAAAAAGGTCCTGAGGTGGAACTCTGCAGTGGTCAAACAGCTGACCTCAGAGTGGTGAACAAACAAGACGTGACCAAACTGAAAATATGAGCCCTGAGCTCTGCCTAGGTCCACTAAAATGTCACATGATCATGTTTTTTTATGACCTTCAGCTGCAGCTGTGGAGTCAAAACTGGATGAAACTCAAGCTGTGGTATTTTTTAAAATTCAGATCAGTGAGAGGATGATCAGAGGCCGACACCGCTGCTCATGTGTCTTTATCAGGTCATCACCACTTCATACGTGTTCAGCTGAAAATCATCACTGCACCTTATCCAGGTTTTATTTTGAAAGGCTCTGCTGGGATGCTCCTGCAGCCCCGAGGATGTGTAGAGTCTCATAAAAAACAGACTGAGGATGAAGGCCTATGAATGAAACCTCCTCCTCGAAGGTTTCCTGCTGGTGAACTTTGAAATCATTTTCCTGCATCGGTCTCCTCAACCACGAGCTCAGCTTCCTTCTCTTCAGTCCCTGTCTGCTCAAACATAACCCCCACACCTCGGTTTGATTCAAGGTCCCATCACAGGCTGAAAAAGCCTGATCAAACCTGATGGAACAAAGTGTTTAATGTTCGCCATACACGCACACACTCATGCACACTCACACACACACAATCATGGTACACCACAGTAATTAAATAACAGATAAAGTGACAGAAAAGTTCCTGTTTTTTTGCGATCTGCTATAGAAATGTCTTTTTTATCATGATGGGTTCCCAGTTTGAAAGAAAAGAAAGAACAAACAAAACTTTCTGTTACAGGGCAGTGCTACTGAAACCTGGAGCAACATTTCTTTGTCATGTAGAGAAACTGAAATGTGCTGCTGGAGTTGTACTTCTTTATCTTATATTCAGATGACTCAGGGATTAAATGTGCAGTGAAACATCTTTACGCTGACAGGAAGGCCAGTTTCACCGGTCTGACCCACCCCCCCATCACGGCCCAGGATGTGAAAGAGTTTAACATCCCTGATGAAAGCGTAAGAGAATAGAGCAATAAAATGACACAAATCACAAGCAGTAAAACAACACAACCACACACACACACGAACAGACTGAAGAGTTTTCACAGTCGTTGGTTCGGATCGCTGTGTGTTGGCCTGTGTTAACCCTTCACCTGCCACTTCACTTTTTCCTCTTACCAACTCTTCATCCTCACACAGACTCACCTTGCTCTCTTCTGCTGGCCTACAATCGGCCGATGTCTCTCGACCTTGCCGCTGATTTCATCCTCATGTCATCACACATTCATGATTTTGTGTTTCAGCCTTGATCTGTTGTTCTGCTTTGTCCCCGGAGAACAGAGCGCCCCGTCACTGTGTGTGTGTGTGTGTGTGTGTGTGTGTGTGTGTGTTTGTGTGTGAGCATTAGAGGCTTACCCGGCATTAATGAGCAGGATAAGTAGGCCAACATGCTGCAGGACTTTGAAGCAGCAGGATCCTGTTGGTTCCACCTGCTGCTCTCAGAGCTTATTTCAAACACACAGAAGTAAAACATCCACATCCTCAGAGATGCTGTTTTTAGTCAGTATTTCCTGTCAGAGTGCCAATCAGCTCTCAGCCTGACTCCTTTAATGTAAACTTAAGTTTTGTGTGTAGAAGGAGAAAATGTTTAATTAATGTGGTGTTACAGGAGGCTCTGAGTGGGGTGGGCACACAAACAAACACAGAGCCATAAATGAACACGTCCTGTTTCACAGGTCACATGACTGAACATGTCACATGACTATGAGTAACTGTCGCTGCCATCTGCAGGGATTGTAATCTTGGGTTGAGTTACCACCTTGTCACATGTCAGAAACTCTTTTGTCTCATTGGTTGTGGCTGCTGTCACGTGTGCAGTTTTCCTCAATGACGTTCATGAACATTCAGTTTCCTGTTTGTCATGTCTGTCCAGGGTCTGGTAGTGTTGAAAGCCTGAAAAGAAGGCAATTTTTCTTCCTTTTTGTCTGGTGCCGTATTTGCCAGCCCTTTATTTTGGCAGCAATGAAGTCGGCTAGCTCAGATGTGGGGATACTCTTAATGGACTTAATGAAACAGTCGCTACTGAGCATGCTCTTTGAATGGAGGCGATAATGTCATCCTCTCATTGATCAAATGACAGCAGTTTTATCGAGGAACGTGGATCAGGACTCCGAGGTCCACCCTCACCTCCTCCTGTTTGGGCGGTCAGAGAACAGCTGGAGGAACCAATCAGAGTCAGTGACCTCTGATCCAAACATAGTTACAAACACATATACATCCATGTACGTGTCAGATGTTTGATCACTAATCACGCTAAAAGAAAGCTTTAAGGCTGTAACCATGGGGCTGAGTGTAGTTTCACTGAGTGTATGGATAAACTGATTCCTGATCTGCACCTGCACTCAAAAGAAGCCTAATCGGTTCTCTGTGCTTCGTCTGATTGTTTCTAAATCATTTATTGGTTCTTGCGGTCTGTAAACATGTGAGAGGGACATCCTCGCAGCGGTCTGATTTCACAGTAACCATTGATCAGGCGCTTTTACCTGCAGATGAGTCATTTCATTCAGACCTGACCCGCATGCACTGAAATCAGAGGGTGGATGGCTGAGACGGCGAATCTTTTGTGCAGAGAATTGAAAACAGTTATCTGTTAAAATATGATACTTTAAAAGATAAAGAGGAAAACAATTACCTGCGAAAATTAATGTTTGTTTTGTTAACCTGTCAGTCAAGCACTTTTGTGGCAGTTTCAGGCATTAACATGCTATTCCACATCCAGACACTAGAGGGCGTTTATCATGCTCGTGGTACAGAGAAGTGTGTGAAGCAGAAAAATAACTCTTTGTATTGTGAAGCTAACACCAGCTCAAAGTGTGTGCTGTTTCTGTTCTTTACCACAGGTTAGTAAATTTGTATTAACATTATTGAAGACTACAGAGCTCAAGATTAGAAAATGTTTATTAGGGACTTTGTACAACTTGGTAAAAGAAGTGGTTTGTTATGAGAATTGTGTATAAATTGTGATTTGGGGCTGTAGCTTACATGATGCTAATGCTAGCAGGCTTGGCTTAATGTAGAATAGTGTGTGTGTGTGTGTGTGTGTGCGTGCGTGCGTGCGTGTAAGTTAACCTAAACCAAACAAGAAACTGCTGAACTACTGCTGAGCTGAACAGTTTTCACACTATGTGGTATTTTTCTGGCTATGAGAACATTTTTGTACTTTAATACCGAAGCCAGTTATTGAGCTTATGAAGTTACTTTGTCATTAATGGTGACTGCCTAGGTTCAACTCAGTAAGAGAGCCCGCCATTAAAGGAGCATTGCACTTTATATAGTTTGTAGATTGCATTAAAACAGTAAGTGTGTTTATTTTATGTCAAAACCAATTCTTTTTGTAAAGGAGGTGAAAACATAATAAAAGAGGTGTTGATTAAAAAAGCATGTCATGTAAATTGTTTAGTGCCATAACAAGTATTAAAACAGTTAAAAACAAACCCATGTTTAACAAATACAGTTAAAAAGGTGGACAGAGAGGACAAGTGTGTTTATGTTAATTCATTTTTTTAAAAGAATGTGTTTATTGTTGCACATTGTGGTTGTAATATTATTAATGGACTCAATAAGCTTTTTCATTGTGTTTTGTCAAAGTTGTGGAAATCCTAAGAGATTCATATAGTCTCTACCTCAGGAACACTATGACCATGTCTTGTAAGTGGGACTGAAGTAGAAGGCCATTGGTTTACATTCAGTGTAGTGATACCTGCAGCCTGTTCATAGATACTGTCGATAGGAAACGTGTGTCATTTGGTTACCACAGCACAGGCAACATCTGCGCTCCTCAAACAGGGAGTAATTTCACAGCTTCATCGATGACATCGAGCATTGGTTTCTGTGCAGAGTAGTGAACAGAGTCACCGATCAGCCCTGAGCCATCACGTTTCATTCAGAGAGCAAACGGCAATCTTCAGATATTTCTGACTGTTTCAGTCTGCAGATGGGAAACCTGACCGATGAGCTCAGATTACAAACACTCAAAGCACCAAACCATGCTCGGAGAGTCAGCGCCACACAGAGTGCTCCTCTTCTTCTTCTTCTGTGGCCTGACTCACGTCAGTGACTCATTGCTTTCACAGTGGAAACGACCTGCTGAACACACTCAGGTGTGAATCCTGTGATCAACACTGTGTGTCCAGCTGTTCTTCTCCACATTTAAATCCTGTTTTTAAACCTGGAGCACCCCTACCCTTCACCATTATCCTCCACCTTCGTCTTTCTCATCCTCATCTTTCCGCCTTCAGCATTATTTAAAGGTTAATTTGTCCGGCTGAGCTGCTGTGTCTTTGTTCTGCTGCTCTGACCTTTATGTGGATCTCAGATCTGTTTCTGATCGTCTGACCAAGGTCAGAGCTTCCTGTTCCTCCTGAATGATCATTTGGATATGAGATAAGTGAGAGGAAGCTGAAACAGTGATCCTGCTGCGGGGAGGTCACTGTGTACTGATCATGGAGGTGATCCAGCAGTGAGGTCATTAGTACAAGTGTGGGAAAATCGGCCAACTGTGTTCATGTCCTCCTATGGTCCAGTTTTTAAAGCCTAAGTAAAGGCTGATTTTTGATTTGTGTACACAGTCAGTCCCACTTTGCCAACATGTTAAACATGGTAACTATAGTAAACATTCACGGTTTCAGAAACTAGACTACATTTTAGGTCACCTCTCAGAGGCCTCATGGTTCAGGTGTTATCACATGCAGGTCAGGAGTACCTCGGTGGAGGTTCAGTTGTATTTCTGGTAAGTCAGTCCTGACAGGACATGCTGATGTGTCTCTCCTCCTTCAGCTGCTGCTCAACAGCTTCTTCATACACTATCAGGCCTCAAAGCCTCTGTCAGCACACAGAGAGCGGTTCCTCTGATTTTCAGCCCACTTCTTATGTCTGTGAAGGTTCTCAGTCATCCAGGTCATCGTAGTCTAAGGAGCTTGTAAAGAAAAGCGTCTGGACTTCTTTGAGTTGCTTGAAGACGTTTCACCTCTCATCCGAGAAGCTTCTTCAGTTCTAAGGCTCAATGGTGGAGAGTCCCAGATTTAAACCTAGTGGGAGTTTCCCCCCAAAGAGGGACAAAGGACCCCCTGATGATCCTCTACCTAATCACATGAGCCAAGGTGTGAAAGTGGGTGTGGGTCCCAATCAGCCAGGGTTTCGGATGAGCTCATTGTGAAACCTGGCCCCACCCTATCATGTGATTTCCTGAGGTCAGATGGCCCAGGATGTGAGTGGGCGTTAACGCGTCTGGGAAGGGATCTCAAAACTGGATTATAGATGGCAGAGAGTTGGTGTCGTAAACCACCACCTCTGTTCAAAGATGGTCGCTCACAGTGGACGTAAATGGCTGAGGTGAAACGTCTTCAAGCAACTCAAAGAAGTCCAGACACTTTTCTTTCCAAGCTCCTTAGCCCACTTCTTGTGTCATTTTCATGCCTCGTCTTTCCTCCTTGTTTCCCTTTATTAAGAACAGCTTCCTGGCAGCTGCCATCCCTCTGAGAACAATTCTGACGAGACTTGAGTGAACAGTAGATGATCAGCTGAAGGTCCAGATCATCTCGCAGCTCCTCTGTCAGGTCTTTGCTGGATTTTTTTTGGAATGACTTTCAGATCTTGTTCATCTGTTGTAGAAAGTTTTAGCCCTCACACTTCTTCTGTACATTTTTTCTCTTATTTTTAGAGACACACTGAGATATGCCAAGTTTTCAGCTAACAGCTCTTTTGGAATCACCTGTTGTGTTTGTGTGACATGCTGCTAGTAATAAAGAGCCTAAAGACACAATTTAAAACTGGTTCTTTCCTCAGGTGTCTATTATATGCAGACATAACACTGGTTCATCCTTGATTTAGGAGCCTTTTCATGCTTGATTGATTCAGAGGTCAGAGTTCAGGCCTAACACACAAAAAACATTCAGATACAAGGACTGGTCTAAAACAGTGAAAAGCAGCCAATCCTTTAGAAAGCTGCAGAATTATTGCTCAAGAGTACTTTAAAAATACAGAAAAATCTGGCTGCTTGGATTATAAAGTAATGAGGGGCAGCCCAAGACTTTTGCACACTATGTTTCAGCCTTTCATTCATTCTCATTTCCAGCCTTTGTTCATGTTTTTATGGTGTTTGCATCACTGCTGAGCATCAGTGCGTGTTTCAGCTCTCAGTTTGCTTTGCAGAGGGTGGCCGAGGCTCGGGTGTTTGTACGGGTCAGTTAATAAAACACAGCCTTGGACTTGGTCTGTGAAGTGAAGAGCTGCAGCTGTCTGTGTGCTGTTCATGCTTCAGCTTCATCGCAGACACTCTGAGTCTGCAGAGTCGTGATGAAGCTGAAAGCTGAGAGAGAAAAGCTTTTTCTAAATCAACACACAGATGAAGCAAAGTCAGCTCCACAACTTAGTCATTTGAGGCAGAGTAAAGCCCTCTGATTTCCAGATGGACGTCTGAACACCCATGTTTATTACATGTGTGGATGAGATGCTCCCCATCACCATGGTTACCTGTGGTTATTAAGGGGTCTCCCCACTCTGATGAAGTAAGTCATCACATCAGACTGTGATGAAGCTACTTCAGAGGCACACAAACTCAAATATCTGCAGGAGTGCTCTGACAGGTGGAGGCAGTTCCACCCACACAGAGAGGTGTCATTACTTTAAAACAAAAGGTGAATGAGCAGCTTCACGGACAGCCTGCAGACAGGTGATGCCTTGCACGATGAGCAAGAGAACAGGTGAACAAACTGGAGCTTCTCTGATGAATCAGTGGCTCTGGGTCACATCCTGACTCTTCTTCTGCATCTTTTTAATGAGCTGCCAGACCTCCACCTGTGACATAAAACTCACCTGGCCAAGACCCCCACCCCCGGGGCAGTCACATCCTGCTGGGTATCTGCTGTTACCCCACAGATCAGCTGCTCCCATCAAACAGTCTTTAATCTCTTTATTGTGTTTGTGCAAATGACACAGAAGATTGCTCAGCTACATTTCATCACCTTCATGCCACAGATCAGAATACTAAAAACACCATCTGTCCTCAACGAGCTTCACCACAAAACCGAGGGAAACATCCAGGTCCACATGAAGCTCTCTGCTTCAGTCACAGAAACACTGTACAAACAGTCAAAGTAAATTTTTATGAGCTGCAAACTTTAAACATGGAAACAGTCAGATATCAGAAACATGTTCGCAGGTTTTATGCCTCTGGGCTGTAACATCTCCAAACTTTTAAAATAAGAGCACGCACACATTAAAAACCTTAAGAAGTCTGAGAGTGTTTGAGTCGAGTTGAGTTCCACGCTGAGGCTTCTTCCTGTTGGATGTTGATCTGCTTTCACGTCTGACAGCAGAGCAGTTTGTGAAAGACGTTCCTGAACTCGGCATTGAAGGCCGTGTAGATAATCGGGTTGACAGCGCTGTTCACATAGCCAAGCCAAGTTACCACGGAGATGAGTGTGGGACCAATGTTGCATGACTGGCACAAAACTTTGGTGACATGGACGACAAAGAACGGAGTCCAGCAGGCCAGAAACACACCTGAGACACAGAGAGAGAGTTTCAATTCAGTTTTATTTATATAGCGCCAAATAACAACAACAGTTGCCTCAAGGCGCTTTATATTGTAAGGTAAAGAGTCTACAATAATACAATGAAAACAAAGAAAACCCCAACAATCACATTACTCCTTATGAGTGAGTGTTTTGGCGACAGTAGGAAGGAAAAACCCCTTTAACTGGCAGGAACCTCCAGCAGAACCAGGCTTAGGGAGGGGCCGCCATCTGCCGTGTTCGGTTGTTGGAGTGAGGAGAGGAAGACAGGGGAAAGACTTGTTCTGGAAGTATGCCAGATATTAACAATGACTATTAAGTTTGAATTTGCAATAAACCTGATGAATTAAATTTTAGGGAAAGAAGTTTAAGCACTGTGGTGCATTCGCAGAGACTCCAGTCTTCCTGCAGACCAGTTTATCCAAAATGACTCTTACCTCTGTTTTTACTCAACACTTGATCTGTTTGATGTTCCTTTGAAGTTCTAATGACATGTTTTCTCTTTAACTAAATCCTTCACACCACCTTCAGCCTCATGGTTTTGGATGAGCTGTGAACACTTTGTGGTGTGAATTAAAGCGGTTTCCACATATATACAAGAAGACGTTTCTATTTTTACTAAGATTCACTCAACAAAACGTTATGAACAGTTAGTGCAGAGACGTCCAGCAGAGACAGCTCTCGTTTAGATGAAAAGACACAACAATAAGCCGTGATGATGAGCTTTTGTTTTCATATTTATCTCAATGTCCATTTTTTTGTGGCGTTTCTGCTTCTCTTTCATTAAATCTGCTGAACTTAACTGTATGCAACAACTTTGAACATAATGATGTGTGAAACTGTGTCTGCGCTCATTTGCTTGTAAATCATAGTTGAAGTTTCTGACAGATTGAATTCTGGCCTCTAAACCTGACTGATGCACTGGCTCTGTTTGGGTCGACTGATCCTTCAAAGTGAAGGATGTTGCAGATCAATACACAGCTTGATCGCCTCCATCCTCTGATCAGATGTTTCTGTCTGACTGGGGTGGTCTCTTTTGGCACTGCACAGCCGAGCTCATCTAATGGTTTGAAGAAGAAGATGTGCACTCTCCACTAAAACATGGAATGAGGGAATGTTTATGGTGCATTAACAGCAAATATAAACTTTTTTACACGGTGCAAGTCTAAACTTTAGATCTTGCTTTTACACAGAGACTGTGAAAACTCGGGTTAAAATATGTTTCTGTGATGTGATTCCAGCTGTTATAGTCTTAGTCCTAGTCCTGTTGGCTGTTGGGACATATATTTGGCTATTTGAGTTAAATGAGGTAAAACAGGTTTGGTGTGAATGCACTGTAAGAGCTGAGTCCAAAGAATGTATGTAGACCTTCAAAGCTGTTCTGGCCCCATCTGTAACTTGTTACATGTCTGAGAGCTTTAGTTTTATACTAAAACTCAGCACAGAGAAATATCTCTGGAAACGTTAGACCTGTTGCTGCTTCAAACCTCCATTTGTATCAGATTTGTACCCACTTCAGAAGTAGACCTCCTTTACACTTGGATCTGCCTCAGAGTTGGGAATACAGTATACAACGGGGAAAAAAAGATTTTGTTCAATTTTTTGTACACAAACTGGAAAGTCAGTATATGGTATGACCACCTTTATTCTTCACCAAACCCAAAACTATCTTAGGGAGTTTTCTTACCTAACCATTCTTTCTTTCAAGACCAGGTACGACTTCAGATCTGGTACTACTCAAACCTACTACTGGCTTAGAACTAGTCTTATTTTCTACCTGTTTGTGTCTTAGACCTGCCACTATTTTAGATCTGGTCCTACTTTAGACCTGCTACTTCAGATCTAGTCCTGCCTCAGACCTGATACTACCTTAGACCTGTTCCTCCCTTAGATCTGGATCTATATCAGACTTGGTCCTGCCTTATACCTGTCACTACCTTGTCCTGGTGCCTCACAGTTGGACTGGAGAATCAGCTACAACTATGAGACGGAAGAACTCTGAGGCTGGTCCTCCCCATAGTTCTAGGTGATTCCTGTCTCAGATTTAGTCCCACCTTAGACTTGGTCCTAGCTAAGACCTGGACATGAGACTCACCTACAACCACGGGCAGGACCTTCATTGCTTTGCGCTCACGGCCGCTGACCCTGCTGGTCTTGCTCTGCCTCCTCCCCCTCTTTTTCGCAGCGCTGCCTTTCAGGCCATTCTCTCGACGGCTGCCACCCTCCCTCCTATCTGTGGGGTCACCATCCGACAGGCTGTCCATTTGAGTCGTCATTGGGTCGCTGTCCGCCACCACCGCTACACCGTCCTGGTGTTCCTCCATTACCGGTGTCACTGAGGGTGTTGCCATAGACACGGTGGAAGGAGACGTGGGGCTGAGCCCGGGGGGCGCCGTATATACGACTTTTTCTTGACTGCCAGCTGTCGTGGCTTTAGCTCGCCGTAGAGCTGAGCTGAGCCGTAAAGAGAAAACTTGCCGACCAGCCCGGCCTGCTTGGGAGCGGCTCCGCCCACTCCAACGCCGCAGGCCTCTAAACATCCAGTAATAGAGGAAGAGCATGACAGGACAAGGCACAAAGAAGGAGCAAACGGACGAGTACACCACAAAGCGATCGTCCTCTAATTTACACACGCTCGGGTCACGATCCGGCACCTGATTCAGACCAAAGATGACAGGACTGGCCACACCCAGCGACAGCACCCAGGTCGCTGTGATGAGAGCCAGCTGACGAACACTGAACTGGTTCCTGTTGTACTTAAGGGGGACCACCACTGCGATGTACCTGCAATAGCAGAGAGACAGAGGAGGTTTTAGGTTTATAGGCAAGTATTTGTACTGACTTAAACCAACAATCAGTGTTTATACTGATCACAGAGAGAATCAGACCACATATAACAAAATCAATCTCTACAGGGGCAGAATTACCTCAAGAGAGCAGCAACGACTCATCCAAGAAGTAATAAGAGACACCAGAACAACATCCAAAGAACTGCAGGCCTCACTTGCCTCAGAAAAGGTCAGAGTTCATAACTCCACTATAAGTAAGAGACTGGGAGACTGGGCAAAATGGGCCTGAGGTCAAAGAAAAAAACCACTGCTGACCAAAAGAAACATAAAGGCTTGTCTCAGTTTTGCCAAAAAACATCTCGATGATCCCCAAGATGTGTTTTGGGAAAATATTCTGTGGACTGAGGAGACAAAAGCGGAACTTTTTGAACAAGAGTGTCCCGTTACATCTGGTAATAAAGCATTTCAGGAAAGGAACATCATACTAACAGTAAAATATGGTGGTGGTAGTGGGCTGTTTTGCTGCCTCAGGGCCTGGAAGACTTGTTGTGTTAAATGGAACCATGAATTCTACCAAAACATCCTGAAGGAAAATATCTGGGCATTTGTTTGTGACCTCAAGCTGAAACGCACTTGGGTTCTGAAACAGGACAATAATGCAAAACACAACCTCTGAATGGCTTAAGAAAAACTAAAATGTAGACTTTGGAGTGCCCTAGTCAAAGTCTTGACCTCAGTCCAACTCAGGTGCTGTGGCATGACCTTAAAAAGGTGGTTTATGCTAGAAACCCCTCCAGTGTGACTGGATTGCAACAATTCCACTGTAAAAGACTCATTGCCAGTTATTCACTGCAGTTGTTGCTGCTAAGGGTGGCCCAACCAGTTATTAGTGTTAGGGGACAATCACTTTTTCACACAGGGCCATGTAGGTTTGGATTTATTCTCCCCTTAATAATAAACACCTTCATTTAGAAACTGCATTTTGTGTTTACTTGCGTTATCTTGGTTTAATATTTAGAATTTTTTGATGATCTGAAACATTTAAGTGTGACAATCATACAAAAAGAAATCAGGAAGGGGGCAAACACTTTCAAACCACGGTGTGTGTGTGTGTGTGTGTGTGTGTGTGTGTGTGTGTGTGTGTGTGTGTGTGTGTGTGTGTGTGTGTGTGTGCGCGTGTGTGTGTGTGTGTGTGTGTGTGTATGTATGTACTTTTTTTCTGATTAATTCTGGAAAATGTTCTATACTAAGAATCTGGACACTGGATCCCCTCATTAGCTCTCAGGTAAACTGCAGGTGTGGGCAGAATGAGGCTGTATCCAAAATTGTGTGTGTATGAGGTGTCACCGCAGCCTCTTCTCAGCTCAGAGGCTTTAAATAGAGACTGTAGCACCACTGGTAAAAATAGGTTTGGCGCCTGTAATCTCTGACATATTTGACTCACTGAATTTCTTTTTCTCAACACTTTGTGTCAGTTGGTTCATTAACAGCTGCTGTCTGTAAAAATCAGGATGAAGTCACGTGTTACCTCATTAATGAGGTGTCAGCAGTGTGACTGCAGCGACACGACTGAAATAAAGTTACAATGTGAGGAGAGAAGAAGGGCACGCTTTTATTTAACGTGTCTCTTCATTAAAATCCATTAAACTCACTGAGGGACACAGCAGGTCGCATGACTCTGTGACGAAGAAAAATTTCCAACTCAGACAGTTCAAAATCTTAATCACACCTGCAGCAGATGTGCTAATGATCCTGTTACTGTGACCTGAATCCACAGCTGGACTCACCTGTCTACACTGATGGCACACAGGTTTAGGATGGAGGCAGTGCACAGCATCACATCCATGGTCATCAGAGCATCGCAGATGTAGGTGCTCAACGTCCAGATCCCCCCCAAGAACTGCACACAAACAGAGAGAGGGCCTTTAGGTAAAATTGGAACACACCTAAGCTCAGAGCACACCTGAGCCCAGGCGGCTCAATCACACTGACCTCTGAATAGACGTAGAGCGGCAGCACGAGCACGGCCAGCAGCAGGTCAGCCACCGCCAGGCTGATGATGAAGTAGTTGGTGGCAGTCTTCAGAGAGCGCTCAGTGAGCACGCTCAGACACACCAGCACATTCCCCAGGATGATGACCAGGATCAGTGGCACCCCGAGAACCAGGGCCAGGTAGTTGTATTCCTTCAAGTCTGGCTCACCTGGAAGGGCACCAGGTGTCACATTGTCCATGATGGAGGCCCTAAGCACAGCTGCAGGGCTTCGCTCAACATCTGGACATGACACAGTTACTGTGTTATTGCTTCTACTAAGTAATCTGAGCATTTAAACCAAGTACTCAAAGTAATGCAGACTTACCTTGCTGCTTCCTGTACCGTCTGTGGTTTCAGGTGAGTTTCAGTGTCAGCACCTGTTTGCTTCAGGTCTTTCTCTTTGTTCATCATTGTTGTTTTCTTCTGCAACTGTAAACAACAAACAATAACCTCTTTACATCAATTGTATTCATCCGCAGTAAAAAGTAGTCCTGGTGTCGGCATCAGTGCAGGTGATGTATCAGTGCTCAGTGGACAGTTACGTCTTTACTTGCTGTGTCGCTTTACAGAAGGACGCTTCATGTTAGTAGCGCTTTATTTTCTCACCTGTTTAACTAACACGAAGAAACCATCACTGTTCGCAGCCGTGTTTGGGACGATAAATTAACCAATCAGACGACAGCACACACAGATCACTTTGTAGTGTGTGGTGGGGGGGGGCACTGTCGTTGCTCTTATTTTGGTGGTTACATAAGGAAGTGGAGCCCATTTTATTAAATGTCAGCCTATTGTTTGCTGAAGTGTCTCCTCTCAGAGACAATCACATCTTAGAGCCGCTCTCATCCTGCTCTTCATCCTCTGTTACCATGACGACCACAGACCATGGCTGCCAACATTACATGTAAACACACACACACACACTGAGATGTGTGTGTGCTTATTAACGGGCTCGATTTAAGGGGTTTTTTTATCAGCTGATTGATAATCAGCTGCGATATGTTTCTGAAGGATTTGTGGGCAACTAAGCTAACAGGGGACATTTAACCATCATTTAAAACAGGTGAACACACAATCGTCTGCTCACCTGAGACAGGTTTTTTTCACAACTGTTTGTTTCACAAGGGGCGGAGCCTGACCCACCTGACTCAGCAGCGTATGAAAGCACTGAGTTTGTGTGAGGCCGTCCTCCAACAGCAGCACAGTGAAGTGAGGGTCAGACTCTCTAACTGTGAACATCTGTGCAGCAGATTAACTATGTTAGGTGGAGGGAGCTGAGTGTGCTTTGTGTTTATGATCAGAATGAGCACTAAGATCCTCACAGCAGGACAACGTCCAATGTCCAAGAAAGCTTCCTACCTCCACCCAGACTCCCAAACACAGCAGGACGATCAATAATCAATAATGATCAGAAAGAAACACCAACAGCCTGTCTGTCTCCAGCACCTGCTCTCTGTAGGTCCAACTTTGCATTATTGGGGGCGTGGCCTCTCTGACTGACAGGTGAACCTCTGAACCGTGTTTGTGCTGTTGGAGTCTTTTGGAGCATTTGTAATGATGTCACCTGACCAGTAATGTGGCTGCTGTGAGGTTATTGGACTATCTGATGTTACTGATCAGCACATATGTGACTCTGTGGAAGAAAACTGATAACCAGAAAATCAACTGTCTGTCAGCTGGCGTCACAACAATCTTTTACATACAGTCTGTGAGCTGAGGTGTAAAATAAATACAGGAGTTTAAAATCTGCACTTAGGGCATTTTCACTCCTCGCCTCCTAGAGAGGTGCATCTGCATTAGAGCACAAAACCTATCGTGTCATCGATCTGTACCTGTGGAGCATTTATCTGAACATAAGCTAATACAGATCAACATCAGTTACCATGGTAATGTAGCAGATAAGGCCCACCTGCATTGTTAAACTCAAGACCTGCTTCAGCTTCAAGGTGCTAAAGCTTCTTCCAGATGTTCTCAGTGGGGACATCCGCACACTGAAACACAGCGCCACCTAGTGCATAACGTCCTCTGACAGAAATCCTCCTTCTCTCATTAACCAGCCAATAAAAACAATGCCTCATCAATAATAATTGATAAGCTGCTGTCAGATGGTTTTGAGCTAGCTCCTGAAAAGATGTTGTGACAATTAGTGAGAAAAAGCTTCATCAGAGTCACAGACTTGCTCCTCTAAAGAAGGAAACAGGCAAACAGCACACCCAAATGGCTGACTCTATGTGACTGTGACCTTTTTCTGATCTCATTAGAGAAGCACTAATTTAGTTAAACTTTATTCATACTTATTATTTGATTAGCGGCAGCTGGAACTTCACCATGAAGCTACCACAAACAGATTCTCTCCCTCTCTCTCACACACACACACAGACACACACACGGACAGGTAGACGGGGTGAGTCTGTCATGTTTTCAGCACGCTCCTTTATGAAGATGTACGGGCAGGTTTGTGATCAACCTGTTGAGTGGTTCTTGTTAGTTTTGTTGTCCCAGCAGCACACCTGCGTGTCAGGTAACAGCAGCCAGAGAGAGAGGAGGCGAAGAACACTGTGAGGAGCGTCACCTCCAAAATAAGAGATCTTTTTCCTAACAGAGGAGGAGGCGGACATGTTAAATCTCTGTGCTGAGAAACCATAGCAACCGACGTGAAGACGTTTCCACGAGTTAATCAGAGTGTGTCACGGAGGAAGAGTGAGGGCGTGGGCCTCAGAGACGAGCAGAGTATGTGCAGGGAGCAGCTCCAGGTGGATGGACGTGAGAGGATGCAGCGTGGGTTTTCACCCATTGTCTTTGTGTTTTCATGCTTCCTCCGAGCTGCTGCGGTGGCCCTCGCTGTCAGGTTTATGTCTCGTTACCTGAACAGGTGCACTAGGCTCACCTGCAAACATCCAACCAGGACCCAACATACCAACCCAAAACCTGCTGGTGACTCTGTCATAATAATGACAGCAGGTCATGATGTCACCAGTTCACATGACACAGTCCATAATCCATAATCCATGAATGGGTCATAATTATGCAGCACATCTGTCACATCTGTAATCTGATTAAATTTAGGTCATCTCATAATTTCACAATAAAAGCCTTTCTGATGATTTATTGATTCCCTAGTCATCTAATCAGCGAGAGGTGCCAAAAACCGTCAACGAGCCTCAAACCTGCAACCACACACACGATCATCACAGACACGCTTTAACCAGTCTCACTCTGAGTCAGCGAAGGGTTAAAAACTCTGAGTGCTGGAAATGAAGCCATCTGAGCCCACTGTGGAGTCTTCTCAGATAACACACACACACTCACGTACTCTGTCTCTCTCTCTCTCTCACACACACGTAGGTTTAATGTTGGTTATGAAATCCAGTTGTAAAGCAATGAGATGCTGAATGATTGGTATATTTTCGTATAGTCTCTGAGTCAGTGCTTCACATAGTTTTGCTCGATGTTTCATAAAATCATCTGCATCGCGTTACATCAGGTGTCAATCCTGATTAAATAAGAGGACATCACTTGTCAGCTTTAAATCCAGTTTATAAACGTCACTCCCTGACCGGCCCTCACCTGTAAGAATAATCCGTTGCCTTGCTCAGATCGTTAGCGTTATTTCGTGTGCAGCAGCAGCTACAGCTCTGTGTCTGAAGCGGTTTGTCTGTTTGCCTACATTTGTTGAGGAAAGTTTGTGGTTTTCTGAACTTTAAAACATTGCTCTGCTTCTTTAGTGCTAGCTAGATGCTGAGTGTCACCACTGCAGCTTTATGGGCATCTGCACCATGAAAACAGATCGATGGTGAGAACAGGTCGAGTATCTGTATTCTGTAGCTGGACAGACCACCAGGTGGTAGCTAAGGGAAAACTAATCCATTAGTTGGTCCGGATCATTCCGGCCCGCTTAACCCACGGTGTTGTCCACCTTTTCCACTGGCTGATACTTCAATCGCCCGCCTTAGAGGTGACAAAGCTTGACCTCAGGCCGCACCCATTAACAGTTATGGAGTTTCCTGTCGCTGGTCTCATTCTGGGTTACACCGCCTCCTAAACCTGACCAGAGAGGTTTCGTCTCATAGCTTACAGCTGAAAAAAATTGGATCCTACATATGGGTAACTGAGTGAGCCTCCTGTGATGTCACAGTGGTGAGATGAAATCCTGAGGGTCACAGCAAGGAGGAAATCTGGCATTTATAACTGCAATGTCTCTGCTCATATCATTCAGTGCTGTTTAAAGTTTCCACTCACTTAAACTAAAATGAAACTAATTTTAAACTAAACTTCAGTTTGGGCACAATCATGCCACAAGATACAAACATGGATGCTATCCTGAGAAGTGAGGTGACCTCACCAGTCATTAAAAAGCCTGTGGGGGTGCTGTGATGTCAGAGAGGTTTGTGAGCATGAACAGAAGTTAAATTTAAAAATTAAAGTGCGGCAGAGAAAACAAACATGTGATGATGACATCATTAAAATAATTAAAGGCTGTTCGAGGCGCTCAGAGGCAGACTGACGGGATTAAACTGAAACCTGCTGCCAAATTCATTCTCAAACATCACGTCAGCTTTAAAGCTCGGGTGTAAGCAGATTCACTTCAACTTTATTATGTTACATGATCTAAAAAATGGTGTTATATTTTATTAAATATATTGTGTGATATAATATGATATTATGTTATGCTGATTTCAATCTAAGCCTAACAATATTGAGGACAAAAAAACAAACTCACGTTTCAGAGCTGAAGCAGCATCGTCTGTTCCTCCTCTTCCACTTCTGTGACTCTCTTTGTTTTGTCTATGACCCAGAGTTTGGTCATCATCCTCCTCCTCTTCCTCCTCCTGTTTGAATATTTCTCTCCTTCTGTGAATCTCTCCCTCCTTCCTCTCTTCACGTCTCAACTGACAAACTTTTGTCTCCTCGTCTATAAAAAGCTACTCACCTCCTCCTCCTCCCTCCTGGTGTTCCTGCTCTCTGATTGGCTAACAGTCAGCAGTGATGTACTGACTCTCCTCCCTTCTTTCCTCTGTCATCAGGTGCTTTTTCTTCTTCTTCTGTGGTATTTCGTAGCTGCTGCTGTCATACCTGTGTGCTGTCAGGTGTGTGTGATGGACAGGTGTTCTGATTTTTATGGATCATCATTCAGATGAGATCAGGTGATCAGTCAGGTGACTGTTGATGTCTTTAAGGGCATTAAATTAAAAAGAGAGGTCTTCAGTGTGACTGAGGAAGGCTCCTCCTCCTCCTCTGTGACCTTTAGCTGCTGCCTGATGGATGAAGAGCGTCACCTCCAGCTGTGCCTGTCAGACCCCACTGAGGGCAAAGCCTAAAGGTGCCTGAGGATGCTGAGTCAGCATTGCTTATTTTTTTAACTGTAGCCATGGGAACGGCACCAACCTGCAAGTGTTTCTAACCTGGGATCAGAGGCTGAAAGGCTCTTCATCACTTTTCTTCTTTTAGAAGTGTCAATGTGTACAGACAGGAAGTGACACAGTTCTGCTCTTTAATTACCTCAAAAAGGAAAGTTTTAAGCCTAATCTTAAATGTAGAGATAGTGTCTGTCTCCAGAATCCAAACTGGAAACTGGTTCCATAGAAGAGGGGCCTGAAAGCTGAAGGCTTTGCCTCCCATTCTACTTTTAAGTACTCTAGGAACAACAAGTAAGCCTGCAGTCTGAGAGCAGTCTGAGTGCTCTAATGGGGTGATATGGTACTTTGAGGTCATTAAGATAAGATGGGGCCTGATTATTTGAGACCTTGTGAGGAGAAGGATTTGAAATTGTGGATTTAACAGGGAGCCAAAGAAGAGAAGCCAATATAGGAGAATTATGCTCTCTCTTTCTAGTCCCTGTCAGTACTCTTGCTGCAGCATTTTGGATCAACTGAAGGCTTTTCAGGGAGTTTTTAGGACATCCTGATAATAATGAATTACAGTACTCCAGCCTAGAAGAAAAAAGGCATGAACTAGTTTTTCAGTGTCACTCTGAGACAGGATGTTTCTAATTTTAGAGATATTGCACAAATGAAGAAAAAAAAAAGCAGTCCTATATATTTGTTTAATATGTGCATTGAAGGACATATCCTGGTCAAAAACGACTCCAAGATTCTTCACAGTGTTACCAGATGCCAACCAGAGAAAGAATCGGGTTAGATACCATATTTCTAAGATTTTTGGGGCCACGTACAATAACCTCATTTTTATGTGAATTAAGAAGCAGAAAATTAGAGGCTTCATGGATAGATAAAGTTGGGTGTCATCTGCATAGCAGTAAAATGTATACCATGCCTTCTGATGATACTGCCTAAGGGAAGCATGTATAATGTAAACAGAATTGGTCATAATTGTGTTTACCTTATACATGTTGGTCGCTCACATGTGGAAACAGACAAGTGACAGGTTTGTGTGTGTGCTACAGCTGAATGTTTGTGCCTGATCTCCTGCGTGACCCAGGGCTCCGTGTTGGTTGGAGATGATGTTATTGTTCACTGTGCAGAGCTTCATGATGAGAGCGCTGTTCATGTTAATGAGCTGTCATTTATTAGCATCTGTGAGAGGAAGCAGAGTCCTTTTATCCTGCTCATCCTGCTGCTGCACAAATGTGTCATACATGACTGATCTGGAGAATCTAAACAACGCTGTAACTCATTTGTGGATGAATCTGTCGCAGCGGGCGCGTTCTGGTCCTGATTCAAACAGGCGAGTCTCTGATTGCAGACATGAAAACATGCTAATGAGGCGCACACGGCCCTACTCACACATTTCATTTGTTTCCTAATGGAGCCCTGCAAGTGCTGCCACTGATCTGCATAAAACCTTTGAAACAGTCTTAGAACCTCAGTTACTCCATCAGCCCTCGCTGTCAGTTCATAGCGATGAAGCTCTGCTGGTTGAGATGATTTACATCATTAATCGTCTTTGGGTCACACCTTCACTTTATTTATGTACGGTCTCTGCACTAACTGTGTGATGTTGTTCATATCAAGAGGGAGAAAATCTCTAAGGAGTGTTTCCAGCTTCATTTTGAGTCTGTGGCATAAAGAATTATACCGACTCTGAAGGAAAAAGGAGCCCCACTCCAAGGTGTGCTTAATAAAGCGGCAGGTGGGTATATATACCTGTCTGATTAGCAGTGACATGATGTTCACCTGAGATGCAAAACTGAGTACCTGCTTCTATCTGTACTTGCTCCACTATGAGTTTATATGTGTTTATACACCTCTCTGTATTTAATCATTAGTTATTTGTGGCGCCAGTGTCCGGCAGCCTCGCCTCTGTCAGTGCGCCCCAGGGTGGCTGTGGCTACAATGTAGCTTGCCATCACCAGTGTGTGAATGTGTGTGTGAATGGGTGGATGACTGGATATGTAAAGTGCTTTGGGGTCCTTAGGGACTAGTAAAGCGCTATATAAATACAGGCCATTTTACCATTATTAATCTCTGGCTCTCTTCCACAGCGTGTCTATGTCCTGTCTTCTTCCCCTCACCTCCAACATGTCACGTGAGATGGCCACCCCTCCCTGGTTCGCCTGGAGGTTTCTTCCAGTTAAAAGGGAGGGTTTTCTTCCCACTGTCACCAAGTGCTTGCTCAAAGAGAGAAATCTGATTGTTTGGGTTTCTCTGCATAATTCTAGGTCTTGACCTTCCAATATAAAATGGTTTGAGGGGACTGTTGGTGTGATTTGGACAATGAAAAAATAAAACTGAACTGAACTTGGTTCCACTGAAGTGCAATCTCATTTGAGAGTTGATTTGAGACGAGTTTGAAGTAATCTGAGTGAAAGCAGTGATGGATTCAGGACTGTGTGTGTCAGCCATGTGTGTGAAACTATGAGAAAGGCTAATGTCTTGGTGAGAGCTGAGGATCCAGCTGATGAGGAAGAGTGGTCTAAGCCTGTCCTGCCATCGTGGTTGCCTCTTTGCAGGACAATGAAGGCTGGTTCTTTCTCAGAGGAGGCTCTGAGAGTCTGCAGGTTTTATCCAGACTCTCCCTATGTGTGTGTGTGTGTGTGTGTGTGTGTGTGTGTGTGTGTGTGTGTGTGTGTGTGTGTGTGTGTGTGTGTGTGTGATGAATCAGATCCAGGATCAGACCTGCTGGGTTTATTTATTTATTTATTTATTTGTTTGTAGGAGGTGTGAGGACAGGAACGAGTCACATGACGTTCCATTTATAGTGAGAACAAAGATTCAGAGAGAACAAGCCTGTCCTCTTCATCCTCTTCTTCCTCTGTAATCAGTTGCTGTTGATCGTGTCAGGATGAACTGATTGTTTTGATATGAAAACACCAGGTGCAGACATGTTTGTTTCTTATTGATCTCTTCTAATAAATGAGCTGTTAGCCTTGCTGACAGCATCTGATCGATTCAGGTCCATCAGAACTCTGACTGATTTGGTCACAGCGTTTCATCCACGCACCCCTGACTCACGTTCGCCTGCACTGACTCATTTACACTTTCAAATCACTCTGTGTTTGGAGGTTGGAGGGTTTAGCCAATCATTTCACTGCTCACACAGTTTCACACGTCATCTACCCAGAATTCAGCAGCTGCTGTGACAGGACGCTTTGAACGGAGCTGACAGAGTTTAAGATTTCGCTGATTCCCCTGATCAAAGGTTGCTGAAGCCAAGCCAGCTTCAGATATATTACACAGCAACAGTCACACACCTCAGGGATAACGCCTGATAGGATCACCTCTGTACACACACCAGTGATCCTACAGAACTGCTAACACGCTTACAACTCATGAATGACAAAGCTCACATCTGACCTCATGACTCCTGTAACGTGGCAGACTGTACCAGCAAACATTCCCATTAAACTACATTTATTCCACTCTCGGACTGGAAAGTCCTTCCTAATGAGTGATTTAAATACCAAAAATGATCCTGATTATGTTTCTAACTGAATCCCAGGTAAATTTCTCTCTGCTGCTGTCTGCTCGCCCTGTGTGGGTGGGATTTAAGCAGTCTCGTGTAGTAAGCCTGACCCCGACCCACATGAACATTACTTGGAGGTTCCAGTCAGGTGCTGGGGTGAGTGATAATTAAAGTTTAATTAATCTCCACACACTCTGCTCATCTGGTTTTTAAAGCTCACTCTGCCTTCATCATCCTCATCATGATTGCACCAGCTGCTCCTCCTCCCATACTGCTGATTGCTCCTTCAGACAATTGTCCAATCAGCAGTGACTCAGTCTTTCTGAGGAGCTCCAGCTGCACATGTTCACAGAACACGGAAAAACACATCTCTGTGTCAGCAAAATCAATACTGATTAATACTGATAAGCTGATGGGCTGTGTGTGGTACAGTCCACAGTTCAGATTGTGACAGTAGAATCACAAAGTGGACTCTCACACTGATGTTTCTACTGTTCCTGTGCTGCCACCTCCAGGACAAACACGTTCTTACAGCCGGAGGTGCCGCTATTGCTTAATTTTGAACCAACTTTATTAACAAACCTCAGTCAAAACGGAAGAAACAAACCCTCTGATGAACTCCAGCAAGGAAACCGAAATAAAAAGAAAACATAATGAAATGTGAATAAATGAAATGAAAGATGTTCTTCTGTGTTTTTGTGCTTAGTCAACATAAACACACTCAGATTTAACAGTCTGCACCTCAGACTGTACATCAAAGATGGTTTATTGTCTTGGAACCTGGACAGGAAGCTGAGATGTTCTTCGGGACACTCAGAGAAGTTTAACTGCTAGGAGGAAAAACTATTTTAAATCCTGCATTTGGGACAAGTCAGAAAACTTGAATGTGTTTTTATCATTGACTCGTGATACACGCAGCTTTTATATCACAGTGACTGCCCAGAAGGGCTTCACGCTGCACTTTTAATAAGCAATCATAGACTGTAAATAAAGACTGATGTAGGTACTGTCCAGCATGGGCCAACTCCTCTGCTATAGAAGTGTAGCTGACCTCTGACCTTTTACCTGTAGTCAGTTTTATACTTGCAGGGAGAGTCAAACTTTATTTAGAACTTTATTGGAAACAGATTTTCTTTACGTGGACACATTTCAGACAGAACTCATGTCCCATTTACAGGTAGGCATTTTGCACATGCTCAGTGTGACTCCAACCAGCTCCACAGAAACACCAACAAACTTTGCTAATTAATACCTTTGTTTCATTTCTGTCTTTGATGTCACAGACACAAACTGACATGTAAAATGCGACAGAAAAACTCCAAGTGATCAGGGACAGGCCCCTTCAAAATAAAAGTATAAGATGTAAATACAGACTGGGAGGAGCTGAAAGTCATAGAGTCCACAGTGACCACAGTTGGAGTCAAACAGGTGAGAGTGAAGATGGTTCTCTTTGGTATCCACCTGTGGTGACGTGCAGCTCTGTCACTGGATGTTTGTTGGTAAGATGGATCTTGGGAATTGTAGTTAACTTCTTTGCATCCTCAGGTGTGTGAAGGTTAGGTTTTCTTGTGTTTTTCTCTCAGACAGGTGAGTGTGAGGTGGAGCTGATAATGATGAAGATGATGAAGGAGTAACAGGTGCCTCCTTTCACTTTTTCCCAGGACCGTAGGGGTCTCCAGTGGCGCCGCCAGCCTTCTCCTCTCCACCCTGCATTTTGTTGACAAGGTTCACCGTCCCACAGGTGGGCAGGAAACACCTAGCACCTGTGGCCCCAGGATGAAACCTAAAAAAGGCACAGGTATATGATTAATTGATTGATTAATTATATAGGAACACCTTTAAGAATTACTGATACTTATTTAGACTCTTTCTTTTTGATTGATCTTTTTGAGTTGTACTTCAGTGACTTCTTCCAAATAATCAACGTGTCTTTTAGACCCCACGCTGCCTGTCTCTCTGATTGTCTGTTTTTCTTTCTGTTTGTTTGCCTGTTTGTCTGTCCATATATTTGTTTATCTATTTACCTGTCTGTCTTTTTCTTTTGTCTGTTTGGTTTTCTGTTTTAGTGTTTGGTCGTCTGTCTGTCTGTTTGCATTCTGTCCATCTGCCTGTCTGCTTATCCGTCTTTTGTCTCTGTCTGTCTGTCTGTTTGTTTGTTTTTCTATTTGTCTGTGCCCTGACTCTCAGGTAAATTTTGAAAACAAAAAACATCAGCAGGCTCTCTGCCTACTCCTGATGGTGTTTTCTCAGCCAATCAGACCATGTGGTGACAGATACATACACTGATTCTGGCTTCCTGAAACACAGACAGAGAGCACCTGTTCAGACCTGAGTGGGCTCCAGGTGAGTGTGTGTCAGAGTCTTACAGGTGGTCCAGAGGAAGAATCAGCCTTGAATACAAGCAGAGGCCCTCTGAACTGGACCTGAGCAACCTGAGGTTACTCACATCAACGTGATGCGGGTTCTGTTCCCCGTGGCATGCTCTGTGCTGTTCCCCATGTGGGTTCCCATGTTGTTTACTGCGAACTCAGTGAACCCCTCTGCACTGCTGTGAAAAACAAAACTTTAAGTTTTCACACAGAGCTGAAACAGCTTCACAGGTGTGACTTTTTCTGAGCCTCCAGTCTGAAACAGGAAATAGACTGGCTGCATCATCTTCAACACAAATCCATCTCTTACTGAGGAGGTGAGTTCTACATATTAAGATAAACAAGTGGATGTTCCACTGACCACTCACAGCGATCATTGTAACACAATTAAACATTAGTAAACATTTAGAAACATCATGTGACAACTCAGTCTTTCAAAAGGACGTCCGCTTCATTCCCACTTTATTCCTACTGTAATTCCAGTGTATTTGTGGATTATTCTCTGGCCTCTGAGACGCTTGATGCTCCGGTGTTCATTGATATTTTTATCACATGAACAAACTAATGATTAGTTAACATATTGATCATCACAAGTTTATTAAGAGTGGTTACTCAGAAAGTAACTCAGTAGGTTCACTCAATCTATAGTTACTTTTCCCAAAAAGTTGATTCTGTTCATCTCAATGTATGTTCGTGTAGGTTCTCAGTCTTCCAGGTCATGATAATCTAAGGAGCTTGGATAGAAAAGAACTGGACTTCTTTAAGTTTCACCTCTCATCCGAAAAGCTTCTTCAAGTCTAAGACCAAATAGTGGAAAGTCCCAGGTATTTAAGCCCTGATAAAGACCCTTTTCACACCTTGCCTCATGTGATGAGGCAAAGTGTGAATATAATAATAATAGTTGGTCAATGACCCTCTCAAGGGACAACCCTCGATAGAGCTTAAATACCTGGGACTCACCAACATTAGGTGTTTCCAGGCTCCTTTCTGCGATTCATTTGGATGTAGTGTTTTCAGTGGGAGAAACATTTTGTCACTTAAAGTTTGGCTCTCATCATCCACTGGGTGTCATCACGACACTACAACATACAGCGAACACCATCCCACAGACACAGCGGCCAGGGAAGCAGAAGAACATCATATCAAGAAAGCCCTGAGTAAATGTGGTTATCCCCGCTGGACACTAGTCAAACCTGGGAAAGCATCTAAAGAAAACTCTAGGCAATCCAGGGGAGAAGAAGGGAAACTGCTGCCTAAGCAAAAACCCTTGGTGATCCCTTATGTGTCAGGAGTATCGGAACAGCTGAGACACATTTTCTCCAAACACTGTGTCTGTGTGGCTTTCAAACCCCAAACCCGCTGCACCAAAAAATGGTTCACCCCAAGGATCCAGTCCCCCAACACAAACAGAGTAATACAGTGTACACTCTTAAGTGCATGCAAGCCATTTACGTGAAAAGGGAAACACCATCTCTGTATCGAGGAGGGGGCCTAAAGTTACATCTTTCACAATTTTATATTGTTGTAATTGCAGCCATTCCCCATAATGGCCATTAAACAATAATCAAGAAACTGGCGTCACAGCTCATTGTTCGTCTGTGGTGCTAGTTTCAGTCATTGAGCAAATGTACTGTTTATAAGGTTGGAAACCTGCAGTCAGCTGAGACTGAAAAAGACACTTGGATGAGTGACGAAATGTTTGTCCCAATAAAAACACTATGTCCAGATGAACAGAATCAACTTTTCCTTACTAGGATGATTGAGCATGCATCAAGACAGTTACTTTTGTATCTGTCAGATTTTCACACCTGAAGATCAGTCAGAAAGATTTAATAAACTGTTGATCAGTGAGCTGAATGATTGGAAATTATTAGTAAATATGTTGATTCATCATTGATCATTTACCAATTGATCAGTAGGTCAATTGGTACACATTTACTCCACCGAGTAATCTGATTTCTTTACAACAAACATGTGAAATGAGTTAAGAGAAGAAGAAGACTGGGAGTTTATCTGGATGTAGTTTAGCAAGATAACACGTTCATATCTGATGTTACTTAAAAGTTCTAACAAGTTGGTGCAGGAGTACCCAGAGTTTCTGTCAGACTCACCTGGTGTTGTTGTGATTGGCAACCAGATGAGGATTTGACATGTTCACATTTTCACGTCTGTGGAAAGAACAGAAATCGTCTCTGTAATCAGCACACACAAACAGGAAGTCCAGCTGACACCTGTACCTCACCTTAGACGTGCACGTGGAGAAGGAAGAGGTGTCACCAAAACAAAGACCACCATCATTATTATCATTACTATTGCCATCATCCTCTGGAGTGGAGCAGAGAGAGTCTTCATCCTCATCAGAGAGAGTGACATTGAAGGCATCATGCTGCCTTTTAAACCTGCTCGTTGTTTACACAGAAACATGTCAGTGCCGCCTGAAGGTCAGCTGAAGGCCGATGGGATGAGTGATGAGTCATTTCACTATTTACAGTGGGTTTTATCAGCAGCTCGACCTCGGCACTGTTTGTTCTTTACGGGGAAGAGATCATCGGTTCACACGCAGTGATCTCACTGTGATGTCATCAGTTCTCAGTGTCTGTGGGAATCTTCATTAAACATCTGAGTCACCTCCAGGTAAGAACTCAGGTGTTTTTATGTTAACCGCCAGTTTCCTGTGAAGTCACTATGAGGTAAGAGATATTCCAGTGTGTGTGATAAGGCTCCGCCTCCTCACAAGTCACCTGCAGTAATTCCTGCTGTTAGAACAGGTTCGTCAGCTATTTGATGAACACCTCTGTCCCACTAAGTCACACGCTCACTTGCTGTCACACTGTGCAAGTGAACCTGTTACCTGCTAAAATGTTTCAGGTAGTAAAGGGTCTTAATGCATGCTTAATCATCCAGGTAAGTAAATCCCAAAAGGTTTATTCTGTTCATCTGGACGTAGCATTTTCAGTGGGAGAAACATTTCATCACTCACCCAAGTGATTTCTTCAGTCTCAGCTGACCTAATGTTTCCCCAACATTATAAAAAGTACATTTGCACAATGACTGAAACCAGCCCACTGAAAGAACACTGGGCCGTGAGGCCAGTTTCTTGATCATTAATATGCAAATTGTCATAACCATTGATCAAAGACCACTGATCAATTGCAATGAGTACCATTCACAGTGAGTTGGGGAATGGCTGCAATCACAACATTGTAAGATGGTGAAAGATATACCCTTAGGCCCCCTCCTCGATTCAGAGATGGTCTTTCCCTTTTCACGTAAATGGCCTCCTTGACTCCGCGCTCAAACCAGCGTTCCTCCCTGTCCAGGATGTGTACATCCTCATCATTGAAAGAGTGTCCACTGGCCTGTAGGTGTAAAAAGACTGCGGAGTCCTGGCCTGACGAGTTAGCTCTTTTTTTTTGTTGTGCCATCCGCTTCACCACAGGTTGTTTGGTTTCCCCAATCAATAAATCATGGCAATCAACCTGGCACTTAACAGCGTACACTATATTACTCTGTTTGTGTCGGGGGACCTGATCCTTGAGGTGGACCAATTTTTGGCGTATCATGTTTTGGGGTTTAAAAGCCACAGAGCCTGAGGTAGTAAAAGGTTAAAATACTCCGTGGCACACAGACCTCGCTGTGTTTGTGTTTCCTGTTTTATATTCAGGTCGCAGTGCAGTGGAAAACATCGGCAAGGGAAGGTCATGTTCCAGCCCCCAAGGAGATGTTTGTTTGATCACCCCATTACCCTGTGACAGGAAGCAGTTTATGTCAAACGTGAGTGCAATGTCATCAAGACGTAAATGGACTGATTCTTATATAGTGCTTTTCTACTCTCCCAGAGTACGTTATACAAGATGCCACATTCACCCAATCACACACAAACCTTTTTTTCTAAGCTTCCTAGCTATCATACACCAATGGATGCATCAGAGAGCAACGTGAGGTTAGTATCTTGCCCAAGGATACTTGCAGACTGGAGGAGGCAGGGATCGAACCACTAACCTTCCAATCAGTAGATGACCTGCTCTACCTCCTGAGTAACAGCCACCCCATCCCATAAGCGTGCAGACTTCAGGTTAATGTGGACTCTCATCGCTCTGAGGCTGATGATACAAAGACATTGAAGCACATGGAGAGTTCACAGACACGCGTGTGATCGATCAGCAGGACTTCAGGTTTATGATTTATTGATTGTTAAAGTCTGATGTGATGGACACAGAGCAGCTTCACTCTCATTAAAATATAGTTTTCAGGATTTTAGTTCTACAGCAACAAAAACACAGTTTTGATGTGATGACGATATCCCTCACCTGTGATCATGAGCTCTGGGGAGTAGCCAAAAGAATGAGGTGGGTGGCCGGGCTCTTCCTAGAGAAAGGGTGAGGATTTCAGTCATTTGAGAGGGGCTTAGAGTACTGCCACTACTTCTCCACATTGAAAGGAGGTAGCTGAGGTCCTTCGATATCTGACCATGACGCCTCCTGCATTTGGATGAGGTCCCAAGGCAGACCCAGGACATGCTGGAAAGTGTGTTAAATCTACTGAACGATAATTTTCAGCTGTTTTCATTTACAACATTTTTTCTGACAGAAACGAGGTGATAACTAAATAAAAAGTAATGCACAAGGACAAAAACTGTGACAAAATATATCAACAATACGAGATCCAATCAGAAGTTTTAGGTTGTGCAGAACCTCGCAACCAGTTTAGAAGTGATCCAGTCAGATGTGACCTCCTTGTGCAGTAAGGTTAGATGAACATATCTGATCTGAAATGGTACACCTAGCCTAGCTCACTGTTTGTCATGAAAACACCTAGGAGGAACAGAAGAGCAGACATGGTTCGTTGTGAGAACTTACTGAATCAGCTCTGCTGTAATGTTGGGATATTTACTCAACTAGAGAAATTAAGATCAATGATCACAACTGGCTGGGAAATGCCTCACTGTCCTCCGGATCAGCTGGTGGAAGAGGTTGGCAGAAAAAGGACTATCATAAACAGCATCAAACATCTGACTTACTCACACCTGTCTGCTGATTAGCTCATTTCTCCTCCTCCATTGCGAGGCTCAGGTGGATTTTGTTTTGTGGTCAGAATTAGCTGACCGCCACCCTATGATACCTCCACTGAGCGACACCAACAAAGAAGAAACACGCCTCATAATTTAAACTCCACACAGGGAGCTTTATTATGAAAATCCCATCAAAGACTTCCTGTTAGCTTCATTAAGCTCAGACCAAGCAAACTTTATCCTCAAGTTCTTGAATGACCTCTGGCCTTTGTGTAAGTTAGTCAGGTCGTGACCCCTGTTGCAGCTCACAGATGTTCTGAGTGGTGGGTTCATGGATCCTGGTGTTTAGGCCAAGGTGTCCTGAAAGTTCCTGAAGGACCTCCACAAACACACAAGGAGGACAAGAATACACAGAATTCCGGATGGCGCTGTGAGGAGTTCATCTGCTGCTGACTGACACTGCCCATTTCTGCTCGTGTTTAAACCTTAAAGCTCATCACACCTCAGGCTGGAAAGAAGAAGTAGCCGTGACCTCGTCATGCGTGTGTGCAGATTAAACCAAAAAAACTTTAAACAACAAGTTTATTTATTCATTTATTTGCACATCTGTTCACGTTTATAAGTTAACACATCTGGAACAAACACCTAGGAGGAGGGGCAGGTCACATGACTCAAGCAGGATTGGTCTAAAAACGATCACATGGGCATACATCACTTCCTGGAAATAAAAGTAAACATCACAGCACAAACACATCGGGACAAATCTGTGAACCGCATCGGCTCGCTGTCTATCGGAAGTCTTCGGCAGAGAACATGCCCTTGGCACGGCGCAGGATGGAGTCCTTGGACGCATCGTACGGGTGCTCTTTGGACGGGATCTCCAGCACGGCCGGGATTGACTGCATGTGGGCGTCAATGGCGTGCCGGATCATCTCAGCGATGAACTGATTTATCAGGATGATACCAATGTCATTACGCGCCAGGAAGCTCCTGCAGAGGAAAAGAAAAAGAATAGCCCCGTTAGTCTGCCACGCCAAAGTCCAGTCACAATTTAACATCCTCAGAACCCCAGAAGAACCAGCGGAGGTGTAACAGGAAGTAAATGAAGGCGTGGTGTTTCTGAGAGTCTCAGAGGACTAACATTTCTCTCTGGTCTGTTTGTTACTGCTGAGCTTAACACAGGAAGTCAGACACCATTCAAATTATTGTCAATTTAACATCACCAGTCTCTAATGGTGGCTTAGATGTAAAGGATATTAACAGATGAGTTCAATGACAGCAGAGAACACAGGGATTCCTGATCATCACTGTAAGAGCTGGTCTGTTTCAAGATATCAAAAACATTTCCAAACTCAACAGTGATCATTTAAATCAGCTGATTTTTGAATGGAGTCTGGTGTGTGTCACACAGCACATGAGGCCATTAAGTTAAATTTCAGGAATACAACCCCAAAGCACCAGACCAACTTCTCTGAAACTAACTTATAAATGCAAGTCAACAATTAAGCAAAAGGAAAAAAATGTGTTAAGCGATCATAAAAGATTATATATTATAAAATATCATAATTATTGTAAAGTATTTAAATTTGTGCTAATATTATATCCCTCATTGCAAATGCTGATTTCATACACACAGATTTAATAAAAAGCTCTGGTTCTTCAATAGAGTCCGGTGTGAGAGCTAACATGCTACATTTACAAAGATCGCGATTTTTTATGTGTAGTTTTAATGAAGTCAGAAAGACTGAATAACTTTTAAGATACACTGATTTTTGAAGTCAGGTTTAGGCATCCACAGAAACAGGAACAGACTGAAGTCTTTTCTAATTTTACGGCGTTTAACAGGTTAAGTTCATTTCATGAAGATTAACTGAGAGCTGGATTAATATATTGATCGGCTGATCAATCCATTACACTCTATCAGACGATCATCTAAGGGCTGAAAACTCAGGATGCTGGATGTAGTTACAGACTGGGCCCAAATACACCAGAGTCCATTCGCATTTTCATCAAAAACGCAGCCGGCCTCCTGTCCTACAGCCAGTGTTTTTGAAGTCATCGAGGGGTTAATACGGTTCCAGGCTGGTGCTGTCCGAATTATTATAAAACCGATCTGACTTTTGACCCACGAGGACCACCGACACCTTCGGTCAGTTGACACTGACAGAAACACGTGAAATGAGCGTTAAATGGGCTGATTTTTTAACACATTTTGGTGTGTGTGTGTGTGTGTGTGTGTGTGTGTGCGTGTGGAGTCCATCTTACTTGAAAGTCTCCTCGATCTCGGTGATGCTTGTCTCCTTCTCCACCACCAGGAAGTTCGGTTTCCGGTTCTTGTTCAGTTCTCCGATCCCGCCGAGCAAGAAGCCCGTGCACGTGTCCTCGTCTCCGATCACGGCGATCAGTTTCCCGCGGCCGGCCATCACGGAGATGCAGGTGAGATTCCCGGAGAGAAACACTCAGCTTCACGGGACAGGTCATGTGAGGGATCAGCTGACCCGCACTTCCGCTTCAATATAGCGCCCCCTATAGAAATTAACAAACTATAAACGATCACTCATTTATTTGATCAAACTTCCTTTGTGTGTGTGTTTTATTTTATTTTCATCTTTATCGGAATGGCAACAATGAGGTCATGTTTAGACAGCAACGTCCTCGGTATTAATCCAAACATTCCTAAAATGTCACAAACGTTTATTCGTATTTGCTTTGATAATCGGGACAAGCACAGATCGTCAGTCCCGCACTGTGCGTGAGTGTCTGTGTCTGGCTCTTTTGTCCGACAGGACATGAAGGCCTCAGCAGTCACGTGAGGCTCTGTGATAAAGACGGAAATGCGCAGCTGCGGGCTGTAGAAGCAGAAGAAGACGAAGATGGTGAGTTTAAAGTTTTACTTTGATTCTCGTTTTTGGGGGGGTTGTTTATGGGGTTTTTTTGTTTTGTTTTTAATTCAGCGTTCAGTGCCTCGGTGAGGCGTTCACGGATCTCGGACTGTCCGCTGTGTGCCGTTCACTAACGCTGTTAGCTTCCTGTTAGCCTCTCTGTGAACAAGGAGGATAAACACGCGGAAATGCTTCCCTTCAAAAAATGAAACCCAGAGCGCTCCAAGGGTGAAGCTTGGGGCTCTCTTCAGAGTTATAATCACTGATAATCGGGCTCAATGCAAATACCTGTGGGACAGCAACAGCGCCCCTCTGCAGGAAGGGAGTGGTACAAACAGAGAGGAGGGGGAGTGACATTCAAAGCGGGTTTACCTGCGCCCTGGGGTCTAACCTGTGTTCCTGTGAAACAGGGAGTGTGTGTCATGTATGCAGGACGAATGTAACCATGGTAACCAAGAAACCATCTTTAAAGGGGTAACCCCATTGGCTCCTGAGGACCACAGGTCGTACCTGATGAAGATCCAGAATTGTTACTGGACAAATGATCTAAGGCTGTTTAGCGAGTCTCTGAAGCTTCGACCTGAGGAAACGCGCTTCTTGCCCTGCTGATTTTCATTTATCAGTGAACCAATGAGTCATCAAACATCACTTCCTTTTAGCTTCATGATGTTATCCTGATGATGTCGTCCTCTTTTCAGGCCACAGCGGCGCTCACTGCGGGTCTGGAGCGGATCCCGGACCAGCTCGGGTACCTGGTCATCAGTGAGGACGGTGTCCTGGCCGTGAGTCTCTCTGAGCTTTCAGATGTTCAGTTCACAAAGAAGTTCTTTATGAATGCAGTTTGGTCTTTATTTAACCGCACTCATTGTTAAATAAGGGGATTTCTGCATGGACGCTGGTGCTCAGGCTAGTTTGGTCACACAGAGACCAGACTCCATTTAGATTTAAGCTCATTTAACATTCCTACAGGTTAAAATGAATTCACATTTGATACTGCGAGCTGAACTCTGGTCTTTGGTCAGATTATTCTGGATTATTAAAGTGCTATAAACAGGGTGAAATAAGGATCATCAGATTATTAAAATAGATTAAAGAGTCGAGTTAAGTCTATTGATCAGAAGAGGATCAAAGTGATTGATTATTGATTACTGATCAGTCTGCAGGTGAGCTGGAGAATGACGAGCACACAGCAGGTGTCATGATGCAGATGGTTCGAACAGCGAGTCGCTTCAGGTTATCAGGATCAGCTGATCCACCCTTCAAACGCATGTCAGGTATCACAAACACACCTGCACTCTCACTTCATCAGCTACAGTAAAAACAAACATGACTCGGGTGTTTTGCTTTGTTTTTCTCAGACCTGTTAATGATGTCATCACTGTCACATGATTCAAACCTGGCGCATCATCGGCAACATTTTCATGTATTTGATGAGCACGTTGTTCATGTTGCATGATGGCATACAAAGCTCAGGTGGAACCCTGTGACTTCAGGTGGACTAACCTGTGTGTGTGTGTGTGTGTGTGTGTGTGTGTCTGCAGTGATCCTGGACGACTTTGTGTACACAGTGACGGTCTCTGGTCAGAAGGTCTTTGTGGTCAAACGTCAGCACAACCAGCAAGAGCCAATCAGTGTGTAGGAGCTCAGCTGGAGTACAGAGTTGCCATGACGATGATGTTTTTGATGTTTAAAGTTTGTGTGAAATAAAAGTTTTTGAACATGAAACCTTTGGTCTGATCGAGTGGAACTGTGAAGGTGTGAATGCGGAGGATCCCACCTGTAGGACCTGCTGTGAGCAGACCCTAAAAACCTGAAAACATGATTTAACCTTTGTGCCCTCCTCCAATTTTGCACCCTTTCAACACCTTCGTGTACAAAAATGTAAACACACAAAGTCTGCCATAAAGTCCTCATACAGTAACATATGTTCTGCTTTCGCGGAAACGTGGCTGAATGTTCTAGTCGTGGTCATTGGCCCGCTCCCTTGGTGGCTCGGTTTGGCTGGGGGCCGGGTGGTCCTGGGCGCCTGGGGCCATCCTCTCAACTCTTACCAGGGTGGTCAGCCTCTAGCAGGGTCGACTGCCCACTGCCTCTGGTCCTCTTGGGCTGTCACCCCATCTGGGGCCTCCCTCCTTCTCCTGCTGGGATGGGTGCGCAGATGTCACCGAGATGTGTGGCCTCAGGTCTTTGGTACACTTGGGGGCTGCGGATGGTGCGGTTGTCCTGGTTCCATCTGTCTGCCTCTGGGCATCGCTGCAGTTTCCCACCCTCATTATACATTTGTGACAAAGACACCGGTATTCTCACACTCACTCAGGCACGTCATACTATTCCATATATAATGTAATACCTGAAATAACACAAACACAAATGGATAAATAAAAGATTCACATGAAGGAGGAGTCTATTAGATTCTATAGAGTTATTTTTGCAAAAGCAAAATGTGTTGGACACCAGCGAGCCATCACATCATAATTCTGATTGCAAAAGCTGCCCGACAGGACAGGATACAAACATGCCCTTCACTACCACTGAAACCACATTTTTGAATCTCCCTGCCACTGCAGTTTTAAAGCATGCATTCTGTAGTGTCATCTTTTAATTTTAAAGAAAAGTAGTGATTTTTGACATTTTTACTATACCAGATTCAACCATTTTCCCGCTGTAGGCCAAAGCATGACATTCTTGTATTTTTGCCAGTTATGACATGAAGCCATGTGACCACCAGGGGACCCCAAGAGTAATTTATATGGAAATCAACATCTGATTCATCAATGGAAACATTTCTTATGCAAACTGCACCAACATTAAAAAATTCAGCAACAAAAGATAAACAATATATGAAATATCCAGGCTTTGTGTGTTATGGATGCGTGTGTGGGTGAGGATGTGCAGGTCCTGCAGCATGTGCATAAACATGCTAACAAGAGTTTTTGTTTTTGAATACAGTAAAGGCAGGAGGCCATGTTTATCGTGAAGCACCTCTGCAAAGATACATCCCTCCAAGACAGGGGAGGGCAACTCCAGGGCTTGGGGGCCGGTGTCCTGCAGGTTTTATATGTGTCTTTGATCTAACACAGCTGATTCCATATGATCTTTAACATGTCCCATCCCAATACTATTTATCATATGGAAAATATTTAGTTTTCTGTGAATTTTTTCAAAAATACTCAGCTGTTTAAACTGGCATTTAAAGGGTTAAAGTCCTGAAAATAATTTAATGTTTGATCATTTTGAAAAACGCTTATGTTGATTTAGTGATTTATGAAAAAAAGCAGAAAAATTATTGCTCTATGAGGATTTTATGGCAGATTTTGTGCGTGTAAATTTTGTGTACATTTTGACACAAAGATGTCAAAAAGGTGCACAATGCATTAAAAGTATGGATGACATGTGAGAGTTAAAGACGCTCGATTATAAAAAAAAATTGACTCAAAAGATTTCCTGCAAAAGTTCATGCCACAAGCTATAACACAGACACAACGATCAGCAAATCAAAAAAAAAAAAAAAGAAGAAGAAGAAGTAGTTGGAAAAAATGAAATGAACAAAGATGCCCGAGGAGGGGAGAAAGGTTAAACAAAACTTTTTGGACTTGAGGGTAAACGTCTGAGCTCCACCTCCATTTTAATCCAGGTGCTCTTCAGACACCAAGACCAGGGGTGCATTCCAAAAGTTCCTCCTGTCTCCTATTCCTGACCCATTTTCCTTCACCTCACCGAGGTGGTTAGGACTGCTGAAAACTTAGGAAGAGTCGAGCCATTCACTGAAGACAGCCTCACACTCGACTCTCCTTAACCTCCTAAGACCTGAACTTTTTCATGGCGTGCATTTTTAATTTCTCTTTGCTATTTGGGCTGATTGCGACCTGATGAATGTAAAAACAAAGAATTACGGGATTTATTTTTTTTACCTGATTTTTGTTTCTGAGAAAAATGAGATCTACATATGAGGACATTCACTTTAAATTTTGATAGAACAGTGTCAGTATAACCAGGGGTGCACATAAGTGGTCCACAGGTGCGCATTCGCTGTCAAAGTAAAAGACGTGCACCAGATAAGAAGTTGCAACGCGCGTTTGCGTACATAAGATTTTCTGGAGGAGGACAGACATTTGTTTAGAACTCTTAAAGATGTCGAAGAAGCAAACTCCTTTAAGCAATTACTTTGGTGTTCCTCCACCTCCAAAGAAATGTCAGATGGAGTCCGAACCGCAAAAGAAGCGCGTATTCTCGGAAAAGTGGTTGCAGGAGGTGAGCTGGCTTCAAACAAATGATGAACGCACAGAGATGTGGTGCAGAATATGCCGCGAAAATCCCACTCTAGAGGACAAAAACAGTGCCTTTTATATTTACACAAACGCGCGTTGCAACTTATCTGGTGTGCGTCTTTTGACAGCGAATGCGCACCTGCGGACCACTTATGTGCATCCCTGAGTATAATGTCCTCGTAAGTGGATATCAGGCCCTCGTAGAGCAAAATTTAGTATTTTGGTCTAGACAACCCAAAATGTGATGTCCACATATGTGGACGCCAGGTCCTAGGAGGTTAATGGTGTGACGCCAGATGTCCGATGGACTACAAAACACCTAGCTTACTTTGCTGTGTTCTGTTGTTTTATGGCGGTCACATAAATGACAACAGGCTGTGACAAACGTCCTTCATGAACGGTCAGATTCCTTCACGTCTCTAGCAGCACACTTAATGCTCAAGAGCTCACACTGGATTATTTTGGTTTGCAGGCCTGCGGCACTCCCTCCTCTCGGTCTTTGAGCCGTTCCACTCGCAGCTGATTTTTTTTTTTTTTTTACTTAAGTGAAGCGGCTGCATCTTCATATTTAAATGATAAATAAATATAAACAGAACATCCTGGAAACGCAAAGTCCAAATCATTTGCGCCACTTAGTAAATCTGTCCAGTAGCCCATAAAGTTAAATCCAATATCTGATTGGTGGGTCAGAGGTCAGCAGGAGATCTTCAGGCCTATGCAAACATCTCATCGCACAGTTAACGCTGAATAAAGTTTCTCAAACAGAAAGCAGAACACACAGGTGAGAAGAAAAAAAAAACCTTTATTGCATCATGGTCTCAGTTTCTTCTTCACTTTGATAAGGAATGACGAGGCTGCCATACTTGGCTCTATGGAATGAGTCTTCGCACGACCAGGTGACCATCACCTGCCATAATTCCCGCCCCCAACGCCCAGGTGACCGTCACCTGCCGTAAGCCCCGCCCCTCCTCCTGTCACATGAATCTGAGTTAAAACATGCGGCTTAAAAGAAAGAAGATCTAACAAACACCTGAAAAACAGAAGAAGAGGATGATGGGAAATGAAGGTGAGCTCAGAGTCCATGACATCACTTCCTCCTACAGACACACAGGTATAATTTAAAAAAAAAAAAAAAAAAAAAAAAAGAGAAAAAAAAGAAAGAAACATGGAGCGATGACACGCTCCTCCTCCTCCTCTTCCTCATCTGTACACGGTGACATCAGCGGCTGAAATCAGTCTGCTTTCTACTTCCTGTCAGGTGGTTTAACGCTTCGAGAGCTCATTGGACAGCCAGTCCAGTCCCTCGTACAGACCTGTGCCCTGCGTCGCACAGGTGGCCTGCACGTGCCACTGAAACACACACAGATCATCACAGGTGAGTGGGCAGGTACAGGGAGCACACACAAGTGAGTTTAACTGTCTAAACAGATTTAGCTCCATAAGTTTGTGGACAGTGACATCAAGACCCCTGAGTGGATTTTCTAACAACCAATTAGGATGCAACTATAAAATTAAAACCCAAGGGTTCCACCCACTGGCACTGACATCACAGATTACCAGCAGAGGGAGATATTTTATTTCAAGCCAACATGAAAATACTCGCGATTACAAAGACATTATTAACACTTTTACATGTACATCCATATCAGCCACCCAACTTAATCGATTCTGATGATTAATGGAATTATTTTGCTCACTACCCACATCTTGGCTTTAAATATATCATTTCCTCCTGCTGGTAGTGCAGATTACTGCAGCTTCAACATGAAGCTTTGTCGCGATATTGGGTTGGCTGATGTGCTCAGAGCTCCACCCCCAGACCAATGCTGTGGGCTCATTTGAGGTCACCCCACTGTCTCCTGTTTTGTATACTGATTGACTGATTATTGATTTCACAATTACAGAACTGAGCAAGAAAAACAGCTGAGAACTTAGATCATCAGTCAATAAACCATGGAGGGAAACATGAGAAACAGAACTCAGTCTGTAGTACTGATCAGTGCGGATGGGTTATTGATCCTTACGGTTCTGCTGCGCAGGCTGTGCAGACCCAGCTTGTCGGTGAGCTCGCTGACACCCATGGCGTTCGGGAGATCCTGTTTGTTGGCGAACACTAGAAGTACCGCGTCCTTCAGCTCGTCCTCCTGGACCTGCACAGAGTCATGTGACATACAGTCAGTGGTTACCATGACGATCATGAGTCTAATGATGCGTAACTGTAAAGTGATCAAAGGGACCGACCATCTTAGAGAGCTCCTCCGCCGACTCGGCGACTCGCTCCCTGTCATTACTGTCCACCACGAAGATCAGACCCTGTGATCAATACATCAGTCATCGATACAATTAATACATCAATACAGTGATTAATGGATCCTGCCCACAGTGAAAGTCTGTGCTGTGTGTGTTGTGCTGCAGAGTCAGGGATCTAAAATAAGCTCCTCAGGTGTTTCTGAGGGGGAATGCAGCCGTGTTAGGACTCATGTTTGACTTTGTTGATTTTCCTGCAGCACCTCTGTAAAGCTGTGGAAACACAAACCTGACGTTCTCACAGCACTGAAGAAATTGTTTATTTAAGTTCAGTTGCTTTTCTTACTGAAAGTTCGATTAAAAAAAAATATTTATGCTTCAAAACGTTTCTGAAGCAGTTCCCAGACTTTTTACTGATTATATATTTAAGCCGGAACATCTGGAATGAGGATGATGTTGTACACTGGGTTGTTTTGCTGCTTTATTACTGTTCAATAAAACATTTCTTTTACTAGCATGCATATACACATAAATGTCACTTCTATTTGTACACACGTTTGACATTCTTCTATGTATTTTATACTTTTAGATTGTTTTATATAGAATTATTTCAATGGACAGCAAATCCACTGAAACTTCATTCAAATATGCACTAACTGTTCTGATAAATTATGCTATTCTATTCTACTCTATTCTATGTTACTTATTGCTAAAGAAGAGCTTTATGGATATAAAGATATGATCAGATAGAGGATATAAATGAGGATTTTACTATAGATGAATATCTCAGGACAGATCAGATCAGTGAGGGGTCACAGAAGAAAACTTCTCATGAATGCCCAGGTAAACATAACTGAACCAGATCAACCTGAACATCTCGTTCCTCAGAGAGAGAAAAGTCCCACACCTGCCTGCACCTGAGAGTTCTGCTTCTGTACCTGTGTGTTCTGGAAGTAGTGTCTCCACAGAGGTCGGATCTTGTCCTGACCGCCAACATCCCAAACTGTGAAGCAGATGTTCTTGTACTCGACTGTCTCCACGTTAAAGCCTGAACACACAACCACACACACAGAGTTGTGAACAGGTGACTCTTTGTCAAATTTAAAAAAAAAAAAAAAAAACAGCTTTTAATGACCTTCAAACATTCCAAGTCACAGGAAACAGAATCACTGACAGGAAACTACACATCCCATCAGCCCGCTGGGAACCAACAATAAATATCACAGTACAACAGTGACTGTAACAGTATATAAAGTTAGAGTGAAGCAGTAGCACTGAAATACCTGCACAGAGGAGACACCTGTGTAAACTGAAACTATAAGACTGAGGATGACTTGACTATAAACGTTGATGTTTCATTTCTCCATGATTGTAGTTTTAATGGTTCCATATCTATAGCTGTGTAAACGCTGGTGGTGTGTATAAGTTTAGCTTGTATTTACCTGCTTTAAACGTTTGTTTTCACCATTGTAAGTGTGTGTCTGCACTTTCATCATTTATGTTTCTTGTTTTGGTACCTTATTTATTCAAACTAACAGGTGACTCTTATTCTAAAAGGTCACTTGACCTGTAGACGCAGACGCAGGAGAAGTTTAAAGAAAATAGTGCAAGTGCCAGCACGCCTGGGGAATCCTCACTCAAACCGATCAGATCTGATCAATACCACGTTCAAACCACCTGACTACACAGTCGGCTGATTATTGATCACATGACCTCATTTGGTCCCTGAGTCCTGATGACGTACCGATGGTGGGGATGGTGGTGACGATCTCTCCGAGCTTCAGTTTGTACAGGATCGTAGTTTTTCCAGCAGCGTCCAAACCGACTGAAACACACATCAAAGATTAATCCCAGATTAATTAAATGTCTCACAGTGGTTCAAGTTTAACCCGAGATTACTTAAACCTCATACAGTGAATAAAGACTAATCTGAGATTACTTAAACCTAGATCAGAGTCCAGCTGCTGGTTTAAAGCTCAGATCAAACCGGGTTTAATGGTTTTTATGGACTTAATAAGATGACACCGGTACAGTTTTAGGTTTAACCCCAGATTAAAACATCTTAACCCAGTTTAACCCCCGTTTAGACCCCAATTTAACTCGGTTTAACGGACTGTTATCAGCCTGCTTCCTTCCGTTAGCTCCGAGCTAACAGCCTCTTGCTTCTCCGAGCCGGACTTTTGCCTCTCCCTGCACGGGAAGATCGGGCCCGCGGTCCGCAGGACTCGGTGAGCGGGTTCCTGGTAAAATGAGACGGTGTGTGGTGCTGGTGAGCCCGCGGAGCCGCTTGCAGCCGCCCCGGAGCCCGGCCGGTTAGCCCGTTAGCTCGTTAGCCTAGCCCCCGCTTACCCATCAGGATCCTCATCTGTTTCTTCCCGAACAGTCTGGAGAACAGCGACGAGATTGTGAGGCCCATGGCTGCGGAGAGGAGGCGGTGGCAGGTCACACACTGACGGCGGGTAGAGCCGGAGGTCCGGGAGCAGCAGCGGAATGGAGCCGAGAAGGCGCGGAGCGGAGCGGAGCGGAGCAGAGCGAACTGAGGGCGCAGCTCCTCTCGGTGCCACGTCCAGGCCAACGCGGAACAAATGACGTCACTGCTGCGCTTTAAAAAAAACAACAACTTTATTAACAGCATAGCAAACACCGCGGCGTTCACTGTCCGCTCAAACACCGTACATTCGAGCTCTGCGCATGAAGTGAAGTTCATGGGCTGCGAGGAACACTCTCGGCTCCGGGACAGCCATTTATATTAATACGTTTAATTTATATGTATATATGTCACTATGTTCACGTCATTATACAACAGAACATAACAAAGTGAAATACACACGTACTGCTTCTGTGACAGTGCTAAAAACATATATGTGTGTAGAATAATAAAGCGTTTTCTATTGAAGAACGGAAGAACAGAATTTAATGAACGGAATCATGAAAATATTTTCAATCAATCATCAACCAACAAAGTTAAAATTAATTTCTAATAAAATTATTTTTTAATCTAATAGTTTATTTCTAAAATTTGTACAAAATAAGAAAAAAATGTTTTTCTCCCAATAAACAATCAATTCAAAATACTGTATTGCTTTCAGAAATGTTAAACATATTAATAATAATATATATATATATATACATATGCTTTATTGGCTGTGTTTGGCTGTTTATTTAATTTAAATCAGTGAGTTTTTAATTTAAATCAGCTAAAAAAAAAAAAAATCATCCTATTGTGCATTTTCCTGACGTCCGTGAACAAAGTAGTAAACTCCCGCCTCCTCCGTCTCAGTCACTTCCGGTTCGGTCCAACATGGCGCCTGTTGACAGATGAAGCTTTGAGTCGGATTTCACTCATCGATTGGGTCGATTATTGACCACCTGTGACGGACAGGTTGCGAGTTTGTGATCCACATCGAACCGGTTTGTCGGCGCAGTGTGAGGAGAGACGATCAAAGCGGCGGAAAAATCAGTCAAAGGGAGAAACAAACACTGAGAAAGAGAAAGAGGTGAGAAACTGTTTTACTCCTCCTTCTTCTTTTGTGTTCCAGCACAAAGTTTCAGCTTCACAGAAACCATCCATCGATAATTGATCGATGAGTGATCTGAACAGCTGTTCTCTGTTTCCCCTCTAACAGGAAGTCAATGCTAAGGTTCTGTTCATGTTCTGGTGTCTGTGATCAGAGGCTCACCTGGACAGACCTGGTCAGACCTGGACGAGGTCATGGAGAAGTTCGGGATGAGCTTTGGTGGCGGTCCGAGCAGGAAGGAGCTGCTGGACACGGTGGAGTCCCAGAAGAAGCAGCTGATCCAGTACCAGACCCGCTTTAGGGATGTGGTCCGGGCCTACAAGAGCCTCCTGAAGGAGAAAGAGGCGCTGGAGGCCAGCCTTAAGGTCCTAAGCGTGACCCAGGACCTGGACCTGACCCAGAAGGGTTCGGCCACCGCCACACCGGAGCTCACCGAGGATGGCTGCTCGCTGCACAGCGAGGACAGCGTGGATATGGCGGCGTCTCTGGACATGGCCAGCGAGACTACAAGAGGCGACCAGAGTGAGGAGGACCAGGCAGAACTGGGAGGAAGGCTGGTGGTACGTTACTTTGACAACTGAACTTAAATCACCAGAACACAGTCAGAACTTGATGACATCATCATCATCACCATAACGCTCTGATAATGTCATGTCTTATTCTCTGACTCCATGTTTGTTCTGCAGGGATCTGAACCCGATGGCAGCTCTGAGAGTGGCAGCGTGGGGACAGAACAGCAGCAGGCTACGCCCCCTCCCGGCATGGAGGCAGACCGTAGAGTCGCCCAGTTGAAGAGCCAACTGAGCACGCTCACAAGCTCGCTGGCCACGGTGACGCAGGAGAAGTCGCGAATGGAGGCGAGCTTCCAGGCAGACAAGCGGCAGCTGAAACAGGAAGTTGAAGAGCTGCAGGAACGTCTGGTCTCCATGACAACACAGCACGAGGCAGAACTGCACAACCTGCAGCAGCAGCTCGCTGAAAGTCGCGCTCGCATCATTACGCAGCAGCACGAGCGCGAGCAGGAGCAGGGGGACCACGCTCAGCAGCTCCGCGAGCTACAGAGGCTCCTCCAGGCCGAGCGAGACCTCCGCCAGGACGCCGAGCTCCACCTCCAGGATGCCAGCACCGCCCTGCTTGTGACTTCACAGGCCGTGGACCGGGGGGCGGAGTCCGAGGCTCTCCTGAACCAAGTCAAGGAAGAGAGAGACGAGCTGAGGCGGAGGCTGCAGGCCGCCGAGGAGGAGCAACGAATACCCGACCCCAGAGTGGACGAGCTGCAGCAAGAATTGAACAAGCTGAAGAACCAGGTCCAGGAGCAGGTCCAGCTTGAGACCCGCAAGGTGAGCCCAGAACCAGGTCCCACTAAACAAAGTCCCAATAAAACAGGTCCTAGGGAATCTGGTTTAACCACATTAAACAGCTGAAGCTCTAACAGACCAGGTAAACTAGAACAGGAAGTGAGGTCATCTCTGTGTTCGTGTTGCAGGTTTGCGATGCAGAAGAGCGTGCTCATGAGCGTGCTCAGTTGGCTGAGGCCCGGGTGGCGGTCCTGGAGCAGCGTGTATCGGAGCTGTCAGAGCTGCTGGGCTCGTGTGAGAAGGCAAGGCAGCGTGACCAGCAGGCAGCACAGAGGCTCCGTGATCGCGTGCTGCAGCTCGACACGGAGAACAAAACACTCGCCATCGCTGCCTCCAGCCGGGCGACCTCTGACCTCGGGCCAGATGAGCAACTGGACGTGGGGGCGCTGCGGGAGAAGCTGCAGAAGGTGAAGAAGCTGCTGCTCCTTGCGGCTCAGAGGAACCCCGACCAGAACATCCAGGACTTGGAGGTGGAGCCGGGTTCAGATGCGGCGGCGGCAGCCCTCGCTTATCAGCAGGAGCTGCGGCAGCTGAGGGATGAGTTTGAGCGCTACAAGGTGCGTGCGCAGGTGGTTCTGAAGAACAAGAACACCAAAGATGGCTGCCAGGCGCGGGAACTGGAGGAAGTCCGCGACCAGCTCGCCGAGCTGCGTGAGAAGTACATAAACCTGCGTGTGCAGAGTGACGAGGCCGAGGCCCACCACCGCCAGCAGCTTGATGAGCGCCAGCAGCAGGCAGTGTCGCTGCAGCAGGCACACCGGCAGGAGGCGGAGCGTCTGGAGGCACTCCACCGTGACGAACTGTTGCGACTGGAGGCAGAGCTTCACAAGCAGCGTGAGCGCACCATGGCGTTGCTGGATGAGAAGGACCGCGAGCTGGAGAGGCTGCGGGCTGCTGCCGCCACACTCAGCTGGTCCAACCGTGTTGACAACACACCCACCAACCCTCAAGAGAATGGCCCCGACACAGAGACCGACGCGATCAGCCAGGCGCTGCGGCAGGCCACACCCAATGAGTCAACACTGCTGCTGTACGCTGAGCAGCTCGCACGTAAGGAGGTGGAGGTGGGCGCGCTGCGGCGGCAGAAGAACCGACTGGAGGAGGACACGCGCCAGCTGCAGGAACGACTCATTGCAAACGCAGAGCATCATGATGAGGAGGTGGCAGCCCTGCGTGACCGCCTCGAAAAACTGATCCGGGACCAGAGCCGCGAGGGCGCCAACATGGAGTACCTGAAGAATGTTGTGTACCGGTTTCTGACGTTGCATGACGCCAACGGGCGCCAGCAGACACTCACTGCCATTCTCACCATCCTGCACTTCAGCCCGCAGGAGAAGCATGATGTCATGAGGCTGCAGGGCAGCACCTGGTGGATGGGACGCAGGTAGAGTACCTGAGGAAGAAAACACTTCTGCAGCAAGAAGGAAGGTGCAGGAAGAACACCTGGGCATCTGAGCCAGTGAAGGCGTGGCTTCGTGCTGCGCTTGAGGGCATCTGTGTTTTTCATCTTCCTGGTGTTTCTCTGACGGTTTGCTGCTCTCTGAGCGTCATGTGACTTCAAACACTACAAACACGTTAACATGTGACCTTCGCTGGTCAATCAGCTGATGTATATTTTTGATTCAGATTAAAATATTTTTCCTGCTTCAGTCTGTGTCCGAGCGTCAGTGAAGTGCCTTGATGATGACACAACTCTAAATACGATTTGCTTTGCCTGGTCCAGCCTCTTCAGGTGAGATCACCTGTCTAAAGCTGCAGTTCCTGCTTTTACTAGCCTCCGATTGGCTGGCTTTGTGAGGAACAGTGAAGACACCCATGTCAGATTACAGGTGAGCCAGGTGTTTTTGAAGCCTGAAGCTTTGTTTTATTTCACAGTTCTGACAGACATACACACGTCACACTGATCAAATACTTCACCACTGAGCTTCTCTAACATCTGTCCACATCTGCAAACGCTGCATTCAGGTGCACAGAACAAAGTCAGAAATGTTCATAAATGTGTTTGCACTGATCTTCACTCAGACGTTCAGATGTGGAGCCTTAATTATTTTTATATAAAATAAATAAGGAAAGAGAAACAAAGAATCAGAGGTTTCCTTCTCGAGGTCTGAAACTGAAGCAAGTCTGAAGCATGAAAGAGCAGCAGTATGAAGAGCAAAGGTTTATGATGACGTCATCAGACCACAAGAAATTACATTTCACCATGACATGAGAGGAACTTAAAGCCTTTCCGTTCAGTCGGAATCCTCGAGGAGATTAGAATAAAACAAGGACAGGAAGTGATCAGACTTTAATTTCAAAATAAAGGTTTACAAACAAACAAAGTGGAGCTTCATTCTTAGTGTTACATTCAGTTTGTGGAGATGATAGAAAAATACCACTTCTGTGAAACGCAAACAGCCTGATTCCACCGTCAGAGAAAGGAAAACATCAGAGCAGCAGCTTGATGGGGACAGGTAATAAAGTTTAAATAAAGTTAAATATTCCAAAAACTGAAGATTTGAGCCGATGTTGGTTTTTCTGCGGAGTGTGAAGATGCTGATGAACACAAGCGTGAGTCCTGGATGTTGGGGTTAGCTGTCGTCATGGTGACGCGCCTGTGCCAAGCACACTCTGCAGGTCAGCAGGCAGCGAGCTGATGATGGAGGTGATGAAAGAGTCGAGTTTGTCCATCACACCGTCTCTGAGCTGCAGCTGCTGACGCCGAGCTTTAATCTGAAAAGCCACACACACTTCCTGTCCTCAAAAACTAGACTTTTGACATGAAACCAACAAAGAAGAAGCAAACGATCCTAGTTGCAGAACACCACCTCACTTTGGATTAAACCCGGATTATGATCCTGAATTATTATCATAGCTTCATTTTCACAACAAAGTTTCATCTCTAATCTTTAAAACAAGAAACCAGAAAATATTTTTCCCCAATCTCCTCTGCAGCCCAGGACAGCATCATCTCCATCACAAATATGATGGATTTTACCCCAAACATGAACTTTTATTACAGGCAGACGTCCCAGCGTTAGTGAACGCCTCAGCGTCCATGGTCAGTGAACGCATTGTCATGTCCAGCTTCAAACTATCAAACTATCTCACTTTTGATTTAACTCTCAGGTAACTAAAATCTTTTTCACCTGCAGTTGTAAGTTTTACTTCTTCAAATGAATTTTTATCCTAAGCTTTTTACCTGTAACACCCTTTTACCTGAAACTTTTTTCCTCGCTAACAAACTTCCTGTTGGAACTCACCAGCTTCTCTCTGAGCTTCAGAATCAGATCCACAATCTCCACCTCAGACTTGTCTTTGGTCCATCCCAGCAGGTCCTGCAGAGGACACACCTGGATTAGGGGCTGCACAGCTGGCTGATGGTCCAGCAATTTCGCTCAGATAATTTACCGCATCGCAGATGACCTCCAGGTGGAGACTCTCGAGCTTCTGTGTCATCTCTCGGTGGCGGTGGCGGTACCAGCCGTCAAAGTTCGGAGACCTGAAGAACTTCCTGAGATGGAAACAGGAAGTAGAAACTTAAAGACAGGAAGACAAAAAACACCTGGATCACTCACACCCGTGAGGCTCACCTGTACAGTCCTATCCAATCACCTCTAAGCAGAGAGGTGAGCTGCGGGCCCGCATGGTCCAATGTGGACAGGAACTCGTCCTGACTGAAGGGGCGGATCTGAGGCGGAGTCTGAACAGAAACACAGGAAACGTGTAACACATGACAGCACTGTGACCTCATCACCACCACATTTCCCGTTTACCTTCCAGGGCGTAACGGATCTCTGCAGGGGCATCAGACTCGCCATATAGCGTTCCTATTAGACAAAACACGCTGCTTACTGAGAACTGCTCTGTGACTGGACAAGTTATGCTGACATCATGTGCGAGCTGATTGCGCAACTGCTTACCAGGGGGATAATGAAACTCTGCGTGAGCTCCAACAGGTGTCGCCTCAGGATGGCGCTCTGCACCTCTGACGGCCGCTTCCTCTGGATCCCCTGCAGGTAAACAGTCCATCAGAGACACTCTGTATTACCTGTGTGTGTGGTGTGCTCAGGTGTGCTCACCTTCAGCAGCCTCTTGATCAGGATCTTGTCCTTGTGCAGAAACGTCTTGTAAGCCGTGTAGATTCCTGCCAAAACAAACCTTCAGCATGACAGACATCTACCTGAGCTCAGGTACAAACACGCCCCCACCGGCTTACCTGGTTTGGTGTCAAGCGTTTTCAGCTTAGAAAGTTTCTTCACCTTCACCTGCTTCGGTAAATCACCTGGAAGACATCAGAGACAGGACGCATACGTGAGTAAAAAGGTCACAACAAGAACGGCGAAGACGACCTGAACAGCACACGCCTGACAACCATGGCACTTCACACGGACAGGAAGCTCACAGTGAACACGCATGCGTGGCGTACCTGCCATCTTGACCTCTCCCAGCCGGACGATGTGAGGCCAGCTCTGAAACGTCTTGATGAAGAACGGGTTGGTGACGCCCAGCACGACGCTTGGTCTGAACAACAGAAGAAGAAACAGGTAATCACACGTGAGAATGAAACATCTGTCGACCGCTTTCCTAAACTTAGGCTTTAAGTGTCCTAGGGGTGTGTTTACAGCACAGGTATGTTCAGGCTCAAGGTGAGCATGACTCACGGCGCCTGCGTCCTGGTGGTGTACTCCCTGAACTCGCTGTCATGGATGGTGAAATAGGGTCGGAAGTCGCAGCAGAACTTCAGAGGGCTGATGGAGCTGTGGACAGACACCGTTATCACGGTAACAACAGAAACACCATACTCTGATTGGATGCTGGGGGCTTGTTGTGACCCCTCAGTTACCTGATGATAGCCAGGACTGTTTCCGAAGAAATGGTGGGAGATGGAGCCATGATGACAAGCGGCTCCCCGAGCAAGGTAAGTTCCCAGAGCATTTGCAGGTGGATTAGAACGGACTGGAAACACCTGAGGAGGACACAGGTGAGACTGAAACTGACCAATCAGAGCACACCTACACCTGAGAAACATAGAAGACCTTAACGAGCACTGACTTAAACAGGTCCAGCTCGTGGATGGTGGGCAGGAGGGTCGGCGCCAGCAGCAGGTTCTGAGCACGCATACAAAAAACTTTATTCTTCTTCTTGTTGTTAATAAACATTATTAACAAGATCAAAGCAACAAGATCTCACCTCTTTAGCCGTCTGTCGCACAGGACTTCCCCCAGGTTTGTCGAATTTAGAAGGAATCCTCACCTGAAACATGAGACACACAAACACCAGTAAACCACATCCCCTCTGTCACCTGTGAGCCAGGCCACTTCTCTCCTCACCTGTAAGATAACGCCCATTACAGGCAGGTTGAGGGTCTGCCCAGGTACAGGTGAAGGCCACTGGTCGATCTCGTTACAAACTACAGGGATGGGCAGAGGAAAAACATGTTAAGGACCATTCTGAAACCTGATTGGCTCCCACGTATGATCCAAGCATGATGTCATCACCTGCTTCAAGGCAGGGCTCATGCTTCTCAAAGAACTCGGGTGCAATGGTCTGCATCAGCGAGTGGAACAGGTGAGTGTATGGTAACCTGGACACCAGCACCAGGGACTGAAACATAGAGTCACATGACTGTCACCATCATGACCACCTGTGAGCAGGTGAAGACAGGTAAACACAGATGTGTTTGGTGACCTTCTGGAAGTAGCCCCTCTTCACAGAGACGTCCTTCACTTGTCTGAAGTAGACATAACCGAAGAAATGCGCCGTTTCTCTCTGACAGACAGAACAGAAATGTTACGCACCTGTGAGGCTAAAGCAATCAGCCAGTCAGGAACCAGGTGAGTCTCACCTGCAGTGTGACGGGAGCGTCACGGTTGTAAAGGTCGTCTCTGAGCCTCGATGTTCGGCGACCGACCGACTGACGGAAGCGGAAGCTAAACTGAGTGTCCCCAAGGCACCCTGGGAAATAACAGACAGCCCACATGACCTCTGACCTCCAACCTCTGACACCTGCAGTACTAATTAGCATTACCTCAGCTTACCTGAGTACGAGTCAGGGAAGGACAGGTAGCAGATGCTGGTTTTCTGTCAACATGAAACAGAATCAGTGAAAGTGTAATCAACACCACTTACAGGTGATCAGGAAGCTGAAGATATTTACCTCTTTCTCTGTCAGCTTCACATCTTGAGGATAAACCAGCTGAAAGTAAACACAGCAGAAAACATTTCAGAATCTGCTGAAAATTCCAATGATTTTAAGTTTTTCTGATCTGAGATAGCAAGAGAATCAAGAGAATCGATAGCAAGAGAGGATTAATTTAACTTGCATGTCGTCCTTTGTTACCCACAATCCTCTGATGAGCAGTTGCACAAAAAGTATAGAGTCTATAATATTTGAAATGGAGTTTTCTACATCAGGTTTGCAGATATCTTACAAACTCAAACCAAACCCCAAACAAAAAAACATAGTTTAATTCAAATGTATTAAATTTAATTTTAATAATGAGAAAACTATGAGTTTTTTAAACAAGGATTGGTGCTTGTAGGCCAACATAGCGGTCTTTAATCCACAGATACAACTCCTTGAGTCCCACCACCAAACTCAGAATCCTGCTGATTTTACTTCTGCTGCCTTCCACGGATCCTTAACTGTCTCCTCCATTTACAATAAACCGGACGTTCAGTGTTTCAGTCATTGCCACCTGTCCTTTACATAAAGTATTCACATTTTAACACAGAACTCATCTTTATTTACCTCCACAATAAACTGAACACTGAGCGGTCAGATTTAAACGCGATACAGGTTGTACGCTGATTGAAGGAAAGCTTAAGAGACGAGAATGTTTTCAGCCTGGTTAGTGTTTACCTGTTCAGGTGCGTTTCTCCACAGGTCACATGTGAACAAAGAATTCGGGGGGGGGGGGGCTCCGATCATCAATGATCGGAGGTCCGATCAATTCTTTGATCAATCAACATATCGATCACTAGCTATGGTAGCGATGCCAAGCTAACGTACCTCAATGGCTTGTCCGAGCTCCAAGTCGAACGTAACGACGCACGCGCACTCCAACCAGGAGGAGAAGCGGGCCCACCGGCTGCGGCTTTCCGCGCACCCCGCCTCCTCCTGCTCCTCGTGTCGGGGAGAACCGGGACCGTCAAATGGGTCCATCACGACCGGACCAAAACGGCAGCAGCTCCGCGCATCACCATCCGAGCCTCCATCATCATCAGCGAGCAGAAACCGGAGAGAGCTCCCCCTGCTGGACAAGAGAGAATTAACCCACACACGCCGCTGCTGGAGCCCCGCGGAATTACAAATCAAGGCTGCCGGCTTTTATTTATTTATTTTACTAGTTTCTACTGATTTTTACTGCCTGTTACCCCAACAAATACATCCACACAAGTTTGATGTCTTATCAGAAACAAATCACTGCTTTCTGTAACCGAAGTACAAATCGGTGCAACTGGTTGATCAATCAGTATTAATCTTTTTTTTTTTAACACTATACCGATTTACTTTGAAATATTTGAAAGTATATATAACCCATCCAAGTTACATGATTCATATTGAAAAACAAAACAAAGCTGGAAAAAAACATTTTTTATTTAACACTGCACAGTTTTTTTTATTATTTAACACTGTACGCCGCCTCGGTCTTGGACTTTTATTGTGAAAAGGCCGGCGCGGATGCGTGCGCAGCGTGTTCCGGTAGATTACCGGCCGTGCTCGGCTCGGCGCTCCAGTCTCTCAGCTGTAACCGGACTGAACGTCATGTCGGACTCGTGCTCCTTCTCCTCGTTCACCAGGTGCGTCACCAAGCACCTGAACCTGCACCTGCACCTGGACTTCGACAGGCACGTAATCAAAGGGAGGGTGGCGCTGACCGTGGAGGCGCTGGAGGACCGATTCTCTACGCTGGTAACGTCAACGGGACGCGGGGGGTTAGCCTCGATCTAACGGAACCTTTAGTGCTCACCAGAGTCCAGCTAAAATCAGCTGGATTTAAGGGGAGTGCGTGCTTAGAGGCGGGCACGAAGGGGTTAACGAGCCGGGTCACACTGACGGTTCCTCGGGTGTTCCTCTGTGATCCGGCTCCGTGCAAGCGTTGAGGTGTGCCTGATGATTGACCTTAACCTCGGGGAGCACCTTAATTCCAGCTGTTTTTAAATGGAGTCTGGTGGGGCGAGCATTGCTAAGGCGTTTTTAGAGACTTATAAAAACAGTTTGTCACTCAGCTTTAATAAACTAACCTTACTGTTTTAAAGTTTTAAAACGTGATTTCACAAACTGAAGCTTCACATATTTACGATCTTTAAACCTCTAACTCTGATATAAATCATTTTTACTTGCATTAATTATTTATTGATCTTTATTCACTTCGCATTTAAATTGTGACGCTGTGTGACATCCTCGAACTTCGGGACTGATCGGGTTTAATAACTGCTTTATTAAAACAAACTCGTTAACTTTAACCTGTTGTTTTGGGAAAACTGTAACAGGTGAGTATCTTTCAGAGAGAACAGGTGTGTCCAGGCTAAGTTCTTTAAATTCTACAGAAACCTGCACCCCTACTGGAATCTGTGCTTCAGTTCACTGTCTGTGGTCATTCTTGTGCTTTGTTACCTCACCAGTGACTCTCACCTGTGAGTGTCAGATTTCAACTTTTGAATCAGTTCTGTAAATATATTCAGAGCATAAAAACTTAAAATGGCTCTTTTCTGGATGGAGTTTGGTGTGACACCAGTCAGCTGAAGCCCTAGACTGAAGTTTAATAAAACAGGTGTGCAGGAGAGCAGACTTTTCACTTATTTGTTTTTAACAGTTTTCAAAGCTCAGGTTTGATTCTGCAGCTGCAAGACGATCACCTGTAGAAAGGTAAATGTAGCATTAAGCCCCCAGTGGTTTTCTGTCTTTCTGTCTCCGCAATCTCCTCCCTGCTTAAGAGGTTAACCCTCACCTGTCCATAAAGGTGTGTCTGATTGTTTAAAGACCGATAGCTACACAAGTGAAATAAGGTTTTCTTTGAATGCCTCGGCTTTAAGACAGAGTGTGTAAGGTGGACTTTGTGCAGGTAGGACAGGTGAATGTTTATCAGCAGGTTCAGGTGCTGACGCAGCAGCTCGATAACTGGGGTTTTCTGTCCCATAGACTTTGGACAGCAGTGACCTGAGCGTGGTGTCGGTGACGGCCAATGGGCAGCCAGCGCGCTTCAGCCTGGGCCCCAAACACAGCTTCAAGGGGACCCCATTGGAGATCACGCTGCCATTTGACCTCTCCAGGTGACTCCGCCCTCCTCTCTCTCTGTCCTTATGGCCTATCTTTTCTAATTAAAATCTAACCTCTGCTGTCCAATCAGAGGGCAACATGTGATCGTGGAGGTGACATATGAGACGTCTCCATCAGCGACAGCGCTGCAGTGGCTCACGCCTGAGCAAACTGCCGGGAAAAAGCACCCCTACCTGTTCAGCCAGTGCCAGGTGAGCCATTTACCCTCACCTGAGCTATATGCAATATAAATTATTAAAAATTTAATGTTTAAATTTGAATTTAGAGAAATTTTAGGTTTTTTTCCCTTTTGAAACCTTTTTTAAGTTCTAAAAGGTTAAAATAAGTTTTAAAACTGAACTTTACTGTAAACATATTTTTTGCTGAACCTGAAACGCTGCATACGAAAACCTTCAGCTCCACTTTTTGTGGTTTTTCTGTGAACTGTTGAAACTTTGTGAAACTGCAGCAATTAACAAACTACTTCCCTGTCCCTTCTTGTTTTCTACCTGCTTCACACTGATTTCACTTCCTTGTAAAGTTTAAAGCAGGGGTCCCCAATCTCAGTCCACGAGGGCCGGTGTCCCTGCAGGTTTTAGATGTGTCCTTGATCCATCACAGCTGATTTAAATGGATAAATTACCTTCTCAACATGTCTTGAAGTTCTCCAGAGGCGTGGTAATGAACTAATCATCTGATTCAGGTGTGTTGACCCAGGGTGAGATCTAAAACCTGCAGGGACACCGGCCCTCGTGGACTGAGACTGGGGACCCCTGGTTTAAAGCCTCAGTCTCCTGCAGAGCGTCCTCTGTACAGACCACCCCTGAACACAACGGGCAGTTAACAGCCATGGTTCCCTATGTGCTGTCTTACAGGCTCATCACTGCAGGAGCATGATCCCCTGTCAGGACACCCCATCCATCAAGCACACCTACTATGCTCAGGTAAACACACACCTGTCCAGGTAAACAAACACCACTGACATATTATTGATTATTAAAATTATTAATAATTGCTAAAAAACACCTGAACAACATGCATAGCATCACCTCAGTGCCCAGAGCCTGATATCAGTCTCTCAGGTATGTAATTGTATGTATGTGTGTGGGTACCTGTCCCTCAGGTGTCTGTCCCTAAGGACCTGGTGGCAGTGATGAGTGCAGTAAGAGATGGACAGGAAGTCGATCCTCAGGATAGTGGTCGGATCATCTACAGGTTCAGGCAGACGGTAGGGGTAGTCTCTTTCTTCTCTTCATCACCTGACATCATCATCACCAGGTCTCAGGCGTGACTGTCCTCTGTTTGACCTCTGATCTCAGGTGCCTATGCCCTCCTACCTGATAGCCATCGTGGCTGGAGCTCTGGAAAGCAGGTACAGATCGTCTCACCTCTTCTGATGTCACAGCATCAGCTTCAGCAGGTAAACTTTACTCTGTGCTCTGATTGGTTGGCAGGGAGATCGGGCCAAGGTCCAGAGTCTGGTCGGAGAAAGAGTTTGTGGACAAAGCAGCGTTTGAGTTCTCCGAGGTGAGAACCACACCCACACTGAGGCAACGCAAACAATGGAAAGAAGACACACATAACATGAGAACATATAAACATACAAACATGTACAACATGAGAACACAAAAAAATGTAGAACATGCAGGACATACAGAAGCTGGAGTGATGTTCGGGTGTTCCGTATCTTTTAGACCGAAGCCATGCTGAAGACAGCTGAGGAACTAGCTGGACCGTATGTTTGGGGTCAGTATGACATCCTGGTTCTCCCTCCATCTTTCCCCTACGGCGGCATGGAGAACCCGTGTCTGACCTTTGCCACGCCCACCTTGCTGGTACGTACAAACAGGGGGCCAATCAGGTTGTTCATGATGTGTCAGTGTTCATGAGACTGTTAGTTCTGATCAGCTGTTTCCTGTCTGTTTTCAGGCTGGAGACAAATCTCTGTCTGGTGTGAGTACAAGACTCTTCCCACCTCACTACGTGATCATACATTATAATTAAATTCCCTTCCATACCTGTCTGTTACTGTGCATGTGTCCTACAGGTGATTGCCCACGAGATCGCTCACAGCTGGACTGGAAACCTGGTGACCAACAAGACCTGGGAGCATTTCTGGTAAACAAACAAACAGGTGGAGCTCAGCTCAAGGGTCTCAGGTGTTTGCAGAGATGTGTAGAGAACCCATGGACGCCTCAGAAGATAAAATCTTAAAACCGGTTTTGAAACATGCTCTAAATCATAAAACCCGATGCAGCAGAACAGGCCCACATTTGCTCAGGTGTCCAGACACTGTGTAGGTTTTAAGAGTGAAGCTTTGGGCCAGGCACTTTGTGGAACTTATGGGTTCTCTGAAATGGGATCAACTCATGGTGGGGTTAGTTTATCTGGAAATTTTCACTCTGAGGTTAGCTGAAGAAAATCATCCAGGGTTCGACTTCACAAAGGCAGAAATCATTAAGAAATACCAGCGTTTGAGGGTCAGGTGATGCAACGTATCGGCTGACCCGTCCCCACTGCTGACCCGATAGCTCGCTGAGACCGTCCTTTTGAAAATCTTTGATTTACTTTGGTTTTCACAAGGAAAAATTCAGACAGGTTACAGCTGATTGACACATAAAGTGGTGGGAAGTACTATAAAGGGTTACCTAGGCAACCAGACATTGCATTTTCCACTATCAACTGTCCGCTCCAACAGGATGCTTATTATTACGTCATTATTTGACATCAGCATGTTTGTGCCTTCAGGCTGAACGAGGGTCACACGGTCTACCTGGAGAGGATGATCGGCAGGTGTTTGGAGAGTGAACAGTTCAGGCAGTTCCAAGCCATCGGAGGCTGGAAGGACCTGCAGGACTCGGTGAGAACCCAAACATTATCCACCTTCACCTGTGTCACATCACAGTCTGACATGAGGCACGTTTTCCTTCCACTCACCTGTGCTCATCATATCTCAGGTGAACACCTTTGGAGCCAACAACCCTCTGACCAACCTGGTGCTCAGCCTGCAGGACGTCAGTCATGACGATGCCTTGTCCTCCGTGCCGTACGAGAAGGGCTTTGCTCTGCTGTATCACCTGGAGGAGCAGCTGGGAGGGCCAGGTAACACCTGCACACTCCTGCACACTCACCTGTTTCCTGCTCAGTTGCTGACACACCTGTTGATCTGTTTTGCTCAGAGGTGTTCATGGGCTTTGTGAAGTCGTACATCCAGCGGTTTGCCTACAGCAGCGTCACCACAGAGGAGTGGAAGAACTACCTGTTTGCCTACTTCAAGGACAAGGTGAGGAACAACTGGACACTCAGGCAGAGTTACAGTGACTGGAGGGAAGGAACATCAGCATGGCAGGTTTTGGTCAGAGGTCAGATTGTTACAAGAAAAGACAAATATTTACAGAGTGATCAGGCAGAAACTCCAGATGTAACAGATAGGTGGGTTCAAAGGTCAAGATGGAGCCTTGAGATGAGTTTTTGTGTCTCAGGTGGACATCCTGAACAAGGTGGACTGGAACGCCTGGATGTTCACACCTGGGATGCCTCCTGTTAAACCTCAGTAAGTACTCAGACTTCCATCTGGTCTCTGATTTCTAAAAACAATCTGATTCCTTTGTCCTGATTGGCTGTTGTTTCAGATACGATACCACTATGGCTGACACCTGCAACGCTCTCAGTCAGAGGTGGCTCCAGGTAAGACCTGAATCTGGCGAGGACTCTTTAGGGTGATTTTATGCTCAGGCTCAAAGCTTCATCCTCTGTCCCCGTTCAGGCTAAAGACCAGGACCTGAACAGCTTCAAGCAGTCCGATGTGAAGACTCTGTCATCCCACCAGGTCATCGAGTTCCTGTCACTACTACTGCAAGAGGTAACCACACTTCAACTCCCCATACTCCACTTCAACTCCCTACCGTCCACTTCCGTTCACTCACCTGTTCCTTCCTTCAGGATCCGCTCCCTCTGACTCGCGTGAAGAAGATGCAGGAGGTTTACGATCTCAATGCCTATATGAATGCAGAGATCCGCTTCAGGTGAGTCTTTCAGCAGGTCTAAATGGGACTTTCATTTCAAAACCTTCCCCTCCTTAAATCCTCTTGGTGATTGGCTGTGCTCTTTCCAGGTGGCTGAGGCTGTGCGTCAGGTCCAGGTGGGAGGAAGCGGTTCCACTGGCGCTGAAGATGGCGACCGACCAGGGCAGGATGAAGTTTACACGACCACTCTTCAGGTCCTTACACTTCAACAGTAGTTTCACTAGAACAGAACTCCACATCACTGACCTTCATGTTTGTTTTTACTGTTTGTTCTTTTGTTTCTTCTGTGTTTTTACTGTGCGTTTACCGTTTTTCCCCTTCCGCCATTAAAGACTTATGAGGTATTATTGTCATCCTCCCGGGGACATGGCATGAACACCTAAGTTTGTGAGTGTGATAACTCGAGAACAAGATGACATAGGAGCTTCAAATTGGTCCCATAGGTGTCTACTAAAAATCTTGGATGAGTTTGAATCTGACTGACCTCAATCTCAAGGTCAGAGTAAGTTTTCTGAAAATCGTGTTAATCGGATAACTTGAGAACACGGCGATGTAGGGTTTTGAAATTGATACCAGAGGTGTGTCTGCTAGGAGGCTGAGGGGTAGCACTGATTCTCTTACTGTGTTTCTGCTGTTTTAATCGTCGTGGCTGTGCTTTTTCAGGGAGGTGTTTAACTTTGAGAAGTTTCGTGATGAAGCTCTTCGAGTGTTTCTGGCTCATCGAGCGGGGATGCACCCGGTCACCTCCGGACTCGTCTCGAAGGACCTGAAGGTGGACGTCAGCAATGCCGCCAGTCAGTAACAACAGAAACGAGTCCAGAACCAGTCAGAGACCAGTATCGATCAACTTCAGCACTGAAGCAATATTATATCACAGCCTTCGCTTCTTGGCTGTTTCTCTCTGATTAAAGTTTAATTGAATCCTCTTTTTCCTTTTTATTCCTTTCAAATATTTTGTCTTCAGCAGAAAAACAAGATGATTTTATAATAAAATAAACTCTGAGTAAACTTTGGATTCTTGTTGTTCATTCAGATCTCAGCTGGGGTCACACAGGTCATCTGTGATCGTGTGCTGTTTGTAGTTTCAGTGCTTACATTTTCACTTTATTCTAATCACACAAGTGGAAAATCACTGTGATTATTATTATTTTAGGCATAAAAGGTATAGAAATCTCTGAAATACTTAAAAGCAGGTCTTTAGTGTTGCTTTAAGGATTCATGGAGGATGATTTGTTTCACACTGAGCTTAGCGTCCCTCACACTGATATGTATCAGTAAGTATTCACACTGATGCAAAAAGAAGACCTGCAGTAAATGCCCAGAGAACATACAGGAACAAAGAGCTAATGTTACTGTAGCACATCCACACACAACAAATCAGTCATCTGGAATTATACTTTTAAGTTCACCTAATCTGGTGATCAGTGTAGTTCACTGATCATCAGATTAGGTGATCAGTGATGATAGCCAGGACTGTTTCCGAAGAAATGGTGGGAGATGGAGCCATGATGACAAGCGGCTCCCCGAGCAAGGTAAGTTCCCAGAGCATCTGCAGGTGGATTAGAACGGACTGGAAACACCTGAGGAGGACACAGGTGAGAATGAGACTGACCAATCAGAGCACACCTACACCTGAGAAACATAGAAGACCTTAACGAGCACTGACTTAAACAGGTCCAGCTCGTGGATGGTGGGCAGGAGGGTCGGCGCCGGCAGCAGGTTCTGAGCACGCATACAAAAAACTTTATTAACAACAAGAAGAAGAATAAACATTATTAACAAGATCAAAGCAACAAGATCTCACCTCTTTAGCTGTCTGTCGCACAGGACTTCCCCCAGGTTTGTCGAATTTAGAAGGAATCCTCACCTGAAACATGAGACACACAAACACCTGTAAACCACATCCCCTCTGTCACCTGTGAGCCAGGCCACTTCTCTCCTCACCTGTAAGATAACGCCCATTACAGGCAGGTTGAGGGTCTGCCCAGGTACAGGTGAAGGCCACTGGTCGATCTCGTTACAAACTACAGGGATGGGCAGAGGAAAAACATGTTAAGGACCATTCTGAAACCTGATTGGCTCCCACGTATGATCCAAGCATGATGTCATCACCTGCTTCAAGGCAGGGCTCATGCTTCTCAAAGAACTCAGGTGCAATGGTCTGCATCAGCGAGTGGAACAGGTGAGTGTATGGTAACCTGGACACCAGCACCAGGGACTGAAACATAGAGTCACATGACTATCACCATCATGACCACCCGTGAGCGGGTGAAGACAGGTAAACACAGATGTGTTTGATGACCTTCTGGAAGTAGCCCCTCTTCACAGAGACGTCCTTCACTTGTCTGAAGTAGACGTAACCGAAGAAATGCGCCGTTTCTCTCTGACAGACAGAACAGAAATGTTACGCACCTGTGAGGCTAAAGCAATCAGCCAGTCAGGAACCAGGTGAGTCTCACCTGCAGTGTGATGGGAGCGTCACGGTTGTAAAGGTCGTCTCTGAGCCTCGATGTTCGGCGACCGACCGACTGACGGAAGCGGAAGCTAAACTGAGTGTTCCCAAGGCACCCTGGGAAATAACAGACAGCCCACATGACCTCTGACCTCCAACCTCTGACACCTGCAGTACTAATTAGCATTACCTCAGCTTACCTGAGTACGAGTCAGGGAAGGACAGGTAGCAGATGCTGGTTTTCTGTCAACACGAAACAGAATCAGTGAAAGTGTAATCAACACCACTTACAGGTGATCAGGAAGCTGAAGATATTTACCTCTTTCTCTGTCAGCTTCACATCTTGAGGATAAACCAGCTGAAAGTAAACACAGCAGAAAACATTTCAGAATCTGCTGAAAATTCCGATGATTTTAAGTTTTTCCGATCTGAGATAGCAAGAGAATCAAGAGAATCCATAGCAAGAGAGGATTAATTTAACTTGCATGTCGTCCTTTACCACAATCCTCTGATGAGCAGTTGCAGAAAAAGTATAGAGTCTATAATATTTGAAATGGAGTTTTCTACATCAGGTCTGCAGATATCTTACAAACTCAAACCAAACCCCAAACGAAAAACCATAGTTTAATTCAAATGTATTAAATTTAATTTTAATAATGAGAAAACTGAGTTTTTTAAACACGGATTGGTGCTTCTAGGCCAGGGGTCGGCAACCCGCGGCTCTTTAGTCCTTATTTTGCGGCTCCGGGTGGTTTGGGAAAATAGAAGAAGTATTTCGCTTAAGTGCATTTTATTTGTGTTTAGCTCTTTTTTTTTTTTTTTTTACTTGTAGTTCTAAATTGGAAGATTATTGTGATTTTGAAATATAAAAATAAAATTATATCTTATTATTTTTTTCATCGCTCAAAATAAGCGTCACACTGGCAGAAGCCGGTGTACCCGCCGAAACGCCGTGCATTTATCGAGACTTTCAACCCCAGATAGGCCAATTATGGATCTTCGGATCCACATTATGTCGGCAGCTGTTCTCCACCGTGAACTACGTTAAAAACAAACACCGCTCCCGCCTCACAGATGACAGCTTACAGTCCTGCGTAAAGATGAAAGCCCCGATTTGCAGACGCTGTGCGCCGAGGTTTGGGACCAGAAGTCTCATTGTAAACATATCACGGCAGACCCGACGATGTTTGCATGAACATGCTTTTCAGCATCTCTTTATTGACCGCTTTTCACACACGGTTGCCGTACGCATAAAGTCGGCTGTAGCTTTTCAGCTCACAGCCCGACAACACAACAGCAGAAAGAGCACAGACTTTAAGGCGGCGAGGCGCGGTTGCGGGTGCCGCTCAGGTGCGTCCGACTCCCATGCAGCGGCACTGCAGACCACGCCCCGCCACACACATTAACAAGGTAAAATAGATATTTAGGCAGAATTTTGCAAATATCTATTTCTTTTTTCCTTTTTTCAGCAGCATAGAGCTTTTTTTCCAATTACTTTTTAAAAGTAAGGTCAAGGCTCCAAAAGCCTTGACCTGAAAAGGGTGGCGGCTCACAAGAGTTTTTGTTTGCTACATGGATCATTTTAGTTCAGCTGGGTGTCTTTCCTTTTGTTATATTTCTTTAAGAGTTCAAAATGTGTTAATTACATAAATAAAATGTAATTTTCTCTGTAGCACTTCATGGATTTCATAAGCAACACACCTTAGTTTCTCTGTGGATTCTTTTAAAAAGCAGTTAAAAACTTTTCTGTTCAAACAAGCCTTTTGTTGATCTACGTATTTTATATCCTTTACATTATTTACATTTGATCTTTTACATTGTGTATAATGTCTATTGATTGTATTATTTATTTTAATATTTGTGTACAGCGCTTTGTGACTGCCTGTCTGTGAAAAGTGCTTAATAAATAAACTTTACTTACTTACTTACTTTAGTTGTCCGCACAAAGCACAAAGGTAAAAAACAATATATACAGTGTTATCTTCATTTTAGATTTCAAAAAGTATTTGCGGCTCCCAGTGTTTGTTTGTTTTTTGCGTGGAAACGGGGTCCAAGTGGCTCTTTGGGTGTTAAAGGTTGCAGACCCCTGTTCTAGGCCAACATAGCGGTCTTTAATCCACAGATACAACTCCTTGAGTCCCACCACCAAACTGATTTTACTTCTGCTGCCTTCCACGGATCCTTAACTGTCTCCTCCATTTACAATAAACCGGACGTTCATTGCCACCTGTCCTTTACATAAAGTATTCACATTTTAACACAGAACTCATCTTTATTTACCTCCACAATAAACTGAACACTGAGCGGTCAGATTTTAACGCGATACAGGTTGTACGCTGATTGAACGAAAGCTTAAGAGACGAGAATGTTTTCAGCCTGGTTAGTGTTTACCTGTTCAGGTGCGTTTCTCCACAGGTCACATGTGAACAAAGAATTCGAGGGGGGGGGGGGGGGGGGGGGGGGCTCCGATCATCAATGATCGGAGGTCCGATCAATTCTTTGATCAATCAACATATCGATCACTAGCTATGGTAGCGATGCCAAGCTAACGTACCTCAATGGCTTGTCCGAGCTCCAAGTCGAACGTAACGACGCACGCGCACTCCAACCAGGAGGAGAAGCGGGCCCACCGGCTGCGGCTTTCCGCGCACCCCGCCTCCTCCTGCTCCTCGTGTCGGGGAGAACCGGGACCGTCAAATGGGTCCATCACGACCGGACCAAAACGGCAGCAGCTCCGCGCATCACCATCCGAGCCTCCATCATCATCAGCGGGCAGAAACCGGAGAGAGCTCCCCCTGCTGGACAAGAGAGAATTAACCCACACACGCCGCTGCTGGAGCCCCGCGGAATTACAAATCAAGGCTGCCGGCTTTTATTTATTTATTTTACTAGTTTCTACTGATTTTTACTGCCTGTTACCTCAACAAATACATCCACACAAGTTTGATCTCTTATCAGAAACAAATCACTGCTTTCTGTAACCGAAGTACAAATCGGTGCAACTGGTTGATCAATCAGTATTAATCTTTTTCTTTTTTTTAACACTATACCGATTTACTTTGAAATATTTGAAAGTATATATAATCCATCCAAGTTTCATGATTCATATTGAAAAACAAAACAAAGCTGGAAAAAATTATTTTATTATTTTATTTAACACTGCACCGGTTTTTTTTTTAATTATTTAACACTGTACATACAAAGGCACGCCGCCTCGATCTTGGACTTTTATTGTGAAAAGGCCGGCGCGGATGCGTGCGCAGCGTGTTCCGGTAGATTACCGGCCGTGCTCAGCTCGGCGCTCCAGTCTCTCAGCTGTAACCGGACTGAACGTCATGTCGGACCCGTGCTCCTTCTCCTCGTTCACCAGGTGCGTCACCAAGCACCTGAACCTGCACCTGCACCTGGACTTCGACAGGCACGTGATCAGAGGGAGGGTGGCGCTGACCGTGGAGGTGCTGGAGGACCGATTCTCTACGCTGGTAACGTCAACGGGACGCGGGGGGTTAGCCTCGATCTAACGGAACCTTTAGTGCTCACCAGAGTCCAGCTAAAATCAGCTGGATTTAAGGGGAGTGCGTGCTTAGAGGCGGGCACGAAGGGGTTAACGAGCCGGGTCACACTGACGGTTCCTCGGGTGTTCCTCTGTGATCCGGCTCCGTGCAAGCGTTGAGGTGTGCCTGATGATTAACCTTAACCTCGGGGAGCACCTTAATTCCAGCTGTTTTTAAATGGAGTCTGGTGGGGCGAGCATTGCTAAGGCGTGTTTAGAGACTTATAAAAACAGTTTGTCACTCAGCTTTAATAAACTAACCTTACTGTTTAAAGTTTTAAAACGTGATTTCACAAACTGAAGCTTCACATATTTACGATCTTTAAACCTCTAACTCTGATATAAATCATTTTTACTTGCATTAATTATTTATTGATCTTTATTCACGTCGCATTTAAATTGTGACGCTGTGTGACATCCTCGAGCTTCGGGACTGATCGGGTTTAATAACTGCTTTATTAAAACAAACTCGTTAACTTTAACCTGTTGTTTTGGGAAAACTGTAACAGGTGAGTATCTTTCAGAGAGAACAGGTGTGTCCAGGCTAAGTTCTTTAAATTCTACAGAAACCTGCACCCCTACTGGAATCTGTGCTTCAGTTCACTGTCTGTGGTCATTCTTGTGCTTTGTTGCCTCACTAGTGACTCTCACCTGTGAGTGTCAGATTTCAACTTTTGAATCAGTTCTGTAAATATATTCAGAGCATAAAAACTTAAAATGGCTCTTTTCTGGATGGAGTTTGGTGTGACACCAGTCAGCTGAAGCCCTAGACTGAAGTTTAATAAAACGGGTGTGCAGGAGAGCAGACTTTTCACTTATTTGTTTTTAACAGTTTTCAAAGCTCAGGTTTGATTCTGCAGCTGCAAGACGATCACCTGTAGAAAGGTAAATGTAGCATTAAGCCCCCAGTGGTTTTCTGTCTTTCTGTCTCCGCAATCTCCTCCCTGCTTAAGAGGTTAACCTGTCCATAAAGGTGTGTCTGATTGTTTAAAGACAGATAGCTACACAAGTGAAATAAGGTTTTCTTTGAATGCCTCGGCTTTAAGACAGAGTCTGTAAGGTGGACTTTGTGCAGGTAGGACAGGTGAATATTTATCCACAGGTTCAGGTGCTGACGCAGCAGCTCGATAACTGGGGTTTTCTGTCCCACAGACTTTGGACAGCAGTGACCTGAGCGTGGTGTCGGTGACGGCCAATGGGCAGCCGGCGCGCTTCAGCCTGGGCCCCAAACACAGCTTCAAGGGGACCCCATTGGAGATCACGCTGCCATTTGACCTCTCCAGGTGTCTCTGCCCTCCTCTCTCTCTGTCCTTATGGCCTGTCTTTTCTAATTAAAATCTAACCTCTGCTGTCCAATCAGAGGGCAACATGTGATTGTGGAGGTGACATATGAGACGTCTCCATCAGCGACAGCGCTGCAGTGGCTCACGCCTGAGCAAACTGCCGGGAAAAAGCACCCCTACCTGTTCAGCCAGTGCCAGGTGAGCCATTTACCCTCACCTGAGCTATATGCAATATAAATTATTAAAAATTTAATGTTTAAATTTGAATTTAGAGAAATTCTAGGTTTTTTTCCCTTTTGAAACCTTTTTTAAGTTCTAAAAGGTTAAAATAAGTTTTAAAACTGAACTTTACTGTAAACATATTTTTTGCTGAACCTGAATCGCTGCATACGAAAACCTTCAGCAGAAAAAAAGTTCCACTTTTTGTGGTTTTTCTGTGAACTGTTGAAACTTTGTGAAACTGCAGCAATTAACAAACTACTTCCCTGTCCCTTCTTGTTTTCTACCTGCTTCACACTGATTTCATTTCCTTGTAAAGTTTAAAGCCTCAGTCTCCTGCAGAGCGTCCTCTGTACAGACCACCCCTGAACACAACGCGCAGCTAACAGCCATGATTTCCTATGTGCTGTCTTATAGGCTCATCACTGCAGGAGCATGATCCCCTGTCAGGACACCCCATCCATCAAGCACACCTACTATGCTCAGGTAAACACACACCTGTCCAGGTAAACAAACACCACTGACATATTATTGATTATTAAAATTATTAATAATTGTTAAAAAAAACACCTGAACAACATGCATAGCATCACCTCAGTGCCCAGAGCCTGATATCAGTCTCTCAGGTATGTAATTGTATGTATGTGTGTGGGTACCTGTCCCTCAGGTGTCTGTCCCTAAGGACCTGGTGACGGTGATGAGTGCAGTGAGAGATGGACAGGAAGTCGATCCTCAGGATAGTGGTCGGATCATCTACAGGTTCAGGCAGACGGTAGGGGGAGTCTCTTTCTTCTCTTCATCACCTGACATCATCATCACCAGGTCTCAGGCGTGACTGTCCTCTGTTTGACCTCTGATCTCAGGTGCCTATGCCCTCCTACCTGATAGCCATCGTGGCTGGAGCTCTGGAAAGCAGGTACAGACTGTCTCACCTCTTCTGATGTCACAGCATCAGCTTCAGCAGGTAAACTTTACTCTGTGCTCTGATTGGTTGGCAGGGAGATCGGGCCAAGGTCCAGAGTCTGGTCGGAGAAAGAGTTTGTGGACAAAGCAGCGTTTGAGTTCTCCGAGGTGAGAACCACACCCACATCGAGGCCACGCAAACAATGGAAAGAAGACACACATAACATGAGAACATATAAACATACAAACATGTACAACATGAGAACACAAAAAAATGTAGAACATGCAGGACATACAGAAGCTGGAGTGATGTTCGGGTGTTCCGTATCTTTTAGACCGAAGCCATGCTGAAGACAGCTGAGGAACTAGCTGGACCGTATGTTTGGGGTCAGTATGACGTCCTGGTTCTCCCTCCATCTTTCCCCTACGGCGGCATGGAGAACCCGTGTCTGACCTTTGCCACGCCCACCTTGCTGGTACGTACAAACAGGGGGCCAATCAGGTTGTTCATGATGTGTCAGTGTTCATGAGACTGTTAGTTCTGATCAGCTGTTTCCTGTCTGTTTTCAGGCTGGAGACAAATCTCTGTCTGGTGTGAGTACAAGACTCTTCCCACCTCACCACGTGATCATACATGTTCTTACCTTCCAATTACCTTCCATACCTGTCTGTTACTGTGCATGTGTCCTACAGGTGATTGCCCACGAGATCTCTCACAGCTGGACTGGAAACCTGGTGACCAACAAGACCTGGGAGCATTTCTGGTAAACACACAAACAGGTGGAGCTCAGCTCAAGGGTCTCAGGTGTTTGCAGAGATGTGTAGAGAACCCATGGACGCCTCAGAAGATAAAATCTTAAAACCGGTTTTGAAACATGCTCTAAATCATAAAACCCGATGCAGCAGAACAGGCCCACATTTGCTCAGGTGTCCAGACACTGTGTTGGTTTTAAGAGTGAAGCTTTGGGCCAGGCACTTTGTGGAACTTATGGGTTCTCTGAAATGGGATCAACTCATGGTGGGGTTAGTTTATCTGGAAATTTTCACGCTGAGGTTAGCTGAAGAAAATCATCCAGGGTTCGACTTTACGTCATTATTTGACATCAGCATGTTTGTGCCTTCAGGCTGAACGAGGGTCACACGGTCTACCTGGAGAGGATGATCGGCAGGTGTTTGGAGAGTGAACAGTTCAGGCAGTTCAAAGCCATCGGAGGCTGGAAGGACCTGCAGGACTCGGTCAGAACCCAAACATTATCCACCTTCACCTGTGTCACATCACAGTCTGACATGAGGCACGTTTTCCTTCCACTCACCTGTACTCGTCATATCTCAGGTGAACACCTTTGGAGCCAACAACCCTCTGACCAACCTGGTGCCCAGCCTGCAGGACGTCAATCCTGACGATGCCTTCTCCTCCGTGCCTTACGAGAAGGGCTTTGCTCTGCTGTATCACCTGGAGGAGCAGCTGGGAGGGCCAGGTAACACCTGCACACTCCTGCACACTCACCTGTTTCCTGCTCAGTTGCCGACACACCTGTTGATCTGTTTTGCTCAGAGGTGTTCATGGGCTTTGTGAAGTCGTACATCCAGCGGTTTGCCTACAGCAGCGTCACCACAGAGGAGTGGAAGAACTACCTGTTTGCCTACTTCAAGGACAAGGTGAGGAACAACTGGACACTCAGGCAGAGTTACAGTGACTGGAGGGAAGGAACATCAGCATGGCAGGTTTTGGTCAGAGGTCAGATTGTTACAAGAAAAGACAAATATTTACAGAGTGATCAGGCAGAAACTCCAGATGTAACAGATAGGTGGGTTCAAAGGTCAAGATGGAGCCTTGAGATGAGTTTTTGTGTCTCAGGTGGACATCCTGAACAAGGTGGACTGGAACGCCTGGATGTTCACACCTGGGATGCCTCCTGTTAAACCTCAGTAAGTACTCAGACTTCCATCTGGTCTCTGATTTCTAAAAGCAATCTGATTCCTTTGTCCTGATTGGCTGTTGTTTCAGATACGATACCACTATGGCTGACGCCTGCAACGCTCTCAGTCAGAGGTGGCTCCAGGTAAGACCTGAATCTGGCGAGGACTCTTTAGGGTGATTTTTATGTTCAGGCTCAAAGCTTCATCCTCTGTCCCCGTTCAGGCTAAAGACCAGGACCTGAACAGCTTCAAGCAGTCCGATGTGAAGACTCTGTCATCCCACCAGGTCATCGAGTTCCTGTCACTACTACTGCAAGAGGTAACCACACTTCAACTCCCCATACTCCACTTCAACTCCCTACCGTCCACTTCCGTTCACTCACCTGTTCCTTCCTTCAGGATCCGCTCCCTCTGACTCACGTGAAGAAGATGCAGGAGGTTTACGATCTCAATGCCTATATGAATGCAGAGATCCGCTTCAGGTGAGTCTTTCAGCAGGTCTAAATGGGACTTTCATTTCAAAACCTTCCCCTCCTTAAAGCCTCTTGGTGATTGGCTGTGCTCTTTCCAGGTGGCTGAGGCTGTGCGTCAGGTCCAGGTGGGAGGAAGTGGTTCCACTGGCGCTGAAGATGGCGACCGACCAGGGCAGGATGAAGTTTACACGACCACTCTTCAGGTCCTTACACTTCAACAGTAGTTTCACTAGAACAGAACTCCACATCACTGACCTTCATGTTTGTTTTTACTGTTTGTTCTTTTGTTTCTTCTGTGTTTTTACTGTGCGTTTACCGTTTTTCCCCTTCCGCCATTAAAGACTTATGAGGTATTATTGTCATCCTCCCGGGGACATGGCATGAACACCTAAGTTTGTGAGTGTGATAACTCGAGAACAAGATGACATAGGAGCTTCAAATTGGTCCCATAGGTGTCTACTAAAAATCTTGGATGAGTTTGAATCTGACTGACCTCAATCTCAAGGTCAGAGTAAGTTTTCTGAAAATCGTGTTAATCGGATAACTTGAGAACACGGCGATGTAGGGTTTTGAAATTGATACCAGAGGTGTGTCTGCTAGGAGGCTGAGGGGTAGCACTGATTCTCTTACTGTGTTTCTGCTGTTTTAATCGTCGTGGCTGTGCTTTTTCAGGGAGGTGTTTAACTTTGAGAAGTTTCGTGATGAAGCTCTTCGAGTGTTTCTGGCTCATCGAGCGGGGATGCACCCGGTCACCTCCGGACTCGTCTCGAAGGACCTGAAGGTGGACGTCAGCAACGCCGCCAGTCAGTAACAGCAGAAACGAGTCCAGAACCAGTCAGAGACCAGTACCGATCAACTTCAGCACCGAAGCAATATTATATCACAGCTGTCGTTTCTTGGCTGGTTCTCTCTGATTAAAGTTTAATTGAATCCTCTTTTTCCTTTTTATTCCTTTCAAACATTTCGTCTTCAGCAGAAAAACAAGATGATTTTATAACAAAATAAACTCTGAGTAAACTTTGGATTCTTGTTGTTCATTCAGATCTCAGCTGGGGTCACACAGGTCATCTGTGATCGTGTGCTGTTTGTAGTTTCAGTGCTTACATTTTCACTTTATTCTAATCACACACGTGGAAAATCACTGTGATTATTATTATTTTAGGCATAAAAGGTATAGAAATCTCTGAAATACTTAAAAGCAGGTCTTTAGTGTTGCTTTAAGGATTCATGGAGGATGATTTGTGTTTCACACTGAGCTTAGCGTCCCTCACACTGATATGTATCAGTAAGTATTCACACTGATGCAAAAAGAAGACCTGCAGTAAATGCCCAGAGAACATACAGGAACAAAGAGCTAATGTTACTGTAGCACATCCACACACAACAAATCAGTCATCTGGAATTATACTTTCAAGTTCACCTAATCTGGTGATCAGTGTAGTTCAATATCATGAAAAATTACCTCAAATATTTGAATCAAATCTCGGAAACAAAGTGTCCTTCTGATTACTCCAAGCATCAGGACATAGCTTGTTAACCTATTTAAATGTTCATTCAGATCCTGAAAGTCTCCCATCTGTTTACTCGCCTCTACCTGACATCCAGACTCACTTTGGGTGTAAAAGCCACCTGTTCTGAACTCACTGTGATGGAAACCTTAAGATAAAGAAAACATAACCATCACAGTGCTGTGCTGTCTTCACTGCTTTTAATTCTTTGGGCACTGAAAAATAATTACCTTCAGATGACGACTTTAATGTTTGTAAAGCTGCAGTGTCAGACCTGAACATCAAGAAGGTTCACATGTTGCGATAGAAAGCTCAGAGCTTACCTAACACCACTGAACAGACAGTTTGAGGAGGAAAACAAAAGAATGACAACATCCAGAGGTCAGAGCCTGTAACTCACTTCCTCTTTCAGTTGGAGCATTAACAGGACAAACGTTTCACCATCATGTGTTGGGTAGTGTGAAATCACAGAAATAGTTACACAACCATGCTCGAGAGGAGGAAGAAGAGCCGGAGCACCACTGACAGACAAAATATTTTAAATCTTCTAAACTGAAATCTCTGACATGAGACTCACATCTGCAGAAACAGGATGCTGTCAGAGGGTTTTCAGGCTGTTCAGAAGAATTAAACATCTGGGCCCGTATCCCTAAAGAATCTTTGTGCAAAAAGTGGCTCCTAGCGGCCAAATTCTAAGAAAATTCTCAGAGTCATGACGTTTTCTTAGAATTTCCCCAAAAAGTGACACGAGAATCCCAGTTAATATAAAAGCTATTCCTCAAGATTCCTAGCGCTTAAAAGGGCTCCTAAGGCGAGATCTGCTAAGAGCAGGGAAGAGGACTTTTAGTGGCTTAGGAGTTCCCCTAAGCAGCTGCACAAAATGGCCAACAGAAGAGGCAGGAGAGATGTCCTGCAAACACTGGATGACAGGGAATTATTGAGACGCTACAGATTGGATCGTGCAGGAATCATGTTTGTGGTGGATCTCCTTAGAGATGCAATTACTTCACCAACTCGACGCCACAACGCTATTACACCGGAGACGAAAGTAATCACAACCCTGAGGTATTTGGCAACCGGAAAATGCAACAGTGCAGCAGTGATGACTTGGGTCTGTCCCAATCCTCCGTCAGCAAAATCATCACCTAAACACTGACAGCTTTGTCACAACCTAATATTGTGACACAATTTGTTTCATTCCCGCTGGATGCCCGCACTTTACACACACATAAAAGGGCATTTATGGACATTGCAGGATTCCCTGGCGTTGTGGGTGTAATTGATGGAACACATGTGAGAATAATTGCGCCATCAGAGGACGAGGCTGTCTTTGTTAACAGGAGGAATTTCCACAGCATCAACGTGCAAATAGTGTTCAATGCGGCCTGTAAGATTTTGGACATTGTGGCGAAATGGCCAGGCTCCACACATGATGCGAGAATGCTCCCCGAGAGTGGCATCAGACAGCTTTTTGAGAGACGCTATGTGCCAGCTAATTGCCACTTGTTAGGGGACAGTGGCTACCCATGCAAACCATGGCTCCTTACACCTTACCTCCAGCCACGCCAAGGGCCCCAACTAAACTATAACAGGTAAGCCAAACAACACAAAAATCATGGAAATGAAATGCAAGCAATATGTTAGAGCATCCAAGTAGTGCAATATTTCCATCAAATAATTAAAGGTCTCTGTATTCTATTGCAGGGCCCACAAGACAACAAGAGCGGTGGTGGAGCGTGGCATAGGCCAGCTTAAGAGGCGCTTTCATGTTCTCCATGGAGAGGTGCGGCTGAGGCCTGAAAAAGTCATCATAGCCTGTGCAATATTACACAATATTTGCAAGGTTAGACAGATTGCAGAACCTCTGGAGGATGGCGATGAGGATGAAGACAACGATGAGGATGGTGGTGAAGAAGATATTTACATTCCACAGGGGAACCTAGCCCAGAGTGGACTGCCTTACAGGGCAAACCTCACAAATTTACATTTCAGGCAAGCTGTAGCCCCATGTCTTTTGAGAACTTGTGATGGTATTAAGAACTACCACAGTTTTACTGCACATCACCTGCAATTGTGCAATGCAAGGCACAGAACACAATCTGTAAATGGTTTATTTTTTAGGTGTTCAATTTTAAGGCGGTAGTACTCCTCCTGAAGGGAAAGGACTTTTTTGTTGTTCAAACACATCAATTGTGAGTTGCAATCTGCTCTCCTGCAGGGATGCTGATGGAGCAGGTGCTGTGGATGGGAATGGTGTTTGATCCGCCGGGCTATCCTGAGTAGCAGCTGCAGATGGTTCAGGCGGCAATCTCATCGGCAAACTTGATGGGCCCAGTTCTTGTGATGGCTCCATGCTACAGAAATACATAGGCCTAGTTTAATTATTGTTTTGATTAAATTAATTTGATACAATGAGCATGGATAACACATGAAATGGCTTCTGCAATGAATAAACACTGTAGATATGAATAACCCTGTGTCCTACCTTTGCTGCACTTCAAGGCCCTGCATCATTGATGTGTCAATGCCTGTTGGCAGCCCGGTGACACTGACCTCAGAGTGTCCCAGGACTTGAAAGACAGTGTCGGCCACCTGGGACAGCCGCTTTGCGGGTGGTCCACCCCCTAGAAAGAAACAGTCAATGAACACAGTACTTAGGCATGTAAATTAACTTTGCCAGCAGGAGCAAGTTGCCAGATTATGTAGTAGGCTATAATATTTTGCTCACCTGTGAGTGAGGATTCCCGCTTGTGTGCTGCAATCTCATCTTTTGCCTTGGACTGCAGCACATACCACCTTTTCTCACAATCGTCACCTGTCCGCGCCACCAGTGGAAAAGAGGCATTGATTGTTTGGGATATTGTGTCCCAGGCGCACCTCTTGCCTTGGCTAGTGACAGTGGGCCAAATTTTCCTTGTAACATACCTTTATGTTTGTTCACCAACTGGGCCAGCAACAAACCTTGCTCCTCAGTCCAGTTCGGCTTGCGAGTCCTTTTTTTCTCCATTTTCTATGTTTGTAGGATATTTGTTACCAAGCCTTTATAAATAGACCAGCCAGCAATCACAGACATTGATAAAAGCTGAGCCGTGTTACCCTCGTTAAGACCACACTGGACTTGTAACGTTGTGATTTCTACTTCATTAGGGACAGCCCCTTGAGATAGGCCATCTTGTTTTCAATGGGGTCCATATGGGAGTGAAAGTACAAAATATGCCAGCTAGGATATTAATATGAGCAAATAAGACACGAATCATTATTTGAACAGGGTGTAATGAGTTTAAGTTTTCACATATTTTAGATTCTAATGTTAGGCTATAACCCCTACAGCTTACTATTCATTTTCCAGATATTTTCTTGAATGTGAAATATTATTTACAATTACAGTCAGCATAAGATTAGAGTGTATAATTATGTTTATTGATTTGAGGGTACATCCTTTGCTCATTCTCACCAAAAGCTCATTTCCATCACACTTGTAGGATCAACCAATCACGGCTTTTGAAATGATGACTCATACCTAGCAACGGGGTCAACCACACCTCCTCACTAAGATAGGATTTTCCATCCATTCCTTGCTCAGAGTTCACTGAAAATGTTCTGGAATCACTTCTAAGCTAAAACTCCTGGCAAGGAATTTTTAGGTTAAGTTAGGAGCTCTCTGAGAGGATTCTCAGAATCTTTAGGGATACGGGCCCTGGTCTTCAGTTTCTGTTGGAAACACACAGAAACTGCCAGACTGGAAGTTCAAACTACTGGAACATCTGGTGATCCAAACAGCTGTTTGTTACTGGTGTACAGGCTCAGATGCTCTACATCAGGGGTGTCGAAGTCCAGGCCTCGAGGGCCGGTGTCCTGCAGGTTTTAGATAACACCCTGGGTGAACACACCTGAATCAAATGAGTAGTTCATTACCAGGCCTCTGGAGAACTACAAGACATGTTGAGGAGGTAATTTAGCCATTTGAATCAGCTGTGTTGGATCAAGGTCACATCCAAAACCTGCAGGACACCGGCCCTCGAGGCCTGGACTTCGACACCTGTGCTCTACATGTACAGCTTTGAGCTTAAGATCTGTGAACTCAGTTGTCTCTTTTATAAAACAGCTAAAAACTCATCTTTTTAAACTTTCTTTTGGTTAATTTTTTGTTTTTATGTTTTAGCTTCTGTGAAGCACTTTGTGGTTTTTATCTTGAAAGGTGCTATACAAATAAAATTTTACTTACTTTACTTACTTACAAACCGAGGCCTGCTGGAGGACGACCAGCATCACCTGCAGGCCAGGTGATTTAATTTTTACTCCTCTGTGACTGAAGCTTCCAGATCTTTGTCTCACTGTGCATTGAATACAAAGCTGTAGAGGAGTCACAACTTATGTTCAACAATCAAACGTTATAAGGGAGGAATGGTTCATCGATCTTCTCAAAAAAGCTTAATGTGTTTGTATTCAATCATAATAATAAAATGTAATTTCTGAGCAGAAATGAGCCGAAAATGAGCCAGAATGTCAGAAATGAGAGGTTTATTTCACAGCACAGAGTCAGAGTTACAGTAATAACCATCATCGTTGCATGAACACATGTTATTGATCAGGTGGCAGGTAAGGCACACAGGTGATCTGATGGCACAATCAATAATCAGTTAAATAAAAATGTCATTGAGGCTGGGTCACATGGTTCATCAGATGTTTTAAAACATTTTTTATTAAATATTAAAGTTTTCGTTAAAAAAACTTTTTGAGTCAAAAACCACGTCCACAGGTCCCAGCCATCATCAGGAGTCACCTGAGTTACTAAAGGGCCACAAATGCTGTTTGTGAAATGCTCAAACATCTTTAGCAAGTGTTAGCTTAATTAAGAGTGCCTAAACTTTATAAAAGAGTTTTTAAAACAGTGATATGAGACCAGAGGGTTTGGTCTCAAAGGGTTTAAATACTCTGTTTTAATATCTAAATATTAGGAATGGGTATCGAGATCCAGTTCTTGTAGACGACCAGTTTCTAGTAGAATTAATTTGATTCATTAGTCTGCCTGCCTATTGAGCCCGCTTTTGAATTCTTGAACTCTTGCTGTCTAGTTTTTATATTTTATTCCTGACAGCTGGGGTGGAGCCTCCACAATTTTGTTGTGCATGTATGACAATGACAGTAAAGGGCTATTCTATTCTACTGTATTCTAACATTTGACACACAGCATGTAATATGCAAATGCATGAATATAATGCATTTGATATGCTGCTTAGCCATGGTGATGACTATTAAAATGGAGCAAATGAGAATCGATATGGAATCTAATTGCTAAATTCTGATCCCTATAAAGGATACTCGTTTGCTGTGGATTGTATTCTTCTCTTCAAATCTGTGTGAAAGAGGTGATTATTGATTAGATTGTGGATCCACAGATGATTGGACCATCACCAGCTCCAAGTTTTTATTTGCACACTCTGCTAGGGCAGCTTTGCATAATCGATCTTTAAAATAATCCTTCTTTATCTTAAACTGGACCTCAGTTTCAAGCTGTTTTAGCACTGCCCCCCATGGTCTGACTTCAAACCAGCATCTGAGACTGTAAACTCCTCAGGAAAGAGTTTACTGAGCTCAGGTCAGAGGAGTCTACCCCTGTTGTCAGTAGAAAGAATGGAGTTTTAAGATAGCTCAGCATTGAGAGCTAAAGTCCACCTTTGGTGACTTCTTTTGTGGCATGAGCTGACTTCTTGTGTCCTCTCTAGAGGAGTTAGAAATATTTAAACTCTGCAGCAGGACAAGCTGCACAAACACCTCTTCATTTAGATTAGCTTACTTTTACTCCAGCTAGCAACACAGCTAGCTCAGTGGGTTATGGTAGCTGGTTAGCAGTAGCAGTAGCATGGTATTGGCTAGCAGCCATGTCAGTGTTCCATCACTATAGCGAATGCAGGTTGTTAGCATTAATGCTAACTCCTGCAGTCAGAAAAGTGGAGGTTTTCTCATCTTCTCTGGGGTAAATGACATCATCACACCTGATTAGATGGTTCAATTCAGACCATCCTGTATCTGTTTGGGTTCTGCTGGATTTAATCCATCAAGTTGCTCTGATGACTCTAACCTCTAAGGAAACATTAGAGGTCAGCTGATTTCAGAGTAAGACATCCTGTTTCTGCTCGTGGGTAGTTTTTATGAATCCATTTTAAAAAGTTAATAAGTGTAATTGTTTCTCTCCAACTGGACAGTTTACATGCACTAAAGCAGAGTCTCCTCAGGTCAACTTGACAGTTTGCAGTTTTACACATCTCATCCCCGCAGGCAGGCAAATAAAAGACCTCTGACAGGTGAGACAGAAAGTCTGACTGCCTCAGGTCCAGGTGAGTCCCAGTCCTCCGGACACCATCAGCTGCTCCAGGTCCCTGTCTTCCTGTCGCTCCTGCAGTCGCTGCTCCTCCAGCAGGGACACCAGAGAGTCTCTCTGCTCAACCACCTCCAGCATCTCCTCCAGGATCAGACGCTCCTCAGCCAGCTGCTCTTCGTCCTTCAGGTGGTCTGCATGTGCGCGCGCACACACACACACACACACACACACACACACACACACACACACACACACACACACACAGGTGAGCATCACACAGAAACACACAGGTGAGCAGGTGAGCTCTGATCTTGTCTGTGTTACCGTCCACAGCCATCCTCTCTCTGAGCTCCTGCTGCAGACGACTCTGCCGGTCCTCCAGCTCCAGCTCTCGAGCGCTGAAACATAGCCAGAACCATCACACCCCAGGAATCTGCCCAGGTCAGAGGTTAAAGGTCACATACTCACAAGATCATGAGCTCAGCTTCATATCGGACCAGAGCGTTCTTCTGTTGGACCAGCAGGAACCACTGCTGCATCAGCGGCGGATTATCCAGTTTCCCGAGCCCTGCACAGCAAAACGGGTTCAGTGCCGCATAATATCTGCTGTATACGTACTCCACAGGTAACCGGACATGTGAACTGACCTCCCAGGTGAAGCTCCATGTCTGCGCTTTGGCTGGATTCTCCCCAGTAATCTAACAGAAACACAAGCACAGGTGGATTCAGGTAGAAGCACACCTGAGTTCAGGTAGAACCAAGTAAGTTCAGGTATTCCTTTGGCCTGTATTTTCAGTACCTGCTTCTCCTCTCAGAGCTTTCTCCACCATCACTCCTCTCTCCTCCAGCTGCCTCTGCTTCTCCTCCACCTGCTGCAGCTGCCTCTGGATCATCTAAGACAGAGAACATAACATCAGGTAACCTCAACTGGACTCAGGTAACCTCAACTGGACTCAGGTAACCTCAGCTGGACTCAGGTACCCTCACCTGGGCCTTGTGGAGTCTTTTCAGTTCTTCTTGTTTGGCCTGTCTCCTTGCGGCTCTCTGAACCCGTCGCGTGATTCTGGTGTCCAGGTCGTCATCGTCGTCCTCACACTCCCTCTGGAACATGGTTTCCTTCACGCTCAAACTGGATGCCTCCTTCGGCTGGACCAGGACCCCCACCACCTCCGTGGGGCAGGAAGACTGGCCGTCAGAGTCCTGTAGCGGGACTCTGTCTCTCAGAGGGCGTCTCTGAAACAACAGTGCATAAGCATCAGGACAGGAAGTGAAACTGCTGGACCACCACAACCCTCAGAGGATCAGGTGTGTGTACCTTGATGGCGTATGATCGTTTGAAAGCCACAGCGTGAGGAACGTATGGCGGCTGATTGCAGGAAGAAGAAACACGGAGGACAGAAAACAGTCAAACTGATGGACGAGACGTGAATCTACGTCCATATAAGTCTCGGGTAGTTTAAACAAGTCGGTATGTCGGTCGAGTTTAAAGTCAGTCTGGTCATTGTGTGTCAGGTGATACCTCCTGGTTCTCCTCCTCCTCGATGGCAACCCTCTGAATTTCATTGGTCAGGTCAAGCAACTCCAAACGCAGCTGCAAAAGAATACTCCAGGTGAGAGAGCCAGTCTAGGTGTTAGTCTGACCTCTATCCCTATCCCTTAGTGAGTCTGGGTATGATTTAGTTCTCAGATTGGTTGGAATAATGCTGAACTCTGATTGGTCAGAGTGCTTACGTTGTTTTGGGGCTTCAGGGAACATCTCTGCAACACAGTGGATGAATCAAGATCTGACACCTCTGCTCTCACATCTGGACAAAGAAGGTACAGGTATTACATCATCACAGTGACATCACAGTGACTAAAGGTGTTGTTATTATGGTCACCTGTGAATCTCTGACTGGCTGTTTTCTCCTTCACCCTCTCTGCAGGTAAAGTCCTGCCCCCCTTCTTCTTCTCCTCATTCTTGTTTCCAGAAAACACAGTCTTTAATAGATTTCTGGCTCCAACCCCTCCCAGCTCCATCTGCCCAGGGGGAGGAGCCTCTCTGAGCATCTTAAAGAGGAGAGCCCTGCCCCCAGGCTGCAGGGGGGGGAAGAGGAGTCTAGGGGGCAGGCTATGAGCTTCTCGCCGTCCCCTCCTCCTCCTCCTCCTAAATGTCCCTGGGTCCTCCTCTGACCCCTCCCCTTTCTCTTGCAGGAGGAGGGGCCTATTTTGCGGCAGTTCAGGCGTGATGTTGTCAAATGAGCCCCGCCCACTGGCAGCAGGTGTCTCCATGACAACGGCAGGTGTGAGTGGTGCTCTGGCTCCGTCCTCACTGTGAGGGAGTCAGGTGTGGTGATGAAGGAGGCTGTGCTGGCGGTGGTGGCGACAGGGGGTGGAGTCACAGATGAGTTCATGGAAGAGGTGGAGTCAGGCTGAACAGGTGTGTCAGAGCTGTGAGGAGGAAGCTCCACCTCTGAAGGGAGGAGATAGTGTATGAAATAATGTGTATATGCACTCTGTACACACACATACACACACACACACACACACCTTTTAATATTAATGTTTATTGATGTGAATGAATGTGAGGCAGCGAGAGTAAAGATTAGAACGACGGCCTTTAGAAGCAGCAGCTGAGCTCACAACGAAAAGGAAGCTGACTTTAAACTTTGTGTCACACATTCATCAGGTCAGTGTTTTAATAACTTCCTGTCCCCATCCTCTGATCCTCCCATGGAGCTCTGCTGTCCTTTCATTCCATTTTTAATGAAATTAGAATTTAAATTTTGTTGTTGTTACACACAAACACACACGCACAGAGTTAAACATTCATGTTAAAATGATGGCAGTTATTCTAAAATCTGTGGTTTTATAAAAGGAGTTTGTTAGCAGGTTCAGGTAGGTGCTACCTGTCTCCTCCTCTAACAGGAGCCATAAGCCCGAGCGGCGCTCCATCTCCCAGGGGTCGTACTCCCCCTCTACCAGCAGGGGGAGACAGACAACAGCACATCTCAAACTCAAGACCCCTACTTCACACCCAAAAACTCACAAAGACTTTAACTCACCATCGCTGGACTCCATGTCACTGCCTTCCTCCTCCTCCTCCTCCTGGACTCTCAGGTAAAGCTGCAGAGTTTCTCTCGATGAAGATCTCGTCTCATCTGAGGTTACACAGCCTCCTCCCTCTGCCTCCTCCTCCATGTCTGACTCTGAACTGAAAACAGGAAACATAAAACAGTTGGGATGGAGGACCAACACTGCCAACCAAACAAACTAAAGTGAAATTATAAAAGAATTAGAGCCATAGCTAGATTGATTAAATATTTACAGGTTAGACTAGAATTTTTTTTAAAAAGGCAAAATTTTAAATTCAAAAGTCAAAACAAAATTAAAAAAAAAAATTCAAACAACAACATTTAAAATTTTGCAGGGTCTAAAGACACAAATGTAACATAAATTTAAAAAACTTCACTTTTATTGTAATCTTTATTTTGATGTAAATATTTAAGTTTCTTTATTAATTCTTACTTTTCAAACCACAAAATATTTCATATTTAAGTTTTTACAGTAAAACGTGTGTGACCTCCAGTTCTTTACATCCAAGACGTGTTTACTGACCCCCGTATGGAGCGGTGATTCCCAGCATTCAGCAGAAAGGCTGAAGCATTATTAAAGCCGAGGCTGTGTCTGTGTTTTTTCTACTTCCTGAGGTTTACCGACCTTCTGGACCTGGACCCCGTCTGATTGTCGGTGCTCAGGTTGAATAGGTTCAGGACCTCCTCAGAAACCTCCTCCAGCTCCTCCTGCAGCTCCGCCTCTGAGCTCCGGCGCCAGATTTCCAGCTCGATCCTCTCCGGCGTCACCGCCAGTAGAGAAGCAGCTGCCAACACACCAACGCAGCCGCACACACACACAGACACACACAGACACACAGACACACTAAAGCCCACATTGATTCCCGTTTAAGGAGCGCACTCAGTGTGAACACGTATGGACACTGAAAGCACACACACAGGTGAAGCTAGCTCACCTGAGGATGGACGGCGGCCTGCTGAGATCAGAGAGTCAGACAGAGATGGCGCCGAGCTCTGGGACCCCTTCAAAGACAAAGATATGAGTTTATTTATTAGTCCTGTAATTATTCCCAACTCTAGAAATCCAAATTTTTCAGTAATTTTTCAGTAAAAAGTTATACAGGTGATTGAAGAAAGTTCTAGTTTTCCTTGTGTCATTATTTCTTTTGTTAATGTGTTTTTATTATTTTTGAACTGAACATTTCTGGCACGATCGATCTTCTGTACGGACTCGCTAAAACAGTGATGATCCTGAACAGCCTACCTGCCGTGAACAGGAACACCTGAACTGATCTGTTCCACAGGCAGGTAGCTGCTCCTGTCAGCACTCCATTCAAGGTCCAGCCACACAACACCACCACCACCGTGACCTCCAACTAAAATTACCACCTAAAACACCTGGAAAGCATCTGATCACCTGTTCTATCTTCCAGGGCTTGAACTAATACATCACCCACACCTGCAGGTCAGGTGCACACAGGTAATATCACAATGAAAGTAAAAGTGGTTCTTACGATTGACGTTCGGTGTGATGCAGCTCTGTCAGACGGCGTCGGCCTCTTCCTCACGGCTGGAGCGCTTAGGTGACATTCGGAGCGCAGGCAGTAAAACCTCCCTGAGACAGAGGACGACAGACACGATGTCAGGACAGGTGTTCAGGACAGGTGTGTGTCTCTCACACACAGGTATCTCACACAGACAGATGTGGAGGGTATCTTGCAGCCCTCGTCTCTGAAAGCTTCCCAAAATTCATGTTTTTATAGCGACCTTCACACCGACTCCCGCCTTGACTTCAAACTCATCGGTCATGTGACCCCTGTGCTCTCATTGGCTGCTGAGCTGCAGAATTCAGCTGTCAGACCCACAATAGACACTTTGTGTGGTTAAAAATATGGTGTGGAAACGTGTGGCGGCGAGGCTCGGGGCTGCCATGGCGTCCTGAACTGAGCTCGCCGATCACATGACACCACCACCTGACAGTAATCAGATTACTGCAGTGATGGGCGGAAAAATCAGAGCGAGTCTGCAGGGCAGGTTTTGTGTTGCTGGGGTCACACATTTTCTCCCCACTCACGAATCGGCAGACCTGAGACTCAGACAGTAATCAGATTGTTTTTTGATACACGATTATGAATCTGCTAACGACTTACAGAAGTACGGAGGTGAGTGTGGACCTGTGTCTCTGAAGGTTTGTGTTGCTTTTTCATTTATGAAATCTATCTTGCAAATAAAACGACTTCAAACTGTCGGCGGTCTGACCCACAGCAGGGGGTCCGGGCTTCATCAACTGTTCATTACCCGGTCCACTCAGACACTCAAGGGGTCCTTCTTCCACCCACAGCCACAGGAGAACCACCTGTTGCCCTCCCGTACACGTTTATGGAACGAGTCTCAGGTGAGTCTGGGTCCAAGTAGGTAGTCCACGTGAAAACATTCATACTGTGAGAGCAGAACTTCAGCTCTTGGTAGGGACACACATCTTCATCAGGAGGCCAGATCTGGCCCACAGGCCAGTGTTTGAGTCTGCAGAGAACTGCTGACTGCTGAACAACGCGGCAGTGTTCTCTGCATCAAGCTGCCTGTTTATGAGGCCGTTTCCATTTTTATCCCCAAAGACCTCAAAGACACCGTGGAGACTGATACAGGTCCCCCCCCGCCCACATTGACGCTCTTCAAAAACAAACAAATTTATCTGCAAACTAGGCCGTTTTGTCTTTTCTTCTCTGGTTTCTGATTGGATCATTTTATCTGATGTCATGCTGCTCCCTGTTTTTGTTGCTCATTGTCAATAAAGCTACAGATTTAACTGTGAACTTTATTTATCTGTGTGCTGGACACAGAGAGACTTTATCCTCCGCTTAGTCATGAGTCTGATATCGTCTGATACCACGCCTCAGGAATGAGACCGATGAGTTCAGCTCTGTCACTCAGGTTTAATCTAACGTTCTGTCACTGCCACAACCCTGTTTGTGATGTCATCACCCTGACACCAGGGCCATCAATAGAAGTTTTTCAGTGTGTGGGATGAGAAAGTCCATATCAACTCTGTCTCTTATGGTCTCATCTCAAAGTCAGACATCTGTTTTCTCTCCTGGAGGTGAGGGTCAAACTGGAGGTTTATTCTGAGGGTCAATGGCGATGATCTGCTCAGATAGACACTGGCTCTAAAAATGTGTTTCATGACTCTGAGGTCATTGTTGGTCCCCAAAGAAGGCGAGTGAAAACCTCTCCTTTTTCCTGCTGAACATGGAAACCTGTCAAAACCTAAACCCCAACAGGAGACAAGGGTGGAGGAGGGGGGTGTGAGTGCACTGACCGGCGTGCTGGTCATATGTGTACGAGGCCAGGCGGAGGGGACTGCTGCAGGAACCACACTGGAAGCAGCTGCGATGGAAGAACAAGCCCTCGGCACTGAGACGCTCCATCACATAAACCCTCTGCTTACAGAAGAAACAGATGTGACTGCAGCTGGAAGAGACCTGCGGGGACACACACAGCAACAGATGGAGGAAACAAACAAAGGTTAAAGGAAGGGAAGTGAGAGTGGAGGAAAGGAAACAAGGCTGGGATGGAAGGAAAGGTGACAGACTAAAAAGCTAAAAGAAAGGAGACATTAGGACATGAAAAATGAACCACAAGAAAAAAGAAACGAGGAAACAAAGTCTCAGCAAACTGAATTCCATCATCAGTTGGGTTGGGACACCAGGCAGAGTTGTCAGCTGATTTATGACAACATCTTCTTCACTTCAGCTGACTGAAACAAAGTCAAAGAGTCGAAGTGAACAAGACGCAGAATACTGAAGCAGTCTTACCCCACCACCGTCCTCCTGACTCTGCATACGACTGGTTATCTGCTCAGCCAGTGAGCTCACGCCACCCGTGTACATTTGAAGGCACTTTGATCAGCCAGACAGACACAGACACATTACAGCCACAGACCATGGGCCTCATTTATTAAATAGTGAACCATATCCTTTCATCTGCAGTTAACCTGTGCAGTGAGCTGAAAATGAACTCCATATATTCACTTTTAATATCCAGGAAAGACAGCGAGACCTGAACCCTGACATCATCTGCTTCAAAGGACGTTTTCACACCTGTAGCTCGTTTCCTCTGGTCCGACTCAGCTGATGAGTTTAAAACTTGTAGTTTTGCTTGTTTCACTTCAGTCCGCTCATAGAACTTGGAGACATTAATGCTAGCTGCTAGCCCGTACAGACCTTTGCACGTCTATAGCACCTTCCTGCACTGAGAATACAAACTAGAGATGGCACGATACCACTTTTTTATGTCCGATACCGATATCATAAATTTGGATATCTGCCGATACCGATATGAATCCGATATAGTGTGTTTTTTAATCAATAAAACTGTTTTTTTAATATCTTGCTGCATTTTGTATAAGTTCATACTCAAGTTTAAATAAACAACAACACTAAAGCTATTCTGTTATACTTGTATGTAAAAAATACACTGCACCCAAAATATTTCATAGTTCAGCAACACTGATCAATCTAATAAACTTAAACCTGCTCCATCCTTCCTATTCTGGTATTTTAAAGAGTACTTAGCAGAAATATTAAGCAACCTAACTAATAGGGTTGCAAACTCCCAGCAAAAGAAAATAGGGAACCACCCCCCACCCTCCACCTGATGATGCATCAACTTTAATTTGATGCAGGGTGAAAAAAAAATGCACATAAATAAATTATTTTTCAAGAATAATTAAATAGATTCAACATCTTTCTTCAACAGAATTGCAGAATTCACAGATGGTACCTTCCCAAAGGAAAAAGTAGTATAGCTTACTAGGGTATATTAGACTTAACAGTTACTATATACAGTAATGGACTTCTATACATTTTACATCAGATTAAAACTTTGGGTGTAAGATTCAGATAATTACTTATTAAAAGCTAGATAATTTAAATGAGAATAAGAAAGAAAAGTATGTCTTTGTGCCCCCTTTTCCCTGTTAATGCCCTATCGGCCCCCCTGGCTAAACTTTGCTAGATCCGCCCCTGCACAGTTACCAGCCGTCAGCTGCGTAGAAAAGGATCCTGTTGTAGAAAGTAATATTAAATAAATTCTAACAACAGCTTATCAAGGTTAAACGTGCTGCTGTTGTTCCGCCGCTGGTTTCCTCTTTCTGGTGCAAAGTGGGCCAAAAACAAAGAAGAGAGACAGACTCGCGACAGAAAAGCCGATCAGCTGATCGTTAAGCAATTTCAGATTGAAGTAGCAGCAGGAAGAGGAGGGAGAGAGAGAGGCAGTCGCTCCATATATCGGTTGTTAAGCTTAACATGGGAATGCTTTACAAACATTCAGAGATGAACTTACACACTTGCTTTACTTCTCTCTGGGATAACTTCCTCGGAGATGAAATGCTGGTTTGGTAGCGAGGCTACAAATACGCAGCTGCTCTATCACGTGAAGCATACTGCTCCGACTTGCTACGGTTATGAGCTGAGTTACGCCGTGTCGCAAGTTTTGTGAGGTGCTTTTTTGATATTTAATGGATTGGATTACATTTTTTATTTCTCGCCGATATCCGATCCAGTAATTTATGTCACTATCGGATAGATACCGATACGTAATATCGGATCGGTCCATCTCTAATACAAACCGGATGGTGTTTAGCTCAAACTTGTAACATACACTTGGTAGCTGGTTCCGTTGTTTTGGTCTGCACTGGAGTGCAATTACTGTGTTCACACCTGCACAAACGAGCCGCATGGACAGGGAGAATAAACCAGAGGTTGATTTAAACTAGCTAACACTGCAGGTGTGAAAACAACCTTAATTCAATTCAATTCAATTCAATTTTATTTATATAGCGCCAAATCACAACAAAAGTCGCCTCAAGGCGACCATGATCAGCAGCATACAGACTCAAGGTCAGGGTTAGGGTGAGGGTAGGAAATGTGAGGGTGAGACTGTTAAAGAAGGGAAGGAAGATGCTGGTGTGGAAGTAACTTCTGTTTCCAGAAGTTTGTTTTTTGATTCACACACCTGAGTGTGAAGAAACTAACACCAGTGAGACCCCTTTAGATTTACACTATGCAGTAGTTATAAATGAGGCCCTTGATCCACCACTGAGACTGATAGGATATCAAGTGCTTTTTACCAGCATCACGTTCAGCGTTCTGGTGTTTAAGCAGGAATTTTCACATGTGACGTTTTACCTTCTCGTCTGATTAGTTCTCCACGTCTCCAGAATTTATTTAGTGTCTTTGTGTTTGTACTCTTCGGAGTGAAATATTGGGGTTAGTTTTATATCAAAGCTGGCGGTAACATCTGAGGCATGAGAGTAACTCCAGCTTCTTCACCCTGATCAGGGTTTATGGCCACGATACATCGAAGCTGTGGGACATCATACCGTCCACGACCAGGTGAATCTTCCAGGAGATCTAACTTGTTTTCAGTGATGGGGCAGCCAGAGGAGAGGAAAATAAGCCCTGCTTGTGATGCTGGTTGAAAACACAGCGGCAGATGGAGGGAAAGTCCAGCCGCACAAAGTGCTCAGTCAGCAAACACATCAGAGCTGCAGGCTGATCTGAGAACAGCTCCTCTGCTCAATAGGAGCCATTCATGAGCCTCACTTTGTTATTGATCACATGAAGCAGGCGATCGGTACAGCCCTGCAGGACTCAACGATCCACTGAGGATGTTCAGGCTGACGAGCACGAGTGCAGCCGGAGGACACCAAGGCCCGAACAAACCAGAGCACCACGAGGGGGAGGGGTCTACGTTCAGCACACAAACACACCGACTCATCAGAGATACCTGTTCAGGTATTTGCTCAGGCACCTGTTCGTCCCCATCGAGAACTGCCTGAGCCTTGAGCTTCTGTTTGAACCGAAAACTCATCTGCTCCTGCTGAAGAGTTCGTTTTTTCTGGCAGAGACAGCAGACGTTATTCCATCTGCAGTCTGGACTCTGCAGAAACTGTGACGATGCAGGAGGCTAGAACCAACACTTGAACCAATCAGTGATGTCTACCACGCACCATAAAGAAGTCCTCTTTAAAGGGTCTCAATTCAAACCGAAAACTCAATTTGGTTCAATAGTTACATCACCCTGTGTGTCCAGCACATGAATCCATGAGAAAGAAACTTCTCACGAACCAAACTAACATCTGTGTGATGCACATGAGGATCTCAGAAGTATCAACAGACAGGAAAAGGGAAATTATCTATTTATTTTAACCATCCAGCCACCTGCATCCTCTTAAATGAATCTTTAAAGTAAAAATGTAGTTTATCAGTACTCCAACATGTCTCTACTGGCTTCTACTGGTCTTTACCGGCCTCCATGATGACGAGTGAACTGGAGCTGCAGTCGGCTGAATGTCTGCTGGCTCGGAGGCTGGAGGGAGGCTGGATAGCTCCCCCTGCTGGTTAACACGGGGTGTTTGCGTTTAAAGAAACATGAATAGTACACACATCATGTCCACAACCCCTATTTGACCATCAGAAATCAATATGATTGATCAGAAATCAGCACGCTCTCACTTGTCGACAGAAATCAGCAGAAGCAGGAGAAGAAGATGTCCTGCAGGTAGATGAACTTTCATCCAGCTTTGCCTGTAGCTGATTGGCCATTAAACGAACTCTGGATCGACTGGCCCCACCCACAAACTCCTCCTCAAATGACTGGCTCTCAACATCACCATTCAGGTCACATGACTGCAAAACAAAATATCCATTAAAAAAAAAATCAGGTCATAGTCATCAGAAGACAGTCAGCTGCCAAACAGTGGTGAGTTTCTTGAGGTGGCTTCTCCCACAGACAGTGACATCAGCGGCTCCACCTTTGGCCCTGACACTGTGCTGGTGTCAGCTTTGTGGCATCCTCGCCATCAGTGGTGTGGTGTGTAAATGAGCAAAGAGGCTGCATCCATCAGTCCACACTGAAGAGAGAAAGAGTGGCCAGCTCCTACAATACTCCAGGCCATAATCAGGCCCTGGTGATCAAAGCTTCTCCATCTCCACCTGAGTCACATGGCCTACAGAGACTGAAAAGGGTCATCAGAGTGAAAAAGAAGCATTTGTCTTCAGTTGTGAGTCTTGCTGAATAAAAAAAAGTCTTCATCTGAACCCCGACCCTGAACTAGATAAGACGAAGAAAATGGACGGACAGCCGGACCGCTCACCATCTCCGATCTGAATGTCTAACGCTCTCTGTCCTTCAATGTCTGGTTCTGGTTAAAGATTCAAAAGATTTGAATAGATTAACATGAACTGATTTTGAAGTGAAGAGTGGACACTGACCTCCTGCTGCTCTCGCCTCTGCTGACTGGTCTTCCTCCTTTTACCCAATGCCTCCCCATGCTCCTGCAGATACCACAAATTATTACCATCTTTAATTTCACATGGATGACTGCAGGTATGAGGAGGTGGAACTACGCTACCTTTGGGTTTCTCTTCCTGGACAAACTGGTTCCCAGTCGGCTGAGGAGGGAGGCGGGAGCAATGAGAGCTGATCGCAGGTCAGTGATGTGCCTCAGGCAGCCTGAAACAAACATGTTTAATTCATTTGTGTATTATAAACTCGTCTGTTCAGTTTGAAGTCTCCCGCTAAGATTTTTTTCTTTTGTTTTAGTCAATTGTTTTAATTGAGTGGATTTTTAAAAACCTTTGGTCTTTTTTTCTCTTTTACATGCACCAGTCCAACATTGTGGATTACCACGTCTTTTTTATCAGCCCTTTTCCAGCAGAATGGCTGATCGGGAGCAGTGTGCAGCCTCACCTGCAGGGGGCGGCGAGTCTTTGAGCAGTTGGTAAAACTGACTCAGGTACATGACCATCGACAGAGAGTCCGGCTCTTCCACAGACGACATTTCCTCCACCGTCATCAATGGAGAAATCCCAAACTCTCGTTCAGCCACATCAAAGCCGAGTCGAGTGTTTTCTTCCACTGACGACTTGTCCAGAGAATCAAAGTCTCTGAGGAGAGGCAGGAGTCAACTCAGAGCTCAGAAGAAACAAAACTCTCACTTTTAAAGGACCATTCCCCTCTAAACTCCATGAACAAATGTTTATGACCTTTTAGTTCTATTTTTTAAATTATTCATGGGTAAATGTACATGAGTGAAGCACAGAAGGTTGATATAGTAAACTTTCTGTTATTTAGAAGTTGTTGACTTTTGCACCATGTTCTTTCACTGCTCTTGAAGCTTGTTTTATTGATGATGAAGTTTTCTCACATAATGACACAGGAAGCTGTTTCTGACAGGACATGAATCTCTTTGTTCAGTCCAACAGGATGTCTCACAACGTAGTTTGTCCCTCCGGATTCTGAGTACCGTATTTTTCAGACTATAAGGCGCACCAGATTATAAGGCGCATTAAGCAAAAAAAAAAAAAAGTCAGATAAGTCTAATTTTACTCTTCTCATTCTTCTTGCTTTCTCCACTTCCGTACCATTGATTCATTAATGTTGAATTCTCTTGCAGCTGCTCTACTCCTGTGTTGTTGCAATATATTAATGACTAACCTCGTATTGTGGATGGATTATCTCAGTTGTTCTCCTGAGTGAACTTTGGTCCATTTACAGCATCCTGCCATGCGATTGAATTTGTCCCTAACCATCGTGAACCCTCACGTTAACTTTTATCAAGTGGAAAAAAGTTACCGTTCATGCTCCAGCTTCACTGTGTTTATGTTATGCTAACATAGCTGTGTCGCTAGCGATCACGTAACACGTCATTATATAAAAGCTAGTCCAACTTCAGTAACCCTACAAAAGTAACTGCTGTTTAGTTTTCGGTCTTCATCTATGTTGGAAGTGATGGCAGAGCTTTACCTTTAAATTCTTCTGAGAAATCTCTCAGTCAGAACGTGGTATATCATGTTTAGATGGAAACTAGCGAGCTAACTTCCTGCTAACTTCTAACTCTGTTAAATGTAATAAATTCTGTTTTCATGGATCCCTGGATATTAAACTTAATTGTTACACCTGGTAAAGCAGCAACGCTGATCATTTTATTAAAGATGAAAGAATTTAGATGGTTTTTAACTCTCAGTGATGCAGCAGTGTTCGTTTGACTTTGGGACCTGAAGCGGACAGAGTTTTGGACCCAGATTACTACGCAAGGCTCCTGACTATGGTAGCCGTAATCCTCCGACAATCCATCAAGCGGTGCGGCTTCATAGCTTACCAAAGTTGTAATAAAACATTTTTTTGACAAATTTTTGAGCGCCATGTACCACATAAAATCGGTTCGAGGTCAGTAAGCACAACCAGAGTTCATACATAAGGCGCACTGGATTGTAAGGCGCACTGTCGATTTTTGAGAAAATTAAAGGATTTTAAGTGCGCCTTATAGTGCAGAAAATACGGTAGGTCTGAATGAACTTTTTCCAAAAGTCATGTGACTAAAAGTCATGTGACTAAAATCCCAAACACAGACTGATGGAAACTGTCCTCAAAGCAGTTTTAACTAAAAGTAATTACATCAGATCAGGTCGGTATCGGTGGATAAGAGCACACAGGGCAAGGCCACTCCTCCAGGAAGTAGTCAGGTCAGTAACATTAACACCATGGTAACCACAAGTCTGTTCCTGACACCAAGTCAGCAGCTGATTGGATTGAGAGAAGGATTCTGTGAGAAGAGACAGAAAGAGAGAGAGGACCAGTCAGATGAAATCCTCAGAGCATTTTTAAACAGAATCTCAAACAGGAAGTTGGATATCCTTCATCAGCTGCTGGGAGCCCTGCTGCTCTTCCCTGAAGACAGCTGAAGTCTGAGGCTTTCCTAGACAGTTTGTCAGATCTTCTATTTTTTTAGATCTGTTCCTGAAAATGACGTAATGAAGCTCATCAAGGTTTTTATATACACACACACACATATATATATAAAAGAACATGCTGGAAGATTGTGCTGAAAATGACAGTCATGGACAGTGTGGATGTCTCTTTGTCATAGTGACAACCTCTTCTACTTTGAATCCTGTAAACTCTGTTTAACAACTGGGACAGAGAGACAATGCTGCCACCATCAGGTCAGACTGTGAACTAAAACACTTCAATCTAACGCTCATCCATCAGACTGTAGTTAAAAAAACAAAACAAAAAACCATCTTCAGAGTAAAGTTATCCCACCCTGTCTGATGTATCTTGGGGAGGGGAGCCGGATGATATCACTGCAATCTGTGGTTAGCCCCGCCTCTTCTCCTGTGTCAACCAGGTGCCTCACCTGCAGACAAAAAAAATCCCTTCATACAGGAGCAGCTCTTACTTGTTTATTGATTCAGCTTTAAATTCTTCAGTCCAACTAAACATCATCAACAGAGACAAAAAAGCCCTTCTCTCTCTGTGTTTACCTGGGCAGGTGTGACGGTCAAAGGGCTGGTGTTCATGTATCTTGTTGTTGGATCTACAGAGTACAGAGTGATGTTCTTTTGCATGTTCTCTGGAGTCGTCTGAGGGAGGAGACGGTACAAACTCTCTCTGTAGGAAAGGCACACAAACAGACATAATGTGGCCAGGTGTGAGAGAACAGCCGATATATCCTGTCCAGGTGTGTCTTCACCTCTCAGCCAGGACATCCAGAGGAGCTGCGCCCTGAGCCCAACTTCGTATCATCCAAGCCGAATCCAGTGCTGCCAGAAACCCTCGAGCGACTCCCGTCCCCATTGGCCAGAAGGGCTGCAGACAGACAGGAAGACCCTGTAATTAATCAAGGTATCTAACTTCCAGAAGCCTGTTTACCTCCACCTGTCTCACCTCCAACAGGCTGTCTCCAACCAGTGTGACCAGCAGCTGGTGTCCGTGGCGTTGGCGAACCATAGCAGCGTTCTCTGATGCATACATGCAGGTGAAGTCGAACATGGCAACATCAGGCTGACCATAGTGATTCATGGCGAAGTCCAGAGCTGGCAGCTGGTGATTGGTGGAGAAGTCTGCAGCCTCACGGGCATAAGCCTGCAATGCATTCTGGTCAACGTTCCCTCGAGAGAGGAGCAGCTCTGTGTCTGCAAAATCCTAAAGGAAAAAAACAAAAGGCATCTACTATTATTTCAGGTTTATGTGAGTTTGTTTGAGGAATGTGACTTCAGGCAGAATTACGTCACAACTGTCAGCCGATTTAATGTGGTGGAAAGGTTTGTATTACCCAGTGACCCTGAGAGCTATGAATACCTTGGCCTGAAATGGAAAACCAAAGCCCCCTCCTGGAGGTAGACCTGAGAGCAGAGCTTACTGAGAAGTGTTTGATAACAAGACCTGGATATGTGGTCCATGACTGGGTGCGGTTCAGGGTAACTATCTTCAGAACTCTCTGGAAGGCTTCCAGACATACCTGGTAAACCCAAACAGGTGGTGAAGGTGAATTGAAAAGCCCATGTAAATGAGGGTTTTCACTCTCACCTCCAGGAGAATTTGTCATGTATCCTTGGATAAGGAGGGGGCAGTGAGCCATGTTCAAAAACCTTGCAGATATGAACAGATGTGGGCCATAACTATCCTTTCTGGTTGACCTCTGGGTCTGCTGAAAAGCAGAGAGGTGCCAGGAAGCTAGAAAGAGCTGTGGTTTTGATAGTCAAAATCAAATCAGTGTGGAAGGAGTTTAGAGAGGCCACGTGGAGGACTACTGACTAGAGTAAAGAAAGTCTGAAAACTCAGACGAAGCAGTTTCACTGGAGACGCTGCTGGGGTGGTTAAGAAGCTCCCCGAGAGCAAGATGCAAGTTTTGGATGAGATTCATCTTGAAGTGCTAAAATTATTCAACAGCAATGGTGTGGGTTCATGACTCAGCTCATAGACGGAGGAATGGATAGAGAATGATTCCAGGTGTGTGTGTTACCTGCAGAATGACTCCTTTTTCCAATAGACTCTGTTTCTTTGCCGTCATCACAAAATAGTGTGTGTCGTCTTTGTAGTACACAATATTCTCCAAGTCAATCCCTAAAACAGGCAGACACAGGTGAACATCACACACACCTAGAGTCTCTGAATGCAGACTCCGGGTGTGTGTTAATTTTTAGGAACAAACCAGTTTCCTGTCGTAGCTCCTGGAAAAACCTTTGGTTAAAGATGAATGCCACACCGCTGATCTCCTCCACTTTGGCCTCAGCTGTGGTGTTTCTGTTCTTGAAGTTTGCTGTGATGGCGATGGCAAGCTTCCCCCTGAACTCTTTACGCCTGAAACCTGTTCACACACACGGATACAGGACAACATGGTCAGGTACACAGTGTCCACATTTTAGAAAGGGGTGTCGAACAGCACGTAGTCCAGAGAAGTATCATACCAGTCTGAAATGTTATTTTGATGCTGTTTCTATATAGCAGTCAGGGTTCAGATTTACAGAAGGTGGATTAACCTCCATCAGACTCCGAGAAAAAGTGCAGTACTGATTCAAAAGTAGGTTACAACTTTCTGATGGACTGGAAGACACAAAAACCCTTAGAAGAACTGAAGTTGTTGTACCTGATGATGTTGTTGTACTTGCCTATGATGGTTGATGATGTTGATTTACATGACTATGTTTTTATACCTGGTAGTGTTATTGTACCTGGCAGTGTGTTCCTGCGTCCATCTGCTCCGATTATTACATCAAACTCCAGCTGACTCACAGGGTGATTCTTTGGACTCACCTCCATTCTCCAGCCCAGCTCTGGACAGGTACATAGATACACAGAAAGTTGAGGAATCTACATTTTAAGTGCTTTTGGGACTGAAAGATAAATTCATACATACTGTCTGTCTTTCATTTCTTTTGCTCACATATTCTGCAGCTCAGTTTATGGACCCTGATGATGGCTACTATTCACCTGCTTCCAGCATTTCTGTCCTCTAAAACTCAGATTCTGTGTTTTCTACATCTTAGCTTCAAAGGTTACACCAATGATTTCTTTCAACACTTTCACTCTAGGTAAAATTTTTTCTGACTTCAGGCCTTATACCTCCATTGTCACTTTGGCTGACAGTTTAACTCGGTTTGCATGTAAAAATTGTAACTGTGAGCTGTGAACACACTTCAGTTTTCTTCCAGCAATACATACAGCATTGTCTGGCTTTAATTATTCATACAGTAGACCTTTGTTCAAACTCTTAGGCCGTACTGTGTCTGTGCTGGTCCTCTGCTGGCTCCACCAGCTTTTTAAACTCCACGTTGACATGAACTTCGACCCCCAGGAGCAGGGCGACCTTCAGCAGGACAAGCTGCAGTTGGCGAATACCTGCAGACAGGAAACGGGAAGTGCTGACTGGATGGTTTGGCTGCTCTGATCAGACAGAAGCAGAATGCTGACTCACTGATGTGGTCGATGGAGCCGGCACAAAACCTTCCATAGAACTTTTTGGCACCGAGGCCCCGCAGGTCGTGGATGGTGAAGGGCCATAAGTGGAGCACGTTGTTCCTGGAGAAGGTGTCCCTCTTCTCCAGCAGCACCACTCGAGCGCCCATGAAGCTCAGCTCCACTGCTGTCCGCAGACCGCAAGGCCCTGCGCCAATGATAACACACTGGCCAGCGAGAGAGGAGACAACAGACAATCAGACACATTCTTCTTTTTTTTTTAAACCTTAAAGTAAAGCCTTATATCAACAGTTCAAGGTCACATCACTTTAAGACCAAAGACCAAAAACCAAAATCTGTGAATGCTGTTTTCATTTCTCTGCCATGAACAGTCAATCTATAAAGTAGTAAGGTGATCCTAATAAAATGACTGAGTAACATGTCTTAGTATGTTTGAACCGAAGCTCCTGCTGTGTTTTTTTAAACACGTACAGTCACATCGCTGCAGGCTCGCGCCCTCTGGTACTCCTCCTGCGCCCCCCTCCGGTCCAGCTTGGCCCACAGACCATTCGCCCTCCAGTAGTTGAGGCGGCGTTTAATCGGTCGGTACAGTGGCCTTTCGGCAGTGCTCGGGTCCAGCTGCAGATGTTCACAAAGCTGGCTGAAGGAGCGCATTGCCGCCCTGCAGGTTGATGCTGATACAAATTCATCAAACAGCTCCTGAGCTTGGCATTCTGGGAAAGACTGGTCTTCCATGGTGACCCCTGAGGCTGCAGGGCACCATGGGAAGGATGTCACCTGCTGATGATGTCACCTGTGATCTCCAGCTCGCTTTCTGTCTGGTGAAAGGACAGGAAGTGGAATTACAGACTATGATGCCTAATTGCGGATAAAAGCTTAAAATTTGAGGCGCTGTTTGTGAGGTTTGTATCAGTGTACTACTTCCTATGGCTCACCCCCAATTACAAATACAGATACAGCCTGAGACAGTACAGAAAATACTTACTGATTCATGGTGATACTTAAAGTGCAGGTACCGGAAAACAAAGGAAAAACACTTGGATGCTTTAAAGGAAAGCAGAACTCTCACAATTTTTAAGTCCTGAGTACCTTTTTGTTTTTTTAGAGGAACTTTGGAGTACTTCAGAGGTAGGTGGGAAAAGTTTCTCCCTCTCAGATTGTAGTTAATGTTACCATTAGTGTTTATATAGTGCTTTCCACAGATACGATTCACAAGAGTCAATGCTTCGTAGGAAACAATTTTAAGATAACAGAAAATTTAACACGTAGACAAAAAGACATCAGTAGTAAGTGCTTTTGGACTCTGTTTTATCCAGTAAGGAGCGAGCGACAGCATTTCGAATTACCTGCAGATTTACTCAGTAAAGAAAACAGGAGCACATGAAAGCACCCTAAGCTCCTCTTTAGAAGCTACAAAGCTCAACTTAATGATGTCTCACAGGTGGAAAAACATGATTTAGTGAGGTGTGGGTATCGAAGTAGTGATAAGTATTGGGGTGACATTAGGAAAAACAAATATTGTTTATCGTTTTGAAAATAAAGTCTAAATGTTGAGAAAAGATGTTTCAAGAAAAACTGCTACAGCTGCTTCCCCTCTATAAAACGCCTCGTGTAGATGAGTCACTGAAACAAACTGATCAGCCGTCCTGTGATACAACATCTATCCCGTTTACTGCACGAGGCTGTGACCATCGATGATCTTATGTCTGTTGGATTTTGTGTAAAGCTGACCAACTCTTCAGCGTCGTCATGCTGATCGTGTGCCAGAGCTGAAAGATAAATCATTTTCTTCCTTTAACTAAAACTGATCCTGAAGTACGACCTCACTACCTCAGAGGGTACAGCAGCCGTGGCGCTTTGTCCTGAAACAGCTGTAATCTATACATTTTCCGTTTTTTTTTTCTAAGAATAGAATTATGTCTTTAATCTCAAAACTGTGAACAATATTTTTTTTTCTTAATGTGGTCTTAATACTTCTTTATACTTCTTTGTGTGAGACGCGATTTAAACCATTTTACCTGAAATGCTCACAGAGTCGGCTCAATCTGATGGTCAGCTGTGTCGCGTGCAGAGCTGAGGTCCTGTTGTGCATCCAACACCTTTTAAAGTGTGATCTGACATTCTGAGCAAAGCGGTTTGGTGGCGTGCTTCCTGACTGTTAACAGTTAATTAAAGTTATTGTAAATGGGACGTCAGCAACAGCGCTCTGGAATAAAAGAATTTGCTTCCACTGCCGGGTGCACTCTGTCGTCGTGACAACCTGGACTTAATGTGACAGAGCAGCTGAAGGGAAGGTGTGACGACCTGGATGGAGTCCAGACCCCCTGCTGATAAACTCCTGCTACACCGAGGCTGCGTTCACAGACACTCAGACGACTGCTGAAAATAACACAGCAGCTCTACAGACATGGCACTGGAAATTAAAACTAGAAAACCCTTTTTGTTCAGCTCTGTTTGAATTTCAGAATAAAACATCAATAAATAATCCATTAACCATTTCAGCACATAAATCAATAAATATGTTTTTAAAAGTGTTCACTGCAGAGACGTCAAACCATTCAAACAGCAAAACCTCAGATCACTGAAACTGATCAGATTATTGATCATCATCTCAGAGCGAGTTAAATGATAATGATGTCGCTGTGTTGTAGTCACATGACCAGCCGTCAGCCTGAGTATGTGTTTGAAACAAAGAGGCTCACAGAGCAAGCCTGTCAGTACCAAGCACCAACACGCACATTTGTCTGCCTCTGTGAGGACCCTCAGTGACACGATGCTTTCATAACCTAAACCGTCATGACCTCTGACCCCTGAGGTGACAACCTCACAAAGACAGACAAACAGCAGCAGATCTGAGTGTGTTTCACTTTACTGGATTTAACACAGAGGAGAGTAATTGATTTATTAGTCTATTGATTATCTGTGCTTCAGACGGACAGCTGAGAGTGAGACCACAGTTTAATGTTTAAATAAAGTTTGAGTCAAAGATCTGAATGAAAGTGAAGACGATTTATCAGCAGCAGTTTCTTGATATCCGTTTGGAGTACTTTGTCTCACTCTGTTCACCGTGCAGTAGATATTTCAAACTGACCAAATAGACATCAAGCTGCTTGGTTTTCTTTCTCAAGATTCAGCATCATCTTGTTCTTTATTCAGTTGAGTGTAAAACACGCTTACAGCAAACTCTGAATCTTTCTGCAGCCTTTTTATTTGCAGCTCAACTCTATGGCACTCAGAAAAACTCAACCCCACCACACACACACCTGTGACTCAAAAAATAAAAGTTTGCTTTTACTTCCTCTCTGCAGACTGAATGGAAACAGACAGAAATGTACTCACATCTCAGAGCTGCCAGCCGCCTGCTGCTCGCCTCCGACTGCTGCTGCTCCCCAGCACACACTAATCCACTTTAATCACACAGACACACTCCTGTCAGTGTGGTCAAATGTCCTCACAGTGTCTGAAACTTATAAAGCTGGTCAAACAGGCGCACTGACACACACAGTGTGTAGCTGAGGTCAGGGGGCGTTGTTAGATTGAGGCAAGCCCCGCCCCCTGACTGTCAGACAGAGAGCGGATCCTGATGGTAATCTGGGAGTTAACAAGCTTAACGGGAGCTGAGCAGCAGCCTCAGATCATCTTTTTTAGTGATGAAGTAGAGTTCATCACTGAGACATTCATCACATCGCAAGGATCAAACATGATTGGTCATGTGACCTCAGACTTCATAGGTGTAAATAACACCATCACTAATAATTAGCCCCACAGGTACAGAGACAGGAGCTCATGTGGGAACCTATCAGCAATCACGTGATCACTCAGACAAGGACTGCAGTGCAGAAACTGTCCTGACATCATCAGGGTCTGTGTGAAGAATCTTAAATAACCCCGTTTGTCACCAAGCAGCTCTCTGTGTGACACCCTACGATAAAGGCCACGTGAACGTCACAGATCAAACCATCTTTTACTCTTAGACTGCTTACCTGAGATTTGCAGCCAAACCTCCACCATCATCAGATAAAAGGCTGTGTGGCTGTTTATTACAAATTATAAAAAACATTAATTTTTCTCATATAATGTTGTTATACAAAAACCACAGGTTTCATGTTATACTATCAATCATGGGGTTGAAAAATGTTCCTAGGCTGTAAACAGCATGCAGCTAGTAAGAACCAACATGAGGAACATGAGTGAGGATGAGAACAGTTAAAGGACCCGTCTCAATATGCGTACTTGTGCGTTCTTGTGCGTTCTTGCGGTCTCAAGTACGCAAGTACTGTTCCAATTCAAAGTACAGTGGTCCCTTGCTATAACGCAGTTCACCTTTCGTGGCCTCACTGTTTCGAGTTTCTTTTTTAATGCAGTTTTGTTCTGCATCCTGATTGGATGTAGAACACTTGGATGCTGGCCTAATCTCTGCATTTCTTTTGGAAATTTTCAGCTATCTCTAAAGGTTCTGATATAAATCAATTTGATATTTTTAATAGCCAGTTGTTCATACAAATCTTATACTGTCCTATATAATGTTTACAAACCTTAAATTATTTTTACGTTTCTATGTACATTAATTTTTAATAAAGCACCTGATTGTTTTGCTGTCATTTTTCCCTCCTATAAAGGTTTTTCTTTGCTTGAATTATTATTACATTAATGCAATATTTAATGTTTTATATTTTAATCAAGGGACAAGTGAGAAAACGTGGGCTCTCATTGCGTGGCGGGTGGAAAATGAGAGCCTTTTTACAGGAAGAAGAAATTCCTGCAAGACTGGATGGGAGTAAGTACTGATTTTGGCTGGTTTTGCTGCTCCCCGTGTTCTAGGGAAGGATTAGAGGAAAACATCTTATGATAACTAGCTATTGAAGTGACAGTGCCACATTCTTTTCTCTCAGGAACTTTGTTAGCTCTTCAGGCCTGGCCATAGCAGCCAAGCAAGCAAAAAAGAAGTGGAACAATCTGAAGACCAAATACAAGGTAATGTACCTGTTTCTATCTGATTCCTTAGATTGGTTTAAAAAATACTTGTTTACCATTCCTTAAATGCAAGGCCCTGTTTTGTTTTGTTTTTAAATAAAATGTAGTTTGCAATTTAATAAGACAGTCAGTGTAACTGTGATAATATAGCAATTAATACATATTTTCAGGAGCTTAAGGACCCACCTACAGGCAAGGGAGAAGAGGAAGGCAGCCTGACTGCCTCCACCTGGCAGTGGTACAAAATGATGGATGCTGTGCTCCAGGGGCAGCACTGAATAAGTCCACCCCTAGTAGTTGCAGCAAACCTGACATCCACTACAGGTGGTGCAGTCAGCACTCCGGCCTCATCCCCTTCTACAGAAGTGTCGAGGAAGAGCCAGAGGAAGAGGCCCAGGGACAGCCAGGCTATACTACAATTTTTAAAAAACCAGGCGGAAAGAGGGAAAAAAAGAGAGAGAGCGGCTCTGGCTAGGGAAAAAGAGAGGGAGAGGGCAGCTACTGAAAGGGCAGAGCGATACATGTCACTATTTGAAAAACTTGTTGAAAATTTTTAAATAAAGCACTTTAAATGTCAAAAATGAATTGAGTTTTTTGCTTCATGTGTAACAGGGAAATCTCTTTAGTCAAAGTAAAACAAATCATTTAAACAAGTGTAACACTTACAATAACATTTAACATTGGATTCAACCTATACAACTGTGAACACACGGTTCACGGTTGAGGTTTATAAAAATATACAAAAAAAGAACACTAATGCACACTATTTACAATTTGAACAAATAAAGATGGTTTTTAACTAATTAACGTAATTTAACTAATAACTAACACTAATTAGTAAAAACATATGATTTGAATGTAACTTTTTTTTGAACCAACAGGCAGCTATTTCTTGTGGCTGCCTACATATCTGTTTGAGCGTGACTACATCTTACAAATGAAACCTTTACCTAGATGTAGTTATGTTCAAACAGAGATGCAGGCAGCTGTTCAGGAGCAGACAGTTGTGCAGCAAGCCTGGTTCGGATACAAGTTCCTGAAAGCTCCCTGTCTGCGCCTGTGCCTTCTGTTTCGGCTTCTGGTCCTGCTTGTGCCACCCCCTCCTCCTCTCCTTCTTCTTGGCCGACATCATCTGTTGCCAAACAGATATTGTGGAGGATGAAGCAGGCCCCCACAACTTTGGGAGCAAACAGAGGCTGAATCTCAAGGGCTCACAAGAAGATGGAGCGCCAGCATGTTTTGAGGATGGCTGTATGATGTTTCTGGCCTTAGCATGGTGCCGATTGAACCTTTCTTCAACTTGAGCTTTAAAAGAAAAACAGTACATACTACTCTGTGTTTGTAGGTGTAATGAAAAGGGAATTATGTTCTTACTTGACACAGGCTGACGATATGGGGTCATTATTGCCACTGGGTGCTTAAGGCATGGGTATCCTCCATCTCCCAAGAAGAAGATGCCTGCTGGTGGATAGAGGGCCTGTTTGTAAATTGGGGATCTTCGCAGTACAAGTGCATCATGCACAGATCCGGAATTACCAGTGTACACATCTAGGAATGTACCTTTGGAGTCACAGATGCCCTGAGCACAGCAGAGGGGAACAGTTTCCTATTGATGTAGGACCTCTTATGTGGTTCCCCAGGTGGACGAATCCAGATTTGGCATCCATCAATTGCACCAGCTGTGCAACGGAATGCCTTATTGCCGGCAAGGCATGCAAAACCTGCCCCAACCTCCTCCATCTCTTCTGCCTTGGGGAAATGAATCGCTCGGTGCAGAATGGTCATCATTTCCTCTGTGACACTGTTGCCACCGGCACGCCAAAGATGTCTGCCGTCACTCGAGGCTCCACAGGCCAGCCAGTAAATGGTTACAAGCGCCTCAATTTCATGTTTCCGTGTTGTTTTTCCCAGGTGAGCATTTGCACAAGTATGTTGATGCTTGGTGTTAAAAGTCTGAAGGCTGGTTTGAGGTCAGCTAAAGCAAAGAAAATTGAAAGGATGGGGACACTGTTATTTATTTGTGTTTATATTTTTGCTGGGCTTTTTCCTGTTTTAAAAAAAGAAAAAAGACACTTAAAGTATTTAAACAGATATGGATTAGTTTTTTTATATATATATTTATTGAACAGTTACTGAATTATTTATTGTTATTTTTAGTATACGTCATGTGGAAAGTAAAGCTTGTTTCAGTACTGCTCAGTGATACTTTTGTTAAACTGTATAGGCTTTATAGTATTGATCTACCACCATAAGATATTATACACAGCAAATGCGACCTTTTCTCTAGATTTGGGAGTACATGCATAGAAACACCAGGCTATTAGTTATTTTAAACAATGTACTGAGTCAAGAAGGCCATCAAGGCATGTCTCCTCCCCCTCATCTTCATCCTGGCTCTTCTCTCCCGGATCAGTCTCCTCAGTTGCGCTGCTTCTTCTTCAGCCTTAAGGTACAGAATGCCGGCAGCAACTGCGAGATGCTGCCGGCACCACAAACCACCGATGAACCACCGATACCACAAACTATTCCCGCGATTATTTCCCGCCGGTGGCTCTTTATATAGGCGCACATATTGCTATCGTGCAGGTAAAGTAATTTATAGAATATTTTCATGTATTATTTTTCAATGAAAGCACACATGGTAAAGTTTATATATAATTTTATTGTATTCTTTATAGATATTTGAGCGGCCGATCCAGACGGACTCCCGTACTTGAGAATTGAGAAAGGCTCATGCTTGAGAGGCTGCTCATGTCACATCTGCGGTGAGCCTGTATCATTTGTCCTGAAGGTGGCGCCAGAGGAAGATCATTTGCATTGCACTCACAGGATTTATTATATGTACAGTGGCTTTTTAGGACATCCAGCCCTGCCTGTCTATAGAGTAATGTTCTCATTGAATTCAGAGTTTTATATGATCAAAGTAAAACATGACATCTGTAACATAAAGGAAAGAAAAAAAAAGCATCCACAGGTAGAATATCTCACACAAACACTTTGTTCCCTAGTTGGAGTTTATTAATCAGCATACAGAATTACTGTTAGAGCCTACTGTACTACTAACATACTTCTGGATATGTTTATAAAATACAATTATTATTATTTGCATACAAAAAGCCAGAAATAATGTTACATTGTTATACTGTTGAATCTTTTAAGCATAAAGTCACAGCTGATTCATGTGAAGTGCAGGAGGAGGTGAAAGATAATCCTACAAAAACCAGAGAAACCGAGCTCAGAACTGGCCTGACAACCTGAACAATGTAAGGTTTCCTTCACTGATGCTAACAAACTCATTCATTCCCTTTGAGCTGTTAATGAAGGCACAGCAACACCTGAGGTCAGTAACATATTTAAAGTCTTTACACATGTAACCAAAATAAAATAACAAAGAGCAGCAGTTTGTTCAGAGACACCATCAGGAGTTTTGCTGAAAAAATCCAAACAAACAAACATGTCAGACGACGGCATTTAGACATAAGAAAAAAGAACGAAGTTCATGCAAAATCACATTCTCACCAGCAGAGCTCGTCCTTTGGTTTCTATCGGCATCAGGAAGTTTCCTAGAGCGCAGAGCACACAGGCCACAGCGAACGGACAGAGAGCCAGAATCACCGACTGAGACATCAGCACCTGAAGTACACACAGAGCAATGATAGACTGGACCAAAAACTTGAAAAGTCTGATCATTAAGCAGGACAGCAAACGCACCTGAGCAATGAACGGAGCGATCATTCCTCCGATCCGACTGAACGACGTACAGAAACCCATCCCCAGAGAGCGCGCCACCGTGGGGTACACCTGAGAAACCAAAACACCTGTCACCTCAGACCCGGTCCTTAAAAAAATGCACCGTAGGAGACTGTGAACGTACCTCTGCCGTGTAGATGTAAACCACATTAAAGTTCATGGAGACCAGAGACCGCAGCAGAAACAGCAGCACCGTGAAGCCAAACCTGCACGACCAAAACAGACCAGATGACATCATAAACCTGGACCCGCTCTAATGAGATGACATCATAAACCTGGACCCGGTCAGAGGGGTCTGTGGGGCTCTTACATAGTGGAGCAAATGTTGAGTATCATAAAGAAAAAGGCTGCTAGCAGCTGCAGTACGGTCAGAGTCATCTTGCGTCCAAACACGTTAAGCAGAGCGATGTTTGCTGGGACCACTGGGAGGACAGAAGAGAGGAGTCAGAGTAGACCTGATCCGGGAGCAGCACAGCAGCAAACCTTCACATCACATTTTGGGAACTATTCTGCAGTGTGGCTGAAAAACTGATGAACAGAAAATTCTCTCGATGCGTTTCGCTGACGATGACTCACATGCGACCTCTCCAAGGCAGCTGATAAGCAGAGTCTGGTAGTCACTGTACCCAAAGGGGATGCAGTAACACAGTCCGTCCTCATGGCGATGTTTGACCTGATGCTCTTTATCGGCATCGATCACACACAACAGGTTCTTCTCCAACAGCTCTGAACTGCTCAGCACTGAGCCGTAGTATATAAACGATGCCACAAACCTGACAGTGAAACAAATGAAAGTTGGTCCTGAACAGGTCCAAGAAGGATTATACACACTGGGTATAACAACCACATTCAATGATTTCTACAAACCACGGATGTCTTTATGGTTGGGGAAAAAAAGCTGCTGGGAGCATTTTAAGTTGTCTACGAAATGTTTCTAGAAATGCTTGAAACACTTCATAGACAACTTTTGTTTGTATAAACTTAGTACTTTAAATCTCCCTATTTGGCATCCAATCAGAAGACACAATACAGTATTCTCCTCTATGCCTATGATAGCTTACTATGTTTTAATATAAAGCACTCATACTTTGTGATTTGGTTTCCTTAAAGAATACTGCTGGACAGTTTGAGTTTTTCATGACTATTCCTGTCTGTAAATGTAACCTGTGCAAACCTCCAGTTTGCTTTCACTGGATCTTTTGCTTTTATCTGATAATTTGCTCATTTGGTGTCCTTTTACTGTGAAGGCTATGTAGCCTGCTTTTATTAAAACACTAAAAAATAAAATACCATTACCATGAGTACCAGAGCAGTACAGATGTCCTCCTGAATGATGGGCTGAGCAGAATTCTCCAGCTGCCTCTTTCTCTCTGAAACATACAGGAACATTCACACCAAATATCCTATGACTGAATCCAGTGATACCCTCAACTCAGTTCAACTCAGTTTTATTTATATGGTGCCAAATCACAATGGCAATCACGTCAAGCTGCTTTATATTATAAGCCACCATCAGGACATCCCTGTGAATTACACATACTGCCCTGTGTAGTGTTTTTCCAGCAGACTGTTATCACAAACTTTAAGATAAAGCAATTTTGAAATGTTTTTAATCATTTTGACAGCAAAACATTTTCAGGAGCTGAAAGATTCACTCAGCACTTTCAGGAACATCAATACACTTATTTCAAGTCTTACTCACTACACTTAACGCACCGTAATGGGCTCCACGAGTCGTCCTGGCGGAAGAGAAGCTCGGTTCATTTTAGCAATCCAGTGCAGCGTTTTCATGGCAGCCTCAGTCTTTCCTGCTGATACGTTGTAACGAGCCGACTCAGGAATAAACTGATTTGAATCAATACAGACAGAAACAGCAGTCAGCCTGGGTTCACGAGCCAGAATACATCCACCAATCAGAAACTCACATTAGCCGCGATGAGATTATTGTGGCAACTTAGTCTTCCCCAGCTTATGCTTTAAGTGGCACTTCATGTGATTTCTACTAGTTTAGTGACTCCGCTTCTCTTTTTTGTTCACCCCTCTCCTTTTAGCACTTTTAGTTTAACAACCAACAACCTAAAACCTGGCAAACTAGTTCAGAACCTCCAAATCATCCCTTCTTTTAGTAACTGTGAATGATTACAGCAAGACTTAAACATCTTTGAAAACCTCTTTAGGAATCTTTGATTCTTTGTTTAATTTGCCACACTGAATGTTCATATGTGCATTTATTTCTAATCTAATGATCACAGCACTGCTGCACAGGTTAGGATGGACAGGTGAGAAGCACATCTCACCTTAAAGAGGAAGATGAGGATGATACTGGGCGTGACAGAGATCCGTATCATCCACCTCCAGCCCCAAGTTGGAACCACCAGCATACCCAGAATGATGATAAGCATGGAGCCCAGCATCCAGAATATCTGACACACAAACACAGAGCATGCTGGGAGATCTGAACTGATGACATCACACCATACAGGTAACTAAGGCGAGTTTGAAGATGCCTTTAAAAACCCCATGGGAGAAAAAACAAACGACGTGACGTGAGCTGAAGCTGTTACCATGACAGGTATTAAGCATTAAAATGAGGCTGGCAACAGACCACTATTAATCACAGTCTTGTGGAGATAATATTCTGTTTTTAAAGAGATGTGAGAAAGATAAAGTTTTAGTTGTCCAGAAAATACAAAACATCACAAGTCGACAGCAGCAAAGCTCAGAGTCCGTCTCTAAAACACATATCATAAATCACAGATAATGTGTGTATACACTGACTCGTGTTTCTTTGATGTCTTGCCTTAAAAGATAACAGACCTACTCATGTTTTATGTTTTTATCTTTTATGTTGAGCATGTTGAGTTTCCATGTAATATGATCTCTTCAGAAATAAAGCTGCTATTGCCCATGATTATTATGAAGGTCAAATAAAAACACTGGATTTAACCCTGTGAGGTCCTCAGTGATAAATCGCAGCAAAAATTTCTGGCACAACTTCACCTGCTTCCAAGGTGCATGGAGAGGATGAAAGAATTCAAAAAGCAGGAACTCCAGCAACACTTGAGGGAAGAAGAACAACTTTAATAATTGACCAACGCGTTTCGGCTTGTGGCCTTCATCAGTGATAGGCACTAGAACCCTCTCAACTTCTGTGCTATCACAAATATATGATTTCCAAAACATGAGCTTAGACATGAGGATTAGAGCAGAGTAAGGAAGGAACTGCAAGCGAAATAACAGCTGGTGACAGGAAGTAGGTGAGCCCTCAGTAAAACTTTTATCAACTTCCAGGTAAGCAATAAAGGCAACGACCAACAGAGTAACAAATACTGTTGACTGATATACAGCGGTGGGTTACCCAGGCAACCTCAGCCTGTAATGTCTGATAGCGACCAACGTCAGTGATAAAGTGATGCTGATGATCGCTTCCTGTGTGGACACTCATTAGGACCTCTGATGTTTCGCCCTGTGAGGTCTCCCAGATGGAGCAGGTGGTCAACATGATTCTGACTTCCTCGTCTTTATTTTTGTGGAAACCAGTGAAACTCAAAGAAAGGATGAACTCACGGTGGCCAGAGGCAGCAGGATGGCTCGATACTTCGCCGGGATGAACTCGGTCTTCAGCACAAACCTGAACAGAGACGCTTTCATTTAGAGCAGCCACTGAAGCTTACCACCATCCAGCCAATCAGACTGCAGGATGTTCAGCATAATGTTTGTGTGTGTGAGCTGACCCCTGCGACACTCCTGCGACGCCGCAGCCCACCATGGCACGCAGGAAGATGAACCAACCGTACGACGGTGCGAATGACGTGAGCAGCGAGAAGTACGCACTCCACACGAAGCCACCGACCACGACCTGGATCACACACACACACACACACACCAGCAGTCAACCAATCAGTGCACAGACTCCAACTGAGACCTGGCGTGTCGGTTGTTTCTGACCTTCCAGCGTCCGTATCGGTCGGCGATGTATCCTCCCAACACTCCACAAACCATGAAGCCCAGAAAAACCATCTGAGGACACAGAGAGAAGAATTGCAGCACTTTCATATAATCATCACGTTACTGAGCTCACACGCCTCTGATGTAATGACACAAGAAGCTGCTCTGCTGACTGTGGACGTGATCGATCAGTGAGACCTGTTCAGAGCTGCTGATAAATTCAAGCCATGCTAAAGAAAGCACCACTGAGGTTAGGGTTACCCTCTGAGAGTTCAGAGGTTTCAGCCTAACTGGTTGACGCAAATTAATCGATTAATCAATAAATTATCAGCAGATCAGTCAGTGTGCTGTGACTCACAGTGGAGACGAGTGCCACCTGCCAGTCTTCCAGACGCCACTCACATCGAATCTCCGGAGAAACCACAGCTAACAACATGATCTCCATCGCCTCCACGATCTGCGCACACCCACGAGCACACACACAGAGTGAGTACCCTGATTATTTTAAATACTCTGAGTATTTTGCTGCTGAGCATAAACCTTGACTCACGTTGGAGCTCCCCATGATGACAAACAGCAGAATGTGAAAACGCCCGAAGCCGATTTTCTCCACGGCATCCTCCACTGTGAACGTTTTATCTGCTGCAAGAATCAGTCAATACATCAACTAACATCACCACCTTCCTCTTGCTCAGAATCGCTGTGACAGACACCTTTAATTTCATAATGAGGGAAATGAGGTGGTGAGAACTAGTTCTTCTGAGGTGGACTAATACGACACTACAACAGTTGAGCTTTAACCTCCTTTCAGAGGACTTGAGTCCCAGCATGCTCCTCTCCTCCTCTAAAAGGACCACCTGATCCTGGTTCCGTTGGAGGTTTCTTCCTGTTCAAAGGGAAATCTTTCTCCCCACTGTCTCCTCTGCTGATCACAGCTGATTCACTGTGAGTCTTTACCTTTCAGAATAAAGCATTGTCATGTGACTTCTGTTGTTAAGTGCTTTATGAATAAAGCTGGACTAAAATGAAGCATAAAGAAGGTCTTTGTAGTGAAACTGACTGTTAAAACCTCCCCATGGCAGAAACCTTCTGTGCTTCTCCTGATGTTTTTGCAGTTTTTGCAGACAGGTTCATTCACAATAACATCACAACCTTTTTAGGAAACGTTTCAAAGGGCCTCACAGGACCCTCCAACGTTTCCAAGAGCATCACATCTTCTCCAGATGTTTGATTATCGATTATCAGACTCACCATTGTTGCTGTTCTTGCTGTCCTGCTTGTCGTCAGCAGGTTTCTCCTGCAGTTCCACCTCCTGCAGATAGATGGAGCTCACCAGCTGAGTCTTCATAGAGTCACTCATCCTGAAATCAGACGTCTTCCTTTCAGCCGTCTGAGGTTCAACCGTCTGCAAAAACATGAGCCAGAACATTTGTGAGCAGAGCTTCAGCTTCATGCAGCACCGCTGATTTTAATCCGGCTTTTAGTAAACTGAGTCTTCATTTCATCGTTTATATTAAAATCATATCTGTGGCAATGCTGCAGGCTTCTTCAAACACTCACTCACGGTTAATTCCGTTCAGTTTATTCAATTCTGCAAAATCAAATACAGTGAAAGACAGGACAAAAAACATGCTGTGGAAGAAAGTCAAAGAGCTCTATTAACACAGAAAAACTCAATGCATCATGGGAATCCACCAGCAGCCTACACCTATTGCAGTATAACTAGGGGAGGATTCAGGGTCACCTGATCCAGCCCTAACTATATGCTTTAGCAGAAAGGAAAGTTTGAAGCCTAATCTTGAAAGTAGAGATAGTGTCTGGCCCCCGAATCCAAACTGGAAGCTGGTTCCAAAGAAGAGGGGCCTGAAAACAGAAGGCTCTGCCTCCCATTCTACTTTTAAATACTCTAGGAACAACAAGTAAGCTTAATCTACAATTGTTTGGTTTTACCTTTCAGTGGGTCTACAGTCTACAGAGCACTGCAGTTCACCCGATGACTTACAAACACCACTGAGTCCTTCAAAAGTAAAAGCCCAAAAGTATTCAGACTACAACGCTACTGATCACCTTCTCCATCAAACTGATTGATTAATCGCCTCCAGAAAAACATGAGATTGAGCAGACTGATCAGTGAGCTACTGCCAATCAGAGTTCAAACGAGCAGCTGATTTATGGGTTTTAATCCAGTTATTAGTAAACAAAAGTTATTGTCAGGCTTACTTTGTCACATTCTCTGAAGCTTTTTTAAAATTATTTTATTCTCACGAACACAGATTGTGCTTTATTCACAGGGGAGGTGTGTTAGTTTCTCTGTGAAGCTGAGGTGGAGAAACTGAAGTAGGTGTTGTAACAAAGTGATTTCCAATGTTTCAATGTTTGTTTGTTTTTTATGTGTAATGTCTTTACTTATATTGGTAAACAGACTGTAGTGAACATGATTTAGAGATGAATTATATATTAAGTTATGTTGTAAGTATGAATCTGTGTTATTATACCTGCTTTATAACCAATCCAGTCCTTTTTGGCCTCTTAAAATATCTTTATTGAACTACATCGTTATATCTGCTGCCATCTTAACCAACTGTCTCTTGAAAAAACACACTTTTAATGTCAAAAAGACTTATTAGCTGGATATAACAAGAGTGTTGTTGGTGGCTCAAGACGACTTGAGATCATTTATGAGGGACACATTTGACATATGTTTCACATATCATAGGCCAAAAATCATTTACACCAATACAAGCAGTCATTTTTTGGCAAATAGCATGAAATTACTGCAGATTTCAGGCAGACGATTAGTTTTTTGGACTACATGTAAGAAATCCTCAAACCTTAAAGAAACAAGCATACAAACTCTCGAGGAGGAGATTTATTTTAACAGACATGTTAATCCTTCTTTAATGAACTGGACGGAATCGTTTTGAGCCCAGTCAAAGGTAAATGGTCCTGACGTGTTTTCTTTCATATGTGAAACAAGGAGGAGAAAATAAACTTTAAACCGGCAGAAATTTAAACGTAGTTTGGCTGAAAGATATTTCCGGTGATTCTCGGGAAGAACCGGCGCGATTAAAACAGAGTGCGAGATTTATTGTGACTACAGCCACTTCAGCTTCGTGTCAGCTTCACCTCTCAGACAGGAACCAACAGCAGAATCGAACCCTTAAAGTTCTCTCTCAAATGAAACCAGTACTCACACAGATGTTGAGTTTCAACGCTTAGGCCGCCGGCGAGGTCTATTTTCATCCTGTAGCAGGTCACAGCCCGACAGGTAGGTCAACACCGTAGCTGTTCACCTGTCCAGGTGTTTCAGGAAGTGCTGCCGTCATCAGAGAGCCAGCCCGGGGGGAGGGGGAGGGAGCTTTGTGTGCAGGGAGGGGTTAGGTTCCGCCTATCATCAGCTGAGTGAAGAAAAAACAAACAAGAGCCTCCTCACAACATTTAACGTCACAATGAGAGACAGGAAGTCAGAAAATGAAACAATATGGTCAAAAACAAGATGAATAATTTAATCTCAGAACAGTTCGGCCTGATAGATCTCAACCCATCACACATTCCTCTGGAATATTTTCACTTTATGAAAGTTAGAGCACAAACATTTAAACTTCAATCCTGAAGCTCCCCCTGTTGGCACTGAGAGTAATTGCAGACAGATCCCTGCAGTTCCTCTGAAGTCCAGCAGTGGCAGCAGTGAGTCAGTGCCCGTAAACTCCCATGTTAAAACTTTGCAGCAGAAATAAACATGCTTAAAGCCTGATACACAAACTCATCATGTCTCTATAGATAATTTCCTCCTTTATAACAACTCCAAGGGGGGAGGATGGTTCCTAAACTCACCTGTATAAATCAGGGGGCGTGGTCTCTTTGACTGGCAAGTGGATGATCACCCAGGCTGGTGTAGCTGCTAGCTGTCTGCTAACTGGACAGCTGGACTGTATTTGTGCTGTTGGAGCCTTTTGGAGCATTTTTAAGTGCATTTTTAACTGTGAGGTTACTGTATTAACAGACCATCCAGGAAGGATGTGTGTGTGTGTGTGAGTGAGAGAAAGAGACGCTCCCGTACAGTCTGTGGATGCAGGCAATAGCTCGCTATCCCTGCTGACACCAGATTTAAAATGTAAATAGCGTTAATGAGGATTTGTGTGCTTATGACTTTATTCTTAACAAATCGTTCCTAAACTTCAGATCTTTCTAGAAATGGGCTGTTTGTTTAGATTACAGCATTGCTATTAAACTCTGTGACTCTGTCCCATGAGTCAGTGTCATTGTGGCAGAAATGGGCCTCCGTATGCAGAGCTGTGTGGTTTTGGAATGAGGCGTTGGCCGATTGGAGGGATCAGACAGATTAGACGCTGTGCAGCGCATCAGAGGAAAACCGAATCATCAAAGGATGAAGAAAAAGCCGTCAGCCTCTCTGAATCTGAACACGTCTCTTTAATGTTTTGAACACAGTCTGTCAGACTTGAAACACCACAGGGTGCAGCTCACACAGAGGCAGGGTAGAACAGATCCCATCAATGTGACCCGCACAGGTTAGCGGCACGCTCACCTGGCCGCTGTGGAACAGGTGAGGCTGCTGGCAGTGTTCCCAGCTCACTGACTCGACATTAAAAGAACTCCCCCAGGCTCTGTTTCCATGAAGCAGCATCACCAAGTTACCTGAACCACACCTGGTGCCTGCTCTCACCTGGTGTAAGTGTGTACATTGGCGAGGCGGTCCGTGGAAACAGAGCCTGAAGAGGAACAACAGGAATGTGGTTCGACTCGAAGCAGCCGTACAGAAGTTCATTCATGACAAAACTACTGACAGAGGGGAGATCTGAAACCCAGGCGAAAGAAAAGTTCTCTGCAGGTCAAAGGTCAACACCTGAAAACAGTTTCAATTGCTGGTGCAGATACAGCTACTGATTTTGGCAGGGGAAAGCTTTTCCAAGCTCTTATTTTAGCGGGCAGTTAGCGATAACAGGGAAAGCTTCAATAGCAGCTAAAATATAGAATCGGTTTAAAATTTTGAAACAAATAATGATCAGATCCCTTAAACTCTGTTCAAAAACAACAGAACAAAGTTCACCTGCAGCTGCTGATCTGCTCTGCAGCAGTTTTTGCAGTTTTGTGGTGGCCCACCAGGGGGCTCTGCTCACACCCAGGTCGGGAGGAGGGGTTCTGCTGGTTTTTGGCGCAATGTGTTCAGTTGTTGTGTGGAGATAAATAAAGTCGGAATGGAAAGTTACAGCTCCTGTGTCGTCTGTACAATACCTCCACAGTTTCATATTTTTTGTCCACGACAGCAACTGGACCGGCTCGGCCTGCAGGGAGGGGAACAACCGTGATCCCTGCAAACTTCAGCAGGTCTCAGAGTGCTGATCAGTAGTTTTGTCATGAAAAATCATCCTCCGAGCGTCTGCTCATCTGCTGGACTCTTACTGAGGATCACAGGTCTAGAAAACAGAGTCTCTGGAAAACAGAAACATTCAGGAGAAGTTTATGAAGAGTTTGCTGAGAAGTCAGACTTTTCTTTGCTATGCGGACACCTGCAGGATTATTTTCCATTTTTTTGGGTGATCTGATCGTTTCAGACACCTCGAGTCGTTGAATTAGCACCATTTGATCCTGTAGGCATTGCTGAGTCCTACAGTGTGACTGACAGGTGCTAGGTCCAATCAGATCGTCTCTAGCAGGTAAAGAGTTCTGCGGTTGGTTTCTGGTCCATGACGAATGTGTTGTGTCTTTGAGTCTGTTCAGCAGAACAATCACAGATAAAATCTTTTCCATATATAATAGGTTTCTATTCAACATCATATCCACTCCATCCATAAGCATCTTCATTCAGACTCAAAAATCTCCTAAAAAACAAAAACATGATGGTTCTCATGGTGTGTTTTTTCCGGCTGTGCTTGGATGAACGGTGCTTTCATGGCACTGTGACATGAATCACTCTTTGCTCACTCTTAACTGGATGTGGAACGATTCTTCACTTTTTAACATCTTTTGGCAGCATGCTAAACATTAACTGCAACACCACAAATAGCTAAAGCCTCAAACTTAGTTGAACATGCTGAAGAAGAGCAGGGAGCAGACGCAAACAAACCTTCACCATGAGTGACCGACCACCAACACACCACAGAGAGGACAGCCAATCAGCAAAGAGAGGAACCAGCCGCTCAGCTATGCAGCCAGGACATGAAACTAAAGGTTGAAACACAAGGTCTTTACTCAGTAGACTCACCAAGATGCAGAGACAATGTCAGGAGGTCCACATGGGGAGACATTTCTCTGGATCTACAATCATGTCTGCAAAGCGGTCTTCTACAAACTTCCAGAAGGTTCTGCAGACTTCACTTACTGGACAAGGTCAATAATAAAAACAGAAATAATCAATAATATAAAAGGTCAGTAATGACAAACCTTATCTTCCTCCCCTGATGAAACGGTGAGAACCTTTCAGGTGAGTGTGAGGATTCAGCCACAGGCTGGAACAAAGAAAAGTTATTTATGCTCTAAATTGCCCAACAGAGCTGCAGGTTAAACATTAACACTTTTACCTGCAATGTCCTGGCATGAAGTCTGTAGTTAATGTGAGAACAATGAAGCTAACAGAATGAGAAATTTACAGCTAGGGAGTCATCATGTGGACGATGTACCTGGGCAGATCCCTCACCTGAACCACACAGTGTACTCAGAGTATCACTGAAGAGTACAGCTGAAGTGAGCACTTCCTGTCGTGTTCTACATGCGAGACAAAGGATCAGCCTGGCGTCCTGGAAATATAAACCTTGTCACTATTTGCTTTTCCCTTCATCAGGATCATCAGGCAGCTCTAATGAGACATCTCTCAGTGAGTTTAAGAAGCAGCTCTCCTCTGAGGAAGAACCACCTTGCGGCGGTGATGAACGACTAGTTCCCCTCTCTGACGAACACTTTTTACCCACTTGTCTACAGCGCTCTGCTCACAGACTGATGGATGCAACAAATCAGCGACAAAAAGCTCGATACCAAAGCAATGCATTAGCTGAATTTTTTTTCATTGCCACCGATACATGAACACGCGAGCGAGCGGCTACGCTAAGCAACGTTTCCACAGAGAAACAAATGCTAGCTCAAAATCTACAGCGAGCTCAAACACAAGAGGATTACAACCATAGAACAGTAGTTTGGTCTTTTTTTGATCAAAATAAAAGATTTAAAGTATACTTTCATATATAAGCAATAAAAAATAAGTAACATCTCAATACTCCAGTAATAACTCTTACATTAATATTGTGCTCATTGGGATTCTATCTCTTTACATATATTTTATTCATTCTTATAGATAGCTATAAATATTATTTTTCTTGTTTTGCGTTCCCGTGCAGCAGGAACTGTGCGGCACCACCAGCTGTCGACAGTGCAAAGACCTCATTGATATGGTTTATGAACGGACACCTGACCACCGTGGCTGATGGGAGTGTGGAAGGCAATTAGTGGTTAATGACAAGATGGTATGAGGCTGACAGTTAGCACCACAGAAGGTCCAGAGAACCAATCCACTTCAGAACTTTAGGAGGAAATGGTCCGGATGGAAATATCCACTCAAAAGGTCAAGAATAACCATCTACTCCAATAGGATGAACCACCAGAAGGCCATTAAGGACAGCACTTCGCAGAGGTTCCAACAGACAGATTCCCTGAAGGTCCATTCACTCTAGATCTCCAGGAACGACCATTAAGTTCTGAAAGCCTAGACAGGAAGTTCTTTTCCAAAGGTTGGTTGCACTAACTTAAGAAGGTATTCATAACTTGATGATCTAAGTCAGGCCTGAGAAGTATTGGTAGTTGCACCATCCAGCCTTAAGTCTTCTTGCTAATCTTGGCCAGTTCTTCAAACCAGAAAATGAAATTGTTGAGAACAATACACTCTTTTAGCAGACCGACTTCAAACAAGATAAGCTACCTGACGTAGTACATTCATCAACACCTAGAAAAGCCTGGATAGCAGGTCCGACCCAAGCTCTAAACCAGGACACTCTGAGGCACGGAGCCACTGTGCATTTCTTTCTATGAGCAATATATTAATTTTACAACAAGCAAGCTAGACAGACTGCTGCAGATACAACGATGAGGAGTTGACTCTCTTGATCTGTTTGAACTGACTGGAGAGCCTTTAAGTTTGAGTTGGTTCATGACCGAGCATTTAGTGGTGCTGCACTTTTTCACACTTATGCTTCATGAGCATCAACAATTACATGACCATATACCTGTGTGCTTAATGGAGGACTCTCAGTCTACTGGTTTGGCAGATTGCTTTCACAGAAACTTGCGTCCTTGTTTTACCCAGGAGGTCTTCTGTCTACGCCCTGGTCAAAAAAAATGACTTATTTAGGTCCTAATGCCATGCTTCTCAAGTTCTATCACGTTAGACCGCTTGGCGATCAGTGTGTCCTTGAGATAACTAATGATGTTTCAATTTTCTTATTTGTAGTAATTTTAAAAAAAAAAATTGCTTTCATCTAAATTAAAAAAGCTATTTTTAGCTGCTCTCTTACCACAACAGCTGTACAAGTTTGATGTGGTAGAGGTTTACACTGAAGGCCCTTCCTCAAGCAACTAGAATTAAACCAGTGACCTTTTGTTTCCCAAGCAAATGTGTTAACCACTAAAACACCGAAAGTAAACAGTTAGCAAGAATGCTTGCTGTTACGCAACACCCATCTTCATGTGCATGTTCGAGTAAACGAGCTTGCTACCACCGGGTGTAGTTAAGGCTGGCTGGTGCAGTCAACATGAAGTTCACTCTCGACTGGTCTCAAATACTGATCTTGCAGTTAGAACTGGGTTTAGTAAAAGCAGCTGGTCCAACTGTCCCCCAATATCAGGCTGGACCAAACCCCTCAAAACCCTTAAGAACTCCAGGAGGCCAGAATGAACTCTCCAATGACTAAACTCCAGAAGACCAAGAGGCCAATCAGGTTGAAGACCATCAAGGACCATCTACTCCACAAGTTCAGGAATGAATTGCTGCTCCAGATGTTTAAAAAGTAACGACTGAATCAAGAGGTTCAGGAAGGATGATCATTAATGATGCTCTTCAGGAAGCACTTCAGTGGAAAATACGAGTCAAACTCATGTTTAATGAAACAGAGCTGAGAGTGACGGAGAAGACAGTTCAGGACCCTGTAAAGTACCAGAGGTCTCCAGGAGACACGTCCAAGTTTTCAGACATGGATTGTAGTCCAGACTTGTTTTGGGTTTACCGGCACAGACGTACGCTAGCTCAACAGAGCCCAGAGTGTAAATTGGTTCGTTTCATGCTTTCCCTCAGACCTTTCAGGCTCTATGTGGTTTAAAACTTTGAAAACCACGTGAGTCCTGATCCAAAGAGGTCCAAACCAGTTTACGGGTAGCTGGTCACTGCCGCCTGTTTCTGGGCGAGACGTCGCAGCTCCTCCCTGATGGCCTTTATAAGAGAGGCGGAGGTGTGGGCGGATGGTGATGCGTCCTCAGGCGGATACTCTGGAGTTGGTGAGGTCAGGAGGAGAGGTGGAGCTGACGGGTCCCGCAATGAGGAGCTAGGCATCTGGAAAACAGAGGAAGAGGAGAACTCAGGAAAGGACATCACCTGTGGAAAGAAATGAGAAAGGGTGAGACATTTCAGCTCCACCTGTGCACCACCAAACTATTTTCTTTGGTGATTTCACCACTCACGCTCTCTCTGCTGGCTCCCGGCCTGGAAAGATCCTGGTCTGAGTGCTGCTGATTCCAGCTGGAGCCAGTGGGGCCCGACATGCTGCGACCCACCCCAGGGTATGCGCCAATCTGACTGGACAGACCCACCTGGGTCAAGTGATGGAGCTGTGCACCTGGAGGGCAGTGAAACCAGTCAGCAGATATAGCATTAAATCATCAGTCTGTGTGGAAACAAACTGAATACAGACAGTCATGTGAGGTTTGGACATATCAGTGTTACCTTTGGCTTTATTGTCTGAGACAATAACAAATTTCCCACGTGTGGGACTAATAAAGGTTATCTTATCTTATCTTATCTTATCTTATGACAAAAAATGCCTCGTCCGACATTAACTAATTAACCTAACATTAACATTAACCTAATCTACAGTCTCTGGATATTCACACACACAAAATATAACAATGATTCTTTTCAGAAATCTTGAGAGAATGATAATTCTTTCAAAAAACACATCTTTCCTAAACTGATAGAAACGCTGTATATTTGTTGTAGTGTACTGCACCACCAGAGGGCAGCCTCTACCGCACGACCAGTCAGCTGTATCATGCATTACCTCCCCACAGTTTGACTGTTTGAGACAAGTTCAGGATCTAAAACACGTCAGAAAGTGAAAATAAGAGGAGAATATTTTAGACTAAGATTTGTTTCATTCATTTTACTTGAAATCTGTATATTTCATGGCATAAAGTTACAGAACTGAATGTATTTATTGACTCACTGAGGCCATCCTCAGTGCTGTCACTGCCCAGCAGGGGGACGGTCATGTTTATAGCTGCAGTGACTTCTATGAACACCCCATCATGACACCTGCTGTCAGGTCATGTAAACTGAAAGCACGGTGAGCTGTTATTTGTAGATGGCTGTGACTGTACCTGTGCTCCCTCCTACAGGTCGAGGTCTAGAGGAGGAGGGTGGGTCCTCATACTGCCCCCTGTTGGAGTAAATGGACTCCTGCAGCTGATCTCCAGTAGACACATACCCTCCTGAGCTCAGCCCCTGCCTGTAGAAACGCACAGAGAATGAGCTCTGATTCTGACCTAGTACTCAGACTGGATCATGTCTGTGGTATTCTGATACTGACCTCTGCAGCAGGCCCTGGACTGAGGTGGGGGACATCCCCAGCTCTGCATATCTCTGCAGGAGGAAGAGAAAGACAAGAATTAAATCAGAGCACGAGTTCCTGACAGAAGTATCTGCTTCATCTGCAGGTCCACACACTCACTGCAGAGAAGGGGCTGTGAGGGGGGGCTGCTGGGTAAGAGCCCCACTGCTGGTTTGGGGGCCAGCTCTGAGGGGAGGGGCTGGGCAGGGCAGAGCTTACCCCGGCGCTGCCCTGCGAGGACGGCGACACCAAGGCGAAGGCGTCATCCAGAAGAGAGTGCATCTGCTGTCGGGCCTCTTCAATGGAGGGCTGGGGGGGCATGTAGGGGGGCGGGGCCGGGGCAGGGTCAAAGACCTCGTCAGTGGGGGAGGGGCTGCCGTGGTCCGGGGGCAGGTCGGGGTCCGACTGTAGGAAATGAAGTAGAACATCAAGTCAGCGCTCTGCTGTCTTACAAAAAAAAAGTCCAAAAAGACTTCCTGTGTCACTCAGAGTTCAGTAACAGTGTACAGCTCTGTCCACGTCATGCTGACGACACCATCAGTAACAGATCAGATCAGCCGTGTACCTCCAAACACTCAAACATTATGTGTGTCTGTGAATGCTTAGAACAGGCCACATATCCAGCTCACACCTACCTTGCTTATTTGATGGTTAAATTTTGTTTGCCTCACCATGTAGGCCACGTTGTTGAGTCCGGGGTATTTCCTGTAGGTGGCGCTCTGATCGGTGAGCAGCCGGTCTCTGTCTGTGTCAGGAAGACTTCCAGGTCCTGGCTGAGCCCGCCGACTCCTAGGAGAGCGCCTCCCTCTGGCAAAAAAACACAAGAGTTTACAGTCAGGCTGGACACCGACGGGACAATAATGAGCTTAGCTTTGGTGTTAACAGGGATGTGGTTGGTATGTCTTAAATATGATTTCTCTAGAGTTTGAGGTCTCCTGCAGGGCCTTCTCCCAACTGGACATGTCTGGAGGTGCTCAGGAGGCACTGATCAGACTGATGAAGGAGCACGCCTCGATTCTGAGCTCCTCCTGTGTCAGGTGGAAACGGACATCTTCGAGCTAAGCTCTCTTTCTTAACCTCACAGCAGCAGTACGGTACAACTCCTGCATGGAGCACCAATCCACCAGTCCATCTCAAGCTCCACCTTCCTCTTTGTCCTCGAGCCCAAAAAGAAAAATCAGCTATTGTCCACACAGCCTCCAAGACCTACATCATTTGCAAAGAGCAGGGATAAAATGCTAAGATTCCCAAAATGCACACCTTCTTCACCCCAGCTACCCTTTAAGGTCATGTTCATGAATATTACCTACAGGATCAAAGACGTGCACCAACCCTGGAGGACTGACAAAGAGTATTGACTGTGTGTCCTTCAGACCCTCTGAGGACATCAGTCCCATTCATCTGGATGTAGTGTTTTCAGTGAGAGAAACATTTCATCATCATCCACTTCTTCTGTCTTTGCTGCCTGCAGGTTCCCCCAACCTTATAAACAGTACAATCAATTTAATCAGTGCTGCAAGTTTTGGTCATTATCCAAATGTAATGCTACGTCCAGATGAAGAGTATCAACTTTCTGGGATTTCCTTACCTGTGTGACTGAGCATGCATCAAGGAAGTCTGAGAACGTGTTTGTCTTTGAGGGAACTGAGTCAGCTTTCTCTTTAGTCACACAGAAGCAGTCAGCTGTTCATGGAGAATGAAATGTTCTTTTTTCACCTCAGGTAGGGTCTGACCTTTTCCTGGAGTCGGTGGGAGTTGGGGGTGAGGCAGCATCGGCCTGCAGGATGCAGTCCATGTGGTCGTGGGCAGAGCTGTACAGTCGCTGTGCCACCTCACTCTGAACCGGACCATCTCCAAATGCGTCCATGATGTCATCCATGGAGGGAAACTCACACTGGCCCCGCCTCTTAGCACGCTGTCGCAGTTTGTTCCGGTGATGCTCGATCTCTGACTTGTGCCGCAGTGCCACCTGCAGGAACAGAGACGGTTGACTACAGTTAATGATGATGACCTCATGGCGAGCTGTGACTGGATGTATTTTTGTTGTCAACTCACCTCTGTGTTGACCTTTTCAGTGAGGGAAGGGCTTGGCTGTGATGGGGCGTGTGGCTGCGGCGGGCTCGGACGTGGTTGCATGGCGATGAGCTGCACCTTGTTGGCCTGACGACGGGTGCCGTCAGATGACCCGCGGGACAGGCGGTCCACATGGTCAAAGATGGAGGACGAGGACAGAAGTTCGTCCGGGCCGCTGCCTGATGGAGCACCTGTGGAAGGAGAGGTCAGAGGTCAGAAAAAGGTGAAAGGAGACTTAAAGACCAACGGAGAAGTGAAAGCTCAGACTCCCAGGATGCATTTCACCAGCTTTCAGTAGATGGTCACCGGTGACCATCTACTGAAAGCTCGCAGAGCGAGTGAGTCAGTCCCATAGACTTCCATGTTAAAGCTTTACAGCAGAAATAAACATTTATGTGTGCAGAGCTGCAGTAACTGCAGAAGGATAAAAAGTGACGAGCAACCAACAAGGAGATGATGATGGCAGACCAAGACCCCCAGCGCAGAGGTCAGAGGTCACATGCAGAGTCCTCTCTGAGAGCCAGAGGACATCCAGGAGGCTGACAGAGTGGCAGTGATGCTTCAGCTGTGACTGCGGTCAGATCTTCAGCATTACTGTTTGTTACTGTCAGAGAAATTATTTTACCAGAAATAACCTTCAAACTATGAAGAAGTCCGAATATAAACATTTAGACAACAAGCATGTATATTCCAGATGTACAAGAATAAGAAAAAAGAGAAGTTAATAAAGTAAGAGTGGAAAGTAAAATTCGCTCAGTCATTTAGTGATGATCAGTATTCAGATTCAGCTTATTGCTGATGACTCATCTCATAAACCAGGACCTGTTCTTCCCTTTATGAGTTAAGGGATCGTTGTCGCTGGTCCTGTGATTACTGGAGAGCAGATCGATTTGACACAGTCACAGATTTATTATTTTTAGTGTTTATTCCGTGAATTTAAAGGTTGAGCGCTTGGAGACATAATTAGCTCTGTCTGTGCAGCATTGCAATGCTTCACGTGTTGATAGGAAATGTGGATCGGAGATTGGTGTGTAAGAAGGTGGTGATGTGTTGGCATGGTAACGTACCCATTTTGCTCCTCCCTTCAAGTAGGCAGTGCATTAAACAGAAAAGACAAAGTTTGAACAGAGCAGAGCCTCCATCTTCCGTTTACAGTCTATTCATTACAAATACTCAAGCTGATGATGTCACTGTGGCTCTCACCATTTTTGGGTGTCTTCCTGTGCTGTTTCCCCTCACTGGGTGTGGCCACAGGTCGGGTGCTTTCTTCTGCTGACTCCCTGCCGCTCGATTGGTCGCTTCCTAACGAGTCGCCATCTGATGGGCTGAGCCTGAGGGTGGACACAACGGGTGAGTCATAAAAGTTTCACTGTTGCTGGATTCAGTAAAATTTTGAGATGTCGACGATTTCTCCGAATGAAAAGTAATCGTGTCAACGAGCCAGTGAAGTTTATATTCTATATGTTTTAACAAGTTTGTTTAATAAGTCACAACATATTTCTAACCTCCCCCTGCGGCGGCTCGGCCGTGACGCCTTGGTGGATGATCCTTTGGATTTGGGGGTGTTGAGGTCTCCGCCATCAGAAGGTGTGGCTTCCTTTACTGGTGCGGGAAGTGGGCCGGACTCCTGGATCACCATGATGTCATCCTTACTGTGCTGACCCAGGTGAAGCTTTGCAAAGTCGAAGCCTTTAACGCTGGGAGCCTGAAGCTGGCAGAGGACATGGATCAGGGGTGAGTAAGAACAACCATCACTTTAAAAACTCTGCAGTTCTTCTTACATCCAGCAGAGGCTCCAGCACTGAGTCAGTCCCCATAGATTCCCATAGTAAAGATTAATTAATTAGCTCCACCCATTTGTCCAAATATTAGCTAACAAAAACAGCATGGTTGTGGCTAAAATGCTAACACTGCAAACACAGAGGACAGAAAAACAGCCTGTTAATTTCAAAGTGCAACTCCTTTTTGTTGACCTCTGACCTTTTGCCTCTGCTGGATGGTGTTAATGGCATCTGGCTGGAACTCAAGCTTCTCGGAACCGCAGAGCTTCCAGTACAGGATGATGATGATGAAGACGGCCAGTACGACCGGGACAACAACACCGACAATCAGCCAGATGCTGCTGCTCTGAGTCTCAGCTGGAGGGACAGAGAGCGTCTCCACAGCTGGAAACAGAATGAAAAAGATCAAACGTTTATCAATATGACACTTTCTGAACCAATCAGAAGCAGTTTGGACACGCTCAGCATTGGACTCACGTTGGGCCAGCGGTCTCTGCACACGGTGTCCCAGGACGATGGCGGCCCTTTGAAGGTCCACACGGTTCAGAGTGGCGGCAGTCACCTCAGCAGGGACCCTCTCTCCACCGGGACCCTCCACAAAATAAAAGACCTCCAGAGGGCGCTCTGCCCCTGACAGCCTGGACACCCGCACCACCTGAGACACAACCGGTTCAGTGCACATTCACATTGTTCAGTTGTGATTTTTTTTATCTCTGGTGACATTACATCAGCCATCATTGCCTTGTGCGCGTACCTGTAGACTGTTGTTGCCCACTGCTGTGGCTCTCTTCCAGCGCCTCCTGCTGGTTTCCTGCAGTCCCTCCTCCAACAGCAGAGCCAGACGTCTCTCCAGACGAGCCTTAAAGCTTCTCTCGGCCACCAGCTGCTCCTGAACTCCCAGCAGGACTGATACCACACAAAGGGGAGTTCATCAGAGCGAAGCTAACACATACTCCAGGTACCAGGTGTCAACATCATCCACACAGTACAAAAACATCATACCAAAATGTAAAAAAAAGAGAGTGGGTTTCTTACCTGTACAGACCCAGGTGGAGCGTAGGTGGTGTGAAGTGTTGAGCTCAGGGTAGTGGAAGGCTGTTAACACAGGTTTGATAAAAACGCTTCACATATTGTCGGTTTAATGTTTACTGTGACGTGTGATGCATTTGTGTATCGTGTCGTACGTTCAGCGATCTGCAGCGCAGGAAATCCCACGTAGAAGCTGAACTCCACCAGGCTGAGCTTCCTCAGGTGTTCACTGACCTCTGACCCCGGCAGGTAGCCCCGGCCATCCCGCACCGCAAACGTGATGTCGACAGGAACCTTCTGTTCCACTGCTGGACGGGCCACGCTCATGGTGATGTTCAGCAACTACGTGAAGAAGTAAAAGAATTTAGAAAAACGAACGGCTTTAAATGGTGACCGCACACGAGGCACACTCACCTGTACGGTGGCGTTCCCTCCCTCCTGTAATCTCTTCCGTGTCTCTGCGTACGCCATCGTGAGCCCTCTCTCCACCCGTTCACTGAAGTTGCAGACTCGAATGTCAACATGAGTGGGAACAAACTGCAGCACAGAGTGGATCTGATACCTGAGGTCAGGTATGGTGTACAGTGGTGAAACTGTGGGAATGGGGCCGAAGCGTGGCGGCGGTCGGCGGAGGGCATTGATGACGGACATGGCAGTGAAGATCAGCGGTCCTGACACAACGCGAAAGGCAAAACTGGATGGAGTTCTCAGGAACTGAAAAAGAAACAACCAGGTGAGAGTGGGAGGTTATTAACGATTTTAAGTTTTGTTTAATATCTAATAAGGGTTCAGGAAAGTAAATGAATAAATGAAATAGAAAGCATTAAAAAATAAATAAAAGTATGCATCAGATGGCATATTTTCATGGATCAAATGTTTTTTATTGATTTTTGTGTAATTTAAAAGCTTGGACCTTCTCCTGCTGCCTCTAACAGTCTGTGGACCGATTTCTAAGTGAAGGACTAAAATCTAAAGGATGTGAGGTTTATGAGCCTCTTTTCTGCTCCCAGTAGGCAACAAGCTAACATTAGCTTAGAAACAGAGTTCACTATTACAAAGTTAATAAATGACTGGCTCCCAGCACAACACAAACTCCACATAAGCATGAACCAGAATGTCAGTGACACAGTAACACACAGAGATCAGTCTCTGGTCACTGGTTGGTTGCTTTGGACAAACTAATGAGGAAGAAAATCCAGTGAGAAAGACAAATATTAGCTGATCAATGTCTGTGAGTTTGATTAAATTCTGACCAGTACTGCAGATAGAGTAGTGATTCTTGTGACTGCAGCCGGATGAGCTAAAAACAAACACTTCAGAGCGAGAACGTTAGAGGGCAGGCTGGGATTTGCCTGTTTCATGTGAAGTCTGTGAAGCAGGAGCTTGACTGTGAGGGGAAACCACAGTCAGCATCAGCAGGACTGAATCATGCAGGTCTGAGAAGCAGCAATTCTGTTTGTACCTGCAGCTCCACTGAGCGGTTGAAGTCTCTTTTCAGAAGATCTCGGACCTGACTGAAACCAGCAGACGAGCCTTTGGAGCTGACTGCAGGGCACACAAACATGGAAGACATCAGTGATTAGACAGAAAATGTGCAGCACCTGGAGGTATGGTCACATGACCTAAGGCTCTTACCTACTCTGACCAGGTACATTTCTGGCTTGGTGACATTGCACAGGTATTGTCTGGTGGGTGGGGTCTGGGCCACTCTGGGTGTGGTGACTGGAGGGGCTCTGGTCAGGCTGATGGCTGTGATTTGGGTGGTGGTGATGATGGCGGTGGTTGTTGTCGTGGTAGCCTTAGTAGTGGTTGCAGCCTTGGTGGGAGGAGCCTTTGCTGGCATCTCAGTGACCACTGTGGGCCTCTCTGGTCTCTCAGGGCGGGTGGGGGTCCAGCGGTGGAGGGGGAGGCACCCAGCTGGTGGTGTTTGATGGGGGTCGGGAAGGGTGCCTGCTTGGGACCGAGACATAGTCTTTGTGTTTTGGAGCAAGAGGAGTAGGGGTGGAAGGAATCTTGGGGGTGGCTGATGGAGCAGGTGTCTTCTCCTCACCTGTGAGGATAGGTGTAAGGGTGAGGGGAGGTGTGGGCTGTCTTGGGGGATGCTTAGGCTCCAATCCTTGAGGAGCAATGGGGCTCGAGGATGGGGTAGAAGGAGGATGGTGGGTGTGTGTTGCTGTAGGTGTAAGGACAGGTTTGGAGTCGGTCTCGTTTACCTTTTCCCTCTCCTTCTCCCTCTCCCTCTCCCTCTCCTTCTCCCTCTCCCTCTCCCGAGCCAACAGGTTTGTGTAGTACTCCAGACTGTTCATGTCGGGCAGCAGCAGCTCCGTCGGCTCCAGTGGGATCATGTCCTCCAAGTCATAGTCCTCATCCCAGGTGGGGAAGACATCTGGATGGGCAGGCTGAGTGTGAAGGGGGATGTTGGGGGTTGAGGAGGAGGGGGAGAGGGGAAGTTTGGATGACAGTGAGAGGGTGGGGCGAGCAGGAAAGGAGGTGTCATAAGAGACCCAGTCCCCCCCATTGTCCCCATCGTAGGGGTGGCTGGGCAGTGGCGTGGCGAGGGCCATCTCGTCACCTTCAGGTACCATGAAGGACAGAGTCTCCAGGTAGTCCCCAGACCCCCAGGCCTCCTCCAGCGAGGGCCCCTGTTCCCAGGGGGAGGAGGAGTGAGGGTGGGCTGGCTATGTGGGGGGAGTGGTGGAGGTAGACTGGGGGACAGGAGGTCTGGAGGTCTCAGGAGGAGGTGGATCCCCTGAGCACCAGAGTCTGGGTCCTCTGCTGAGCCTGCACCACCACCGTTACTGTGGTATCCAGAGTCTGAGGGGTGGCTGGGAGGTGAGGGTCTAGAAGAGGTGGAGGATGATGATGGTGATGACGGATGTGACGAAGAATCAGTCGTTCTGTTGAATTCCAGCACAACTGTGGGCCAGAAGGACAGAAGTCGTGAATTTAAAAGCTCAACATTATACCTAAAGAGTGAGTGTGTGACCATACCCAGATTGTTACCAAACACGAGGGGCCTGAATGAACCTGAAGGACCCTGAAAGAAACTGAGGAACATGAACAAATCTGAAGACCCCCAATACCTGAATAAACCTAAGTAAAAAGTAAGAAAAGTAAAAGCAGATCTATGGAGGACGTTTCTATTTTTGTGCAAAGCTAACTGAACCTTGTGCTATATTAACATAAAGGTAAAATAGTATCAGTAGGTGGGAATACAAACTTTAGTCTGTTTTTTTATTCTAATTGCAGTCAGCTTTAATCTGAAAAAAAACAAAACAAGGAAAATAAAAAATATATCTCTATTTTCTGGTGCCTGCATTGTAGAGGGTGACTTTGCTCTAAACAGGTAATGACTACAGTCACGGGTTAAAGTGGATTCAGGAGGTGGGGGAACACTAAAAAATCAATTTTAGTTGCTCAGTGTGAGGAAAAAAATCAAACTCACAATACTTTCTACTGAGAGCGGATTTACACACCTGAATTCAACCAGATGTGAGCAGATGTTTCATGAGTTGTCTTGGCTGATTTCCATACACTGACAGTACACTGTTTATGCTGTCTTTATATCGTTTATATCATTGTTTTCTACTTTAAATCCATCACAGTTCAGCAAACTAACCTGCTTATCCTACACTAACTTGCAGAGGATTTTCATGCAGCATTTAAATAACTCAGTTAAGTCTACCTCAGTTTGTTTAGCAGCATGTTTCACAATATGAAGAAACATAATTTCGCATGTACAAACCCAATATCTGATGCAAAAACATTAGGACTTGCATGTAAGCTTTCTTTTCTCTCCCTGTGAAATACAGCAGCTCAAAGAAAGGGTTGTAAACCAAAACTAATGAGCCTGTTTTGAAAATGTAAGGAATAGACAGTTCAGCTACTTATTTAAAATGTAGGGGGTAAAAGTAAAGAGTCGTCAGAAAAAAACAACTTAAGTAAAGTGCAGATACCTAAAAACTGTAAGTAAGTACAGTAATGAAGTATTTGCACTTCATTTTTTTGACCTGCCAGTGGCACACTCGTTATTACAAACATATTAGTATTTTTTGAGTTATGATTTGAAGCTGATCACAGCACAAAATAAAGAATAAACTCTGAAATGACAAAGCGTCACAAACACAGATCATCTTAATGAGACCGAGCTGTTCTTGGTTCAGCTTCTTTACATAAACCGTGTGCGAGCATTCATTCACACAGCAGAAACACACTCCTCTTTTTCCTCCTTTGCAGTCTCTTTAAAACCATTTGTCTTTATGACACACACACACTCAGCCTTGACTGGGTCTCTTTCATCTGGTCTTGGCCTTGTTGCCGTGGTGACGCTGTGCTTTGCGGCAGCATCACGTGCAGAACAGAGACGAGTCATTGGTATTCAGGAGACGACGCCCTCTCACACACAGACAGACAGACTGATAGATCGATAGATGCAGAAAATATTTATCATTTCTTATTACAAAGAATCTCTTCAGACTGATACACTAGGCTCACTGCTAACCTGCATTTATCTGAGCTCCTGTATTTACTGCTCTCAGCTCTGAGCAACATCTCCTGTTATTCCTGACTCTGAGGTGCCCTCACAGAACAGCTGTGGCTGTGGTGTTTTATGGCAGCACATCTGCTTCTGTACTCCATCACATTTATTTTAAAGCGTTGGGTCCTTCTGATTTGCAGATCTAAAATATAAATCTACTCAAATATGACACGATAGTATTATAGCTAATCTCTTCAGCAGTAAACCTTATTCTTCTTTCACCTGCTTCCATTAGGGGGTGCCAAAGTGGATCATCTGCCTCCATCTCCCAGCATCCTCCTCTCACACTGACAACTCAGCATGTCCTCCTTCACTACATCCATGAACCTCCTCTGAGGTCTTCCTTTTCTCCTCCTGCCTGGCAGCTCCATCTTCATCCTCTGCCTATGCTCAGACCATCTCAGCCTTTCCACTTCACTTTGTTTATTTACAGTTTTTTATTCACTAAGCGTTCATTATGCGCTTGCTGAGCTCTCACATCTGTTTTATTTCACATCTGCGTAGCTCTGACAGCTCATGGCACAGGTGCTCTATAGAAGAGCAGGTGGAGAATAAAAAAATTAGCCCAGGGAATTGAGCTACATTTCAGTGTGCATGTATAACCATGTGATGTTTGTGTTTTTTCTTTCAGTGCAATGAAACAAGTTTCTACGTCTTCATCAGGTTGGACAAACTCATCTTCAGCCTGAATTAAAACACAGCCATGGGTTGAAATCTGACATCCTTAATACAACCCGTGATCCACAGAGGGCACTATAATAAACACACACTCCCCAAATCTGTCATCTCTAACACAAGTCCTGAAATGTCGAGTGACGTTTCAGGACTAAACGTGACATCACACCAACACAGCTGACCTCTGAGAGCTTTTTGTGATGAAGCAGCTTCCTGCTGCCTACATCTGATCAGCTGATGTCACTGTAAACCTCCACAGTCTGACATCAGCAGGTCATGTGACTCTGTGTGTGTGCGTGTGTGTGTGTGTGAGTCAGTAATGTGGGAGGATGACAATATGGAGCTAAAATGAGACTCAGAAGAAGATTCCTGCTCTGCAGTCCTTTTGAGGAAGTCCATGTTCATTTCCTGCTGTGTACAGATGGCTCAGAGGTCAGAGGTCAACATTACAGCAGCTAACAGCACCTAGCAAGTTTACCTGCAGCAGGTGAGCTTGAGGTCACCATGGAAACCAACGTGCCAACCACCAGCAGGACCACACCGAGTGTTCGTCTGCAGGCCAAGGTTCTGGGCTCCATCCTGGTCCTGGTGCTGGAGCTGGGGCCTGGCGAGGTCACAGCGTCCATCGTCCTCAAAGGACTGGCGGTGCGGTCCCGCTACAAAGAGCCGAAGGCCCCTCAGGAGGACCTGAGCAGCATAGAACAGCAGTCAGAAAATGCGTGTCCTACAGGGTTCTCACCGAGCCCAGGAGAACATTCTCCTGCTGGATGATGACAGTTACTTTAGTTACTGTCATCAGAATTTAGTTACTTTAAAAAAAAAGGCTGTAAAGTTGTGTGGAGTAGTGTGTGACCCTCTGACGGGATGGTTCATAGTTGAAACAGTTCATCAAAGTTTGAACTAACAAATCTAACTATCAGCCCGACACATTAACTTTTGTCTCCAAGCTAAAGTCCCAGCAAGTTCTGATACCCTTCCATCCACCCCGACCTCCTCCCTGCTCCAACTCAGACTACACCTGGCCTGCTCTGGATGTTTAGGTCTGATGCTGAAACCAGTGTTTATGGACTGATGCTGTCAGATAGTAGAGAGACCGATATTCTCGATGTACACCGTCTGTGAGAGCTTTGCTGCAAAGGTAACAGTGATGAATGAAAAACACTAGTGCTTCATTACAGTCCAGCAAGAAGCTGAGAAGACTCTGAAGCAGTGAAAATGTAGGAACCCAGGGACAGGTGGTGCTACAGAAGCATTCATTGTGAAGCAGACGTGCTGCTTTGAAAACAGACAAAGACTCGCAGCAAAGACTTAAAAGACTCCAAGTAGATGCACGTGTGGCATAAATTTGAAACTCCTACATCACCTCATTCTTGAGTTATTGCATTTACAAACTTGGGTGTCCTCGCTGCCCGCCCACCCAGTGCCATGACGACATACCCCTCGGACTTTTATGGTTGAGGGGTAAAATCCCCAAAATCCTCTGCTTAAAGGATCTGAAGGTTTTTACGTGCTGTAGACCCTGCAGCCAACATTTTACTGTCACTGTGCCCTCGAGTGGTGGCAGTGCTTGGTGCAGGTGATGTCCTGATGTCTTATTTTGGAGAACAGGATGAAAATGTCTAAAGCCAACCCATAACAAACCTACAACCTAAAGACTGGGGAACATGCTCATTCATTTGGTTTTAGGATGTTCTTGGTGCTGAAAGCTGCAGGGAGGAGCTCGGGTGGATGGACGGGACAACAAAGACACAGAATGATGTTAGTCTAATATTTCAAATTGTACTCGTAAAGAATGAGGTACCTTAAACCGGGGCTGTTCAGCCGGGATAAAAACCCTCTGAAACTGAAACACGGAGCGTTAAAAATGCTCTGATATTGCTTCGAGACCAGCTCAGGTCTGAATGAACAACACAGCTGACATTTCTGACAGCATGCAGAGCAGGGTCAGGATCAGGGCTGCCACACCATCAGAAGGTCAGCTAGACATGTAACTGCTGCTGGAGCCTCACACCAAAGTCACCTGATTTCAGCAGCTTCACATCCTTCATTCTGGAAGGGTGGAGGACATAAACCCAGAACATCTAGGCTTAGGCTACAGTCTAACTCTGAACCTGAAACACTTTCTCTGTGAAGATGATGAAGACCTGCTTCAACCTGCGGGTGGAGCATCTGGACCACTGACTCATTACTTCAGTGTCCAGGTTTGTGGTGAAGGCTAGCGGGGCTTTAATCTGCACATCCTTCTGATCGCGTCTCAACTTTAACATCAGCACTTCCCTGTGAGTCAGCTCATCGTAACCAGGCTGAGCTGAGGACAGCTTTCAGGTAATATTAATAAAGAGATTACACGCAGTGTCACGTGATCCCTGCTGCTTCTCACAGCCCCTCAGTACCGAGCAAAAAGGGAGCTCTGCTTTCTCTGCAGAGCACGATTACAAATGGGTCACTGTCCCAGACCCCGGAGCCTACGAGAGTGTGCGGCTGAAGCAGGAGGCTTCAGGCTCGGCTCCACCTGCGCCCCCACCTGCAGATATTTTTCTGTTTGCACAAAACATGAAAATGTCGGTTTGAAGGATTTCACGTGTTTGCATAAAGAACCTTCAAAAATGATCAATCAGTCAATCAATCAACCATCGATCAATAAGTGAAACCACAAATACGTGACGGTGAATATTTAAAGGGATTCCAGCTGTTTGTCTGACCGGCTTTCACAACTGTGCCTAATAAAGTGACAGGTCGGTATATTCTCTGTCAGTCCGGGTATTTGTGCTCTGCTCGGCTCCGTTTCCAGAACACTCACTCCTCTGCTGGTCTGGCTCGGCTCGGCTCGGCCTCCTCTCAGACTGACCCCATTATCGGACAGATGCTAACAGCCTCCACCCGCCCGCCGAGTCCGCGAGGTGGAGGCTGCATCCGCTCCGCAGTGTTCGTGTCCGGGGCTGATATGCAGCACTACCCCCCCGGCACGCTCCGGTCCGGTCCGGCACGGCCCAGTTTACCGTGAGGACGACGCTGCCTCCGGTGCACGGCTGAAGGAGCCTCGCTTTCTTATAGCGGCCGCGGACACACAGAGCCGCAGACCCGGGATCACATTCAGACTGCAAAGCCGGGCCGAGCCGAGCCGAGCCGAGCCGGGCTATTCTCACTGAGTCTCTGCCACGGCGGAGACCTACCTGCCATCCTGGAGATGCGGTTCGGGCGCGTCACGCCTCTCCAAGCCGCGCAGCGCGCTCCCTGCGCGGGGAAGAAGGAGGCGGAGAGTCCCCGCAGAATCACACCTCCTCCTCTTCTCCTCCTCGGAAACAGCAGCAATCAGCCTCCACCGCCCGGTGATGTCGGTGCTGTCCGAACCCGTCACATTCACAGCGCGTCCGGTCCCGGTACCCGTCCGGCCGGCCCCTCCCAGCATGATCTGACCCGACTTGCAAGTCAAAGCGCTTCTTCTCACATACGGACCGTTATTTGAACCCGCATTGGGACAGGGCCAGGACAGCCCGCACGGATCTGACCATGAAAATAAAACAGCAGAGAACTGCTCAGCTTTTATTTTATGAAGCCAACAAGAAAAAACACTCTCTCTCTCTCTGCGCGCGCGCGCGCGCGCGCGCACACACACACACACACACACACACACACACACACACACACATTCTCTCTCTCTCGCGCGCGCACACACACACACACACACACACACACACATTCTCTCTCTCTCTCTCGCACGCACACACACGCACAGACTCTGCTCATGTTTTTATGCTTCATGCAGACCTGAGCCGCAGGCACAGCGGTGCACAGGTTAGCAGGAAGGTTGTGGGTTTGAATCCCATGGTCAGTTGGGCTCTGCGTGTGTGTTTGGTAACAGCTGACTTAATTCAGGTGTGTGAATGTGAGTAATAAAGTGCTCTGATTGGTCAGTTAGACTGGAAAAGATTAAGGTACCGACCAGTTTATTTGAATGCTGCTGTTTCTGTTGAAGGTCACCCTCCGTATTTTCACCTTAAAGATGAACTGAGCACTCCTACAGAGAACAGCTGATACTCGACAACAGTGCAGCGATAAAAGAGGAAACCGGCTCTGAACGGACCGACGTCACAGGCGTTCCTGTCTGTGCTGAAGTTTGAGTCTGCAGTAACTCTGCACACGTTTTATATTTAGTTCAGTTAACGATCGCGGCCGTTTCCTTGGGTCTGTGAGGGGTTGACTAGGATTCTGTGATCACATGACTCAATTTTCAAACTATTGGTTTAACTAGATTATTGATGAGGACACAAAATAAAAAGAAAGGTAGACTCAGAGTCTGTGACAGCAGATCTTCCTGCAGCTGAGAGGGCCACAGAGGTCAAACTAAAGACATTACTAAAAGGCTCCAGTAAGAATCACTCCATTTTATTTACAGCACCAAATTACAACAACAGGGACCTCAAGGCGCTTTATATTGTACCTAAAGACCCTACAAAAATACAAGTACAGGTAGAATAAATTTCCCCTACACAGGCACATACACACCGAGAAGCAGAAAATAATAGAAGTGGTTAACATGCTCAATGACTGCATCAGTAATCATTTACAGACGTCCAGGAAGTGATGAAATCTGGAGCGGGAGCACCTGCTACTGTGATAAGGCACCCAGTTTGGTCCAGTCAACCACATCAAGTCACATTTGACTTCCTAACTCTGACACCTGCCTCTCCACCTCCTCCCGGGAGACGAAGCGAGGGCGACGGCGGACTTTCCTCTTGGTGTTTTGCTTGTGGTTCCTCTGGTACATGTCTACGGAGAGAGATAGAACATGCTTAGACACCATCAGGAAGCGGTCACAGAGGAACGCACTGGGACCTGAAACCTAAAGGCTGGGATGTGTCTATGTGCTGAATCAGGGCATGCCATTGTGCCTGGGACATTCCCAAATCTTCATTCTGGGATTCTGGAAGTTTCTGTTGGAATCGTCGCCTCTGACTTTCCTGCCCTGACTGTGGACCTCCATGTGGGAACTGCGAGTCCCCACATGGAGGGATGCTGGACTGGATCTGGGCCTAACCTGACCACTTCATTAACACACAGTTACACCTGGGATGCAGGTGACAGGAAGTAGTACCTTTGAAGCTGATGATGTACTCTCTGTGGCCTTTCACCACTCTGACTTCAGCTCTTCTGTTAGACAGGTACTTCTCCTCCAGAGTGCAGGATGTCTCCGATGTGGAGCGCAGCTTCTCATCCTGAAGGACGCATGAGACAGACTTTAGACCTGGAGCTAAATAAACATTTTCCTCTACAGCTAGCTCCCACACTGTGATCCTAAAAGTGCTCCAACTCACCAACTCTCCATACTCCACCCAGTTCCCACGGTCCCCCTTGTAGTACCACAGCCATTTGGTGGTCAGCGTGTAGTAAGACGGCTTCTTCACGGAGGAAACTGTGGAGAGACGGCGAACAGGCTGCATCCCTCGAGTCATCGTGATGAAGTCGATGGTCTGAACACCAGCGCTGAAAAACATGGCAGCTGTGAGTGGCTGCTGCATGACAAACATCAACAACTTACACTCATGGTGACCTCTGACCTCTCCGTCCGGGACGGGTCGCAGAAGTCTCGCTCGATGCCCTCCATGTTCTGCAGCTCCGTCCAGGTGCTGCCATCTAGAACCTCCCACTTATACGGCAGGTGGAAGTGCACCCGCCGGCACGAGTCTGCAGAGAGACCGAAAGACTGAGGCGAGGCCAACGAGCCCGAACACGCCCACAGAAAACTCAGCGCAGCCAGCAGGAAATCATAAAAATCATACAATCACAAAATAACAAAAATGATATTAATAATAAAAAATAACAATAATAATAAAAAATAAATCACACAATCAAACAGGACTGTACACATGAAAAATAAAGGAAATCAAAACAATGAGCACAAAATAATAAAAAATTTTCCCCACTGGCAGATTTGACAGAAAATGTTATCTAGGAAGACAAATTTGAATAAAATATAATTTATAAACTTCAACTCTTGAAAAGATGTCATGTATATACATTAAATATTTGCGCTGAAGAAGATTTAATATGAGAAAATGGGATATTTTAAACTGTATGTTTCCAGAGAAACCAATCAGATGACAACAAGGCACGAAAAATATTTTAGGTTTTAGTGAGAAAGCAAATAAATCTTTATTTATAATAAGAGTGAGTCAGCTTCATGTTGGAGTCTGTACTTGACTTCTACACTGTGCTGCCACCTACTGGACGCACATGACTAAGTGCACAGCAGGAGGCTGAAAGAGACTTCCTGTGTGCTGTTTCCTCTCAGCCAATCAGATCCTGGCATGAAGAAAGGAGGAGAACTCACCCTGATACCTGCAGCTGTTCCTGAAGAAGTGCAGGCAGATCTCCAGAGGGTGAGACGGCTCAGGAACAATGTCTGAAACACAAAGAGCCGAAGTCATGGTACAGAGCGCCTCCTTGTGTTCATGTCAGTAACTTGTAATCAGGTAATAACACACACACACACACACACAGAACGCCATGTATGAAATCTGAATCTTGTGTCATGTTTGTAGATAACCTCCTCATATTTGTGTAGCATTATCAGATTATCAGACTGAAATTTGTAAAATTATTTATATTTTTGGTAATTATGACTTCAGTGAGGAGAAATTGTGTCTGTGAGGCGGTGTTCTCATGTATAAAAGGCTTTTTTTCTGCCATATTTATGGAATTATTTTCCCCTCTTTATGGAGCAGATTTGTAATACTGATCTGACTTTTCCTGATCAACAGGTTTCCTCCTCTATCCTCACAGTGATTAGACTGTCAAGGTTCTCAGGATCATCAGGTTCTGTTTCAGGCTTCAGTCTCACCCATGGAGGTGGTGGAGGTGGAGGCCGCTTTGAGCTGGTGGATGTTGCTGTAGATGGAAGGCAGGTTGTGGATGATGTCACAGCTCAGTCCTCTCTCCTCCAGCATGCGGCGGCCGTGCTCGTCAACGGCGTGCAACCGTTTGCACTTTTTTCCAAAGATGCAGTCGCGCTGCACGAAGTGCTGGCACAGGTGCACTTTGGTGCAGTCATCCCGGAAACTACAGCAGCCGTGAGGCCCCGAGCCTTTGTTATAGTGAACACACACCTGAGAGAGAGAGAACATACAGAGCCTTCATGATTGGGTTAGAGAGAGAGTGTGTCTGATTTTTTTAAGGATCCAACTGTCAATCACATTTTTACTTAAAGTCCTTTAAAAGCAGCAGAAATCCGAGAGGAAAGAGAGCGTGACAGACGGTCTGAAGACGAGGCGAGCGTTTGCTTTGTGAATGTCACAAATTTTAGTGATGAAATTAATGCAGACTTGGCTAAAGAGGATACATAAATGATTAGAGTAAGGGTTGTCAAACTCACAGTCCGTGAGATACATTCATATGCCAGTCACAGCTGGACTGGCCATCGGGCATTCCATTTGCCTGATGGGCGGATGGTGATTTCTCGCTTTTAATGGGCCGATGTTTGTTTTGGTTTGTTTGTTTGTTTTGTAACGGTATAAACAGTGGAAGGGGGTGGATTGGCCTATTGGTCATAATCGACTCTGGGCTGGACCAATTACAATACATCCGTATTGAGGTGAAAAGGAACGCGATTTGTCCCGTACTTCAGCTAGAATGAAAAAAACAAAAAAAAAAAAGAAAAAAGACAACGTTATTCTGTGTCTTTACTCTGTGCAGCTTCCTCTTCTTCTCTCATCCTCCCCCCTCCCTCTCCTGTTGCTACTTCAATCATGAAACTGATCAATGATCAGCTGATTGGCTTTTTTATCCCAAGTCTTGTTTGTTTATTGCCCACTTTGCACCAGAAAGAGGAAACTACCGGATCTTGTGCTAAACAACAGCAGCACGTTTAAGCTTTATAAGCTGTTGTTAGAATTTATTTAATATTACTTTCTAGTATCAGCTGATGTTTGTTGGAGCCAGAGCTGTAAAAGCTGCTGGTCATGATATCGGTTTGGTTATCTGGTGAGAGGGAAACATGAATCATCAGAGCTGAACATCCATCCATCCATCCATCCTCATCCGCTTTATCCGAAGTCGGGTCGCGGGGGCAGCAGCCTAAGCAGAGAAGCCCAGACCTCCCTCTCCCCAGCCACCTCCTCCAGCTCATCCGGGGGAACACCAAGGCGTTCCCAGGCCAGCCGAGAGATATAATCTCTCCAGCGCGTCCTGGGTCTGCCCCGGGGCCTCCTCCCGGTGGGACATGCCCGGAACACCTCACCCAGGAGGCGCCCAGGGGGCATCCTTGTCAGATGCCCGAACCACCTCAACTGGCTCCTTTCGAGAGCTGAACAGGTGATGGAAAAACATGTTTACCTTTTAGGTGACAGGAATGATTTGAAGGGAAGTTATGAACTGTTTCTGAGAGGCAAATAACACCAGGATCTTCTTCTACATAGCTGACAGCTGGTAACTGTGCAGGGGCGAGTCTAGCAAAGTTTTGCCAGGGGGCCAGGTAGGTCATTAACAGGGAAAGGGGGGCACAAAGAAATACTTTTCTTTCTTATTCTCATTAGAAATGATATCTAGAATCATCTATAGAAATCATACATAAGACAGTGTACATCAGTGTCACAAGAGTGTTTGTTTTTTCATTCAAAGGCTTTATTGCTTTTCCTAAAATAACTGGTGGGCAGGTCTCTAGTCAAAATGCCCGGGCCAATTTTTTGTTCCAGTCCAGCTCTGATGCCAGTTATTAATGGCCCGTCAGTACGCGGGAACCGGGTCTTCAGCCCTGCTGAGAACCCATGCAGGCAGGGGCAGTGCAGTGGTACAGGCTGGTACACAAGCGTCTCGGGAAAAAGTGAAGAAAGAAGCGAAAATGTGAAACGAGCAGCATCTGGCTGCTGTGAAATTGGAGACCGAAAAGCTGAGCGCAAAGTTTATAAAATCTTTCCCATCTTTTTATTGTCAGCTATTTTCCAAAAAACGTTTCAAACTTGTCCTTGAACCTCATGTGTGTCCTCCCTATAGCAAATCCATAAAAATACAACCTTTATGAAAACAACTTCCGTGAAAAAGACTAAAGTTACAGTTCAGTGTTGAATATTACATAAAATAAATTTATATAACGTGTGTTTGAATGGCAGAGATGTGTGCATGTAGCACAGAGCCATGGCGCAGTGTCTGAGTGGGTCTGAATGTGCAGGTGAAGTATTCTCATGTTTTGACAGGCACGAGCTACCAGAACTTTGATTTCTTTGAGTTTAAAGAGTCTTACTGACAGATTTTTTTTTTTTTTTTTTAAATCACAGCAGCTATTTCTTCATCACATAGAAAAACAGTTAAATATGTGACTCCACTTTACACTGACAAAAGTTTCACTGGTCCAACCCACTTAAAAGGTCAAAGTTCGCTTTATGTGGCCCCCCGTGTAAAATGACCCCCCTGCATTAGTTTCAGGTTACCTGAGGATCCTCGGTTAGGCCCAACTTTCGATTTTCATTTTTGATTTTTTTTGTGTTTTTTTGTTTTACTTTCAGTTTCTTCTTCTGTGGAGGTTACATGACTAAAGAAGTTCTGTGTCCTCATGTGAGGCTGAGCTCGGCCTGCGACGTCACACACGCTGCTTCATCTTTGCTCACAGCCACCACAGCAGCTCTGCTCCACAAACACACGGAGATCATCGCTCGCTGCGTCACCTGCGGGGATCACCTGCCTACCAGGAGAGGACCGCTGTCAAAGGCACCCTCTGACAAACAAATGGTGAGCCTGTTGCCATGGTGATCTCATACATGCTGCGTCTCATCACTTTCTTATTCACATTTTTTCTTTAGGAGCGTCCCACGATTCTGTGCACAGTTGCGTTTCTTGTATAAAGGGAAGAGTCGTCTCATCTGCTAACATTGAGCACGTCTCCTGAGGAACAGCCTGAGACGTCAGGTGAGTGAGGTGTGGGCGTTACCTCAGGCAGCAGCGCCGGGTCGTTGAGCAGCAGCAGCAGGAAGAGCTCGTCCTCGTTCAGCTGCTGCAGCGAGCACTCTTTCAGCAGCCTGGAGTTATGATCAGACTGCAGGTCGTGGGAGGATCGACACGGTTTCCTGTGAGGAGGTACATTTACCATCAGCTCCTCTCACCCCGCTGTCAGTACGAGTCAATCAACCAAGCAGACAATCAATCAACCAATCAGTCCATCAGTCAGTCAGTCAGTCAGTCAAACAGATAGATGATGGATCAGTGGTGCATGCTGTAGCAGGTGAGTGCTTTCATGACTGAAGCTGGTTTGTGATGATCGTCGGAAACCTGCAAGCGCTGGTGGGCTCTGCAGAATCGGTTAGCATGATGATGCAAACAGGTAGGAAGTGAAACTCCCTCCTTGAGTTCCACCTAAGATCTGTCACAGGTCAGAGTTCCTGACTTCTCAGGAAAACAAAACTCATCTGACAATCAGCTGGTTGCTGACATCACAGTGACGTCTGGCAGCAGGTGTCAGCTTGTTTCCTGTCAGCTTCAGAGACAACACCCACCACCGACAATAACAATAATAGCAATAAAAACAACAACAACAACAACAACAAGAATAATGATGAAGATGGTAATAAGGATGATGGGTGGATGATAAAGATGATGAAGATAAGGATGTCTCTGTTGCAGCGGAAACTTTGTTTCTGTTTCATTTCCTTAACTTTCGTTCAGCCTGTGTGTGTGTGTGTGTGTGTGAGAGAGAGAGACACACACCTGCCCTTGCCGAACTTGCAGGTTGCGTAGATGTAGAATTTGCAAAGGTGCAGTTGGATGTCTCTGTTGCAGCGGAAACTTTGTTTCTGTTTCATTTCCTTAACTTTCGTTCAGCCTGTGTGTGTGTGTGTGTGTGTGTGTGTGTGTGTGTGTGTGTGTGTGTGTGTGTGTGTGTGTGTGAGTGAGAGAGAGAGAGAGAGAGAGAGAGAGAGAGACACACACACACCTGTCCTTGCCGAACTTGCAAGTTCCGTAGATGTAGAATTTGCAAAGATGCAGTTGGTCACAGTCTGCGCACGGCTCCCCGCGCCGGTGGCTCGCGCAAACGCGCAGTGACGTCTGCGCCAGCACCGTGCAGTCCTCGGGCCGTAGCCAGCCGTCCGTCTCCGGCCCACGGACCAGCAGGAAGCGGGGATGGCCATAGACCAGTTCGCAGAGGAGCTCCTCGGAGACACCGCAGAGTTGCCGCAGCTCCTCGTACAGCTGCGGGAGCCGCAGAGCTCCTCCGGCGGTGCACAGCAGCCTGGTGGCCTCAAAGATCACTCGGTCGCACCCGGACATGCTCTCTGCTCGCCGTCCAGACTCCGACTGAGGACAGGGGAGGAGGACAGACAAGCAGCTGACAGCCGGGCTTCCGCTCTCAGTGACGTTTAAACAGCGCGGAGCCTCATCAGTTTGTCACTGCCACAATAATAAATACACGCGAGCGCCATATAACACAACCGGAAATAAAATAAAATACATGTCAGTCACAACTGACAAACTGCAAACCCAAATGTCTGTCTCTCTCTGTCTCCGGAGCAGGTGAGTCCAGGTTCGAGCACAGCTCTGGTCCTTCATCACTGCAGTACTGGATCATCACTTACATTTATGAGCGACAGTGAACGCGTCACTCACAGTGTTTCACTGAAAGAGTTCATAAAGCTTTCATGCAGGATTTATTTCACCATGTCATCATCCATCCAGTTGTCTGTGCAACAGTGTACGGCGTGTCTGTGCAGACGTGTTTACACTGCTCGCTCCGTCAAAGGACCACCACGAGAGACGTTACTTCAGTCTGAGTTCGTGGTTGTCGTGAACGTTGAGCTTTGTTTAGTTTGTGTGCAAGCGCCATGAACCATAAATTGAAACTCTTCATAAAATGACTGTCACGGTCCATTTTACTGTGTTACCGGTGACAGCACCTGATGCTCCACTCAGAGCTCTGACTTGATGTCATGCTATCATTTCTGAATGGTGGGATATTCAGAGGCTTTTGTGTCAGTCAGCAGCGTCACGCACACAAACCTGCTGTTTCAAACGGCCCCACGCCGTGACGTGGCTGCTGCAGCAACACACAAAAACAGCAGCGCGCTCGACTCACCTCCAGCACCATCAGCGGAACTGCGCTCTCTTTGATTTTATGCCTGTTCCATCCAGTGACGCGTGCACACGCAAAGCCAGCTCCAGCTACAATTTCTAGTAGAAGCTCCTCCCACTGACGCTGACATCAGCAGTACCAGTCTTCTAAGGAAACTGGGTCCGAAATGGAATCCTCAGTGGAAAAGGGACAACACAGACACTGGTGGACTCACCTGTCTCCCACCTGTTGTCACACTAAATGCTGCAGACTGACACGGGGGGAGGGGTCTCGTACAGGTGTGTGCAATCACAGGTCAGGTTGATGAAGGTGAGGCTCAGGAGCGTGAAGCCTGTAACTCTTCTGAGGGTGAACGTGAGACAGACATGCTGCTGCTGCTGGTAGTCTGTCTTCTGTCGGTCTTCACAGGTGAGACAAGTCCCCCACACACAAACACAAACTGCTGGTTTGTGTTTGTGCAGCCTGATCAGTCACCTGCTAGTAGGACTGTTTTTGGATTCAGACTTTACAGCTGTTACACCTGAGGGTGTCCTCAAGACACGCCGACTCCAAAAACGTTTTAAATGTGTTTTTTTTTTTTTTTTTTTTTTTTTTTTTTTTTAATGTTTGCTGCGCGTTACAGCTTTTAACGTTTTGTTTTCAGCTGGAGGTTCGACACAGATCCAGAATCAGCGGAACTCCACTGTAAATGAAACTGCGCAGGAAAGCTCGCTGTTCTCCGCACGCTTCGGCTTCACAGGTGATCCACGCGTTAGGTTTTTACATTACACGTGGGAGAACCCGGTGATATGAAAGATGCTCAGTAAAATGAAAAATAAAAAAATAAAATGGCCTCATGAAAAGAAAATATATATATATATAACAAGTTTCTTTTACAAATGACTTTTTTCTTTTACAAATATTTTTATTTTGTTATCAAATATAGTTATGGGCTTCTAATTGTATTAAAATGGAAATATTTGAGTTTTTGAAGAGGATAGATCATACGCATATGATTTTAATATTTTTAAAATGCTTTTTTAAACATAATTTAGAAATGTGATTTTTAAAGTATGTAAGTTTGTATTAAAACAGCAACAGTAAAATCTACGGCAATATGTCTGTGAAGGTTCTCAGTTATCCGGGTCATCGTAGTCAAAGGAGTTTGCAAAGAAAAGCGTCTGGACTTCTTTAAGTTGCTTGAAGACTCCCATCACCCTCTGGAACACAAACTTGGAGTAATTAGGACCCTACACCACCGGGCAGAACATGTTCCCTCTAAGCCTGAAGGGAAAAAGAAGGAACACACACATGTAAAGGAAGCACTGAAAACATGTGGTTATCCGAACTGGGCGTTCATAAAGTCAGCAAAGAGGCACAGAAAAGAAGATCAGACACCAGCGAGGGAGGATAAGAAAGACAGACGCAACAACGTTGTCATCCCCTATGTAGCCGGTGTATCAGAGAAACTCAGGAGAGTTTTCTCCAAGCACGACATCCCAGTGTACTTCAGACCCAGCAACACACTCAGACACAAACTGGTTCACCCGAAAGACAAAACTCCAAAACACAGACTTAACAACGTGGTGTATGCTGTACAGTGCAGCGAGGAATGCCCAGACCTCTACATTGGAGAGACCAAACAGCCACTTCACAAGCGCATGGCACAACATAGAAGAGCCACCTCCACAGGACAAGACTCAGCAGTCCATCTGCATCTTAAGGATAAAGGACACTCTTTCGAGGATGCCAATGTTCACATTTTGGACAGAGAGGACAGATGGTTTGAAAGAGGAGTGAAAGAAGCCATCTATGTCCACTGTGAGCGACCATCTTTGAACAGAGGTGGCTGTTTACGACACCAACTGTCTGCCATCTATAATCCAGTTTTGAGTTCCCTCCCCAGACGCCTTAACGCCCACTCACATCCTGGGCCATCTGACCTCAGGAATTCACATGACAAGGTGGGGCCAGGTTTCACAATGAGCTCACCCGAAACCCTGGCTGATTAGGTCCCACACCCGCTTTCACACCTTGGCTCATGTGATTAGAGGATCACCAGGGGGTCCTTTGTCCCTCCTTGGGGGGATACTCCCACTGGGTTTAAATCTGGGACTCTCGGCCATTTGACCTTAGAACTGAAGAAGCTTCTCGGATGAGAGGTGAAACATCTTCAAGCAACTTAAAGAAGTCCAGACGCTTTTCTTTGCAAACTCCTTTGACAACAGTAAAATCCTGTGAAACCCTGCTAGATCTTCACTGTGACAAATAAAAATGTTTCATGTTTTTAAATTGGTGCTGGAAATATTTTAACTCTTTGTGTCGTACCATGCTGCCTGTGCTTTTATTTTGAAGTTTCTCCATAAACCTTATTTATGTATTTTCTGTAACACTGGCAGCTGTTGAACAGTTTTTATCTCAAATAATTAGCTGAGCTCTCTTCTGACCTCTGCCCTTAGACCTCGCCGGGGTGCGCTCCTTCGTGCTGGAGGAGGAGCTGGAAACCCGAATCATCGGGGGTCAGGAGGCCTGGGCTCACTCGTGGCCCTGGCAGGTTTCCCTGCAGCTCGCCTCCATGCCGGCCTGCGGGGGTGCTATCGTCAGCCCGCTGTGGGTCATCTCTGCCGCCCACTGCTTCATAAGGTCAGAGGTCACATTTGTTTTGTCGCAGCCTCTGCAGTTGGCTTGGTTGTTTTCATTTTTTTTTTTTTTTTTTTTTTTTTTTGAATAGTTTAAAATAGTTTGAGATGTTCAGAGAGGGTTCCACTGTCAGACCTGGTCAGGTGGTAGCAGTAGTACGTGTAATACATTTAGAGCGTTTTTGGCTCAGAACAACCTTATCTGACACCAGGACAGATCCAGGATCAGGTTTACCACCTCGGTGTGCGACGTGGTAATCTGCAGCACAGGGGCGCCACAGGGCATGGTTCTCTCACCCTTCCTGTTCAGCCTGTATACTTCGGACTTCTGTTATAACTCGGACCATTGCCACCAACAGAGGTTCTCAGATGATACAGCCATCAACAGATGCATATCATACAGGAATGATCAGGACTACAGGAGGGTCATCGCTGACTTTGTTGGCTGGTGTGAGACCAACGCACTCCAAATCAACGCCAGCATAACAAAGAAGATGGTCATAGACTTGAGAAGGAAGTAACCCCCTACAACACTGGTTAACATCCAAGGAAAAGACATTGAGATAGTGGACTCTTACAAGTATCTGGTTGTTCACCTCAGCAATAAACTGGACCGGACTACAAATGCAGACGTCCTGTATAAGAAGGGCCAGAGTCGACTCTGGAGACTGAGGTCCTTCGAGTCTGGAGGACTCTGTTAAGGACATTCTATGACACTGTGGTAGCATCTGCCTTTTTCTATGCAGTGGCCTGCTGGGGGAGTGGATGCATGGACAGGAGCAGGATTGACAAACTGGTGCGGAGGTCTAGTTCTGTGCTGGGATGTCCTCTGGAGTCTGTGGAGGCAGTGGGCGAGAGGAGGATCTTAGTAAAGCTGACACCCATCATGAACAACCCACATCAACCTCTGCATGAGTCTGTGAGTGTGCTGAGCAGCTCCTTTAGTCAGACACTGAAAACATCATCGCTGCAGGAAGGAACGCTTTCGCAGATCATTCATCCCAACAGCACTTTATAACTCAATCACAATGTCATGAGTCACTGGACATTGTGGACATCCACAGTCACACTTCATGCATAATGCACCTTTATGTGTATGGACGTGTGCAGGTATATGTGTATGTGTACTGAAGAATTATAGGGATTATTTTACATAACCATCATCTTTATCATTGCATTAATTATCATTTCATCCAAGCATTTATTGAAGTTGCTGGCATTATGTTATAATTGGTATTACAGAGGTTATCATAATCAAATATTAACATGTTTATTACAGGTGCAGTTATAACCACTTTAAATCGTTGAGTTAAATCTATAATCTTAAAAGCTTATATGCTGAGTATATTGTTACAGTAAAATAGTAGCTGAGCAAAGGCCTGAATGTATTCAGCTTCTTGTTGCATTTGAGTTTGCCTAGCAACAGGTGACGCAAAGAGGAGGACAAGTCCATGGGGACCTCAAAGGCCTGAGATCATCACTATATTTGAAAGAGGATGCCAGAAAGGGGAACTTCTGTGTCTGCATTTATTTCTTAGAATAGATCATTGTCTGTACAAGGGGCAAAGAATGTTCTTAAGATGCAAATTATGTGCTTGTAAACGCAAGAGGGGGCGTTATAATACCCTGACAATATAAAAACAATCTGAAGTGTATTTTTGGGTGGGGATTTACGACTGATGGTTTCCAGTGTACGTCTCCCCACGCTGCGTGTATTCATTAAAATCAATTGTTTGATCGACCTCTTCTTGGACCATCATTGTTTTACTCTCGTCCTCAATTTCGGACCCGTAACAGTACATATCTATATTTAGTGTGTACATGTCTATACTCATAGATATCTATTACTTAGTAATAGCAATGGTAGAATAGTTAAATTTATGTCTTGCATATTTCCACAACCTTCTATCCATAATCACATACTATGTGCGCTACCGTTGTATATAGTGTATTATCTTACTTATTTTGTATTTTATTTGTATTTTTTGTATTTTTCTTCTCCTATCTGTAACTGAGCTGAGGAAACGCATACAAATTTCCCTGCTGTGGGATCAATAAAGTCTTAGCTTATATCTTATCTTGCTGAGTACACATCAAACTAAGTCAGCTCAGTTTAACTTTATTTATATAGTATAATAATAACAGTCACCCTGAGGTGTTTTATGTTGTAATGAAAAGACTGTACAATAATACATCGGTACTATAACTAAGTATTATGTCATGACTTGTGTTACAGGCATAGTAAAGCATCCTTGTGGACGGTTCTTGCTGGAAAACATGACCTGGATAAAGCTGAGCAGCCTCAGGAGCAGGTCAGGCGCTGAACTGTAAACTCTGTTTTGCACATTCAAACATCTGGTGATCAAAAACGTCAACTGAAGGCTGATCAGTCGAGCAGCATTGCAGACAGCAGTAACTCTGTGTCCAGGGTTTCACTGATGACCCTCTGAAATGTCTGACGGACAGCTTCGAACAAAACTTAAAATGTGGGTCATACCATCATGTGCTAACACACTGCATAAGGATTTTTGTCACTTTGCAAAAACAGCACTAATGACCTAAGACATTAACTGCATAGCTTACGATGTTTTAAGGAGAAATAATAATATGATTGCTTTTCACTGTCATTTATTGTTGGGGTGCTGAGGAGCCTCGGTCTGTGGATATCTGGGTGGGATCAGGGTTAGGCTCTTGTGTTTTCTTGGTTCTTTGGTTCCTCTGAGGCAGCACAGACAATCGTCCTGATGTGAGATGAGAAAATGTTCCCATCTCTCTGCTCAGCTGGTGGGAGTCTCCATGATCTTCATCCATCATAGCTACAACACTCAGTCTAAAGACAGCGACATCGCTCTGCTGAAGCTGGAGAAACCACTGGAGTTCAACCATTTCGTCAGACCCATCGACATCTGGATGACGCCGCTGCCTCTGCTCATGAAGTGCACCATCACTGGCTGGGGCTCCACCCGAGAGAGTGAGGAAATGTTTGCTGTACACAGGAAGCTGGGGTTCTTCAGGTGTAATCTGAGCCTTTCTGTTCTTTCTCCATCACCAGATGGCCCTCGAGTCAACAGACTGCAGGAAGTGAACGTGACCATCCTGCCCTCGGATACCTGCAACCAGTACTACCTGGGCAGGATCAGGCCCTCCATGTTTTGTGCTGGGAAGGATGAAGGGGGACTGGATGCCTGTCAGGTACAAGATGAACATCTGTGGAGCCTGAAAACAAGGAATGTTCAACATGTGGATCAGGAAACCTCAGTCAGCATGAGTCTGGAGAGTAATGAGGAACTCATGTGATGTCTGTGTTCCTGTATGTGTGTCAGGGGGACTCTGGAGGTCCTCTGTCCTGCTTCACAGGCACCAGGTATGAGCTGGCAGGTTTGGTGAGTTGGGGGGTGGGTTGTGGTCGAGCCAAAAGACCTGGAGTGTACACCAGAGTGCAGCAGCATGTTCAGTGGATGTCTGACACCATGGGTGAGTTTCAGAGTCCCTAACCTTTCTACACCTGCAGCAGGTGGAGTCTGTTCTGAAGAACTTCTTCCATTTCCAGGTGCTCAGGCTCAAGTGTATGAAGATGACCTCATAGATGAAGGTAAGCTTTTTCTTTCTTTTTTTTTTATCACACCATCTTTAAACTGCAATGGAGAACCACCAGTCAGTGTATCAACATGTAGTTCAGGTGTTTCTGCTATTTTGTCCACTCCTGCATGTTGTGTGGGTAACAGAGGAGTGCGGTAAGCAGCAGAGCTCCGGCTGTGATCAGACTCCTGGCCTCGCCGAAATCTCGCTGTCCGCGGACGGCGTGTTGTCCGTGGTAAATGTGACTGAGTCCTGCCCCTTCCTCTGGCCCTGGCAGGTCAGCCTACAGTTTAATGGTCGCCACTACTGCAGCGGCGCTCTGATCCACCCCCACTGGGTCATCACCGCCAAACACTGCCGCGTCAGGTAGTCCTGCTACCATTAATACTGGTTCCAGTACTGCAGTGTAATCTGTCACGTGTCAGCTCTGCTAATGTTCCTACTGACCTCCTCCTCCTGCAGGGCTAAAGAGGATGTGGCAGTTTTGGGGCTTCATGACATCAAGTTCCTGCCAGTTCAAACCATCCTAGTGGACAAAGTCTTTAACCCTCCGCAGAAAACGGGCTTCCCCCCGAAGTCTGACCTGGCACTGCTTCACCTGAGTGTCGCTGCCAGACTTGGTGAGCCTGAACCATCAGGAGACTTCAGATTTGACTCTGAGAAGTCTTCACTGTGCCCTGACTCTGTCTACAGGTTCTGAAGTGTCTCCAGTTTGTGTCCCTGATGAGGATGACGACCTGGATGACACCTGGTCTTGTATCACAACTGGCTGGGGAGCAACTAAAGCGCAAGGTAACATCCTCATTCCTCCTGCAAGGTAACATCCTCATTCCTCCTGCATAGTGTACAGAACAGGAACAACCAGTGGTTTGGTGTGTGATCAGACTGAGTCATGTGACAGGACTTCAGACCTCTGTATCCTGATCGTACTTTACACTGACCCTTCTTAATTTGGTAGAGGGTGTTGATCCAGACCGGCTGCACCACGCTGGGCTCACGCTGGTCAACGCAACCTCCTGCAGGCAGAAGTGGGGAGGATTCGTCACTGACTCTCACATCTGTTCACATCCCGCAGGCTCCACATCCTGTATGGTAACTAAACCCAACATCGGTTTGGTGTTCCTTTCAAAGCACAGCTGTCAGGCACAACTTCATCTACTGCACAGAGCAGAGGATACCATCAATGTTCAGTGTTGGTGGGAGCTGTTTTGATCACCTGTAAAGCTATTAATGATGGATGGATGGATAGATATTCATCCATGTAATGTATCAGTGAAACATCCTCTTCCCTTAAAGAATGCATCACTGAACACAGAAGCTTTGTGAAGAAAGAGAAAGGACATCACTGAGGTGCTTTAGGTGATTTCAGCGTTGTGGATTTTCCATTTTAGACATTTTTTATCAGAGAGGATAAACAAGGTTTTATAATGATTTATACATTTCTCTTATTTTCTTTATGGTTTTTAAATACTATAGCTTTTTTTGATGATCTGGCCACTCCTCATTGTTAGGGATGGTGATCGACTCTAAACCACATGATCTTTTGTACAGTCTGTGGTGCCTCTCTGTAATAATAAGCTGTTCTTTAACTCTTTACAAAAGTTGCTTGGGTTTTACCTTAATCAGTGTTTCTTCCAGAAGGAAATGTTTAGAGTCTGAGGTTCATGAGCCTGTACTCCAGCTGGGTCCATAAGTACTTGAACAATGGCATAAATATAAGAACCATTTCTCAAATGTATAAAAATCCTCTGCAGTCAGTGACTGTCTGAAGAACCCGTGGAGCACTTGCTGTGTTTTCTCCTCGAGATGCTGTGCAGGTCTTTACTGCAGCACTTTCAGATGCTTTCTGGCTCTCTGCCTTCGGTATTTAATGCCAAACTGAAGGTCTAGTTTGCGGCTTCATTATCAATATATGTTCATCATTCATATTTTGTCTTGGCCGTGAAGGTTAGGCCTGCTGAGTATAAAAATGTCTGTACTTCATAAACAGTTACTGTAATATTTTGTTAAACCTCTTGATTTGGAGCTGAAACTCTGCACTTCAATGTTGATGAACAAAAATATTGTCCAAATATTTATGGATCCAACATGGCTGAAGTGGAAGACCTTCTGCCCTCATCTGGTTATTGGTTGATGTGTGTATGATGATAACCGTCAGGAGAAACTGACTCTTTGTCTCGGCAGGGAGACGCTGGAGCACCACTCGTCTGTCAGAAATATGGCACCTACTTCCTGTTTGGTGTTGTCACATGGGGCAGCTGGCACTGCGACTCAGAGAAGCCGGCCATCTTCACCAGAGTATCAGATTATCAATCGTGGATCAGAAAGATGATTTTCAAATTCTGACTGAAAATAAACTCTTTAAACAAGTTGACTTTTACTCTTCATCACACATTCAGTCCAAACTGCAGATGTTCCAGTTTTACAACTGGTTGGTTGGTCAGCCATGGTTCCAAGTTTTAAATTCGATTTTTGTTTTTTATTATAAATCTCTTCAATCTGTCAGTATCGGTCTGTGGAAGCCGATCACTGATCCTTTCTATAAAAAGGATCAGAAACTTTTTCTTTGACACGTCTTTGTTTTTCTTAAAAACAGTCGTGTCTTTGAGTCTGAATCTGGATTTGATTGTTGAATGCTGACGCGCTGGACTCTGGAGCAGCTTCATAAACCAGGTTACAGATGCTGCATCTGCATCATCCTCTTTTCATGCCAACCACAGGCACACCAGGAAATCCCTTAAATAACACCTAAAGCAAAAGCTGCAACTTTCTAGAAAAGACTTGTTGTAATAAGGAAAGGCTGTGGGCTCAAACTAACCAATAAGTCCTCATTAAGTGTTTTAGGGTAATTATAGTAAATGCATATCTATAAATCCATTATTTCCTGCTGCTTCTCCAGGTCCTTCCGTAGTCCAAGCAGACTCCCAGACCTCTTTGTGCCACCCGCCTCCTCCAGCTCTTCTGATGCGACACATTGACAGGCTAGATAACTACTGAGGTAAAGTGGAGATGAAAAAGGGAAGAAACAGGGGTAGAACAAACTCTGACTTTGAGATGGGCAACTTTGAGTCTTCACTTCGTCTGAAGCTATAATTTTATATCTTATTTGCTTGTTTATTCTTTTCAAAACTGTGTAGTTCAAGCTTTTTCCAGGGTTCCTTTTATATGTGTAAAACCAGCTTATGAATCAACAGACCAACTCCTGACAGGCTACAATGGTCAAATTAATCAGTTACTTATAAAAACATCTAAACATAAAAATAACACATCCACCTCTGAGGATTTAAAGTGAAGATTACCTGCAGTTCTCCATCACTCCACAGGGTGAAGCTGCAACACACTGATAATCACAGAATTTACACTTGATCATAGGATCAGAGTGTGCTGTTTATGTGACTGTAAAGCCGACTCCGCTTTATTTATAGACCAACAAATCACAACAAGGGACTTTATAATGTAAAGACAACAGCTATTCCCTAAGTCCAGAGGGAATCCGCAAAAGTTAGTTTATGAATTCAAAACGCAAATTTCTCTCCATATCTGAGAGGCTGGCTGGGGTGAGGGAAGGAAGAACAGTGCTTTCTAGTTGAGACAGTAAGTATACTGTGGTTATCTATTTGCTTTTTCTATTTGAAATCCATTTCCCTTTCCTGTTAGCTCACGGACTGGCTATTATATTAAATGGATGGAAATGAAGCTTAGTTATTAATAAAATATATGTAATGAAAACCAAAGCTGAAGTTGATTAATTTGAGTCTGAAACATGTGATGCTGGAGACACCAGCAACCACAGTCAATCCAGGGGCCACAGCAGGCGACACTGTGAGAAATTTCAAACTGCTGACTAAGGGTAAACGTAAATTCAGTAAAAGTATAATTCACGTCAGCAGTAATGATTATGTTATGTCACTGAAATCAATATTTCTAGAAATCTGGCCAAATTTATTAAAACCTCCCAAACGTGACTATCTAGAGTTGCCCCTTAGAGCCTGAGTCTGCTCCCAGACCAACTAAAAGCAAACTAAAAACCAGCAAAAATATCATAACTGTATTTCCTGTTTTTTAAAATGTTTATATTCTCATGTTTTTATTCCACATCTAGTTCTTTTCATGGTTATAGTTTTGTTCATATTCAATTCCTTTAGTTTCTGTTTATCGTGCCTCCCTTGTGTTTCTGTTTCTTCGTCTTCAGTCTCTGTTATTTTACTTACTGTTTTATTTTGGTATGCTCCTTCTGTCTTGCATTTAGTTTTATATCCTTTGTCTTGTTTTGCTTGAATGCTTGCACCTGTCTGTTCAGCCACCTTTCCCCATTCCTCTAATCATCCTCAATGATTTATAGCCTCAGACTTTGTTGCATCGTCCTCTTGTTTTCACCTGTGTTTGCCGTCATGTACAGAATTATGTTGTCATGGACTTATTGGACTTAACCCTCAACCACTTACTGTGACGGTTTCTCAGACTTTATCTGATTTAGTGCTCAGCTCAGACAAAATAATTATTGTGGGTGATTTTAACATCCATGTAGATGCTAAAAATGACAGCCTCAGCATTTCGTCTAATATAATATTAAACTAAAACTAGACAAAATGTGAAAGAGGCCACCCACCACTTTAGTCACACTCCAGAACTTGTTCTGACATGTGGCATAAAAACTGAACATTTAAGTGTTTCCTGAAAACCTTCTTTAATATTTAAATTTACAGTAATGGATTACACAGCAGTAGAGAGAGATTCTCCTATATTGGCTTCTCTTCTTTGGCTCCCTGTTAAATCCACAATTTCAAATCCTTCTCCTCACAAGGTCTCAAATAATCAGGCCCCATCTTATCTTAATGACCTTATAGTACCATATCACCCAATTAGAGCACTTTGCTCTCAGTCTGCAGGCTTACTTGTGGTTCTTAGAGTACTTAAAAGTAGAATGGGAGGCAGAGCCTTCAGCTTTCAGGCCCCTCTTCTGTGGAAATAGCTTCCAGTTTGGATTTGGGAGACAGACACTATCTAAGAGTTCAAAATGTGTTGATTACATAAATAAAATGTAATTTTCTCTGTAGCACTTCATGGATTTCATAAGCAGCACACCTTAGTTGTTCACACAAAGGTAAAAAAAAACAATATATATACAGTGTTATCTTCATTTTAGATGTCAAAAAGTATTTGCGGCTCCCAGTGTTTTCTTTTGCGTGGAAACCGGGTCCGAGTGGCTCTTTGGGTGTAAAAGGTTGCAGACCCCTGATCTATACTTTTAAGATTAGGCTTCAAACGTTCGTTTTTGCTAAAGCATATAGTTAGGGCTGGATCAGGTGACCCTGAATCCTCCCTTAGTTATGGTGCAATAGAGTAGGCTGGGGGATTCCCATGATGCACTGAGTGTTTCTTCTTCACTCACTATGTGTTTATACACTTCTCTGCATTAAATCATTAGTTATTATTAATCTCTGGCTCTCTTCCACAACATGTCTTTGTCCTGTCTTCTTTCTCTGACTGGTGTCTCAGATGGCCGCCCCTCCCTGAGCCTGGATCTGCTGGACATTTCTTCCTGTTAAATGGGAGTTTTTCCTCCTTACTGTCGCCAAAGTGCTTGCTCATGGGGGTTATCTGATTGTTGGGGTTCCTCTGTATTATTGTAGGATCTTTACCTTACAGTATAAATCAGCTTGAGGTGATCGTTGTAATAAATACAATTGAAAAGTTCCTCTATTTACTTTTCATGTAAATCTCACAGTATGTGGCATGAAACTGACCATAGATCACGTTTATATAAATGTAATTGTTTTTCACTATGATCGGCTGTTTATTGAGGTCATTTTTTTATTTACACAGATTAGTTTTGTAGCCCTCACGTTTCCATATGTTTTGAAAGCACAGCCTTCTGAATGTGTTTAATATTGTATCGTGTCGTTCTCAGATTTGTGACTGAGAAGCAGACTGTGATGGGTACGTGTCAGTTATTATCCACACAAAAACAAATGAGTGAAAATATCAGTTTGTGCTGAAGAGCAGGTGGCAGCAGATACACCTGTCAAGCAAATGTAGGAGTAAAGTAAAAAGTACATTTCTTTGTGGTAAAAGAAGTTTGGTGCAGAAAAATTAACAGAAACCACCAAGCAGACACTGTGGACACACCCACGTGGGCCCCACAGTGTCCAGCTCACTTTAACTGGTATGTTTCTGTTATTTGAAAACTATTCTGGTGTAGGTGCCATAGTCATGTGACTTATGAAATGCCCCTTGTAGATTAGTCAGATGGTGTCAACACCGCCCCTTTCAGGTGCACATGCAGTAAAAGTGGATTATAATCAGCTGCTCCTAGTCTGCCCGCTGTGTGTACGACCGACCGGGTAAAACATTACATTTCACATTAAGTGTGTAACGAGCTGTGGCCTGCAGGGGGCAACACGTCTGTCAGTGACCTCTGAATCCTGCAGTGTTCTGTTCAGTCCCACCATGAGTTCCTTCCTGGCTGTGTCAGTGCAGCCGTTTCACACCTGGTTGTTTCACCTGAACAGCAAACCCAGCCTAGTGTTTCTGGGACAATCACAGAAAAACTCGAGTAAATTAATCCATTCATCACAGATTCTCATATTTTAAATTTCTGCCTATTGTACCTGTGTGTGTTTGTGTGTGTAGTGACATCACTACATCAAAGTATCCACATTCAGTGTATTTAGTCATGAGGACGACTCTCTGACAGGCAGCTGGAGGCCATGAAACAACAGCGTTCCCGTTCAGCTCGGCTTTATTTGCAGTTTTTCATTTATATCTGTTAATTTAAACATATCTGCAGTAAAATATTTTTTATACAAGAATCATTTCATAAATGAGCGACTGCAGAGAAAATGAAAAGCATTGTTGTGTTGGTTCCAACTCTGCTAGGCGAACTTTAAGTTTTGGGCGAAGCAGTCCTTCAGTTCACAGAGAGAAGCCTGAAACGGGACTCGTCTGCACAGGCAGTGTCGGAGACCCAGCTGGCCACAGAGGTCCGAGTCCACCGAGGGGTAAAGACATCAGCCAGGGTTCCACTTCCCTCTCAGCTGATCTGCAGCAGGTCGTAACTTCCTGCGTTCTCCACCTCGTGTTTGTCGTCCACCTGCAAACACAGTGTAATCACCTGACTGCTCATTAAAGCGAATAAAATCCTCCTCTCAGTCGTCAGAGTGAGAGCCTGAAAGGTTTGAATGAAACGGAGCGTGCTGTAAGCTGAGACCAGACTGCAGTCTGGTTGTTGGTCACAGCTTTCATTCTGAGCTGCACAAACGTCTGCCGATGACTCACCGTGACCGCCGACGCACTGGACTCGCCAGCAGCTGGTGCTGCTTCATACACCGGGTTACAGATGCTGCGGCTGCTGTTTATGGGCGGAGCTTCTTCCTCCCCGTCATCCTCCTGTCAGAGCAACCACAGGAGTAACTCGAGTTACACAAGTGAAGATCGATACTGAAACTGTGTCACATAAAAATGTTGTGATGAGGTGCGTCACACTGACAGCACTCCCACTGGAACCTTAGCCTCAGTGCAAAGTTCCAGTCTGACCTTGAAGTAGTGGAACTGGAAGGGTTTGGTGGTGTTACGGTAGAAGCGGTATCCCACAAAGATTGCTCCGCCCACCAACGCGATCAGCAGCACCACGCCGATGCCCATCCCAGCTTTGTTTGCCACATGCATCTGCAGAGCCAATCAGACTTGAATTCAGGGGGTCAGATAAGGAGTGTGCATTCTGATTATGGAGGCATGTCTGACTCACCTGTGGGTGAGGGGCCGGGGCCTTTAGGGGTCCCTGAATGACGTGGATGATCCCGTTGGCAGCCATAATGTCAGAGTCGCTGACGAAGCGATCGTTGATGTAACGAAACGACTGAGAGGACGAAACCAGATTAGAACTTCATACAAACAACAGAAACACCACACAAACACACACACACAATCAGACATACGCACAGAGACAGGACAGTTCTGTTTGCTCTCTCAGACACATAAATGAGGTGGGGAGGCGGAGCTTTAGCAAAGGTAGCCCATAAACATGAGGGGGAAACTCTGAGCACGTTTAGGTCAGATCAGTGTGCTGCAGAGGACTTTTGGTCTCTTCTGACTCAGACTGATGCAGTGACCAGGAGGAGAGAGGCGTGTTAGTGTAGCGGTGCATGACGGTTGCATGAGCATGGTTCTGACCAGAGCCGACGGGTCAAGCTGGTCGGCGACTCCGAGGACGGTCAGACTTCCGACTCGAGTTCTGATCAGGCTTCCGTTCTTCAGCTGGCTGAGAGGGAAAGCCCGACCTTCCGACAGGTGGAACTCGATGTCCCGCAGAGACAGAGTCTGGAGGGACGCACAGGTGAGCACACCGATGTAACTGTATGTGTGATAAAATTAAAGGGCGCTGGTGAATGGCTCACCTGGTTGCTGGGCAGGCCGCTGTTGTCAGGTACGAACAGAGTGGACTGGATAGTCAGGTTACTGAGACGCTGCACGAGCTGCTTCCCCGACTCGGAAACCTGGGAGCAGTTCAGGATTTGCTGCAGAAGGAGGGATAGGATTTTACACGTGCAGGTAATGATCAGTGGCATCTGAGCGATCTGACGTCACTCACGGTGAGGAAGTTTGAGAAGCTCGGCGTGGATCTCAGGACCTGCAGCAGATTTCCAGTACAGCTGAAACCGTCCCCAGCGTAACCTCGTTTGCACTCGCACTTCACCTCTGAGACAAAGACACACGGGCCGATCATCTGCACGTAACCATGACACTGAGCACGCTTCAACTAACAAACCTAGTCTGTGCAGACTTCCAGCTACTGTGAAGGAACAAACGGGCCTTTTCCCTCACAGCCAAATTTTATTTACAAACTTTAAATAAAGTGCACCTCACCTGCTCGTATCTTAATAAACACACTGTCTGCATTATAGAGATATAGAGATTTACTTTCACTCGCGTTCACATGAAGCCAGATGTTTCATCATCTTCCTCCCTCACCTTGCATCCTGTAACAGAAGGTGTCCCAGGTCTCGCTCAGGTTTTTGCGGGTGCCGTAGTCCACGATGCCCACGTGTCCGAAGCCACACCTGGGGTTGGAGTAGGTGGTGGGGTACGCCACCCGGGCCTGGTCCAACCAGCCAGCAGCACACATGTTCAGCCCGCCCTGCAGAGCCACACACAGCCGACATGTTTCAGCAGGAGCGCCAGGGGCTGACGTCAATTGTCAGGGAGCTACTGTGATGTGTTCACTGACCTGCTGAGCGTAGGCCAGTTGAGTGTATGTGGACAGGCGGCCTCCCTCTGCAGCACAGGCCTGCTCAGCCGCCGTGTAGTTCAGTTTGTACTGACCTTTCTTGGAACGATAGTGGAACACACCGAGCATCGAATCTGCACAACACATAAAGATCAGAATGTAAGAAAAACACAGAGGGAGAAGTTCAGCATGTCAAGGTTATCAGTGAAAGCTCCACCTACAGGGAAGAAAAAGGAACACAGATTAATGAATTCATACATGTTTGGCTTTTTTCCATGAAGGCACAAAAAGTTATGATTCAAGTATAATTAGAGATATTCTGAGAGTTCAAAAAAAGTCAGTGTTCGAGCTCCGAGGTTTAAATCAGCTGCTGTAAGCAAACATCACGACCTTGCTCACAATAACAATATGCATTCACCCTGCAAGAAACACTCCTGCTCAATACTTCATCATCCAGTGAGCTTCCACTTGAACGACGTTCACGTGTACCTTCAAAGTGGAGGTCCGTGCATTTGGCGTCGCGATGACACTGGCCGTTGTTTTGCAGACAGCGGCTGATGGGCAGCTGTTTGACCTCACAGGTCACTCCGTCTCCGATGTAGTTGTTCTTACACATGCACTTCCTCCGCCCCTGTTCACACGCACGGTTTACAGGTAAGGAGGACCTGATGGTGTAACCTTAGAAAACAAGTCCCATGTCGTCCTTACCGGAGCCGTCATGGTGCATACGGCGTGTTCGTGGCAGCCTCCATTATCTCCTAACGCGCAGGGGTCGATGGGCTGACAGGTGAACCCGTCTCCAGTGTGACCTTTGGGACAGGTGCAGCTCACCTTACCCCCGGTCTGTGAGCACTTGGCCCCCTTAGCACAGCCTCCATTCCAGATCTGACAGATGTCGACCACTGCAGGGAAAGATGTACACACTCAGCTACCATCCTTTAACCTCCAAGGACCTGGCATCCACATATGGGGACATCACATTTTTGGTGGTCTACATCACAATACTAAATTTTGCTCTTTCAAATGGCTTTTAAATGAGCCATATTGCTCAAAGGGGCACAGTTGTTGTTTCTCATTTTCCTTTTGTACTCAGGAAAAATTCTGCTGTGTTCAGACACCAAATAAAGAGTTTTGCACATCATTACTCAACTGTGACTTTATAGTGTTCTATCGAACAGCATGAAGCCAAATAGCACAGAGACATTAAAAATGTATGCCATTAAAGAGTTCGGGTTAAAAGAAATTAAAAGAGGTTAAAAGAGAGAGAGGGCACCTCATGCTGGTCCACCGTTACCTGTGCAGGTGAATCCGTCACCCTCATGAAAAAGCCGGCACTCACAGGTGTTGTTTTCCCTACAGACGGCTTTTGGAGAGCAGGGTGGAGAACACTGAAACATCTCAGCTGGAGAAGACACAGAAACATGAGTGTGATTAAAGTGCACAAACATCTACTTTTCATATCTGAGTATTTTCATTCTCGGGTTTGGTCTGAACTGCGCTGAGAGCTGGCGAGTGTCTTTAGGACTGATCAGTTTTATCTAATTCAGTCTAAGCCAACGATGGAAATGAACTCACTCTGCTGAACGTCACAGCGGTCTCCGGTCCATCCGGCCTCACAGAAACACAAACCCGTACCTTTCCACCCGTCGTCACATGACCCATGCTCTGAGCAGTTACAGGCTGAAAAACAAGCGAGTCAGAATAGTGTAGAAGAGTGTTACAATCTGACGCCGCAGAGAAAGCCCCGCCTACTACTCACCTTTACAGGTGGGTCCATAGAATCCATCACTGCACAGCTCACAGGCCGTGCCTCTGAAACCCGTGTCGCAGGTACAGGTACCGTTACCAAGGTGACCGTCATCACATTTCCCACGGTTATTGCAGGGAGATCTGACCCCCCCAGGACACCCTGCACAGAGAGCAGAGAAGGCACTCCATCAGTAGCTGAATCAATCAAATCAATCAGTGATGTAACCTGTTCATTTATATGATGTCACTGAGATCATTTGCATTTTGAAATGCTCACTGAAGCACTGGTGGCCTATCCAGGTGTACCCTGCCTCTCACTGGGACAGACCCACAAGTCATTATCAGTGACAACCTCAGCACCAACCCTAACTGTAACCATAGCCAATCAGAATATACAGTGGCTTGCAAAAGTATTCGGCCCCCTTGAACTTTTCCACATTTTGTCACATTACAGCCACAAACATGAATCAATTTTATTGGAATTCCACGTGAAAGACCAATACAAAGTGGTGCACACGTGAGAAGTGGAACGAAAATCACACATGATTCCAAACATTTTTCACAAATAAATAACTGCAAAGTGGGGTGTGCGTAATTATTCAGCCCCCTTTGGTCTGAGTGCAGTCAGTTGCCCATAGACATTGCCTGATGAGTGCTAATGACTAAATAGAGTGCACCTGTGTGTAATCTAATGTCAGTACAAATACCGCTGCTCTGTGAGGGCCTCAGAGGTTGTCTCAGAGAATATTGGGAGCAACAACACCATGAAGTCCAAAGAACACACCAGACAGGTCAGGGATAAAGTTATTGAGAAATTTAAAGCAGGCTTAGGCTACAAAAAGATTTCCCAAGCCTTGAACATCCCACGGAGCACTGTTCAAGCCATCATTCAGAAATGGAAGGAGTATGGCACAACTGTAAACCTACCAAGACAAGGCCGTCCACCTAAACCAGGGGTCTGCAACCTTTTACACCCAAAGAGCCACTTGGACCCGGTTTCCACGCAAAAGAAAACACTGGGAGCCGCAAATACTTTTTGACATCTAAAATGAAGATAACACTGTATATATATTGTTTTTTTTTACCTTTGTGTGAACAACTAAGGTGTGCTGCTTATGAAATCCATGAAGTGCTACAGAGAAAATTACATTTTATTTATGTAATCAACACATTTTGAACTCTTAAAGAAATATAACAAAAGCAAAGACACCCAGCTAAACTAAAATGATCCATGTAGCAAACAAAAACTGTTGTGAGCCGCCTCCCTTATATCTCCTTTGGGCTTTTGGAGCCTTGACCTGACTTTTAAAAAATAATTGGTAAAAAAGCTCTATGCTGCTCAAAAATTGAAAATAGATATTTGCAAAATTCTGCCTAAATATGTATTTTACCTGGTTAATGCGTGCGGCGGGGGCGTGGTCTGCAGCGCCGCTGCAGGGAAGGCGGACGCACCTGAGCGGCACCCGCAATCACGCCTCGCCGCCTTAAAGTCTGCGCTATCTGTGCTGTTGTGTTGGTGGTGTGTGTCGGGCTGTGAGCTGCGAAGCTACAGCCGGCTGTATGCGTACAGCAACCGCGTGTGAAAAGCGCGTTCATGCAAACATCGTCGGGTCTGCCGTGGTATGTTTACAATGGGACTTCTGCTCCTGAACCTCTGCGCACAGCGTCTGCTAATCGGTGCTGTGCGAAGTCAGTTTACGCAGGACTGTAAGCTGTCATCTGTCGTCTGTGAGGCGTGAGCAGTGTTTGTCTTTAACATAGTTCACGGTGCAGCTGCTGACATAATGTGGATCCGAAGATCCATAATTGGCCTACCTGGGGTTGAAAGTCTCGATAAATGCACGGTGTTTCGGCGGGAATACCGGCTTCCGCGAGTGTGACGCTTATATTGAGCGAGGAAAAAATAATAGAATATAATTTTATATTTATATTTCAATATCACAATAATCTTCCAATTTAGAACTACAAGTTTAAAAGAACTAACATAAATAAAATACACTTCAGCGAAATACTTCTAATTTATTTTCCCAAACCACGCGGAGCCGCACTATAAGGACTAAAGAGCCGCATGCGGCTCCGGAGCCGCGGGTTGCCGACCCCTGACCTAAACTCACAGGCCGAACAAGGAGAGCGCTGATCAGAAATGCAGCCAAGAGGCCCATGGTGACTCTGGACGAGCTGCAGAGATCTACAGCTCAGGTGGGGGAATCTGTCCATAGGACAACTATTAGTCGTGCACTGCACAAAGTTGGCCTTTATGGGCGAGCTGCAAGAAGAAAGCCATTGTTAACAGAAAACCATAAGAAGTCCAGTTTTCAGTTTGCCACAAGCCATGTGGGGGACACAGCAAACATGTGGAAGAAGGTGCTCTGGTCAGATGAGACCAAAATGGAACTTTTTGGCCAAAATGCAAAACGCTCTGTGTGGCGGAAAACTAACACTGCACATCACTCTGAGCACACCATCCCCACTGTCAAATATGGTGGTGGCAGCATCATGCTCTGGGGGTGCTTCTCTTCAGCAGGGACAGGGAAGCTGGTCAGAGTTGATGGGAAGATGGATGGAGCCAAATACAGGGCAATCTTGGAAGAAAACCTCTTGGAGTCTGCAAAAGACTTGAGACTGGGGCGGAGGTTCACCTTCCAGCAGGACAACCACCCTAAACATAAAGCCAGGGCAACAATGGAATGGTTTAAAACAAAACATATCCATGTGTTAGAATGGCCCAGTCAAAGTCCAGATCTAAATCCAATCGAGAATCTGTGGCAAGATCTGAAAACTGCTGTTCACAAATGCTGTCCATCTAATCTGACTGAGCTGGAGCTGTTTTGCAAAGAAGAATGGGCAAGGATTTCAGTCTCTAGATGTGCAAAGCTGGTAGAGACATACCCTAAAAGACTGGCAGCTGGAATTGCAGCAAAAGGTGGTTCTACAAAGTATTGACTCAGGGGGATGAATAATTACGCACACCCCACTTTGCAGTTATTTATTTGTAAAAAATGTTTGGAATCATGTATGATTTTCGTTCCACTTCTCACGTGTACACCACTTTGTATTGGTCTTTCACATGGAATTCCAATAAAATTGATTCATGTTTGTGGCTGTAATGTGACAAAATGTGGAAAAGTCCGAATACTTTTGCAAGCCACTGTATATTCTTTGTTTTTTATTAATGAGTTCTCCCAATTCTAATTATTCTGTCACACAACAAAAACTGTTCAATTTCCCCCAAAAAAATTTCACAAATTTAAGAAAGACTGAAGAAATGGTTTTAATATGAGGATGACGTTGTTATCTCACCCAGACAGTCTCGTCCGTAGTAACCACGACAACACTTTGACTCCCAGATGTTGATGGTGCAGATGGGGCGACAGCCGGTGTTCTTAGTAAAGTAAACCGTGGGCTGATCACACTTCTGAACCTCCTGAACACAAAAAACAGAGATGTTTCCTTCGAGGCTCAGCCTGACAGAGGCAGTGAGTTTGTTAAAGATGGGACTCAGACCTTACGAATGCCTCCCGCAGGACAGCGAGTGGCAGAAGAGCTGCATCCTCCACAGCTTGTCTACCACAGAAGAAGAAAAGAAACAAGATCAAATGAACCACCAGCTCACCTGCAGAAATCTTTTCATTTGTGCTGCTGTGTGAAATGTTTGACTGATTTTAGGACAATCTAACTTTTTTAAACCCACATTAGTGTGGAGTTGTATCACACTCCACTGCCAGGCTCTCGGTGCTCTAAATCATTTTTCAGACCGTTTCACCTCCACAGGAAAAATAACCACAAACTAAAACATGAACACAGCAGGCCTCTAAGACTGTAGGTTAGGCTCTCACCGTTACTTTCACTGTGTGAGTACACTCAGGCCTACAAACAACCCGTGCTCCAACACCATCAGCATTAACAGTTAGAATCAGTATGTCTGGTTGTTCCAGGTAGCATTCAGATGCATCTCAGACAGTAAAGTGAGGATTCACCGGAAGGTCAAAGGTTCTTTGTTCATCACAGCGTCCTCCGAGGCTGGGAGGAGTTAGCAAGCAGTCGATGCCGTAGGCAATGCCCGCATTAAAGATGAGGTGTCTCTGAACAATCCGACACTTCCTGTTGTTGATGAAGATTTCTCCCTGTTCAAAGGACAGTTGGTTATTTGGAGTCCATGTTTGTCGTGTTTGTCTTTGCTGTAGATTTCTCTTACTGTAGTACTCACAATGTTGTCTGTCCCACCGCAGGAGAAGGAGAGCGGCGAACCCTGCAAAGTCCGAGCCGAGTCCAGGAAGATCAGTCCTTCAGCGTAAACCTGAGATTAAAGGCATTTTAAACCTGAGAAACCACCTCTGACCTGCTTCAGTGTTTTTACCTCCACAGCACCATGTTTGTTCTGCGATAACCTGCCTGAGGCACCCTCACATTTTATCCCAGTTATCAAATCTTTCAGAGCTGTTCTTCCAGCTGCCATGCTGTAAAGTGTCTAACGCTTCTCTAAAAGCACCCTTTAAAGAACTTTTACCTTCTGGCTCTGCAGGATGTGGTACTTCAGGTACTCCATCAGCTGGGGTCGATTGTGTTGGTGGAACAGGAAGTCCTTCTGCTCCTGCGGCAGAGATGCCATGACACCGTCTGACGGCAGGAAGATCGTCACCGGCTGGTACATGTTATCGTTCACCAGGTCCATTACACCTGTGTCCTGAAAAACATGAGATCGTCCCCGTGGGAATGAAACTGGCTAACAGGACACCAGCCCTTCTGCTAGTGCACTCCATCCATCCATGTGTGAGTATATATGTGTATGTGTGTGAGGGAGTGTGGATGTGTGTCCTGATGTTGTAGTCTAGGTGTTTGTTTGTTATAAAACCCAGAGGAAGTGACGTTGTTGTGCAGCTTGTCTAAATGTTGTGTTAATGCTGCTTGTTGTTGTCTAGTATCTCATTTTAACATGAGCTTTGCTGGTAGAAGTTATAGTATTGTTGTGCACACAGTGACACATTTGTTTTGCTCTGTTAACATTGATATATTCGTTTAAGCACTTTGGCTGTAATATATGTTATTGGAGCACCACTTCAGAACAACAGTCACCTTAAAGTGCAATATTACAATACAATATTAGAGCGAAAACACAAACAACCAGCTAATTCTCTATAAGCAGCTCTTGTTGTCAGTGAGAAGGAAGAAGGGGAAGTTGTAGCGTGTTACCTGTAGCAGTTTGTAGAAGGTTCGATAACCGCGACGTGCAGCCACATCGGTCAGGTTCAGCTGAGAGTCATCCTGCAGGGAACCATCAGAATAAAGACGTGCATGAAACATTACATCCAGAAAGTCTACAGTCAGACAGCTGCTCACAGTTTCAATGAGCTAGAAAAAATTATATTATACCAATAAATAGATTTTAGAATATATTTAGCATTTTTCATGTTATTTATAACAGTAATTAAACAGGTCATGTTCATAAACATGAAATAAGAGACAGCTGGTAAACATTATTAACTAACATGTCACTGTAACAGTAAAGCATTCAGTGATCATTTTATAATTCAGTAACAATGATCATTGTTTTATATGATAATAAAGTTGTAACCAGTCCATCCATCCAGCATCAGCTTCCCTGATTCCTTATTCCAAAATGACCTGATGGATACTTACAGGGGCGTGCATAAAACTGTTTTTGTCCACATCTGGAGGATACAGCATCCTGTTGATTTCATGGATGATTCCATTCACACTGAGGTCATCGCTCTTTGTCACATTTGCCTGGTTGATGAAGACACTGCCCTGAAAATAAGCCAAACACAAAGTGTCCCAATAAAAGAAATAAAACTGAAGAACGCTCGTTTATAATAAAGCATCGATTCAGCCTTTGTTTTTTGGCAGGATTCATAAATATAGACATAAATCTATTAAACCAGCTGAGGGCTCACCTGGGTGATGCTGGTGGTTAGCACGAGTCCAGACAGCGATGTCAGGTTTCGTGGGCGGCTCAGGTCAACAGCCAGGAGAGTGTGACACATGACGATGTGGCTGCGCAGGACATTAGCGTACCGCTCTCTATATTGAGACTTCCGCCTCATCTAAAAGATAAAAATACAAACGCGTGAATTCTGATTCATCCTGAGCTGACCAGACTCTGATGTAATTACAGTGTGTCTTCAAAGACACGCTGATGTTTGTCCAGCAGTCATCAAAGGTCTGACCTCGCGTGTAGTGTTTGTCCTGAAGGCCTCGGGGTTTGGAACGAAGACAGTGAATGGCCCTCGCCCATGCACGGAAATCGCCATCATCTGAAAACAGAGTTCTGTTAATGCGATTCCACCAGCAGGGGACGACAGAGGGGAGCACTACTCACCATCAGACCAAAGTAAAAGTCCGTGTATCGATTCCTCTCTATTTCCTGCAACGAGACAACAGTTAGTGCAAAGCCCTGTGGGACCGCTTTCATCGTGTTTCAGCTGCTCACCCTCGCCACAGTGCCTTTGCAGGTCACACCGTCGCCGATGTAACCTTCCTTGCAGGTGCAGCTTCGAGCGCCTGGACCTGTCATGTTGCACCGGGCATACCAATCACAGCCGCCGTTTTTCTGGAACATCAGCATCAACACATGAGCATAAAAGTAAGAAACCTTTAACAGAGACAGGAGCAGCATGAAATCCTAGAACTGTATGTGCAACGCTCAACCTCAGCTTCAGTGACCAGAAAAGGAAGCACATCAGCCTCAGACAGCTTTCAGGGTTGTTTTTGCTGTCTTTACTCTTTGACAGGACAGCAGATAGGTGGGGGGTTGTTTGGGGGGGTATGCTGCTCTTCTGCAGCATACCTGGGTCACCAGCTCAGCAAGGTGAGCCTTACCAGAGCCAGAGCACTGACTGAAAACACGACTACCCCAGTTCCTGTGCTAAAGCAGGCGAGGACATTATTCTCCTGGGAACACTGAATAGAGCAGCCTAACAAGCTTCCTCCTACACAATAGGACTCATGGGTGTAACTCTTGCCTCACAGTCTTGCACCTGTTGGTGTTTTCTTACAGGGAAAGTGCACCGAGATGCGTGCTGCTGTGATTTGGTGCTACTGTGGACTGTATGTGTGATTATTAGCTGAATGATGTAATCATCTGATTCTGAATCACTCACCTTTCCCACAGGTTGAATCCAGTCAGAGTGAAGACAAACTCACCTTTCGGCACAAGTCGATGATGTTGCAGTTCTTCCCGTCACCGGAGTAAAATTCCCTGCAAACACAGGAAGTCTGTCGAGGAAAACAAAGTGACATTTAGCGCCACTGTCAGCAGAGAGCTGTGCTTAAAGTCAGACTGCAGAGATTAGCTAGTTTTACTTTGTTCGGTCCAACGTGAATGCAGTCTGCATTGGCATGGCAACCCCCGTTTCCTTCCAGGCAGGGATTTATCTCTGTGGAGAAACGCAAAACTCCACCTGGTTATCTCAGATTCACAATGAGTTCAAGCTTTTTATTGTGTCTGACAACTTGAGCCTCTGCCAAGGATCGATGCTGAGCCAGAGCTTTTAAATTTCTCACAGCACAACAATACCACAAACCACGCAAATCAACAGAACTACTTAATTTCAGTCATTTTGCTGGCTCTGATGCTTTTCTGATTGGCTGGAATCCTTTTTGCTGTGATTCTGGAAGAACTAACATCTGGAATATTTTGCATTGGTATTTTTGCTTTAATTTCGCTGAACTTTCACAAAATGCATTTTAAGTTTTGCATTACTGCAGACTTTGTCCTTCATAGTCAGACCATTACACTACGAAGTATTGGATTTATTGTAATACTTTTGCTTTCACGATTGTATGTTGCACACTTTCATGTCCCCTGTAATCCTCAGTGATTTCCTCTTAGCTAATTTTTGCTTTTTTTAATTTAATATAAACTGATCTGAACAAGTTAATGTTGACTTGGAATAATTCAATTTTCCATCTTTAAAATTCATTTTGACTCATTGTACCAACTATAACTAAGCCAGAGCAACTGTGAGCAGGTGTGAGCAGTTGTGTCAAGTGAGTTTACCGACACACACAAGTCCGTCGCCCGCGTAGCCGGCGTTACAGACGCAGTCTCTTCGGCCGGGTCGAGTCCTCTTACAGACGGCGTACAGACTGCAGCCACCGTTATCCACCACGCATGGATCTACGGCTGCATGAGTCACAAAGCATTCAGTAAACTTTGCGGTTCACAGAAATCATCTTCAATGAGCTCAGACAAAGCTGCAGGTAAGTGACCTGCAGAGCTCATAACATGTGTTACCTTGACAGAAAGTCCCGTTTCCTTTGAAGCCAGCAGCACAGACACACTGAGGGCCGCCCGACCCGGTCACGCAGCTATAAGACCAGATTAAAGTTTAACAGGAAGCATAAATCCTCCAGCGTCCTGCACAAAACTTGTGCAGACTTACTTTGCACTGCCATGGCATCTCACCGAGCCGCACTGCTCATCAGCTTTGGTTTCGATTTCTGCAACGACACAGAGCTTTTGTCACTCAGCACAAATGACAAAAACAGTATTTCTAAAAATGATCTCAAAGATGAGATTTTGTTGTTCTAAATCACAGCGTTCACTTTTCTCTACATTTCTTCATCCTTTGTCATGCCCTTTGTTCAGCCTTACTTTGGTCACAGTGGACTCCCCTCCAGTCCACGTCACACTCGCAGGTCCCGTCGCCCTTCAGTCCCTCATTACACTGTCCGTTCTTGCATTCGCACTCTGAGCAGACGACACGTGACGATGAAGGTGAGGATGAAGATGACAGATCATTTGCTGACTAACGAAACGTACTGAACCTTGGTCACAGTGGACTCCGTATTTGCCGCTCTGGCAGGTTTCACAGGCGGTCCCGCTGAAGCCTTCGTTACACCGACACACTCCGGTCCCGTTCGTCCCGTCAACACACACTCCATTACCGAAGCAGGGCCGACCCTTTGGACCGGGGCATGCCTCGCAGTGCTCCCCGAAAAACCCTGCACAGCACCTCCGCTCCTGAAAGCACAGAAGAGTTCTAGTGTGCCATGCTGCAGAGGATGCTTACCCTGAAACGAGCAGGAGACGTACGATCTTCTTCTGGAGGCAGGTGGCTCTGCAGCCGATGCTCAGCAGCTGCTCGCCCTCAAACGTGTGGGTGAACATGCACTTTCTCGTCCTCCTCACCGATTTCTGCACAGAGCAAAACACCAACTTCTTACTTTGACTTTAGCTTCTCATGGACCAGGCTGTGCATCTGAGCTGAGTATTAATTTCAGCATTTTCTACAACGCATGTTTCAAATTGTATGGCAGTGAAAACAAGCACAATTTAACACAAGAAAATATTTAAACAGTATAACCAGTTATCCTTGTGAAGCGATAGAGCAGTGAAAATAAAACTGCTGACTCTTCATTTCAGTTCACCTAAATGACAAAAGAAAAACATTTTTACGCTCCATCAAATAAATGTTGGTTTATTTTTGAAGATGTCAAATTTGATATGAAATACAACTAAATGATGCCAGTTTTCCCACAGCTGTTAAAGAGCTATTTACTTTTCAGCACAATTATACTTAAAATACATTTTTATATTTTTTGTCATGTTACTTCAGCACTGTCACAGTAAACTGAAAGAAATTCAATCTGTAACCGGCACCAGAGCACATACAGTAAAGTGTTCAGTAATCACTGGGAGGTCATGAAATTACTTTAGTGGAATACCATAAAGTCCTCTCTATATGTCCTCTGACTTCTTGTTAGTCTTGTAAATTTGGACAAACTGTACGTAATTCTTTTGACTTTGGGGAGAATTTTCCATCTTTCATAACTTACTTAAATATAAAATCTAATCATCTGCAAACAAACTGATTTTTTGTATTAGCTGCAGTTATCCGATTCTAGTTTGGTATAAACGTTTGTTTAGAGAGCCTGGTGGTTAAAAAGTGTTAATGTCTAAGCTTTGAAAGATTAACAAGGATCAGAAAAAGTCACAAAAATTACATCTGGGACGGTGTCAACGGGGCAGATCTTGTTTTGGTGGAATAAGCAGTCGACACAGTTCCCCTTTGGAGCAGAAAGAAAATGTTAATATTCATCATGCGATTGTTTCTCCATTCATTGAACTATTGTCTGTAAGTCTTTGGAGGCACTTAAGTATGCTGAAGTATCTGCAGGACATGACTGTTGGCTGAGGACCTTACCATAACCTTTGTGTACTTGAGATCATCACAGCGATTTCTGTTGATCTGAAGAACAGCTGACAGACCGTGGATCACTCCTTTATCGCTCAGGATGTCAGAGGAGCTCATCTGAACATCATTCACAAACAGCTGCATGAGGAAAACACAGGTCAGGTGGTTAGGACTCACGCTGTTTAGACAGTCATGTGATCAGATGTGACAGAATCAATATTTCATGATGAGACCTTTCCGTCTCGTGGGAAAATGCCGAGCTGGAAGGAAAACCCAAGCATCGTCTCTTTGTAACCTCCGAGCTGAAGGTCAGTTTTTAACAGACGCTGCGATGCCACCACGTGGTAACGAGTCGTGTTCACATCCTGTTCAGTGACAAAATAAAAGCACAACTACTTTGAAGGAAGTAAATAAATAAACCCAAGGAGAGGGCCAAAGTCTTTAATTACAGAGTTTAGTTCTATATTTACCACGGTCTGCTTTAAATGTCGAATGAACTAACAGAACTGAGTGTTGCTCACTTAATCTGTTTTAGATTATGTAAAAAATTCAACCATGTCAGCAGTGAGTAAAAAGACTAATCAGGTCAAATACAAACTTTTTGATTCAGCTTCAAATGAATACGCAGACAAATTGAAGTCTAAATTGTATACCAGGGCAGTGGCTGCCATTTTCTTTAGGTACTCAGTGATGGCAGCGTCTGTCGGAGCAAAGATGGTGAAATCGTCAGCCTGTTCGATATCACTGGTCAGGTTATAATTCTAAACAAAAAGCCAGAGAAAGCACAACATGTAAGGAAACATTTAACATTTAAGCATGGCGTGAGCGTGTTTGAGAGGTCGTACGATGAGATACGATCTGAAGAGTGAGAACTCCGGCCTGAGAGCGAGCGTGGCCAGCAGACCTTCACTCAGTCTTCTGTCGGGAACCAAAACCTTAAAGACGCAAACAAAAACAAGGCTGAAATCAGTCACAGGTATAAAAAACCTCAGTGCATGTTGTCTTTGTAGTATTTCTTTTTTCTTTTTACCTTATCGATGAAATGGATCAGTCCGTTTGTAGCAGCGACGTTTGAAGTGCCAATGAGAGCTCCACCAACAGAAGTGATCTGCACAAACATCAGCAGATCATTTCTGACACAAACACAACCACTTTATTTATTTTTATTTTTAAGTAAAATGAGAGAAAAGCACCAAGTTTACAGCCATATACTAAAAGTGGACTTTTGTGCTCCACATTTTTATTCTGGGACTCCACTCAAGTATGTTCACATGACTCACAGTCCAAACATTTCCTCATTTTCTTATACTGGCCCTTTGCTCAGCTCCTCAGTTCATCCTTTGCCTGAAACAACAAGCTATAGCTTCTGTTCCTTTAAGATAGCCTACTTCATTCTGATTGGTCAGTTTCTGGAGGCATACTGAAGGGCAGCAGTGTTTTTTTAGAGCAATTTTTTGGCTCACAGAGATTATACATTTATGTAGCTAATACCAGATAATAAGGATATTTTAACAACCTGTAACTTTATAAGCATTTGACAGAACATCAGAAAGATGAGAGCCAGGCTGAAGGCAGTTAGATCAGCCTGAGGACGAGCAGCGATGGCCGTGTGGAGTTTATGTGAAACACCTGAGCTGCACAGGCTCAATGAAAGATCAAAATTCTCTCTCATGTCTGCAGAAATCTTCACACAGAAAGCGTTACCTCGTCGTTTGTGGAAACAGGAAGTGTTGTTCCCAGAAGGGAAGTCACAGACGACATGTTCCAGAAGCTAGATAAGGGGTAGTCACCGGGGATCATGTGATTTCTGTCAAAAGGGGACAGATCACAGCACAGCTGTTACACATATTCATATAAAAGCCCCCAAAGTTAAATGATGACATTTTGAGTCCTGTGGAGCTGTAACCTGATGAGACTCGGCAGGTTTCCCGTCAACCTCCAGAAGTTTTTGTCTTCTGAGGACATTTTGCTGATGGCTGCTGAGGATGGAACCAGGAGGGTGAGGTTCTGATACGACAGAGACGGAGACAGGCCCGAATCCTGACAAAGCGTATGAACACAAACACAAAGTGAACTGTAAGGTTTGCTCAGGTTAGTATTAAAAATAGCTGCTGATACATGAAAGACCACAGGGGAAGTCAGTCTTGTAAACTGCATGGTTAATCAAAAATGAAGCACGGTGGCACGAACTGATAACCCCCACAGTGTGAGGCTAACATTGCCAACAGTATTCATAAATGTATAATTTTTCTATACTCATATTTATGTGCTCTAATTGGGTTTTCATGTGGTATGTATGAATGTCAGTGTGTGTTTACAGTGGCATAATTATGCTGCCTAGTCTCCAAGTGAAGCGTGAGTTAGTTTGTGATATACTAAATGTTTCATTTACTTTAGAATAATCAAAGTGATGACGATCTGCACATAATGCATCTGTGAAACGTGACATACTCACAGTCATCCATGTGTAGAAGTCTGAGGCCTCAGGCAGGACGCTGAGCTCCTGAAATCACCAGGAAACAAAGTCAAGCTGGAAGCAAAGAGACGATCCTGCTGACTGAACCTGGGCATCACTCACCTGTTCAACTGTACCGTAACACACATGTCCATTTCCAACATATCCTTCATCGCAGACACACGTCCACTGAGAGGACACCAGGAGACAGCTGGCCTGCACACACAAACAGTTAAACAGGGACGAGGTCACCGAGGGCCCAGCTTCGGTCATTTTTACCAAAACAAGACAGACATCATGCACAAGACGTCTTTTACTTTGAAAAAATTAAAGGAATACAGTGAAGCGCTGCAGAGCCTCTGATTGGCTCTGAGGAACGATAATTGGTTGGTTTAGTTACTAGGAGTGAATCTACAGACCAGTTTGACCAGGTAGGGTCAAATTGAAAATATAGTTAAAGGAGTTAACTGGCTTTGACACGCTGATCACAGCGCTGCAGGCAAATCACATCAAAGCAAAAGACCTTTTGTTTTATGTTGCTGTTGGTGTGACCCATAATGATTTTAGCAGAAAAAATGCTTTCAGTGGATTTCTTGCTTGGTTTTTGCTACTCACAAAGTAGTGACAGCCTTGATCTGCAGTCACACACTGGTTCACAGGTTCACAGTCCTGCCCGTTGCCCTGGTAACCAGCCTTACAGGTGCAGTCACTCTGAACAGAAGCAGATAACAACAGGACGTTACTGCTGCAGAGACAGCAGGGCCATAGTGGCCTTTAACATTAATAACCCCGTCATACCAACATATTAACATATACCAAAATTATTATTCTTATTATTTTTGCAAAGATGCAGGATTTTGTAAAACAAAAAATTTATATTTTGTTTTAAAACAACGTGAAGCTTTCTGTCATATCCTGTGTCTGCATCAGGCCTCCAGAAACACCTCCCCTACAAGATGCCCAGCAGGAACACTAGCTGGCAACACCAAGTGTCTCCTTTTAGTGTGGAAGAGTTTTGACTCATTGAACTCCTCACCCCGTCTCTAAAGAAGATCGCAGACACAGTTCAAAGAAAGCAAATTTCCACTGGTGGTATCCTCGACCATAAGCGAGGGCAGGAAAGCAAACGGACCAGTACATCGGCAGCTTTGCAGCTCTCTTCACCAGAACAGACTGGTATAGCGTCCCAAACACTGCTGACTTTGCACAAATCCATCTTTAATTTCCTGCATCCTCATTTGTGAACAAAATGCGAACAAAAAGAGATACTCAAACTCCTCCATCTACAGAAGACTGTTCAATTCGATTGAATTTTATTTATACAGGGCCAAAGCACAAATCAATTCTGATGATACTGCCTAAAGGAACCATGTATAATATAAACAGAATTGATCTTAGCACAGAACCCTGTGGAACTCCATAATTAATCTTAGTGTGTGAAGAGGACTCTCCATTTACATGAACAAACTGGAGTCTATTAGATAGCTATGATACAAACCACTGCAGCGCAGTACCTGTAACACCTACAGCATGCTCTAGTCGCTCTAATAGAATATTATGATCAACAGTATCGAACACTCCACTGAGGCCTAGCAGGACAAAATTCCTGTCTGAAGTGGGCACCCCACCTTTTTCTGAGAACCATGAACCATGGGCTCAGAATTGGAGGTGCTAGATCTTTACAGAAAGCCAATAAAGCTGACAGAGCCACATCATCTGCAAAAGGAAGCAGCAACATCCTGAGACTAACAAACTGCCACTGAGATAAGAGAAATATTCCCTCCGAGGTCCGCATGGCCCCGGGTTAAATAGGCCAGTGTAAGTTTAAATAATCAACCACATTTCAGGATTCACATTTTCTGGCCCTTTAATAATCCTGCACTCCTTACTGCCACCCTGAGGATAACTGAAGTGGTGCATTCCCAGGGTAAGAGCACATTAATGAGATAAACCATCCCTCAGTGACATCTCCACCGTTCACGTCTCAGCTGATATCAGTGTCCTTACCTGTCTGGGTCCCACATAGACACAGGTGGCGTTGGGGTGGCAGCCGCCTCTGTCAGGACTGTTGCAGTTGTTGATTGGTTGACACTCATCCCCATCCTCGCTCCATCCAGTCAGACACTGACAGACGTGAGTCCCAGGGCCTGTCTTTATACATTTAGCCTGCAAGGGGCAGAATGCAGCAGGGGCAGCAGTGAGGAAACAGACTGCGTTTTTTACAGTTACACTATAAAAACTGGAGACTTACGTTCAGGCTGCAGCCACCTCGGAGCGGTGGAGCACATGGGTCAGACTCCACACAGGTGATGCCATCACCTTGGAAACCAGGTTTACAAATACACCTAAAATAGGACACAGTACACTGGCTGAATAATGTGTGGTACAACGAGATAACCGTTCACTACAGACGTCTGACTCAGGGTTAAAGTCCAGGTAAACTCACTTGACTGTTCCCTGGCTGAAGTCACAGTCAGCATGTGCGTGGCAAAACTGAGCCTGAGCGCCACAGGTGGCCGTCTGTCGATCACACAAAGGACCGGTGTAACGCTGCTGACACGAGTCCACTTTACACCGACCGTCTGAATCCGGACGGTTATCACACTGCCCGTGGATACAGGGGCAGGCTGAGGATAGACAAGTACATCATCTTTACATCATGTCTGCCTGTGTAACGTCACAAAATATGAGTCAGACTTACTTCTGTCACAGTTTGGTCCATATTTGTTGGAGGAGGAGCAGTACTGACAGCGTGAGCCGCTGAAGTTCGGTTCACAGCTGCACGTTCCGTTTCCTGAAACCCCCTCTGAACACTGAAAAACACAAAACACACTTTAGGTTCCTCCTTCATAAACCAAACACCTCACTTTCCCTGCAAACACTGAAACATTTCAGTTTCCTTCCGTCACCGCTGGACTGCAAACAGGAAAAAGTCTGTTCAAAGAACAGAAAGCACTAAAGCTTCTTCCAAATAAAGTAATAAAGTAATTATGGGAACGTCTGACCTGCCCGTGTCCGGAGCAGGGTGTCTGGTATCCACCTGGACACGGTCTGCAGTCTGGACCGTAGAAACCTTTACAGCACGCTGGAATCTGAACAGATTTACACCAGGTTATTCTGACGACCTCTACAAAGTTACATCTTCTAGGCTTCAGTGTCTTTCTGTTCCAACATGAAGTAAACTGCCCGGTTTCACTAAAGTGTGTACCGTGACCGTTGAGTTGCAGTGTGGAGAGCAGCCTTTCACTGGGACTTTAACGGATGGGTTGCCCTTGGTGAAAATGTAAGAACATCCAAATGTGGAAGAGCCCTGGATAAAGAGAGCATAATCATATTTTAAAACAGCTCAAAGTAAGAAAGGGAAGTGAATAAATATCCAGATGTTTCACAGTGAGTTCAGTCTTACTGTAAAAACTCCAGAAGAGCATTGGGTCATCATTAGCTTTGAACATGCGACACATTCACCCTGAAAAACACATGAGTTGATCAAACACACTTAAAGGGCTTCAGTGTTTTAGGGCGGGCTCAAAGATGACGGGGCAGAAATCTCTCAGTGTCCACGTGTTTCTGATCCTGGGATAAAGTCACCTCACTGAGCAAATATATTTACTCATCCAATGGAAGCAGACTCCAACAGTGTAGCACGGTGTGATGATCAAACTACGAGAGCTCCTTGAGCTCAGTGCTTTTTGTTTTAACACTGAGCCTCATACGCTGCACATATACGTTTAGGGTCAATCAATCATGTTATTAGACGTTAAACTCACCATGATGATTTTAGTCTCTGTGATGTCACATCTACTGGGCAACACAGGTTCAATGGTGGGTGGAGTCAAAACTCCATCCATCACATAAAGACGTCCATTTTTTGCCTCTACAGCCGCCTCCAACACGGCTGCACCATTAACCAAGATCTGGCCCTGAAACAGTGAAATGAGGACCGGACAGAAATCCTGAACTCATGTTGAAAGTGTGGAAAACGTGTTTTCATTCAGTCTTACTAAAATGTGGTTAATAGGAGTGAATTCAACTTTTCGTTAATCAGTAAATATTCACCATGGATCCTGTAAGGAATACAGCTGTGTGACTTAAAGCTGACTGAACATCAGCTCCAGGTTTCTGTGTGAAACCTTCATCATCTAAACTAATTTCTCCAGAAAACTATTACAGAAATAAAAATGCTGCACTTTTAGGGATTTTTGTTAACTGGATTTTATTTTAAAAAGATAAACTCCATTAATGTCAACATTTCAAATGTTCAAGTTAAAAGTGAAATAAATTTCAGCACTATTAAAAAAGATCTGCAAGCTTATTAAAGAGACTAAATCTGCATGAACAGCACTAACACACACAGAAAGGATATTGGAACAATAATGTCAGTGTTATTAAATACTTAGAACCAAACACTTTCCACCCTCCTTTGTTATTTTATAAGATTCATGATATTATTTAAGTATTCAACAGTGACAGTGATTCGGGGTGGTGTTGAGGGTTACAGATTGTGGAAATCCACACTTACATTTTCCATCACGGTGATTGTCAGAACCTGATTGGCCATTGTCACGTATCTGGGGCTTGACACAGCATTGTAGATCTCCAGCTGCAGGACAGGGAGATGAAAAACTGTCAGAGGGAACAAACGTGAATTATTCACGAGTCAGCGGACTGTCGCTCTCACCGCAGTGGCCGGGATAATGTGGTTCCTGAGAAACTCCAGCAGTTTTCTGTGACCCTGAGGATTCAGAACCAATCATCTGGTGAATTATTCATGGAGGAAATGATCACTCACTGACAGACTACAAATTTGTCCATTTTTGTGTCCATCCTTACGTCAGGGCTCATGAGATACTTCAGGTGTTCTTCTATCATTGCATCAAACGCTGCAGTGGTGGGTGCAAACACAGTGATTGGTCCCGGCTGGTCCAGCAAAGATGCCAGAGGAGTTTTCTGCAGACAGCAAAAATTTTCCACTTTGATCAATTTACAATTAAGAAACTTAAGAACCAGGCCCTCCTTCACCTGAATGTGTTACTGAGATAAATGCTTGTGCAGCGTGTTTGAGGTGGCCTTCAGGCAACGCTCAGTCCTGACTCTGCTAATATTTACACATTTCTTCCTTCAGGACAAACATCAGGGACGTCTAATTCTGCAAGACCACAAGTCAGTGTAATAATTCCTATTTAATCTGTGTTCAGAACCTAAAACTGATCATAGAAATATCACACTCCAAATATCTTCTGTGTCAGTGTTGACACAAAGCCCTGATCCCGTGTAATAATGTAATGATCCCATCCTCTGGTGGGCAGGAATGTGACAGGGACATTGAGATATGCAATAAAATGTCTTCCAGTGTTCAGCTTGTTACTGACTCAATACAGGAAGTTACAGGATGTGATTAACTTCTAAACTGAGAATAAAAAAGTTGGTGTTTTAGTCTGCATGTATTCATGGCCTGATGTTCCAGGTATTGAAGAAAAGTAGTCTATACCTGTAATAAACTGGTGAAAGTCTGAAACTTGCCATTGTCAGAAACGATCTTCATCAGGTTCTCCTGTGGAACAACAAAGTGTTCATGTAATGAGATGAATGGAGATATAATCAACAGGTTTATCTTTGCTGAGCACATTTACATCCAAACTAAAATCGTTCAGTCTTGCCACCTCGGTGTTGCTTTCCAGGATGGGAGGCACGCTTTCCATCAGCTTATTGATGATATGGATGATCCCATTAGATGCAACAACATTAGACTTGATGATTACACCTTTCTTCCTGCTGCCATGGATACGGATTTTGGTTTGAGTGTCCTGAAAGGAAACAAGAGGAAGATCTGACAATACAAAATTCTTTCAAAGCCATTGGAGGCGTACCATTTTAACCTTTGAAAGTGTGAAGACCGTAAGAGTTTCACATGTTGTAGGTGAGCATCAAAAGTCTCTAAGTACTTAAGACTGAACTCGGTGTCCACTGTGTGCATCACTTTGATTATAAATCTTAATTCATTCTTACGATGAACTGATGCAAGCCAAGTCTGTGACCGCTCTATTTATTGTCATCTTTATTGTGTTTCCAAGGGTTTAAAACAGGATTCAGTCAGGTTATTTATTTGATTGCTCAGGGAAAGGGTCTGAGTTTGGGTCTCGGTCAGGTTCTAGTTCGGGTTCTGGGTTAGCATCTTGCTCTGGGATGGTTTGTTTCTTATGTGAAAAAACAAGTCATCACTCAGTTTCCTGAAATTGTTTCAAATCTTTTTATCTTTCCTCATTTTTTTGCTTCGTGCCCTGACGTGTTTACACTTCATGTTGAATCAATCTGCTGGTGATGAAGCCTCTCACCCCCTCTGATGTGTCCGTCTCTGCTGATTTTCCCGTCAGTATGTAGAAGACATCAGTTTTCTTCAGCGTGTCAAACGGCATCATCCCAGCGACCAAATGCATCTTACACAGGTATGTAGCTTTGGACCTGTCCGCCATCAGAGTCCTCACCTGGTAAGAAGAGTAAAGGCAGATGTTTGAATCCTGACTGAACCTGTTTTGATTGAATTGTGTTTTTTCCTCTGGAGCTCAAAGAACGATGAGCTCCCAAAACAAAGTCAGGATGTGAAAGAAAAATAAAAGTGACTCTAAAGTTAAAAGGAAACTAAAACTAGCTGCTGATAGAAGTGGATCAGTTTATTTGAAGGGATTCGTACTGGCGTTCCCTTGAAGCCTTTATTTATTGGGATGAAAACGGTGAACGGACCCAAATTCTGCAGAGGCCACGACAAAGATCCTGCAAAACACACACAAACACAATCATTAACATTAGTTCTATTCATGTGAGACGACTTCGATGACCCTCTGTAAAATGTCTCACTACATAGGATCGCATCTGAATAGCTCCAAAAAACAAGGTGTGCATCAGCTGAGGACTTGTTATTCCCAATAAAGCGGAGTAGTAACTGAGCATCAGTCCTTTGTTTTACCATGGGATACGTCGGTTATGTCGTGTGTTCTGGAGAATAAACAGACCAGGATCGATCAGGAAGGCTACTTTAGGGGCGACTGTGCAGAACCCAGATTAAAAATTTTAAAACTCACTTACAAAAAAAAGTCCTGGATGTGGTAAATAAAAGTGCTTAAAGGAGAAACTTGAAGTAATTTTTCTGTATCAGTTTAATTTTTATGAATGCTATTTTGTTTAATGAGTTTTATTTAATATATCTATCACTGGGCAGGTCACACCAGAACACTGTAGGCTAGAGGGAAAAGCTTACATGTGTTCCTGCACCGAGAGCCAAAGCTGAGGAAGTGAAAGTTTTCTGCTCTTTATGGACCAAGCCACCTCAAACTGAATCCACATACCGAACAGAGTGATGGCATTGCTCAGCTGACCCGTCCACTGGCCTCCTGGTTCCGTGTTCAGGTCATTCAGACGCTCCATGATGTTCCCAATGCAGACTTTACCATTACCAATGTAGCCCTGGAGACAGGCGCACCTGAGGGACAGCGCAGAATGCGACGCTCAGTTCTGCAGCTCTGCTACTTGCTGCCTGCAGATTCAGGTATTGGTTCATGCAGACGTTCAGTAAAGTAAAGTGACTGACTCAACTTGTCCAGGTCCCACGGTGCTGCAGTTGGCGTTCCGGTGGCAGGAATCAGGTGTGCAGGAGTCCTTTAGGCTGCAGCCACCGCCCGACAGGCTGTCAAACCCAGGGAGGCACTCACAGTGGGACTGAACAGAGCACAGCGGGATTCAGAGGTCACTGACAAGGTCACCTGACAGCAAGCCGCTGCCCCCTGCGGGTCACAGCTCGTTACACACATAACGTGAAAGGTCGGCCAAAATGTTTTACCCTGCCCGGTCCGTCGTACACACAGCGGGCAGACTCAGCGGAGCAGCCGCCACGATCGGTCTGACACGGGTTGATGGCCATGCAGACCCGCCCGTCCCCGCTGTAGCCCTCATTACAGGTACACAGGTGCTGGTTTGGTCCGGTGTGGACACAGGAGGCCTGAGTGTGACACACCCGCTGCAGACACGGATTTATGGCTGAGAAAGACAAAGTGACATTTAGAAAGAGGCTGCTGGAGCGCACAGAGACTCAAAGACTGTGACATGTGCACCGGGGGGAACATAGAAGCTCACATAAACACTCGGATCCTGCTCTCTGGTAGCCGGGTAGACACTGGCACACTAACCGTCCCGTCAGAGCTTCTTCAATACAGCGAGAGTTCTGCTGACAGCTGAGAGCTGCACAGTCAGGTAACTCTGAAACACAATACAGGTGTTAGCACACGTGACAGGGTGCAAGCAAATGCAGAAACTGTATAGGTAACATGATACAGGAAAAGATAAGCTGACATGTTACCAAATCAGGAGAAGGACCAGAGAACACAGCAGGACACCTGCTGCAGGTGGAGTTACCTGTGACTGTAAAGGCACCAGCAGGAGGACTGACCTTGGTCACAGTTGGGACCCGTGTATCCAGAGAAACAGGTGCATCGGCCGTCGCCCACTATTCCAGAAGCACAGAGGCCGTGGACACAGGAGCAGACTGCAAACGGTGTAAACACAGACACGGTGGGTCAGAGGTTCCTGAGAACTCAGTGCATCTGTCACAGCTGGAGATGACGTTACCTGAGCTACAGGTGGGGCCATAACGTCCAGGTGCACAGTCCTCACAGGCAGTTCCTGCAAAGCCCTCCTGGAGACACACACACACACACACACACACTATTAAAACAATGATAAACAGGATGTGACATCATTGGGTAAACTTTGAGAGAGCCGTGGCTCCGGCCTGTAGAGGGACAGATTTGTAATGCAAACAGTTTACTGCTGGGTCCTGTTACAGGAACCTGTATACAGGTGTATTTTTCAAAAGTGGAGGGGTTCTGCTTTTACGGTCATTAATTATTTAAACCTTTCAGCTAACCACTGATGCAACACACACATTTATGGGGTTTGATTATTCACGGGGTTCTTGAGTTCCTGTAACAGTCTGAGATCTAAGGTTCTAGAGGGCTCTAGAATCTAGAAACTCTGAGGTCATTTACTGTTGGTTCTGTGGACAGTGAGTGTTGTTCAGGGTTCTAATATTATGCCTTGATTATCACAATAAACCCAGATATATGATTACGTCCTAAATATACATTTATATGGACACAAACACACGTGGAGACTGCAGATTACAGTGATTGTGTCAGTCTGCTTTCACGTTATTGTAGTTTGTTTTATTTTTTGGTTTGTCTGTGTTCCAATCAGCTTTGCTTTCTCACTCTCACTCCAATTTACCTGCACATCAGCTGATTTCTGTCACCAGGTGTGTGACGTGATGTGAGTGCAGGTGTGTGATGTACAATGAGAGCAGGTGTGTAAGGTGAGAACAGGTGTGTGAGGTGAGAACAGGTGTATGAGGTCACCTGGCAGCTGCAGGTCCCATTCCCCCCCAGCCCGGCGGAGCAGACGCCTCTGCCGCTGCAGGGTCTGGCGGCCCGATCAGGACACTCTGAAAGAGAACGGGCGCTTGGTGTGAACAGGAAGCTGACACTGCATGTTTGTGGAGCACTGCTGTTGTGTTTTCTATGAGGGAACATAGACCCCCCCCCCCACACACACACACACTTCCCGCCTTCCTCCCGCTCTGTCCTCTTCCTCTCTAATCTCTTCATGTCATCACATCACCATCATCTGTTTCCCTTCCCCTCTTCCGCTCACAGAACAAATAACCACCACAGCATCACACCGCTCGCAGGAAGCACGGATGCCAGGATCGTTCATTCCTGGGTATATTTTTTTCCTCTTTGAAAGTTATGAAGAAATCCTTCTTATACTTTTAAGTATTTGAACATGTGCCTGTATTATTTTATCATTACTTTGATGCTGAGTCAGTTTATGGCAGCGTCACTTAGGACTGGAAGGTTTGTTACTATTTTCACAGTTTTTACAAACAAATCATTAAATTATTGGAGAAATGATCAACAGGTTCATAATTAAAATAACTTCTGTTTGATACCAAACATTTGAAAGTGAACATAGTTTAAAAAAAATCTGTTTTCGCATGACTGCACAGCGATGACCATCAAATATCTACTGGTTCTCATACTCAGGAGACATTTTGCTTGCTATAATGAAGTATTTTTTATGATAATACTCATACTTTTACATGAGTATCAGGACTTTTACTTTTAAAGGTACTTTTACCTAACAAAGACTTCCTCCACTTGTTGGAGGATTGTTTTGGGGTTTTCTGTGAAAACTTTGGAAGAGTTTCAATGATTTTTTTTTCCTTTTTTGTGTTTCTAGTGGCTTCAGTTAAGGTGGAGCTGGGGGTGGATGGAGGACGAGCAAAGTCCTAGAAGACCACAGGTTCAATAGTGTCAGCTCTCAGGAACATAAAAAACTGAGCATTATTTTTCTGCTTTGAACAGATAAAACAGGCATCGTCTGAGACTCATGGAGGGGGGATCCACTGAGTCAGCAGATTCAAGTCCTGCTGACAGCGTCTGACCAGAGGAAACGGGGAGGAAGTTTCTGGTTCCTGCAGAACTGAAAATGTGACATGAGTCACCTGGAAGCCAGAGCTCAGTTTTTTTAGACCCCTGAGAAGTCTTGTAGTGAATTTCTGGACAGTCCGAGTGTGCTGCTGCTAGCATTCTATGACCAATGAGTGAATACAAAAAATTATCACAGTCACAAATGTACATTTTAAACTTCTTTAAATTTAAAAGTATTGAATTAAATGTAGCACATGGGCCAAAGCGCCCGTCCGCCCTCACATCACCCTGCTCGGGTGCTCGGCTGTGAAGCTCCCGGCTCACAGTCTCTGTGCTGATGTTAACGCTGGAGGAGGTTTGAAGCTCGGCAGCTCCTGAGTCAGCCGGACTTTTACGCTGCCGACTTTTACGCACTCGATGGCACCGCTCTGTAACTTCGCGTGCTCTTTTACTTCTTGTCTGAGCCGCTGAGGTGCCTGAAAGCTGACGGTGGAATCTAAGAGGGAAGAAAGTTCACAGCCTGTCTCACAGCAGCATCCACACCTGCTCTCTCTCACACGTTTGTAAAGGCAGACTGCGTTGCGGTGCTGGACTTTACACACCTGTGGTAACAGGATCATTTTTCCATGCTTTAATACAATAGACTCCCCTCAACAAATGTTAGGCCTGTTATTTTGCAGCCTTTTAACATTATATGTGGTAAACGGACTGATTCTTGTACAGCACCTTTCTACTATGAGCACTCAAATCACTTTATACAACATGCTTCTCACACATTCATACAACCTCTTTTGAATATAACATAATGATTAAATAAAAGCTTTTTGGCTCTTTGAGGACGAGCTGGTGTGTCGGTACTGACCGATGCAGTCGGGGCCCCAGTAACCTGGACAGCAGCTCTTTATTTCCACCTCCTTGTAGCACTCGAAGGAGCAGCCACTGAGGGGCAGCTTCATGCTGGGAGTGTTGATGTAGTACCTGCAAAACAGACAGACAGACTGGAGGTAAAGTGGCTGCTGATGTCGGGATCCAGGACACCAAGGCTCTCTCCTCTTAGAGGTGGAGGTGGGTGAGGGAGGGGAGGGGTCCTTACATAGCCTGATTCAGACGGAGAGGCTGCTCTGTGGCTCAGTGTGATACACAGAAGGACTGTTTTGAACCCTGACTTGACAGCAGAAGTGTTAACTGTAAATTCAATAGAAAATGGTGAAATAGCTGATGTGGACATCTTTTAAAGTTTCTTGTGTGAGTTGTGATGTTTGACGTAATTGTGGGGATATTTGAATTTGTGCAAAGAAGCTAATCACAGTTTATTGTTTCAATCATCAGTTGAAATATCTTGCAGACCACAATGAGGACTTTGAGTGGACCTGTGCTGTGTGGTGCTCACTTGCAGTCCTGGGCGTTGGATCTGGGCGTGGGTTTGAATCCTGATGGGCACGGGATCAGCTGGCTGATGGTGCAGGAGTGGCACATCGTGCGAGTGCGGAGCACCGTCGAGTTGGAGCAAAAATTCTGGAAAAAGAAGAAAAGAAATGTGTCTTTCATCAATGTCTACGCTGTGTGAGTGAAACTGTGCGGGTAGTGTGTGGCTGCAGCTCTTAGCGGGACGATTTCCAACCAATCAGGAGCTCAGTGCTCCACACACTGTCAGCCTGCAGCTAAACTAGAAGGATTTTACCAGTGTGGAAAAGTTCAACTCATCACTTGGTAAAACTATTAAACCTCCTCCTCTGGACCTGAAAACCAAAGACTGCTGCTGGTGGCTTGACTGGAACAGGAAGTAAGTGTAATAACTGTAATAGCAGCTCCACCCAGGAAACGGTCAAAGGAGGCAAACAGGACACGGAGTTCCTGGGCTGATGATGACTTCCTGTTACAGCCTGCAGGTTCAGATGGGAATCAGCTGCTGACAGATAAACTGGCTCCTTATTGCCTTTGCTCGGTGACAGTTGCTTGTCAGCGGGCTCTGGCTGTTGAGATAACCTCTGATGTGATTCCTGCTCAGTTTCCAGTATCAGCTTATCTGAACACGCGGCTTCCACTAATCGATCCTCTCTGTGTCGTCTCTACAAGTCGCCAACTTCACCAAAGTTCAACAGTCATCGCATCGCTGCACAGCTATTCCTGTGTGGGCGGAGCTTTAGTCTTTGGCATGTGCGGCTTCTTCCTGCAGTCTCTGCTGTGTTTCTTTGTTTGCAGCTCTGCAGACCTGAGCAGGCTGCTGCAGGTACCTCATACTGTTTGACTGCACCAGCACAGATCACTCTGAAGATCTGTTTATACAGAGCACATAATACTACACAGTACTGCCTGTAACCATGGCAACATTCTGTTTGGGTGCCCCACACTAGTTATTGCTCACATTGTTTATGTGATGTAAAGCTTCTTGAATGAGGGTTGGGGCTATTCCCACTGCGTCCACACTCTCAGGTGACCCCCCCTCCCCAGAAAGTGAACGTCAGAGCAAATGATGTGAGCAGTGCTTCAGTCTGCAGCTCATAATATTTCAGTCAGAGAACACGTCGCTATGTAAGACATCAGAAAACCACAAGTTCTCACAGACGAAGCTTCAAACAGGACAGCACAACTAAAATAAACAGAGCTCTTTCTGAGCTGATGTGAGGAAGAGCGCTCAGATTCATTTACTCAAAGTTTCACAGAGACGCTGACGCACGACAGCCAGCGTCCAAACTTTTACATCCTGAAGCTCATGTTTTTACATCTGAAACGCCGAGTTCAGTTTTAGAGTTTGAAGCTAAACGAACTCCATGAATAAAAACAGGCAGACGAGCTTACCTGTGCAGCAGCTGACATCTTCAGCTCACTCATCATCATCATCAGAGAGACACACAGCAGCCCGATGCTCTGCAGGACCTCCATCTCTTCTGCCCTCCAACTTATCCCCGCCAACTCTTTTCAGCTCCTGCGCCTCTGAGCCTCCTCCTCCTCCTCCATTATCATCCCTCATGTGTTTCCTGAAAAAACAAACTCAAAGGAAACTGCCGAGTCTGAGGTACACACTGACCCATACACGCGCACACACACACACACACATACACAGAGATACACACACAAACTCACACACACACTCACACAGACACACAAAATCACACACTCTGTGTGTCTCTGTGTTTCAGACCTTAAAAACAGAGACACACAGATACACTCACACATACACACACACACATACACTCACACACTGTATTTTTCTTTCTTTGTGGGGACATCTAATTGACATGATGCGCTCTCTTGCCACTTACCCTAACCATCAAAAATGAATGCGTCATCCTAACCTTTAGCCTAAACCTAACCTGATTGTAATCCTGACAGTAAAAATGCCTTTAAACTCGTGGGGACCAGGATTTATATTTTTTCATTTGGACAAAAATCTGATTCATGATTTCTGAAATTTTGATTCATCTGGAAAAAACTGAATATATATGTCGTTTTTGGTTTCACCCAGGAAAAAAAAATGCAGACAACTTTACAATTTATAATTTAAAAATGATATATTTTGATATTAAAACTCTTGTTAGCTGTGTTAGCTTATTAGCTGTTAGCTTATTAAATGCTGGCTTATTAACTACTTGCTCATTAACTGCTAGTTTATTAGCTGTTACCTTACTAACTGTTAGCTAACAGTGCCAGTGAATGAGAAGTGCTTTGCTGATGTTTCACTAATATGGTCTGGAAAACAGAGAAATCAAAAGGACAGCAGGAAACTTGGTGTGATACTTCATAGCAGTTGTTTCTGGCTTTTCAATGAGTCTTCAACCTCCACCCCTGCTCACCTGCAGATGGGCGGAGCTCCGTATTTGACAGGAAATTACCTCACTAGTATGTTCTTTATTAAAGAAAATAAAATGAAAGGAAAAAAAAATTAAACCTAAATAAAACCATGAGTTGAGTTGACTCTTTTAAGGAATGCAGTAAAGATTTTTTTTAAATGCCCAAATAAATTCACTGCAGTAAATGCATTATTTTAAATGATAAAATGTTTTTCATGTTTTAAATGTTGATGATATTATTAACTGTTAATTGTTACATATTGTTACATAATTTCCCTAGAAATTAATAAAGTATTCTGATTCTGATTAACCAAAGTTGTTAGTGCAAGAACCTGTGAACAACTGATAAAAGATGAGGGCATTTTGCTTTTGCTTCATTGTCTTTTCTCAGAATCTAAACCAATCCAGATGTTATATCAGACTCCTGTCTTCTAATGACTTTTTTTTAATTACTTTGAGCCTTTTGGTTCACAGTGTGTGACTAAAAAAGGATTCTGATTCTGAGTTTTCGCTCCGGTGTCAGATCAGTCAGCTGAGCTGTGCAAGTAGAGACATTCTCTGTGTGTTTTATTGGACTTTGTAGGTCCTGCAGGAAGACAGCGTGCTCTCACACAGTTTTAGTTTGAGTTCAGTGAGTCTCAGGTTGCCATAATCTTCACTCCTGCGTTGACCTCACACTGACGGCGGTGCCGTGGTCGACGTGCTCGCTGTAAAGTTTCTGTGTGTATGAATGTGTGAATGTGAACACACAGCAATGCAGATTTTTGATTTCTGAGGAGAAGCTGAGGGCAGCAGATGATCACACACAGGAGCCTGGGTGTGACCCCTGACCCTGTGGGCCCCTGGATCTGTGCCTGGTAGACCCTGCTCAGTGATGTGCAGTAAGAATGGCAGGAAATCCTGGAGTGTAAATAAGAACATGTTTTCTCTTTTTCCCGAAACTTTCTGCCTCATCATCACACACTGCTGATAACACACACTGCTGTCTTTGTGAGGACCCTCTCTGACTCAGCAACATGCAACGAGACCGTGGTCTCAACCCAAACCTGAACCCTGCAACCATGCCTGAAGGTTTGAAAGCCTGAAGGCCTGAATATAAGAATAATGAATAAGTACAACGTTTAAATAGTTTATCTGAGGTACACACGACCAGTCCTTGCTGTGCTACTCGAACAAAATGAACTCCATGTTGGATTCAGTCAGACTACTGAAACTGGTCAGGAGAAAGTTCACTGAGCTCAGAGATCAGCTGAGAAGGATGATCATTTTTTCGATGTTACACACGTTAGACCCGTCATTTATACTCTGGGAATGCAAAGATCCTAAAACTCCAGTCCAGCCTTACTGGATCCAGGTGCTGATGATCAATGCACTGATTAACCGATCGTCATCGACGGTCTGAGCTCCTCTACCAAAGGACAAGTTTTAGCAGTTTGAAGGTGTGGCCCATTCAGGCATTTATGTTTCAGTAAATTGATAACAGGGTTAGAATGATCAAAAAAATAAAAAAAATAAATCCCAAGAGCTACACCTCAGTTAGCAGGTTAAAGGTTAGAGTTCATGACAGCATGGTTAGAAAAAGGCTGAACAGGTATGGCTGTTTAGTGGGGCTGGAGGAGAAAGCCTCTTCTCTGTAAGAGGACACAACAGCAGGGATCAGGTTTGTAAAGCTGCATCTGAACAAAGACTTCAGGAACAACATCCTTTGACAGATGAGACCAAATGTAGATGTTGGTCCATCATGCACAGCAAACAGCTCGGACCAACTGTCAGCACGGTGGAGAAGGGATGATGATGTAAGTCGCCTCTGTCAGTGCGCCCCAGGGTGGCTGTGGCTACAACGTAGCTTGCCATCACCAGTGTGTGAATGTGTGTGTGAATGGGTGGATGACTGGATATGTGAAGCGCTTTGGGGTCCTTAGGGACTAGAAAAGCGCTATATAAATACAGGTCATTTACCATTTAAGTGCACCTTGAACTTCTTTTGTGGTTCTTCAGTGTGAGGCCATTTGTCCCACAGATAACTTTGGGACCAACCTGGGTCATCAACAGGACAAAGATCCAAGCACAGCCACAAATTTGCACCAGAACGGCTGAAACAGAAAAGAATCGAGCTGCTGCAGAGCTCAGAGAGCTGTGCACAGTTCAGATCAGTTTGAATGTTTCTCAAATTGTTTCTATGGTCTGATGTTTCATCATCTGTTCTTTTGTTCCTGCTGTTTAAACTGTCAAATGAAGGAAGTGATGGATGCATCCATCACTGACTGACAGACAGAATACTTTCTCCTAACTTTGTTTAAACACATCCATGTGAACAAAACTGTGCAGGTTTAATATGTGTTATATGTTTGTTATATTTACATCTTTCTGATGTCTTTAATTCAAGAGTGACTCACTTTGACACAACACAGTCAGATTTTTAACATCAGAGAGCTGTGAAGTGTTTTTAATCATTCTTTTATTCAAAAATCAAAAAGAAGACTCTTCTTGGGTGAGGTGGAGGCAGAACGGGCACGGCCTTCTGTGTTTAGATGTAATGAAGTACTTTTACTCTACGTCATCAGCTGCCTGTACAGCTATACTGCTGAACTTCCAGCTGGAATGCAGCATTTCCTGTTTCTGGATCATTCACATGGTTTCCTTCTTTCAGGATGTCTTTTTGGGAATGTTTCTGGAATATCCTGTGAGGGGTTTTATGGTTTGTTAAAGACAAACTGAACCAAATCTCCTCTAACACAGACTTGTCTACATTTTCTCTACCAGGCATTTTATTTTTTGTTAGTCAAAGTATAATAAACTGTATTTATGTGGAACCTTTAAACAGACTCACAGCTATTTGTTCTGTTGTTTTCATGTTTTTGTTAATAAAGCTTGCCAGCAGAAACTGAACAAAGAACTCTTCACATCCACATTTACGGGATCATTTCACCTTCTGATGTCAGTTTGATTTTTTTTTGGACAGAAATTACAAAAATATGATTCCATACCAAATATTTAACTTTTAAAAATTATTTACACATAAATATTTTTATTTTAAAATATGAAATCAGTCTGTGGGCTGCAGAACTGATGAGACTGATCAGGAGTCATGGATCTCTGACCATCTGGTGTGCTTCAGTCATTCAGATCTTCAGATTGAGTGTGCAGCAGCACTGATCCTCCTCCTGGTGGCACTCTGGATGCTTCAGAAACATCACGTTAGAGAAGTCTGTCCAGTCTGAAACATGAAAACGTTCAGGCAGTAAAATCCTGTCCTGGGTCTGCTGCTCACAGGTGAACATGAAACAGCTCACACAGGAGGCATGCAGGAGGCTGTCACATGGCTCACCTGGATCTTTCCACCTGGAGCAGCAGCTCCGCTCTGTAGGCCTGATCAGATTGGTCCAAGGAGGATCTGTCTTCACCTGAGAGGTTCAGTCCTTCCTTCCTTTACACTCTTTCAGATCCAGATGTCCAATTTGTCTCTTTCCAGAAATCCTTCTTTTATTCCAGGTGTTCTTCTGTTACCAGGTATCATGCTGAGGTGAATGAAGGTGAGCTACGTGTTCCACATGTTTCTGTTTCCAGGTGTGTTACTTACAGGTGTGCATGTCGTTCATGCTCTCGCAGCGCCTGCAGTGGACGTAGCAGCACCACACAAACTTGCACTCGCAGCGCTGGACGTGTCTGACCACGTGCGTGTTGTATCCTCTGCCACAGCACAGCAGGTTGCAGCCATCTGGCCCCGTGGACGTCCGGTTGCACCGGCGCCCTCTGGTGCCCGCGATGCCCCGCCGCCTGTCCTCCAGACAGTAGTTTGGAGACTTGTTGAGGAAGATGAGCTGGTGTTTGTCCACATGGAGACGCCGCTGGTCCTTCCGCTTCGTCTTCCTCTTGGATCGCTCCGTCACCTGCACGCTGTGCTCGTATCTGTCCTTCAGATATGTCCCGACCCGCTCAAACGGCGCCATCGTCCTCCAGCACGTCTTCACCGCGCAGGAGCCAGAAACACCGTGACAGCGACAGTCTGTGGACATCGTCCTGTTGATCGCCTGCAGGATGCAAACAGGAAGTTAATCACACCTTGGACCTTTAGACTTTCAGCTTTAGTTTGAGTCGCCAACGTTCACCTGTCGCCCAGCCTCGCTGTTGTGCTGGTTCATGGTGCTCGGCGTGTAGCTGCTGCGGCTCGTCGACATGTTCTTCACGGTGTGGTCCATGAACTTGCGGCTGAACCACGTCCCGTACTGGATGTGATCTGAGCAGCCGCCCCAGTGCCAGCCCTCTGCTGCTGAGCCGCCGCCCCGCAGCCGAGCATCGCAGCCGCACTCCGTCATGTTTCCCTGGCTGCAGGAGCGCGTGACGGCGTGGACAAGCCCTGCTGCCATCACCGCATAGATGAACGCTGTCTCTTTGGTTCCTGCAGTGACAGAATGGGCAGACATGACACTTCTTTCAGGAGGTTTCATGAGGTATACTTTCATCGTCTCAGATGCTTCTTCGCTCATTGGTTAACAATCTTCACCTGATTCAGAGTACCCCTCAGAAATGAAAGCAGAACCACTCTGTACTGGTCACACTCCAGCTGTTTTTATCTTTCAGTCCAAAACTAAAAGCAGTCAGTGTTAGCAGACAGGCGAAGTCCTGTCAGTTAAAATTCACTGGTTGACGTACACTTCTGCTCTTATCTGCTACACTTCAGCTCCTTTCAGAACTCACATTTAAATTAACGCCCTACATCCTTTCAGCTTCTCACCGCTGAACCTCAATTTAAGCTATCTAATAATTTAATATATAATTAATAGATTTTATATTTAAAAGTGTATTAAAATAAAATATTTAAAGTCTGTGTAAATGTTTTAATATTTACGCTTATTTTAATTTCATATCATCACTTCACATCCATTTTCATCATCAGAAGAAAATGGGTGGATATATGGATGGAGGGTTTTTCAGACTGAAGTGCAGTCTGTGAGTTTCACAGTCTGTAGTCTCTGTAAAGTCTCATATTCAGACGTGCTGTCTGAAGTATTCTGGTCACATTGAGGAAGTGAAGAAATCATTTATCACTAAGACTGGTATTGGTGCTAAAGGGGGCGCTGCACTCTACAGGCAGAGACAGGAACTGCAGAAAACGATTTAAATGATTTCTGAAACCTGAATTTTCTGCTTTAAAGTCTGCAAATTAAACTGAAGGAGAACATTTCTCTCTGTAATGAATGTAATTTACAAGTCATTGAATGAAATTAGGTCATGTGACTACATTATGGGTTTCTGTGCACTCTGACCATCACAGATATACAGAAGTTTGCTAGCCAGTGTTTTTCCTCAGACTGTAAAAGCTGATTTTACTCTCAGCGACCTCTGACCTCTCACACTGTGACCCTTGATGGTGTTACTGAATGCCTTGTTGATGTTAGAATTCTTACTCTATTCACCCTTTTCCTCACTCTGCCTCACCTAACCAGACTTATCTTGTTTCCTCTTTTACTTTCTCTCCACTGATTGGCTCTGGAGTTTGTCCCCTAATTAAACTCACCTGGCGCACATTATATAAAAATCTAATCTATTCTCAGAGAAGCTGAGCCAACACACGCCTGAGTGGGAAAAAATACATTATTTCAGTCAGATTCATTTCAGCCAATCAGAAGCAAGCTAAAACGGCCACTGTACATGCTCAGTAGGATTCTGTGGCTGCTTTTTGAGAGCTTTGGAACAAATAAAGCTTCGGTGAGCAGTGGTGGTCAAGTTACTTAAAAATAGTAATTGGTTACTTCTCCAAATCCCTTTACTTTAGTGATTACTTATTTTCAAAAGTAATTAGTTACTTTATTACTTAGTTACTTTTTAAAAACATGATACACAACCTGAATATGCAATAAAGTAGGGCTGCTCAATTAATCGAATTTTAATCTCGATTACGATCTGGGTTTTCAACGATCATTAAAAATGACTGAGCCGATTATTATATTGCTTTACTCTCGCGCTGCTCCGTGTGGCAAATCGAGCGCACCTCTCTGCGTTTCGAACACGCATCACAACAATTAAGAGGACCCGAGGGAAGCTCGGAAAGCTAAGCAGAAGTTATTTGGAGAGGAGAGGATAATGGCTGCTGAAGAAAGAATGCCGTTGGTTGAAAAGAGAGGTAAAACGACTTCAGTGGTGTGGAAACCAATGTTCCCTCTAAGCTGCGCACGTGCGCAATTGCGCACTGCTGGCACGGTCTCTGCGCACAGAAAATCTGCGTTGCGCACAAAGAAAATCTAACCTGAATTGAAATTAAAATTAAAACTTTAACAATTCTGTTTTGCAGTGTTAGGCTACGTTCACACTGCAGGCGAAAGCGCATCAAATCCGATTTTTTTTGACCCTATGCGACCCATATCCGATCATGGTATGACAGTGTGAACGGCACGAATCCGATATTTTCAAATCCGATCTGGGTCACTTTCGTATGTGGTACCGAATCCAATACAACGGTCATGTTGCTTTAAATCCGTCTTTTACGTCACTGACACAAGACAGACGCCAATTATCAGCGCCGGAGAAGACATCGCGAACGCTTCCTGGCCATCCAGTGTAGATGTTAGTGAAACTGTTGGGAAGACAATGTGAACATTTTATTTGTACTGTATAATCTGCAGATTCTGACAGAAATCTGCAACTATCCTTTGAAGCACCGCTCCTCTCTGAAACACCAATAAGGATCATTATTAGGTTATTTACATTATTATGTAAATAACAGAATAATTTAAAGCAAAAATTGGGAAACGTAAAGTCCGAAGTCTTTATATTAAGGCCATCAGTCAAACAATATTGTTTGGTCTGGGTCTAAACAGAGCGCGTTGTGTGTGACGTCTTCTTTTGCGCATGCGGCCCGCTTTGAGCGTTCACACTAGAGCGCGTTTGCTGTCGCATTTTATTTGTAGTGTGAACAAGCAGACAAAAAAATCGGATTTGATCAAAAAATCGGAATTGAGCATTAAGACCTGCAGTGTGAACGTAGCCTTAGTCAGTAAGTGACTGGCTGCTCCTGTATGGGATTAGAACGATGCCACCTTATCCTATAGTCCAGCCAATAATGCGATTCACATTCGTATATACGCAGCCAATCAACGTCGTTGACAGGCTATGACAGCGTCCTTATGTGCCGACACCAGTGTTTTAGCTAGCAAAGCGGCGTGGCTGATGTGCAGTGAAGCCACATTAATGACAACGTGTACAACCATTGGAGATGTGAGCAGGACAGACGGAACAATTGACGGAAAAAGTGTGGACTTTATACCAGTTTTTAAATTGTGTTGATAGGCCACGTAAAACCAGAGTTATGATAAAAATATTTGCAATGTTTGGTTTTCTTCCTGAATACTATCGTTGTTTATATTTACTGCGGGAAGAAACGGTAAAAACTGCGTTTTATAAGGAAAACGCTCAAAGCACTCTCCACCTGTGAGCAAAACCAAAACCAAAACCCCCCCCACCCTTTCCTATTGGTCGAAAAAAGTACCGTGTCGACCAATCAAAAAATGATATGGCAACGTGGCATCTAGTTGTTAAGAAACGGGGGGAAGTTTTAGGAGTGACGGCGGTGCTTTGATATGTGAGAGATTTGATACGTTTAGCGCAAATCTTGTGTAGTTAGTGTGTAGTGTAGTCAGTAGTTTTGTTGTGTGTGTCAGAACAATGAGGCGGCTGCTGAATGTTACAGGTGTTACAGGAGTGATACATCTCCTGTTGTCAGGCCTGCAGGTATCAGGCTGTTGTTCTCCTTTATCTCATAGTGGACAGCTGATTGTTCTGTAAATAGTTTGAAATGTTTATTTAAAAACGCCTTGGCTGCATTAAAAAATAAATAGCTGCAACAAACTTTGTTGTTTGCCAAACTGAGTTACTTTTTTAAAGTAATTAATTGCCCAACATTGGTCATTATATACTGTATTTTGCAGACAGAGAGTTACAGGACTCTCCCAGACCACAGACTCATAATACAAGTCAGAGCTTTATGAAAAAAAAAAGAAAGAAAGAAAGTTGTGTTTTCAAAATTGGAGTTCAAGTTATTTTTACTTCCAATAGTGTTAACATCCTACACAGGTCATGAACAGGATTTTTTAAATTTTCATTGTAAGTGGGCTAAAGCAGTTAATTAAAAGTAGTCTAACATAAATGTAAATGCTGTAATTTGATTATTTTAATAAATCCTTGGATGGATTAGATGCTGGCGTGACCACAGTGCACACGTCTGATGTCGCTCACAGTGGTCCAAGGGATCGCTCAGGGAGTTTGTGTGTTCACTCAGACACATGAAATATTTGAGGGAACATTGGTGGAAACATTATGGGTTCGCGGAGTCAGACGTGGATCAAATATTGTGCAGTATTTTGAAGTTCACTAAACATAGATGTTTACATTTTTCATTTATTTTTTATATTGCAAACATTTGCACTGTAATCAGTATTTGCACACTATTTTATATTATTTTTTGACAATCTTTAAAGCCATTATTCAATACATTGTTATTGTTAAATAAATATCGTCAAATAATCGAGATCTCAATTTCAGTGAAAATAATCGTGATTATCATTTTTGCCATAATCGAGCAGCCCTACAATAAAGCAATAGACCTTTCAACCTTTTTCTGCATAATCCATCATATAATATTGAAAATTCTGTTTTTAAAACTTGTTTTATTAGTTTTAATCTTTTAACTTTATGCACATTTCATCATGCAAAAATTAAATTATATGCAACTGTCTCTGACTGGAAGAATTTCTTTTAACATTTAAACCTATTTTCTGCATATTCCAGCATATAAAATAAAATATTTTTTGTGTTTACACTCGCTCTTTCAAATAGATGCAAGTAAAACACAGCAAAAAATAAATAAAATCAAAGATTCAGCATCACTAAGTCCTGTCGCTCTTAAATCTTATTTTCACCTGTTTCGCAGGAGCGGGGCTGTCACAGGTTTGCCAAGTGCTGCAGCGGCCATGTCAGTGGGGAGGATCTGGGGATTTCTCTGTGAATTTCACATTCCTGTGGCAGCGTGCTAGGTGCTTGCTCAGATTTGAAGTTTAATTTTTTGCTGTAGAAAGAAGTTTTTTCACACGCAGAGTGTACAGCAGACACTTTTTACAGAATCAAACTCAAAGTAATGTCCGTACTTCCAAGCTTTAAACACTGCATGGTCGTACTCTCTCCCGCACTGTTGATCTACACACGTCTGTTGCTGCCACGGACGTCGCATGCTGGTATGTCACTGTCATAACTCACTGACAAACAAAATCAGGGTTTAGTAACCCAGTAATGCAGTGTGCTTACGGGAAAGTAACAGTAATCTAATTACAGTTTTACAGTAGTAATCCCTTACTTTAATCATTACTTGAAAAAAGTAATCGGAACACGCGTTACTGGCCATCTCTGTCGATGAGTGAAGCCTGTATTTGCTCCATGGCGGTCCTGCTTCACCTGAGCAGTCAAGCGTCCAGGTGAATCAGAGGGAGGAGGCAGTTAGTTTCATGCAGAGAGGTGGAGGCTCTCCCCCCCCCTTTGTAAAGTGATTTTACTCACCGCTCGTGAGCTCATGCCCGAACACGGGCACCTGCTGATTGGTGGAACAGTTCCAGCGCTCGTGCCTGAACTGTCTCTGACATTCGGCCACCCCGAGGCGCGCGCCCTCCTGGATGCCCGGCAGTAGGACGGACTTCCTGCTGCACAGCTCGCGCTGCCGGGGGCTCAGAGGCAAGTTGGAACACCCCAGCTTCTCCACCACCCCCGGTGACGTCACACCGAGCCACCTGTCGACGGAAATCAGCAAAACTTTATTTAAAATAAGGAAAAGTTCAGACAACACACCTCTGATTTATTCATTTATTACCTGTCCATCCTGCACAGGTGTGAAGTGAAGCACTAACTCTGACGTCACGTTGTGCAGCGTTCCTGGCTGCATGCTTGCTTATCATACAGCGTAAGATCTAAATGAACGCTTGTATGTACCTGAGATGTTCCGTTATTCGGGCCGAAGTCGATAAGAAACTTCGAGAGTATGTTTATATGAAACGTGTAAATACTTGCTGTATTTATACTAATATAAAACACATATTAGAGAAAGTGGTTGCTGTGTATGTGTGCTTTGAATTTGCCCCCCATCTGATTTCGGTGGCCCCGCCGGCTCGGTGCTCATCTGCGCCTTTTATCAGGTTCTTGGCGGAGATCAGGTCTCTTGTGCGCGTGCGCTGCTGCTGCGGATTAGAAACGGTCTGTGCACGCGCACAGTTCGGATTCTTGGACATTACCGTGGAAAATCCGCGTGTTTCAGCCAAAAACGAGATGCAAACCTCATCAGCTGAGTGTGTTGGGGTCACACAGAGGTCACACCGAGTCTGCGCGCAGTTCTATGAGCGCGAGAAGCTTTTAATGAGTAAGAAAGAAGAGGCGCTCTTTAACGACACCGTTAATGCTCCCGTAGGCTGAGCCGGTGAATTCGCTGTTCTCCAGGGGGACTCTGCACTCAAGTTCTCCGCTGCCCTGCGGCTCACAGCCAGCTGGCTCCGCGTACTCCTCCGGGAGCTTCATCTCCATAAACGTCTTCACGCAGGACTCTGACGGCTCCGTGCCAGCGAGCGCTTTGGCACGAGACAGCTGAAGAAAATTTTTAGGCTTTTATTTAGCGCGCGCGTGTGTGTGTGTGTGTCTGTGTGTGTGTGTGTGTGTGTGTGTGTGTGTGTTTGAAACTTAGTGTGCGTGTGTGTGTGTGTGTGTGTGTGTGTCCTTGGAGCTCTGTGTGTGTGTTTGTGCTTGGATTTCTCTGTGTGTGTGTGTGTGTATTTTGTAACATACTTACATCCAGCTGCCCCTGCAGCACAGCGGGCACACGCACACCAGCAGCAGACTCAGAGCGCTCATGTGTCGGACTCCGCAGCTCCGCGCCTCCATCCCTGCTCAGCTCCGCATGCTGACAGCGACCCGGCCCGGAGCAGGCTCCTGAATCCCGCTGAAGGAGTCTTTCCTCTACTCTGCTCTCCTCGATCTGCAGGAGAGGAGAAGCACCCTGGACCAGTCCGAGTCCCGGGCGGTTCTCATTGGACAAACTCAGGACTCAGCAGCTGACGTCAGAGCTGGACTATAACTGGCTGGATGGGTGAGAGGCTTCATGATAAAAACTTCGTGCTGACATCTGATCCCGAAAGGCAAATAAACGACAGAACGCAGTAGAAAAAAAATCTAAAAGAGGCTGGTTTTTGAATGACATTTTAGTTAAATAAAACTTAAAAAGATTAAAACTGAAACGATTTCGTGAACTTAGAAAGCAAACCAAAATACAAAAACGATACTGAGGAAATATGCTTTTAATATCTGAGATCATATTTTATTACAACTGATGAGAAAACGTGTTCGCTGAGAGTCACTGCTTTCAGAAACTTTCAGAAAGTTTCTATTGTAGTGCCTGTACTGATTTTCCTGATTTTCCTTTCATTCAGTAATAATTATAAAGGTTAAAACTAACTAATAACACCGAAACAATAAAAACGAAACATTTTTGAAATAATGGAAACTAAACGAGTAAATTCTCCCTGGAAACTAAACTGAACTAAAACGAAAAAGTCAAAATGAAATAAAAATAAACAATATTTAGGAAACAATAACTCTGTTGTTGGATTTTTGAAGAATGCTTGTCAAAAGTATTTGTATTTTACAGGGACACTGCGCTAAAGCGGAAACACCCAAAGTCCATTCAAATATTGATCATTTTAATCCTGTTAATAATGATGTTTGATCCTAACAAGGAACTACATATTGTCACCACGTTCAGTTCCTGAAAACGTAAAGACAACTTTCTTAAAGCAACTTTTGTCAATATGACCAAAAATGTAATAAATAAAAAACAATTTATTTCCTAATTCTGGAGCTTTCAGCCTCCTCTGTGGACCTCCAAAAGTTATTCAACAACCTAAAATCTGTCCTGATGAAGCTGGAGATGATAATAATAATAATAATAATAATAATAAAGAGAAAAAGATGAGTTTTGTCCACTGGTGTTTTATTAAATGTTATAAAGCCATAAGTGAGACAGTGTTTAAAAGAATGAGTCTGTTAGAGTGAAGACGTTGTGAGGACCAAGCACTCTGGTTATGAATGTGTTCACAGTTGAGAATTAAAAACTTTTTTGTTTGACTTTTTGTTTTTTTATGAAGAGCAGAATCAGCACAGTCATAAAAATATTAATTTCTTCTGTTTTCAGCTTATAAAAAGACACATTATACATCTGTAGAAAAATATAGAAATATAAGCAGAGTCATAAAAGACACTTCTGTCACGTGATGAAGAGCTTTCATCGAGTCTTTGGAGCTAAAACTGGTCTGACATACAGAATCGATCAATCAGTGAGGCCTGAGGCTAAGTCTGAATCAGGAAGCAGCTGCTTGAATCCACGCTAACTCCTATCACTGTCAAACACATGGGCCAGCAAGAAGCAGCTGGTGCAGTCAGCAGAATTATTCCGGAGGATTTTTCTGGTTCTGAAATGGAAAATCCCAGCAGAAGGTCAGAGATTAACAGTCCTGCTGCTGGGACTGAAATGCTGAAAGCTTTAAACACCTGCGAGCAGCAGGAACCAGCTGAGCGCTATCTCAAGTAACCTCTGCTTATTAGAAGCCAGCAGCTGAGTCTGAGACCCTCAGCGTCTCGTCGGATTGGTGCTCCTGACCTGCACAGTGAGGCTTCTGTTCATTCTGAATAATCCACCTCCACCTTTGAGTCCCCCAACCCCTCTCTGAAGTCCATGTCCTGGAGGGGGACAGGTGACTCTCCCGCAGGATTCACCTGGCCCCTCCCAGGTGTTCAGTTTCGGGTACTGGGACACAGGCGGCTCAGAAGGATCTCAGAGTATACTTGGTTCACTGGTCCTCTAACACGATAGGTTGGGGGTTGAGACCCCGCGTCCTGCTCCGTGTCTGGCAGGGTTGATTGGCTGCCGAGTGTATGTACAGTTCTCTCTGTTCTGTTCGTGTTTGCGGTGGACGTTCTGTCACTGGAAGGTTTTGTGGACCAAAACTTCTCCACCTGAGAAAACAGAGCAGAACATCAGCTGTGAGGCCTGCAGCCCTGACCACGGGAAGCGCTTCGTTTGCTGATAAATAAAGTTGTGTTACCTCATGAAAGTGACAGGCACAGCGTCCCTGCAGGAACTCTTTGTATCGACCCATCGTGATGCTGAACGTGTCAATCACTTCGTACCCATGATGCTTGGCGGTGGTGACAATGTCGTCGTTCTCCCTGTACAGGTCCTGTATCTCTGTCTGAATTAATGATCAAAGAAAGCAGCTTTAATTCCCATAGAGGGGTATGAATGACAGCAGGAACAGGAACAGGAACCTACCAGACTGAGAGACCTGATCCCGTCCACAGGCAGATGGAAGCCCATCCCTAAAGACTTCACCACCACCAGGATGTTACTGAGAGATTCACTGAGGAGGGACAGAAGTAACCCCACGTTACCATAGAAACCAGAGTCCTCAATAACATTGCTAATCCCGAACGCTAAGCCCTGGGTTAGTGTCTTTACTGAAAGGGTTTCTCATGTTACAGTAAATGCAGGACTGGAGTACAGGTGAACCTCAGGGATCAGTGTTAGGTCCTCTGTTCTTTAGATCAGTGCAAGCCCATATGGAGATAACACTGTGGTTTATACTGTATGTAGGTGGTGTTACACTGTGTCTCCTCACCTGTCCAGCACCTCACTGACTGTCCTCAGGTGATTGGTGTTGAGCCACTGGACTCCTCCCACCACCAGAACTGTTTGGTTAGAGTTCACCAGAGGCTGAGACCTTAACAGACAAGAACAGGAAAAGTCACCAGTTAAATATCTCACGGCTTCATGTAACTTGCCTCAAAAGTGGATTGTTAGGACCTCACCTGTTGAGCAGCTGCTGCAGAGCCTGCCTGAACGTGGGTCGCTGCTTCTTCTCCAGCCAGAACTGAGGATAGTACGAGTAGCTGACCAGAGTTCGTCCTCTGTTCAGGTTCCTGTAGACCAGCGTGTCGTGAGCTTTGCCCCAGTCCTCCAGGGTGGAGTTCACCCTCTCCATCAGAAAGTACATCATCCCACGATTTGTTGAGTCCCCGATAAACAACAGCTGAGGAGCAATGAGAGAACGGGTGATGTAACTCCATCAGGACGACCGTCCACAAACTGAGACATCTGATATGGACTGGTTCAAATCAGTTGATCAGGTGACCTTACCTTTCTGTCCTTCATACAGTCCTGCAGCAGGGGGTGGTCCACTATTGGGTGATAACAACCATCTGGCTGCCAGGAAACTTCCCTCCAGTCGCACGTCCTGTTGTCAGAACAGCTGAGGCATGGAACGACCCAGCGACCTGTCAGTCAGGTGAGATACACACAGGTGAGGCAGCGAGAACAAAAAGTCACATAACTTAAATCTGATGTATTATCTTAAGGGAGCAGTCCGCCAGCAGGACCTCAGACCTGACACGTGTCCTGAGCTGCAGGCATTACGTTGACTCTGGGATCCGCTGTGGGGCTGAAGACCACAGGGGCGACCCGGCTGGACCAGCAGACTGCAGTCCTGAACAACGGACATCAAACTGTGACAAATTTGCAATCAGCACTTCCAGGAAGTTCTGAACCTCCCGTGTGTGATTTCGGACAGCAGTACTCTGCAAACACGAACTGTAATTGGTAAAATGGCAAATGGACTGGTTCTTTCTTATGTTGTATTTTATTGTTTTATATTGTTATTTGTTGTATTTTCATTCTTTTTAATTTTGTTAAAATTAAGCACTTTATGATTTTTATTTCACAGATTTTTATCTGTGAAAAGCGCTATATAAATAAATTTTACTTACTTCTTATATAGTGCTTTTCAGCTGTATCTGAGCACTCAAAGCACTTTACACAAATTGCCTTATTCACAAGCACTTTTTTCTATGCCCTTTCATTTAAGTGCTTTCTATCTAACATTCATATGCATTCAAACTCCGATGGATACATCGAAGAGCACAGAGACTAGAGCAGATGGGGATCAAACCACCACCACTGCTGTTTTCTACTCATAGAAAATTACACATGAAAAACTTAAACACATGACTGCACCATCTTTAGTTTTAATCACTGGGTTTGATTCCCTGCAGGGTCAGAGGTCGCATCCATCCCAGTGAGCTTTGGCCTCTGAAAGTAAATCTGCTGTTTGAGGTCTGAAGCTTTTCGCTGTCAAACACCACGTCTTCTTCATGTGCTCGCCGCTTCCTCTCTCAGAGCTTCTCTTTCATCCTCCTCTGTGGATCCGTCCCCGTCCTCCTCTGCTCAGAGGTCAGGAGTCAAGCAAAGCGATCCACGCTCACCTCAGAGTCCCCGTGGGAGCCTCCAGGTCTGGCGCAGACTTCACAGCCACCGCCATCACAAACGCTGGCTCTTCTTCTTCTGCTGCTGCTGTTGCAGGTTTCGTCGTGGCGGCGTCACATTCCTCAAGTCAGCAGCGCAGCTCGCAACAAAGTGCGACAAGAAAACTTAACAGGGATTTTCTTGTTCGTACCTGCGCTCAGTGTACACGCTGCTCCGAGATCAGCTCCAAACACGCCGCCTCCAGCAGCAGCGGACCGTTTGAGGCCTCGCCACCGCCACGTCGCCCCCAACTCTGACTTTATCGAGGCCGCGGCCACGCGCTCCTCTTCCTCACCCGGACTCAGAGAGACGTGAGCCTTTCTCTCTGATCAGAGTTTCATTTCTGCTTCAAACTCCATAACAACGCGACGAAAGAGCACAGACGTCACTTTAACCATGACGACAGCTTTTGTGTAAATGCAGCTACTGAAGCCTGATGATGTCAGATATGACGTGCAGTAAAAAATGATTTGCTTTGTGAGAATCATTTTTATAACTTCGGGGACAGGGCTTTTTGCCTGGATGATAAAAAAAACCCTGTATTTTATTTTTTAAACTATCAGCTGGGAGTTTAAAATAATCAAATATAATAAATTATTTTCAAATCTCGTGTTCACAGGATAGTTAATATGACAAAGGTCAGAATCGTAGTCAGACATTTTCATGTTCAGTGAAAACAGACGGGTGGTGCGGAGTTGATGGAGCTGGTATTTGTGCAGCCACACAGAGCTGATAGAGGACCACAGAGCAAATGCCGGATCACAGGTGTGAAACACGTGTCAAACATTAAAAACTAAATGAATTTGTAAATGAATGTGTTCTCTTTGCGAATGGCTGTTTTTCTTTTTAATGTGTCAGAGTGCCGTAATTTCCTGCTGATGAATGTGACGTGACGTTTCATGCTTAAACCTTATTATTATTCCTGAACAGGTTAATTTTTCGGATATTTCATCAGTTTGTAAACAATATTTTCCTTCATTTTGGAAATCAGTGCAGTTTTTATTTTCAGTAAATAAATATTTGATTTTTTAATGATCAGACTATAGTTCATTTCACATACACTAGATGTTTATGATGTACATTATTTACTATTAAATAATTTCTAATAAAACAAGAATAGAAACATTGGAGACTGGGTATGGTTATAACATGGGGAGAGTTGCAGCGCCAGGAGTTGCACCAATTAGGGATGAGACATCAGGGTTTACCCATTTCTGTCCCTGATTTTAAATGGGGGTTGTCACAGGCATATGCGGATATTACTGAGAAAACAAGAACAGGAAAATATTTTTTTCACACAGCTGAAGATTAAATATGATATGACTTTGAGTACATTAGCACTTAGTCAAGCACTTGCTAGTTTCAAACCACCAAGAAGGAATATGTCAGTCAGGAATAAAGGCAAAGAGAAGCAAAAGAAGGAAAACCTGCCACAGAAGTGTTGAACTCTAACGCTGCTGAGACAACTTGTTATAATGTGGCACCAATCTGCACTTCAGGGCAACCAACATCCATTTATCATCACTGTGAAAGGGATTAAGAATGTACACACACACTGGCACTGATTTTTATACACATAATAAATAAGCTTTCTAAACCTAAATGCTTTTCAGACGGCAACTGTTCCTTAAGCATTCATACTGTCATGAAAGTTTGTTCTAGTACACTAATTTACACACAGCAGTGTGTTTGAGTTGTAGTTCAACACCATGTTCTCTGTTTTTGCTTCTTTTATTTAACAGCTAACCCTGGTAGTGTTGTAACAAAGGAATGCCGCATATTAACCCTGTGAGAATGTGTGTGTGTGTGAATAAATAAATGAGAGAAAAAGACAAACTGCTGAACATGAAAAGAGGGTTCTGAGTTTTTTCTCCGCCTGCAGGAATGAGGTGTGGGTGGGGGTGGGCTGTTTGTGTGGTGTCAGAATGAATCCATCATAGAGGAGCAGAAACACTCAGATAATCCTCCCATGTGATTGCAGAACTGATCTCAGGTCTGAGAGTCTTGGTAAATCCGGATCAGCGCTCATTAGATCATCTGAGCCGCCTTCTGTGGGAAACTCAGACCTCCGAACGGAGCAGTGGGTGGAGACGGGAGAGGAGGAGGTCTGACCAAACCAAGTGAGAAGAATCAAACACACACGCAGCATTCCAAATACATTCAAAGGAACATCTGCAGCAACATCTGCCTGCTGACGGGGTTCATAACCAGAGAGGTGGAGGTGTGGAGGCATTCACACAGGACGCTTGGACTGAACCATTAGTGCACATGCAGGGGGGAAACTCATGCAGGCCTGTAACCCAGAGCTGGAGCAGAGGTGGACATGAGTGGGTGGAGACAGCTGGACTCAGACCAGCGCTTCAAAAGCCTCATCAGCACTGAGGCGGGTGGAGGGCAGAGGGCGATAGCAGAACATGGCATTGAGGAAGATCACGACAACGAGCAGTGGAAGATGCAGACTTTAAATACACAAGGCAAACGAGGGAACAGAGCACAGGAGAGAGCACAGCTAAACATAGTCTAACTAATGAGACAGGGAAGCCAAACACAACAACCTGCACACAGGCCAGGAGACTATCAAAGTAAAAACCAAGGTAAGAGCAAGGGACAGAGAGAGAGAGCGAGGGATGGAGAGAGACAGAGTGAGAGAAGGAGAGAGAGACAAACAGAAATTACCAGACATGTTGGGCTACACAGAGAAATGACAGGGAAACAGACAAATTAACATGGAGACAAGACTGAGTTCAAAGAAGGACACTGGGAGAGGAAACTAGACACAAGAGGACGGGGAATGAAAAAAGAAAACCTCAGATAACAAGCTGAGATCTGGGGATACAAACAGAAATCAAAAGCATAACCAAAACTAGGACCTTCACCTCAGAATATTATATAAACCAAAATCAAAAATCCAAAACAGAAAAAATCCAGGTACAAAACCCAGGATCATGACAGGTGAGGGCGGAGGCGGAGGGCGGAGCTGGGTGCAGCTCAGGGCTTGGGAGTGGCTTTGTGGTCGTTCTCCCAGAGCATCTCTGAGCTCAGCTTCATCTGAAAGTTGATAAATAAGCTGCTGATCTGCATTTCCACAGAAACAAACAGGCCTAATGGGATCACGCTGCAGACAGGAGGTCAAAGGTCAGAGAGTCGCTGCCAAAACATTTTGTTCTGTTTAGGTTAGGAATGAAAAGCTGCTTCACGCTAACGCTCCACATCCCACACAGTCCAGAGAGGGAGGAGGCAGAGCCTCCAGAGCATGATGTTGCTGATACTGATCCATCAGCTCTGGCTCACCCGCCTGCAGAGACGGGTCGGAGGTCTGAGACGTGTTGGTGTGCACAGGTGTTCTCAGAGAGATTCACAGGTGAGATGTCCTCACAGAGCTCCAGCATCACAAACAAATACAACCTGCTGTCTCTGAGCCGGCCACCGTTCGTCTGTCTTTAGCTGACCAATCAGGACATGAAGGGCTTTGTCCTCTCAGCACACTGTGAGAACATCTGCAACAATGAAACATCTGGATGACACATCTGGACTGAGCTACTGCTCTCACAGAGGAGCTGAAGGGGTGGGTGGGTGGGGGGACCAGCTAGAAGTGATTTATTCAGACTCACAATGAGCTTCAAACAACAACCACAATCCTCACAATCAGCACACACGTCTCTGGACTCTGATTGGCAGCAGCTTAGGATCCAGGGTCACATGCCTTCAGGTGAGCACAGACACAAAGATTAAGCTCACCAGCTCCATCAGATAACCAATGAAGACATGACTGTAACATGATACACTCACACACACACACACATACGCAGGTGTGTTTATAGTGAGTCTTTGTCTTCACTCAGTTTAACCTGCAGAAACTCCCGTGGCCTCAAAACTCTTATTGTAATAATAATAAAAATTATTATTAATTTTGTTATTTTTATTGTTGTTGTTTTTATGTTTTTGTTTGATGCAGTGTTATCTTTAGCTCTCGTCAGCTGACTCAAGGTTTTACTGTTAAATGTGAGTACAGGTTTGATTCCAGTGTGACTCTGCTCCCACCTGCTGGAGCTGCAGATCGTCTGCAGAGAGAAGCAGCCAACGCCCACTCCTGATCATTAACACTCCACAGAGTCATCAGTTTTTAGTTTTGTTATTAGTCTTTGAGTGTGTGATGCATAAAAAACACATGCTAAACACAAGCTCACATTCATGCACACATCAGCAAACATCTGCACTGAAGCATCCTCAGACTGACTTCCTGTTTTCAGTAATATTTCAGCTGAACATCCTGCTCACGCTCAGACAGAGTCTCAGACCAAACTCTGACCTCTGACTACTGATCCTGGATAAGTTACTGGTGACCCGATGAGCCTGCTGGTTGAGCATCAACAAGCGCTGTGTTCTCAGGGGCCAACCAGGCCCGCTGAACTCCACCCTCTTTAACTCAATTTGAGGCTCTCAGGTGGATCACAGGTGGATGAGAAGGGGGCAGCTGGAGGGCAGATGAAAACATGAACCTGAGAGGGATTGGGGCTACGTGGGGGCATGGGCCCCACACAGCTTTAACCTGCATCAGGTAAGCTCATATGTTATGGACCTGAAACTGATCCAGATTAAAGCAGATTACCATCTTCTTCCTGAACAGACTGAAAGCTGGGAGCTGTTTGCTCACTGGAGATTTAACAGTGACAGACGAAGAACCTGAAGAACATCATCTGAACGTAAGAGACAGAAAACCTGAATCCTCTACAACCTGAGCCGAACACAAGCAGCTCCTCACACAGTTCGCTTTATTCTGCAGATGTTCTTTTGCAGTCCTGAGAAACATCCATCTGAGGTCACAGAGGAGAAGCTGATGGAAATGAGTGCAGATGTTGGAGAAGCATCAGCTTTGCAAATGCCTGCTCACGCTTCACCGCAGGCGTCAAGCTGTTAGCACCGCAAAGGGATGTGAGAGGAATTTAGGCAGAAACAAACGGAGCCAACATTTCATTCTTCTCAGAGTGTTGAGGTCATGTCAAGATGGTTTACTGAAAGCTGGAGCCAAGCCCGGAGCAGACATTAGAAAACACCAGAGCTTTTTTTTTTTATCAGGCTGATCAGATTCAATCAGATTTACTGAAGCAGTAAAGTGTGAAGGAAACAGATGTCAAGACAGACAGAGTTTTCTGTGCCAGGCTCTGCTGTATTGCTCTCTGACACTCATAGTTACAAAAGCAATAAATGACCAGCAGATCCTGCCAAACTCATCTCTTCACCTTATCTGTGCCCTGACTTACTCTAAAAACCAGATAAAAGATAACAAAAGATAATAAAAGAGGTTGCAAGCAACACAGCAGAGCTCAGGCAGACACTTAGCTGTCCTACCTGTGCAAACACTGGAAACTCAAAAAGGGCTCAAACATCCAGGCAACAACTCACATTTGTAACTGGAGTAACCAGAAGGTTTGAAATCAGACGTAACACAAAATAAACCTGTTCCAACCTTGTTTTACAAAATCCCGGACAAACCCCCAAATCATATAATTCTTATAATGGAGGGGTGAAGCGTCAAGGAAGGCAGAATGAAATAAAATAATTTGGTGTGTGCAGCTGGTGGACTGCACACACCCTGCAGTCCACCAGCTAACACGAGTGAATTCTGTATACCTGTGAAGCTGATGTAATAAACAACACAAAATAATAAACAACAAATAAATGTGTCCTGATCCTGTGTCATTTGACTCAGCATTTTAAGTTTTAATATATTTTGATGTTTATGGTTTATGTTTAATTTCATTAGGTTATATAAGTTCATTTTTATTATGCCTAGGTTGCCGTTATAGTTCATTGTTTATTAGATTACCCTAGTGTCTTCACCCGGTGTGTTTAAGTTTCCCTCGCCCTTCGTGTGTTTCATGTCTGTGTGTCCAAGCTCGTGTTGTGTCTGTGTCTCATTATGTTTCCTGTTTTATTTTGAAGACGTCTGGTGTCCCATGTCCATTGTGTTTAGTTTCACTTCCCCTGTGGTGTCATTATGTTCATTCCAGTCAGCTGTTTCCCCATGTGTTTCCACTTCTCCTGATAACCTCCTGTGTGCATTTAGTGTGTGTGTTTTCATTCATTCCTTGTCCGATCGTCTGCTGTCCTGCCATGTCATGCCATGTTCCCAGGTCTACATGCCAAGTTGTCGTGTTTAAGGTTTTTCATGTCAGGTTTTCATGTTCAGAGTTTTTTATGTTTAGCCTTAGTTCACCCAGTTTAGGTTAGTGTTTAGTTTTGTCTTTGCCCCATGTTTGGTATGTTTAAAACCAGCCTTTAACAAACGGCTCACTTTCAGTTAATATCAAGTTTGTTTCCACACTTTGTGTTGTCTGCACTTGGGTCCACCTCCTCACTCCACACAGTCTGCTTCAGCCAGACTGTGGCAAAACGTTGGTGTAATGGGACCAGAATTTGTGCATTTTGCTTTAAATGATGAACATCCTGTTAACAAAGCTGTCTGAAGTTTCCTGATTGGTTGTTTCCATTTCCATCAACAGCATTGAAGAGCTTGCTGCTGTGTTTCTCACCATTTAGCTTTCAGAGATTATTCAGTCAAACTATCACAGAGTGGGAAGCCAGGTGGGAATTGGGCCTTATTGTTGTTGTCTGGATTTTTCAGGGTAATGTAACATTTCAGGGCTCTTCCGGGCGACTAACGTGATGAGAGCAGCTTCAGCAGACCTGATCAGACTGATGATATAACTGATGACTTCAACCCCATTGAAACAGCAAAATACAAACTTAAAGGAGACTTTGTGTTTGAAGAAATGAACGTCACACACCCTGCAGTCCACCAGCTAACAGAAAAGCTCCTACCTGCACAAAGCTGCACATCACGTGATATCCAAACATGGGCAGGCTGGGCCGACTCTCCCTGTAAACATGGACAGTGTAGATGGACATGATAACAGGCTCCGGGTGGCTGCCGTCCATCACCAGGATGCTGATCTTGCTGTTGCCGAGGCCAACCGGGTAGTTCGCCATCCTGAAGGAAGAAACTTCTTGTTAATCCTGCTGTTGTAAAAGTGGCTGCAAGGAGGTGCACTGAGGTTATCCTCTGTGAAGAGGAGCAAATGGAGCTACAAAGCCAGCTTCACATTTTATTTGAGTTTCATAAATCCAGCATGGATCACAAATCTAAACTGAAATAAAACAACTCTTGTGTCCCTTCCTTTTTCCTCATAAAAGCCCAGCATAATGCTAATGCATAGTTAAAGCCCAGAAGAGAAGTAATAGTAGTAGCTGGTTGCTGTCAGCAGGCTGCTGCTTGCTTCATGCCCCAAATCAAAATGGCAAATGCTATAAAGCAGTTCACGTTCTGATTTTACTTCAATAGAAACGTGTTAAAAGAATCTAATAAAGGAAGTACATCTGTTGTCTCGACTCCTGCTTAAACATGCTGTCCAATCAAATATCACATTTTGAGGTTCCTTTCATTCAGGACTACCTCGACTGCACCTTCTAAGGGCCAGGAAGTCTGGGAATTGTAGTTCTTCACGTTCTCTGCTGTAACCTGTTGGTTTTTACAGTCCTGGTCTCACCTGGGTCCTCGGTGTTCATCCAGGTGGATCCTGCAGGCCGAGCTGACAGGTTCCGGCCGGATCCGAACTGTCATTGTGTCAAAGGTCACCTCTGTGCGGTACTCCTTCACCAGGGGATGGAATGGGGGGGTCAGAATGAGGGGGGGGTCTGTGTAGATCTGTCGAAGGTGGGGGTCCACACAGAGACCTGAAACAGAAGAATCAGCATGACGTTCGATCTCGAGGTTCTACTTCACTTCACCCATGACACCTACCACTAATGAACAGAGCTTTCACAGTAGAGTACTGAGCAAGTCCCGCCTAGGAAGCCCCTGAACCTGTTTGGGGGTAAAACCATCTCCTGTTTCCTCAGGTAGAAACCAAGCATCATCCTCTAAGGCTGAAGCTGGAACTCCGTTACAGAAAAAAACTTTGCGGATGCTGTGATCACACTTTGGCTGCATGGATCAGAAAACCTCTGCAAACTGCATCCACTAACCACTTCACTTCCACCTGTACGTTAAAGCAGATAACCGTCAGTGAGCTGATGCTTTTCCATCTGCAAACAAATGCCATTTGTCCCACCGCCACCAGGAGGCACCAGTGAGTCTACATTAGTGGGACAGATGTGAGCAGTACCAGGACCAGCGATGAGCACATTCTTCCTGTGCTTCTCTCACAGGTGTAGGTGTGAATGGCTGTCTGTGTTAGCCCTGCGTACCTCTACAGGTGTACCTGCCTGTCGCCTTGTGACAGCTAGAACAGGTTGTATGGATTGAGCAGCATCATGTGACCACATGTGTTTCCAGATGTCAGCACTGGTCTAAAATCCACATCTCACCTTCGTCCTGCGAGGAAGACAGAGCTGGCTGCTGCCTGGGCGGTTCGTCTGTCCTGTGGGAACATCAGACATCAACCTTCTGTGAGCGTCTAAGTTCACACACAATGGATGATCTCACACCTGTGAGCCTCTTACCTGCAGCTCCTGTTTGTTTTCAGCTTGTAGAAACCTTCGATCTGGGTCAGGAGGTCAGGGAGGTCAGAGAGGCTGCGAGGCAAGGATGAGGAGGAGGAAACACTGGGATAGAGCTGTGGGGACAAACAAGGCAGACAAACACAGTTAACACTGATGAAGAAGAAGATGATGAAGGAGGCGGGGCTTAACTAACCGGCTGAAACGCTGATGACGTCTTCATCAGCAACTGAAAGTGCAGCAGAAGAAGAAACTCGTCTTCAGACAAACTGATGCCAAGTGTCCCTGTACAGCCACCGTACTGACACACACACACACACACACACAGTCAGGTGGGTGACATTTAATTTTTTTATTTATTAATAAAAACAAACAGTATCTTATTTTTTATTTATGAATCAAAAAAAGTGTCTGTAGGATGTCCATCAGGTTTAATTAATTTTTAACTCAGTGTTTCTGTTTCTTTTATTTATTTCATTTTATTTGTTTTGGTTAATTATTCAATAAATACGCTTTTTATTAATTTATTAAAATATTTATTCTTTTTCTACACGTGTTATAGAATTTACTCATTATTTATTGTTATCTTTTGCATTATTAATTAATATATTATTAATAATTATTCATTAATTATTACTTATTCATTAATTTTTTCCTGACATAGAAAACTCCTACTCCTTTAATGACAACAAGCTACTCACCTGGCTCCCCTCCCTCTCCGAGGACAGGTGTGTGTGTGAGGACAGGTGTGAGAGTGGCGGCAGCAGGAAGTGCAGCGTGTCCTCCAGGATCAGGTCTTTGGTGATCTGTTGGTCAAAGGCATCGTTGCTCAGTCCTGAAACGTTTAACTGCGTGTCCACCTGAAGAGGAGAAGCAGACCAATCATAAAGCAGCTGAGGTCAAGGCGCCCTCTGCTGGTCATTCACCTGAACAGCTCAGACTGGTTCTGTGTTTGAGGTCCAGTAAAGTGTGGTTATTCTCAGGTCCAGTCAGAGACGGTTGCTCTGCTGGGTCATCATGTAACTCAGGGGTGGGCAGCTCCAGGCCTTGAGGGCCGGTGTCCTGCAGGTTTTAGATATCACCCTTGATCAACACACCTGAATCAAATGATTAGTTCATTACCAGGTCTCAGGAGAATTTCAAGACATGTTGAGGAGGTCATTTAGCCATTTAAATCAGCTGTGTTGGATCAAGGACACATCTAAAACCTGCAGGACACCGCCCCTCAAGGCCTGGAGTTGCCCACCCCTGATGTAACTCAACCTCCAGGTGTCTCAGTAGCTTGAAGCTTCTTCTGCCTCTTCATGAGTTTGAACCCTTTCACCCAGAGGAGGCAGAACTTCTCTGAAGACCAGCTGGAAGGCTGGGCTGAATGTGAAAAGTTAATGGTCAAACTCTTACCTGGACTACCACAGGTGTGACAGAGCTGCTGAAGAGCAAAGTAAAGGTGAGCAGCTGGAAGCACAACACACACCTGAAACACACAGTAGTGACAACGTGAGCCACAAGGGGGCGCAGACTGCACACGCTCAGTAGACATGACAGATCCAGTCTGAGGCATTTTCAAGTCTTCATCCTTTCTACCCACCTTTCTTTCTTACTCGCTCCCTACTTTCCTACCTTCATTTCTTTATACCTTCCTACTTTTAGCTGCAGTTTGGAGCAACTGCAGACAGACAGGTGTGTACTGAATCTGGATTGTGAAACAGGAAGTAAAGTTAAGAGTTTCAGCTTAGAATTCACCTGCTTATGGTTCGCAGCTTCTTATTGGTTGACGCTGCAGCCGCCTGCAGCACTTTACTTATCACCTGCTTCACCTGCCTCAAAGCCTGATGGGAGGCTGCTGGATCGAGGTGCTGCAGCAGGAAGTCCCTGAGCTGACAGGAAGAGGAGGAGCTAAAGGCTAACAGCAATGGTCAATGATAATTTATTGTCCCCAATGGGAAACTGATTTGCAAGTGAAAGAGGATGTGTTAGCAGTGAAGTGAAGAGCAAGTCCTACACAGGAACATGTTTTACCTTCACAGGTTGGCCCCTCGGATGCTGAATGGTCATCACCACGCTGATGTCATGCAGGAAAGAAGTCAGCGGGCTCACTGAGGTCACCAGGACATAAACATTCACCATGGCAACCAGAGCAGGAGGAGGGGCTTGGCTGTCAGGGAAACTTTAGAGAAACAAGAAATATTACCTCACAAAACTCAGACAACTTGCTGTCAGCTGGTCACATACACACCTGTCCAGAGGAATCTGCAGCTTCTGATTAGTCGATCCACAGGCATGAGGGTTCATGGGTAAACTAGACTCTGAGAGAAACAGCAAGAGGTTAGCTGGGACCTTCAGATTAAAGCTCAGTTCCAGGCAGTGCTCTTATTTGGCAGTAATGTCTAATGTTGGATGAGCACAGATCATGCGACTTAGGCCACAATCAGCTGATCTATCACATTTAATCAAGATCAATAAGCTGATTTGATTTACCTGCTGCAGACTTACCTGTCAGCTGGGAGTGTGTATAGAAGCGACACAGACCTCCACCCACGTTTGAAAATGCCTCTACCAGCCCGGGCAGCAGGTTCACCTGAGCACACACACAGTTTAGCTGTTATGTCATCAAACATGCCGTCAGTTGACACAGACAGGACAGGAGAGGCTCACCGTCTGATGACGCTGCAGGTGAGAGAAGGAGATCCTCCTCAGACAGCTCTGCTCTGACGTGCTGAGGCACAGCAGGAGGCTCCACCCACCAATGCCTGTAACCATGGAGACACACAGAAGCCTCACCTGTAGTTAAGTGGAGTTTTATTCACAATGCGACAAATCACATCAGTCAGGTAGACTCAGATCAACGACAGCCTGTGAGGGACATCATCTTCTTCACACTTTCAGATAAAATAAAAGAGCCACCTGCACAAGTCCCAGCTCACCCCAAACTCTGCACCTCTAACTGTGAAAGACCACAGAATCCAAAACCACCGGAGGCCTTTTCTACTTGTTTTACACAAAGAAAACGGGAACATGTGGAAGTGATTGTTGACAGGAAACGCTCTGCGGTGGGCTTTTGGCTGGAGCTGTTTGGTTTCAGCAGAAAGAGAACGAAGCAGGATGTTCAACACAGACAACTTTACTTCAACAGTGAGACCATCCTCAGGCTGTGAACCAATAATACACAGATTTAAACCTGATGTAAAGTGTAGGTCCATCCATCCATCCATCAGTCCTTCTGTCTATCCATCCATTCGTCCATCCATCTGTCTGTCCATCCCATCCATTCCCCTACAGCCAAGACGAGTTGACCTTCTGCTCCGTCTCATTTTGTGTTTTATGACCAAACATGAGCAAAAGGAACTTCCTGTTCCAGCTTCCTGCCGTCCTCGGTCTGCAGGAAGCTTCACTTCGTGCTCTCAAGTTTCTCTCAGCTTCTCCTTAAACCTCAAGCTTTACTGTCTCACTGCTCCTCAAACATAGGGGGACAGAGACAACACAATAATGTACCTGCCTCTGATCACATAAGCCAGTCAGTGAAGTCTTTATTACTCAGATCTATAGGTTCAGGTAGAGGTTAGGTTATGATGTAATTCATTAATAATAATGAATGTTTAATGAAGGGTGTTAAGAAAATACCTGACAGAATCATCCAGTCAGAGGTTCAGATCGCTTTGCCTCCACAGGATTCAGTTGATGTGGTAATGAACATGTGAATAAATCTGCATTATTATTGTTACACTCATATCTCCCTGAATTGTTCATGTCGTTCAGTGCTGTCGATAAATCATCTTTGAATTTGACATCAGCAGCTGGATGACCCACTGGTCTGTTTTCAGGCGAAGTGGGCGGGGTTAAACCCAGAGTGAAAGGAAGCATGGAAGGCCTTTTGTGGTAACACAGACGGAGGCCGTTTGTCGGTCTTGTGCATGCTCGTGTTTCTCTGCTGTGGCATGCACGACTGCAGTGATTTTCCACAAACACTCGCTGAGGTCCATCTGCTCTCACAGGAAGTCTCCACCCTCCTCCACCCACAGGAAACCCTGACCTCTGCTCGCTCAGGTCGCTGTTTAAAGCTCCAACAGGGCGGGGCCGTCTGAGCGAGCTCACACTGTTTACATGCTTGATATACAGAGACTGCGTGTGTGTGTCTCTGTGTGTGTGTGTGTGTGTGTGTGCGCGCGTGTGCGTTTGTTTTTCTGACAGGTTGAAATGTTTAAAGAACAGTTCATTCAGGATCAGTTTGAGAGAGATTGTTTATTTTCCCAGCAGCACCTGAAGCCAGCACAGCACCCCCTCAGATGTATATTTACCCTGCGTGCTCCTCAGGAAGCTGCTGGTTTCGGCGTATCTGGACAGGTGGACCTCGTAGTCCATCTGCTGCAGGACTCTCTGGTACAGCTGGACCTCGGTGTCTGAGGCCGGGTGTCGCCCCGTCAGAACTACAGCCCGGCGCCGGTGGGGGGGCCTCTGAGACGAGAGCTGCAACTGAGGGGGCGACAGGAGTTCATGTGAATCAGAATCAGAATACTTTATATATCCCAAAGGAAATTATGTGGGTTACAGTTGCTCCAAGACAGTAACAGACTAAACTCTTTAAATAATACAATATGTTACAGAGTTTACAAATGTACAGATTGGTGTGGAGAACATCTTAGAGATAGCTTTAAGGGAGTTTGACACAGCTGAATGATACCCGGCATGGTGGAGCTCCAGTTGATGGAGCGCTCAGAGATGAACATTTGAAACCATGAAGCTTTGTCAGCCCTGAGGTCAGCTTGGTGCTCTGATGATGGCCGTCTGCACACGTTCAGCCTGTGAGGTGTTTCTTCTCACCAAAGAAGAAGAAATGCAGTCAGCTCAGGCCTGCAGCTCTGAGGCTGGGATGCTGTTTTCCTGTTGGGTCAGTGGCTGTGATGTCAGCCTCACACTGCTTCCTGTTATCCTTAATCTAACACCTTCAGCTTCCTGTCAGCTGACACAACGAGGCAGCAACGCTCCACTGTCTGGACTCCAGACAGATCGATCACAGACAGTTCTTTATGAACTGGGATTTTTACAGAGAAAATTCCAGATTAACTCAGCAGGAGGAGCACCATCAGACCATCCAGCCCACATTCCAGACTGATAGACCGAGTCACATGACCCAAAACACCCTCATCACGCCCCCCCTCCCCGGTTTTAATGTCTCACTCAGTTTAACGTGATCTGTGATCTCAGCGTGTTCACTGCTACAGGATTAGAAATGAGAGAAAAGATTTTACACATAAATACATTTGAATTATGTCATCATAGCAAATATTAAACCAAACACAGACATTTTTAATTAACCTGTCCGATCGGCCAATCAGAGTCCAGCTGATGGATCAAAGGTTCCTGTTTCAATTACGTTAACCCGTTCAGGACCGACTGACCATCACCCGTGGACTGGACTGTATTTTCTGGTTAGTCAGAATCTTTTCAAACCTCTGAAAGCTCATGAGGTAACATGGTGTTCTTGTCGTGGCTCCGGTCCTCTGCTCCTGTCAGACTGCATTAAAATAGATGTTGAGAATCTGCTCCCAGCAGTAAATCCTCACATCTGACTGGAAGCTGTAGGGAGGAACCAGAGAAGTGAACAGCTGATGGCCAACAGCTGAGAGTCAGCTGACACGAGAACAACACCGACCTCTGACCCTGAAGGATGGTCAAAGAAAAGTCTAGAAACTTCCCGAAAGACCTTAAAAGGTTTCATAACACATGGAGACACCAGGGACGGCCTCTCAAACATCAGACACACCAAAGAACCCTGAAGACACAAAGACAGAGCCTGAAACTTCCTAGAGGTGGAATAATCAGGCCCTGCATCACCCAGAGACACCAGTACATACCACAAAATACCTGTAGCATTCAGAAAATCCAGAAAGACTCAGGAAAGACCCAGAACCCTCCTGAGAGACTGAGAAAGACCCCAAAATACGCTAAAAGAGCAGGAACCCTGCAAGAATACTCATAAGTACCCTGAAGTCTGTGGAGACCATTGTGTTCAGGGTGACCTGCACGGTGAGCCCTCGTCTGCTGTCGCTTTAATTCTGCAGAGGTTGAACGACACACACAGCAGAAATACAACATTCAAACCTTTATTTAAAAGATTTTTTTACGTCTTACACAATAACAAAGACCGTTCAGATGTATTGATGAAGTTTGTTTGTCTTCATGCATAAAGACTCAATAAATTCCTTCTCAGCTGTTCACGTCCTGTGGGTCAGCAAAATGCTTTATCGATAAAGTTTTACTGAGCCACAGCATTACAGAGATGTTACAGCTCTTCTTGAGTGGTGTAAATCTAAACTCATTATCAAGTTTTCAGATGAAGATGGAATGAAAGCTCATTAAAGCCTCAGTGTTACTCCAACTCTGACCTCAGAGCTCTGAACACGACACTCAGTAAAGGGTGAAAGATGAGCAGACAGGAGTTTACAGCCCTCATAAAACAAACCAAACACTGTGAGTGTGTGTGTGTGTGTGTGTATGTGAGTGTGCTTGTGTTTACACTCTTGCTATCTGTCAGAAACTGGATCCTCGTGGCACAAATATTTCTATCAGGGACACCAAGCACAGGACACACTTAAAATACCCAGAACACATGCCGACTGGATTGGCTGGCTCTGATTGGTCCATGCAGCTGTCAGTCACCCCGTGGTAAAATAAAACCCTCTGCTCACAGTCGTTCATCCGTCTGTGTCTAAAAATATAGCAACAATGAGACAGAAGGAGCCTCGGCCCAGCAGGAATCCTCCTCCAGTGGATGCATTCAGAAGTCCATTCAGAAATCAAAATGTTTTAAGAAGAGTTCACTCCACTTTGCTGTCTCAGGGATGTTCACATGTATTTGAAGTGTTTTAGTTAAAACAGAGCTTTAGAGTCATTTTGGATTCAATAATAAAGTTTATGTGGAACCAATGAGACAGTACAGTAATAAAGTGCCTTTGGCGAGATCTAAACATGAAACACATTTGAGGAAGTTTTAAAGCAATATGATTTTCACTAAACTCTGACACATGATAAAGTGGGCTACAGTTTGACAGAGTTTAACTGGAGTGAAAAATATAGTGTTTGAAAGATGACGGTCATCTAGGAGTCTAGAAATAATAAAAACAGCCTTAAGTCTGGTGATGGGATAGTGTGGCGGAGCCCTCAGGTGCCTGACCATCACTGGCTCAGTGCAGGTGCTCCTTAAATGTTTGCCTTTTTTAAATTGAGTTTGGTGAGCAGCTTTACTAAACTGATGCTGGTGGGGGTCACTGTTGGCCACTCAGAATGACGTCATGGTGTGACGCAGGTATGCTCACCTGTGCGTGTCTCTGCAGAGCCTCCAGAGTGCACACGAACCTGCGGGTCAACATCTGGAGCGAGGATACCTTGTAGCACACATCTGACCGCACCGGCTCGTCCCCCACCATCAGGTACACACAGAGCGCGAGCAGGAGCGCGAGCAGCAGCAGGGGCGGGCCGGAGCGCCGGCGGAGCAGCAGGACGCACCGCATCACCGGAGCGCGAGCTTCACCGTACCTCCGTCACCTCCATCACCTCCGTCAGCTCCATCTGAGCCATCTGAGCCCGCTCAGAGCATGCGCAGTTTGAAGCCTTCATTAGAAAATAAAGTCCTGCTTTTATGTGACACGGGTGCGCGCGCAAGAGAGGCCGTGACTGCTGTGCTGCTCAGCCGCGCGCGGACCTGAGATCAGATGGAGGAGGTACGAACTCCACAAACTCCACAAACTCCGAGCTCACTCCTTTAAAAGGACACAGTATGACTCCTCGAAGTCAAATCTGCGCCGTCCTCCCCGCATTATCTTCTGCTCCGTCTAAACTGCTTTACCTCCTGTGCTGGAGCCACGCATCAGGCTGGAGCTGCTGTGGAGTAGCGGGACACCATCTGGTTTGAGTTAAAGCCAGCAGCAGGAGGAGGAGGCTCCGTGGTCAGGTTTCAGCTCCTCGGTCCGTCCTCTCCTCCAACCTTTCTGCACACAAACATGAGGAAGCTGCTTTTCCTCCTCTCTACCAGGAGTCTACAGGAGGTCAGCTCCTCCTCGTCCAGATATTTCAGGCGCGTGCACTCCACGTGCGTGTGATATATATATATATATATATATATATATATATATATATATATACACATACATACATACACACACACACGTGCGTGCGAACATCTGTGTGACTATGAAAAAGCTCTCACTGTTTTTGCTGATCAACAGCTTTCAAACTGCATCTTTCTACTCTAAAATCTGGCAGATTGACTGGCCCAGAACCACAGCTGGCTTAACGTTCCAATCCTAACTGGACCCCATCCCCCACCCCCAGAGCTATTAAAGGGAAATTATCCACAGAGAGCAGAACTGTAAACATATTTATCTGCTATTTTGATCCGGGAGTCTCCAGGCTGACCTCTGCCGGACGGTAGAGGAACTGCAGCAACATCAACTAATAAAAACAAACTATAAAGCAGGGGTAGGCAACCTTTCTGATGGCGAGTGCCATTTAAAATTTCCTCAGAAGTCAGTGTGCCATATGATTGCATTAGCAATAAATTTAATAACGCTCTATATGAACAGTTACACATTATATAGAACCACTTTATAGAATTATATTTGTTTGCAAATGTTGGCAGCTATCAGCGAATAGTTATCAACTATTTTGAAACAAAAAAAAGACACTTTTTATTCATAACAAGAACTCCATAACAGCAAATGAACTGTACAACAGAAAATACAAATGCTATTTATGGTCTCCTCACAACAATGATAAGAAAAATAAACTGGGCCAATATGGTATGTTTGTTAATACAGAGACACACATGTTAATGTGATCTCTGGTCTCCCACTCAGAGACACAGGTCTCCGAGTGTCCAGCATTCAGACGGCTACCTGAGGACACTCATGTGAGAGAAAATCTGCTCACACAGATATGTAGAGCCAAATACTGTCAATAAGGCCTCTGCAGTGTTCTGAAGACAGTTAAACTTGTCAGGTAGTGATGTCCAGCAGGTGAAAATGCAAGCTCCATGAACACGCACAGCTGTGGATTCCAGCTGCTTCGATGTCGCATTAACTGGCATTAACTCAGCCAGTTAATGCGAGACAAATCTAGCTGCTCATTAAAGATTTCTGGTTTGATCAGAAAATAAAACATTGGTCCATACACCTGAAAGTCCCAAAAATGCATTGTGTCTCGAGTCTATGGATGCATTTTGACTAAAGACCGGCCCCCCAGATATTAAAGCCATAAAGCCTTTGAATGAAAACAAACGCTGTTGTGACAGTGATGTACACTGTCTTGTTGGTAAATGTATGATTTCTATTCATTTTACGTCAGATAAAAACTTTGGTTGTAAGCTTCAGATAATTATTTAATAACAGCCAGACATTTTAAATGAGAATAAGAAAGTACTTCTTTGTGCCCCCCTTTCCCTGTTAATGCCCTACCTGGCCCCCTGGCAACACTTTGCTAGATCCGCCCCTGCACAGTTACCAGCTGTCAGCTACACAGAAAAGGATCCTGGTGTTATTTGTCTCTCAGAAACAGCTCATAACTTCCCTTCAACTCATTCATGTCGCCTAAAAGGTAAACCTGTTTCTCCATCACCTGTTCAGCTCTGATGATTCAGTAAGGACATCTGGTTTCATCTTCATGTTTCCCTCTCACCAGATATACAAACCGATATCATGACCAGCAGCTTTACAGCTGTGGCTCCAGCAAACATCAACTGATACTAGAAATTAATATTAAATACATTCTAACAAGAGCTGACCAAGCTTAAACGTGCTGCTGTTGTTTAGCGCGACATCCGGCGGTTTCCTCTTTCTGGCGCAAAGTGGGCGATAAACAAACAAGAGAGAAAAGCCGATCAGCTGATCATTGATCAGTTTCATGATTGAAGTAGCAACAGGAGAGAGAGGGGGGAGAATGAGAGGAGAAGATGATGCAGCTGTGCAGCAAAGACACAGAATAACTCCAGCTTTGTGTCTTTTTCCATCCTGGCTGAAGTCCGGGACAAACTGTGTTCCTTCTCAGCTCAACACGAAACGCGTAATAATTTCTCTGAATGCGAGACGATTCCGTTTGTACGGGACAGTTGGCAACTCTACTAACCTTATGAATAAAGTTCACGATCGATAAAATCATAGCACCCGCCCAGCTGTATAGAAACTCCGTCATGCTAGCTAGTACGCAGTACAAGTTATTGTAACTGACTGTAAAAAGTCAGCACAACGAAAATAAACTCCACCTAAACTTGGTTTATATCTGACCCAGATAGACTGCAGGTCATAACTTCTTACCTGAAGTTTAGTTCACCTGACGCTCCGACCGGCGGCTGCCTCGGGTCTCTCCTCCTCCTGCCTCCCCTTCCCTCATCCACCTGCTAGTCTTCACCACTTGTTAATTTTACTGAATCTGTGGAAGCTCCGCCATAGCCACCACCAAACAACTGAGTTATTTTTACACACCGACCAGCGTCTGGCCAATCCACCACCCAAAAAAAAAAAAAAAAAAAAAAAATCATCGGGCCACCGAGCAAATGCCCTTATGCCCGATGGCCAGTCCAGCTATGGTCGTGCGTGCCATCAGTTAACCCTTCGCGTGCCAACGGTGGCACGCGTGCCTAGGGTTGCACCCCTGCTATAAAGCAATGATGTGAACTGACTGTGGTTTTCTGCTTGGAAACATGCGGATAGTCTTTGTACGCTGACTTCAGAGACACAGATTTAATGAATAAACGGCACTACGTGGCAGCCTGAAGTTCTCACCCACCAGATGTTTACAGCTGTGAAATAACAACAACGCACCAGCTGATTTACCAAAACATCGCTTTATTGGACTCTTCATTTTAACATGTCACACGACACAAACCAACACACACACACACGCACGCAAACCAACACAACACAAACCAACACACACAGACACACACTCACAAACAATACATTCTGGCTTTCTATGGAGGTCAAATGAGACTCATCTAATTTGGCTCCAACAGGCATCCACAGTTGTAGTCCAACAACCCATCCTGTTTGTAGTTTTAAATGAGTGAGAGGGGAGCATGGCCTCATGGGAAATAATTTCAGCTCTGGGAAAAATCTGCATATAATGGAAGGAGACAAAAAGACCTGGTTTACAAACTCAGCTATTCCAAGTATAATCCCAGATTAACCAACTATAAAACCTGGGTTAGTATCTGTGCTCTGACAGAAAGACTCATTAATTATTCTGACTAGTTTAAAATGTCAGGATTAACTGCACTGAGTCTGAATAACAAAGACTAGTTTTGGGGATTAAAATGACAGTTTAAATGTGGAGTCACGATGTGAGCATTAATCTTGACTTTAGTGGCAGAGACTGTGGTTTTTTTAGGCTTAGAGTGAACCCAGGTTTTATTTCTCTCAGAGCTGACATCACTTCCTCCACACGGCTTTAAATCCTCAGTGTCCGATGATCAGCAGTTTGCTGTTGGTGACCTCTGACCTCAGCCGCCTCGAATGTCGGTTACAAGGCGGTGTGTCTATTTGTGGCGGCTGCCCCTCCTCTTCATGGCCGCTGTGCACTGAGGGCAGTACCACTTCCCCTTCGGAGCCTCCGTCAGCCCAACGCAGCCGTAGTGGAACCACTCAATCGGACACTGAGGACATACACAGACACGGTCAGCACATACACACACAGACACACGTTTCCGTGGGAAACGGGTCAGAACCTGAAGGTAAAAGACTCACATCTGTGTTGTCACAGCCGACCATCTCTCCATAAGAAACCTGAAACACAGAAGAGGAGTCACCATCAGTCTATGGGGCCTCGTCAGTGATTGGTCCATCAGCGAACCTGATGTGTGCGTGTATGTGTGTACCTGGTTACAGATGCAGTATCGGGGCTCGTTGGGGTCGTAGGTCCAGTCCACCTGATTGTTGGCCTCGGCTTCGGGCAGCACTGATGCCTGCTGGGAGAGCTCCTGAGCGAGCGCCGATGACGAAGAACAGGACGACAGTGAGGAGGAGGACGATGACGAAGACGACTGATGGTTGGAAGACTTAATGCTGCTCCTGTAAAAAGGAAGAAGAGTAAGTGTTTATCCATTCTGAGCGCTGGAGGCAAGCAGCCAAGATGGTGGTCTTACTTGGACTTGCGTCCTCGAGAGTCGGAGGTGGTGCTGGGGGTGAGGGTCTGGGTGAGGGTGGAGGCGAGGGCGGAGGAGGAGTATCCGGCAGTACTGTCCCGGGACAGAGCAAAGTCCCTGCCCAGCTGGAAGTCGTTGTTTTTGATGGCCTCATAGCTTGCTTTGAGGCTGGATGTCCGCCGGCCCTCCTTCATCTGCTCACATGGATACATCAGCAGTAAAATGTTTAGGTCAGTAACACAGACAAGCACATCCGGTAGCCAGATGTCAGATTTTCTACCATCCTTCAGTCCTTGAACTAACCAAATGTGATTCAACATGTCTGATTTAAAAATTCTTTGACCTGCTCATCTCAGACTGATAGTTACTTGAAACTTCAGGTTTGAGTTATACTGGAAACCCAACTAACACAGCAAAGAAGCACAGTTGAGGCACTGATGATGATGAACAGAATGTCTGCATATGACTTCAGAGGTGATGGAGATGGACCAGCTGCTCATGCTGTGAATGTGTTCTCTGTGGAACAAATGTTTCTGGACGCTGTCGCTTTTTTCAAAGAACTTTTAAAAGATTTTAACTGATCCAAAATGACAAGCTTGGCCTTCAGGTGTAATCACCTGAGAAACTCCACCCCTTCTCTAACTGGATGTTCTCTCACCTGAGCTGTGGCCTGTACCGCCTGGGCAGCAGCCATGGTGATGGCGCCGGCTCCAGCTCCAGCTCCGGGCCCTGAAGACAGCGAGCTCAGGTTGTAGGCCATAGGCTGGGAGGAGTTGACGCTGTACGCATTGTTGGTAGACGAGGACGTGCTGTTGGTACGGCAGCCTGCCGAGGACACACGTGTGAGACAGGCAACACATGGCAGGCGAGGGTCAGAGTACTCCGGTGAGGGTCGTGGCTCTTACCTGGCGTGTTCTCTTTGGAGGCATCTGATGTGAGCGTGGACAGCAGAGCTTCAGACTTGAACTTCTTCTCTGGAACATGTTCTGTGGTGTGGTGGCTCGGAGCGCTATATTTTCTCTCTGAGAGCACACAAACATGCGGTTAGCTGACACTTCCTGTTTCAAACTGAAAACAGCCTAAAGACGGACACAATACCATCACCAAGTCCCGCCCCAAATTCGTCTGAGCTTCACACTGCTTGGATCTGACACCATGTTTCTGTTTGCTGCTGTTGCCATAGTGAACAGTGGCATGGCCAAGAGTGGGTGATTTCAGTCGGTTAAATCAGTGTGGACGACTCAGAGAGGCTCATTGTGCTGATGTCACGACTCACGCGTCAACTCAAATGACCCCAAATGACCTCAGCATGTAAGGTCTAACGAGAACAAGTATCGTGACGCTAAACTTTTAAAAGCTGCTAACAACAGCACGAGGACAAAGCTGGACAATGAAGTTAGTGTGGTCTAAGACCCGGGTTATCACTGCAGTTCAGGTTCAATTCAATTCAATTTTATCTATATAGTGCCAAATCACAACAACAGTCGCCTCAAGGCGCTTTATATTGTACAGTAGATCCTACAATAATACATACAGAGAAAAACCCAACGATCATATGACCCCCTATGAGCAAGCACTTTGGCGACAGTGGGAAGGAAAAACTCCCTTTTAACAGGAAGAAACCTCCAGCAAAACCAGGCTCAGGGAGGGGCGGCCATCTGCTGCGACCGGTTAGGGTGAGAGAAGGAAAACAGGAAAACAGGTTGATGCGTGATGTGTGACATCAGCAACTGGGAACACCTCCGCCTCGTTTACGTCATTGATTAAGTGGTTAATCAGTACGGATCAGGAAAGATGTGGGCGCTGATCCAGGCAGCAGACAATAAACAGATGTGGTGTTGGCGTGTACTCACTCTCTGTGGCGGCGTGTGAGTGAACGTGGTGGTTGTTGACAGGCTGAGACGGGCTGTCCATCTCCAACGATCCTGAGCACAGATATGGGACAGGAAGTCAGGCACACGTGACAGGAAGTCTAACATTCCCCTGCCGGATAGAACCAAAGAGCTACTCACGTCTCTCAAGGATCTCAGTGATGCCGGCGTTGTCAGCCTCCAGCTCCATCTTGAACTTGGCCAGTTCCTGGTCCAGTTTACGCAGGTGTCGATCCACCTGAGACACAGAGGATCAACGAGGTCAACAACGAAAACCAATTTTAAACCAATCAAGCAGCTTTTCTGTGACACATAAAGAATCTTTAAGTGTTGGGCTGATGGATGTGTTAATAATCTCACAGATGCCCCCAAAAGTTGATTCTGTTCATCTGGACGTAGCATTTTCAGTGGGAGAAATGTTTCGTCACTCATTCAAGTGACTTCTTCAGTCTCAGCTGACTGCAGGTTTCCCCAATCTCATAAACAGTACATTCACATAATGACTGAAACTAACACCACTGAAGGAACAATGGGTTGGAAGGTCAGTTCCTTGATCATTAATATGCAAATTCTCATAGATCAGTCGTTGTTGATTAGGGGTGCAACGGATCAAAAATCTCACGGTTCGGATAGGATCACGGTTTTAAAGTCACGGATCGGATCAATTTTCGGATCAGCAAAAATAGAAAAAAAAAGACAAAAATTCTACTCGCCGTTTACTTATTTAAGTATTTTTTGCCTATTAAAAAACATTCAACTGAAGACTCATTCCACGCACTTATATAAAAACAAATTAAGGTGCAATATGGACATTATGGACCATGCTGGGCAGCCTCTGCATCATCTGCACATGGCCATAAACAACCAGAGGAGTCTGTTCAGTGACAGGTTGCTTCTCCCAAAGTCAAGGACCAGCAGACTTAAAAAGTCCTTTGTCCCACACGCCATCAAACTGTTTAACTCCTCGCTGGAGGGGAAACGGGGACAGAGGAGGGGGGAACAAGTAGCTGTAGTGCCTTTTCACTGTGCAATAGTTTTTGTTAATATCCAACGGTGCAATAGACTCACAATACTTGAAATGTGCCGTTCCCTTGTATCCTTATTCCTATTTATTCTATTTATCCCTTTTGTATACTCTGTATTTATATATGTGTAAACATTGTATATTTCTGCTCACATTCTGCAACTTCTGTGGGTGCTGTGCTACTGGAAACTGAATTTCCCGGAGGAACCCACCCGAGAAATAAATAAAGTTTCATCTAATCTAATGTAATCTATAGGGCAGTGCAGGGCTTTGTATCTACCTCTCCGCTGTGATATAACGGGCGGTCACGGTCACGTGGCTTTCCGTTGCCCTGGAGCTCCACCCATTTGTAGTTGGAGCAACAGAAGATGTCTGGGACAGTTCAGCCATAACTTTAAACTTCTCCTGCTCATACATGCTTGGAAGGATCTTGTCACTGAAGTGGACGCGCAACGAGATATCATAGCGTGGCTCAAGCACGTTCATCACAGTTTAAACCTTGTTTTGCACAACAGACGACGGCCTCCCGTCTGCAGCTAAACACCCCATTAGCTTTTAGCTTTAGCCCGGTCGGACTGGGCAGCAAAGGGCTGCTTAAATGCCGCAAACTCCTCTGCTCCGCTACTTGGACCGCTAGCGCTACCGCTTGACAGACTGACGACGCGCACCATACACATACTTTTTTTTCTTTTTCGAATCTTCGGATCACGTGCGTACCGAACTGTGGAGTGGGATCGGTTCGGATTTTGGATAAACCGTGATCCGTTGCACCCCTATTGTTGATCATTCTCATTGATCAACAACGACTGATCAAATCTCACAGATGAGTGATCGATGTAACCAATCAGTGATTTATAAGTGAAGGGTCTGAGTTTAGCTGGTATCATTCAGTGATAGTGACAATGCTCTCAGACTGCAGGATAAGTAACTCCTTGTGGTTTTTTAGTGGCTCTTCAAGGCTCTTTCTGCCATCTAGTGGCGGCTGTGTGGAATAACTGAGGGTTCCTCAGATTTCTACATGTTAAAGCCGTTTAAGCCTAAATGTGCACCTTTACCATTCTGTGATCACCTGAGTGACACCTGAAGGAAACCTTTACTCACCAGGTCATAGATCTGATTGGCCAGCTGGACTTTCTCATCTGCATCTTCCAGAGCTTTGTAGTAATCCTAAGAACACACGCAGGTTTAACCCAAGATCCACACACACACGCACAGAAACAAGAAGAATCCGCCACCTCTGACCTTTTTAATGACCTCCATCTGCTCCTCCCTCCACTCTGGTTTGTTCTTCTTGGCGTTTACAAAGAACTCAATGACCTTCTGCTCCAGCTGATCCGTGGCATCTGAAGGAACAAACAGGAAACAACGTGAGAAAATGCAGCACTCAGCATTTTAACATCACGTGTGTAAAGTCTGAGTGCGGCCCTCCCTCAGGTGTTTCCTCTCTGGTGAACTGCAGACTTATTCTGAGCCTGGAGATCACCTTTGGACTGTAGCTGTAATGAAATCAGAGCTGAGGACTCACCTGGCCCACACTCCCTCATGTGATTTGTTTCTGAGTGTTTCCTGCCAGCTGAAACCTGCAGCAGTGAGTGTGCCATGTGTGGATAATATTTGTCAGATTTTGTTGATTACTGATTGGATATGCTCTCTGACCTGACCTGCTTCAATGGTGCAGTATAAATAAAGTTTGATTTTAACTTTATTTCTCCAGCTCTCACTCAGTGAGTGCTCCTGTTATGTCACAGATCTGTGTCTCTGAACCAATGTGATTAAAACTGAAGTGGTTTCATCATCACTTTAAAGTTATATAGAGTCTGTGCATTTTTAAGACCAACTGAAAACGCCCACGGACCGAGGCTGACAACTTCACACAGCTCAGTCTGCTGATCCTAAAGACCAATAAATAACCTGAAAACCACCAGGATCTAATATAAGAGCAGAATTATGCTCTAATGAAAATGAAAAAAATTGTGTAAAAAGCATTTGCAGCAACAAAACCATAGTATTCCAGAAACACGCTTTGCTAATTACGATGAGCGCATCCGCCATTACCTACCTGAAACCAGAAGTGGCATCATCTTCGCGGAAAATGTAGTTTTTTTTTCCTATAGGGCATTTACAAAGATATGCTGGTGGTTTTAAAATTCATGTTTATGGCTTTCTGTACAGTTT